>NC_140360.1:22765078-23392099 GCF_963514085.1 Chelon labrosus | reverse complement strand
GATTTTCTATTTAATTGAGCATGCTTCTGCATTTACAAAAACGTGTGAACAAGCCCTGTTTTGTTGTAAATCACATGTTGTCCTGCCCCTCAGGGCTTCTTGAACTTGCGCTGGTCGCGTTTCGCTCGGGTGTTGCTGACCCGCTCCATCGCCATCACTCCCACTCTGCTGGTGGCCATTTTCCAGGACGTGCATCACCTGACCGGCATGAACGACTTCCTGAATGTGCTGCAGAGCATGCAGGTAAGCTTCACACAAGCATTCCACAACATTGCCCCACCCGTCTGTGTGGTGCTTATCTTAACCCTGCAACACAAAAGGGGGTCACTGACATAGTTAAGATACAAAAGCAAGTTCCAGTTTCAATTTTGGATCCAGTTCCAAGACGGTAGAATAGCCTTATTCACAACAGAGCTTTGAGACGACTCCTAAACTAAAAGAATGGATGAAGTTGACACTGTTTGCTACAGATTACGTCATGTTATATGATCAACAGGTGACTGGACTGTGTCAATGAGTAAGTCAATGCAGAAATATTGTAAATGTTGCTCTAAATAAGGAACTGATAACTCATGACCTGAATTCGACCTGTCTAATTCAAGAGTGGAATGTACACTGATCTGCCACAACATTAAAACCACTGACAGGAGTAAATAACATTGACCATCTTGTGACAGTCCAATGTTCTGCTGAGAAACTTCTGGACCTATCATTCATGTGGATGTTACTTAGACATGTACCACCTGTCTAGACCAGACCAGGCACCCCCACCCCATAGCAATGACACTCCTTGATGGCAGCAGCCATCCCCAGCAGGATGCAGCCTGACACAGACACACACACAAAAATACTTTAGGAACAACTTAAAAAACATGAAGAACAGCACAAGGTGTTGACCTGACCTCCAAATTCACTAGATCCCAAACTGATCAAGTATCTGTGGGATGATCTGTGAGCAGCTATTAAAATAAAAGTCATAAAACTCATTTTTATTATCATATACAGTTAGGTCCATATATGTTTGTCATTATAGTTGTTTACCAAACTACCATTACAGTTTATAGAATAAATATGGACTTAAAGTGGCTTTAATAGCTCCCAGATTTAATTTGACGGTATTCCTGTTTACGGTGTAGCAATTACAACCATTATTACACACAGTCCCTTCATCATTACCCATTAATAAAAGGTTAATATTTAATTCTATGTCAAGAATCCTTTGCAGGCAATGACTGTCTGGAGTCTGAAAGACCTGAATGAAACCATAGATTTATTGTGGTTTTCTAGACGTTTACTGCAGCTGCCTTCAGTTTTGTGGAACTTGCTGACTTTAGTTTTGTCTTCATCAAGTGAAATTCTGCTTGATCAGGTTTAGATTGCGACTGATTCACATATTACAGAATATTCCACTTCTTTCCTTTCAAAAACTTTCTTTTACAGTATATTGTGGGTCACTGTCCTTCTCTAACGTCCATTCAACTCTGCCTCATCTGTCTGAATCTGAGCAGACAGTATATCTCTATACACTTCAGAAATCACCTGGCTGCTTCTGTCTTCTGTCCCATCATCAATAAACACTTGTGAAACAGTGCATCACACTTCCTAACTGTGTTTTATAGATGATGTTGATGCTTCTGTTCTAAGTCTTCTCCATAGGTTTGTCTCCCCGTCATTCTGCTACAGGTTGTTCTGAGTTTCATCCATCTAAGGAATGCTGTTTTTGAACTGACCTGGCAAAGTCTAATCTGGTGTTTCAGTTCATGCCACGTGTACAGATATGGTTCCTTCACCTTTCCTCCAGTTTGAATTTGAATACCTTCAAATTAAATCTGTGACTTGAAGCCCATATTTGTGATATAAGTGTGTCAGTGTCTAGACTATATATATTATACTTACTTTATTCTAAGTCAGTTACTAGCTGCTGTAAACCTAAGATTAGATGTTTTTATGTTTAAACTCTCAAGTATCAAATATATTAAAGTCCATCTGATACAATCTTATTATAAAAATAAACATTATGACACAATTTTATATGCCATAAACCAGCGCAAACAGACGGAGATAAAAGATACATTCAGAAGGAAATAATCATTTTACTGAAGTTACACAAGCAACCACAGCGCCTCCCAGTGGTCAGAGTGGGGAACAGTTTGTATCTGAGTGGAAGTTGAAGTTGGATCACTGCATTGTGCTGTAACCCTCTTTTTCTTGTCTCCTAGTTGCCATTCGCCCTCATCCCCATCCTCACGTTCACCAGTTTGCCGTCTCTCATGCACGAGTTTGCCAACGGACTGTGAGTTTTTCTCAATCATCAGATTCTTCTCGTTTCCTTGTCTCCTTGTGCCTTAAATTACCCCCCGGGGACAAATTAAGTTTTCTGAATCTGAATCCTCCTTTAAACGTGTTTATCCTTTCCGCAGGGTGTTTAAGATAGGTGGCGGCGTGGTCATCCTGATCGTGTGTGCCATCAACATGTACTTCGTCGTGGTCTATGTGACCGCGCTTAACAGCGTGTGGCTATACGTGCTGGCAGCATTCCTCTCCATAGCATACCTGTCATTTGTGGGATACTTGGTAGGTGATATCAGGTTGTAGGAGAACTGATATTTTAGCGGCTGAACTTTGTGAAGCTCAGACCTGTTCCAGCATCGTAAACTTAAACTACGCAGACTGTCAACAATCTGGACTTTGTAGTAAAGACGAGTTATTTGTCTTATTCTAATCAGTTCTGACAATCCAAAATGCCCTTCTCATGCAAGTTGGTTAAAAATATTTAATTTGAAACTAATTAGAATCTGTGTTATTTATCAGTATTTACTGCCATGTATGTATAACAGTATAAAATATACAAAGAATATGGAAACAAGTCTGGGTTTAAATAGCGAAGGAGCTGTACAGATTGTGCATTGCCGTGACCCGACCCTACGAAAGTGGAGGCAGACGACAGAGTTACAAATACAAGAATTTATTTCGCAAAACAAAAAGACAGAAAGGCAACAGGTGAGACATGGTGAGCCTCTGCAGCTGAAAAGTAGTGTCTTCTCAGCCCTCTTCAGCAATGTCCTTTATGGCGGGTTAGACTAATTAAACCCATGCACCAGCTAAAGACACTTGCACTGCCACTGCAAGGCCAGTGGGGGTGCGGAGGAGCGTGACGGCATAAACACGGTGCGTTTAAATAATGCGTCCACACAGGTTATATGTGTGACTTTCGTTAATGTAAAGTCTTTCAGCTTACGGGGGTGGAAGAGTCTGTGCATGTGTGTGTGAGGGGATGCTTGTTTAAGAGTCCAGTTGCAGAAATTGTACTTTTGGATTCAGGCTTTGGCTCTAATAAAAAACAAGTGCCTGTAAGAGGACGAAAACAGAGAAACCTTTTGCATCATATTTCTCCGCAGTAAAAAGTGAGCTGTTATGATAGATCAGTCTACACAAAATTAAGATGTTGTGTACATTAGTAATTTCTTTCCTTCTACATAGTACCTCTGGAGGATTGTCATTTTACGTTTTTTTAAGGTGATGTAAACGGTTGGATTGGATCGGATTTGTGAAACGTCTTCTGTATTACAGCCACTTCAGAAAGTATTCAGACTCCTCGACCTTTTGCACACTTTATTGGGTTGTACATTTAATTTTCCCTTCTGTGTACAAAATAACAGAGAGAACATGTTTCAGAAATGTTTTCAGATCTCTCATTTGCATAAGTACTCAGCCCTAAATTCACTACTTTGTTAAAACCTTTTGTCAGCAGCTTCCAGACTCCTTGAGAAAGTCTCTGCAGGATTTGCACACCTGGTTTTGGGCAGTTTATCCCATTCTTCCTGGCAGATCCTTTCGAGCTTTGTCAGACTGGGTGGGAAGTATCTGAAATGCCATTTCAGGCCTCTCCACAGACGAGTTTAAGTCTGAGTTTTGGCTGGTTCCACTCAAGGACAGTCAGTGACATGTCATAAAGACAGCCCAGTGGGCCTGCACACTTTCTGAAATGACTGTTTAACTTGACAAAATTGGCATTTTTAGGCTGCACTTTGTATTGAATTTGCATCTGCTTATTGTTTAAATGTGTGTGTTTTGTATTTGTGTGCTTCAGGCGTGGTTGTGCCTCATAGCTCTGGGAGTGTCCTGCCTGGATCTGAACAAAAGGGCAGAGAACGACACCGGCATCCTGATCGAGCAGCAGCCGGAGACTGACCTCTGAATCAGTTGTGTGTTCAAGTAGACGGCCACCTGAAAAGAGCAGCTGTGAGCAACCTGACTGACGTACTGTATTTGCTGATTTATTTATACTAGAAACTTCAGATAAAACTTGATATTTGTATAGTGCTATAGATATTTTTATCTGTATCAGGTGTATTTTTAAAGAGAAATCAAGTTTGTAATTTTGTTTATTTACATGCCACTTACTGTTTATTTAAAACACATAAGATTTACATCAGTTGCACAGAATAACATACAACTCGGGCCTTTTTGAGGACACAGAATAAATGCTGTAGTGATGAAGCAGATCACCTTTACTTATGATACCCAAACATTTTATCTTTTTATTTTGTTTTTACAATTTACAGTTTAACACAGGTCCAACAGCACAATAACAGGACAGTACATCCCCTCCACCTCTTTTCCCCAATTACCAGACTACAGTGTTGACAGTATAAAAACACAAAATTCACATAATTCACATAGCCAAACATAAAAAAGGAAAGAAATTATAGATTGCAGAAGCAGAGGTTTACAGTACTATATTATCTGCTTCCATATCTTCAACAAACATAAAGAAAGGCTGCCAAATATTATAAAATTTTCTAGTAGACCCCCTGTCTATCTGATCTTCTCCAACTTGATATGGTACATGATTTTCCTAATCCAATGACTGTATGTTGGAGGTGTTGGGTCTTTCCATTTCAATATATTTCAATCCTAGCTAGCAGAGAGCAGAAAGCCAACACAGTTCTTTCCCACATCTCAAGATGGAAGCCCCTCTTTGCGACACCAAGAGCATGTGTAAGAGAGTGGCTGGATCCCGTCCGCATCGATCACAAGTAGGGTTTATGTCAGCTTTGATCTTAGAGGGTCCAACTTTAGACCAGTGCAGACGGTGTAATTCCAACTTTTAATCTCAATTGTTCCACACTTACTAACAAGTAATTTGTGTTTTAGAGAGAGATTTATACATTTAACTTGCCTTCAACAACAAAGCAAATTCAGAGTGCTTGACAAAGGACGAGTCAAGTCGATTTTATTTTGAAAACTTTATATCACCAACGTGCCTCAAGGAGGTTTACAATGTGTGCAGCAAATCCAATTCAGAGAAGGATAAAAACAAGCATTTCAATGAGGAAAAACATCGAAGAAACATCAGCGACTTTGGAGAAATCCTTCTTTAAGGATGTCTGTACGAAAAAGCATCAAATCAAATTTAAAATCAAGCAGCTGAAGAAAGAGGGAAGAATTATAGAATAAAAACATCTGAACAATGTAGGACAAGGGGAAACGCACACAGACTGGAGCTTTCAACATAAAAAGAAAGAAATGAAACAAATAAAATCAACAATAATGAGTAAAATAATCAAAGGATTCAACTAAATAAATGGGAGAATACAAATTGCAGCTAGCCTGCTTAATAACGATTGATTAAAAGTGCCAAATGAACTATATTCAAAATGTTTGTCTTTGTTATGTGTGAATAAACAGAATCCAGCTTATCCACGTGAAATTTTGCCTCGAAGTGGTCAGTAGACAATTTTTCCTGAGAGGTCTGAATAATCGCAGATTCACCCTCGACAAATTTGGTTTTACAAACCAGCAGAAGTATTTTAAAGTGTTTTGAAAGAAAACGTATCCAATCTGCTGTCGCCTGCTTTTGGCCACAAGGGGGTGGTACAGGCTACGAGGGAGAAAGACTCCTCAGATACAGTAAACATCTCACCACCACTGCTTACAACATAACACTACACATTAAAGGCCATAGCGTGTTATGTTGTGTGCATGTGTTGTTACAGAAGCAGCATTATTATTGTGTTAAACCAAATAAAAACAGTCACAATTATAGGATTCGATTGCAATACTCTAGTATGGGCATTGAGACTTGGCTGGTGTCTGACATGCCTGTGGTGGTGGCATGTCTGAAGAGTTGCAACCATTGTGTAACTGTGAGCGAGCGCTGCTGGTTTCAGTGTTGTTTCAAATTCCAGCCATGAAGTGCTTCAGCCTGTGGAAAGCTGAGGAGAGGCGGATGGACAGGTTTTTCTTTGCATTGTGGCGGGGAACTTTTTTTTTTTCTTCTTTTTTCTCTTTTTTTTTTTGCTCTCTCCCTGTCATAGAGGCAGAGTTATGTAAGTGAGGAGAGTCTTCCCACCGCCCTTCTCTGTTTTTGTTTTTCTCAATGAGCCAATGTCTCCCTGCCTAGGCCTCACAGCCTGTCCAGTAGGCCCCTTTCCTGGAAACATAGCCTAGCAGAGGCCACTCAGGGGCAGGCCTGCGAGGTGGGAGAGGGGAAGGTGGGGGGGGTTGCTCTTCCAGCAAATCACATGATTGTAGATCCTACCGTCCCAGCCCTACGTGAGACTCAGATGCTGCAAGCACATTTCAGCAGCTAGTTTGTCACCAGCATGATTGGATGTAGCTAATGCATGGCAGAGTGCATGAGGCCGTAAAGTATGCTGTGGGCTCCCAGGTGTGAAATGTAGAAATAGAACCACAAGGTCTGAAGGACTCTCTGTGTATGTGTGTATGTGTGTGTGTGTGTGTGTTTGTGTGTAATGTGATTTTAAACTTGAAACTGTTATGTATTAATTTTTGTCACATGTTAGTTGAGTGGCATATTCAAAATTGACTCATGATAAAGTGCTCAAAGATTTAATTAATTGTATGTTAAACAAGAGTTTTAAACATTTTTACTGTATATGTGCTGATATGTGTAGGTTCATGATTTGTTTTTTGCAGAAGATGTTGATTTGTTAATGCAGAAAACACAGTGGCACCATGCAATTTCCTCACTCTGGCATAAATTAAAGGATTATGTTATCTTAAATGCGATGTCGAATTATGAACAAACACTGAACAAACACAATAAACTGCAGCATGTTACACGTGCTGAATGCCAGGATTCATTTTGTGACTTAACTGTGACAAAACAACTCGGTTTTGATTTGATTTTAACCTGCCTGTCTGTGCATTAGTTCTGCGGACTGACGGAAGATGGATGTGGATTTATACGAGTTGCACGTGTTTTGGACAGTTTTTTTTTTTTTTAGGGGTACTCAGGCCAGGGCCTCCTTAACAGCAGCTGACCCCTCTGCTCTGTGTCTTCTGGCAAGGAATGCAACCAGGAGAAAGAAGCCCCAGAAAGCAGGCAAAGATAATGAATTTAAAGCTGATCTAGTAAACAGCGGCATCAGCCTTAAACCGCATGACATTTTCCAGCTGTGCGGTCCATTCTTACTCTGTATATATTTTTACACACATCTGTCAGTGCTGCCTTAAAATGGCCGACACCAGGAATGCAAACAGCGGGGCCATTCTTGTTTATGTCTTGCATTGTGGCCACTGTGGGCACTGGCTGAGCCCGGGGTGTAATGGGCTCACATGTGTTGAAGAGAGGACCAGCTCGACTATTCCTTTATTAACATGTTTGCCTTTTCTTCTACTCAACAGCCTTATATATGATTCACATGTGTATTTAAATGTAGCAGATTGCATAATTTCACACAATCCAGTTGGAGAATCACTCACAGGTCTTTAAACTTTAAGCCAGAGGATATGGAGGTGCTGCAGAATGTGTTTGACCACATTTCCCAACATCATATCAAACCCACTTTTGTTTATTTGAACAAAGTGAAAGAAATGATCTGTAGCTGGTCTCGGTGTACTCAGTGAATAGACTAGAAAATAAACAAGATTTGTCTGCAAGTTATTTATTTAAAAACAACTGTTTCTGTATTTTTTACTAATTTACAATCTGATTTAGACGAAAACAATGATTAAATGTTGTGATACTTGGTCTTTATTTTTATGTGATGCAACCATGATATAATGTATAGCCTGTAGCCTCATGGTAAAGCACAGTAGCTGCAGCAGAGCTTGTGTGCGTTGCTTCACAGATGTACAAGGACTGCCGCAACACAGTGGGTCCCGGGGCTGAAGACTCCACCACACACACATACAAACATAAACTCACACACACACACACAAAAGCAGTCTTCAAGCAAAACAACTTGCTTTTACTATTGTGTCAATAAAAGGAAGCGAAATGAGAGAGAAAATGAAAGGAGCCTGGGTCATTGGTTTCACTCTGCCCTCTGTTACCTCCACACATGAGGCTCTACTGCATGCAGCCATTCCACCCAGCTCATATGGAGATGTTCAGCAAAGCCTGCTGGGGTCCATCAGATGAAGGAACAGTGGATAGCTCTTCCTGTGACACCCATCATAGGTAAACTATAACTATTTGCAGCTTGAAGGGAAATAATCTAACTATAGTTAAACTCGTAGATGAATACATAAAGATAATTGCAACTGCTCATTGTTTGTGTTAAATCGTTCTACTGCTTGTAAATTGTAAATAAAGGAAGTAGCGATACCTGCTACATAAACGCTTATAATTCTTCGGTAATATGCGTATGGTGCTAATTAACTTTATATTATTCGTACATATTTTTTTCAACTATTTGATTTACTTGCTAGTTAGAGGTTATAATTCGTAAAAACAGAAACACATTGTGTTTTAAAGTGAAAGGGAAAGCAAAAAAAAATAAAAAATAAACTTAAGAACAAATACACATTAAAGGTAATGATAAACCATGATTGTTGGAATAATCGTGGTGGTTTGGTGTATTTCCTAAGCCATAATTAGTAATAATTACATCCCTCTCGTCCTTTGATATTTTTTTTCGTTTTAAATAACAAAATGCGCGTGCACAATAAAAACAAAAACAAAAACAAAAAAAATAATCCGATAAATGAAAAAGTATAGAAAAAATGCTGGCTGCTGACAGAGTTGAGTTGGTTAACGTTTGTTTATTTATTTTTTAATAATTTACAAACAACGTGATCTCATTTGTACCAGCAGCGCTGGAATGTGTTCGGCGCGGCGCGTGCTGGACGGGGAGGAATGCCTTGACCACGCCTCCTCCTCCATGGTGCCCAATCAGCGAGTAGAGACCGTTTCAAGGCGCCCGCGGAGTCCCAACTGTAGAAAAACAAAACCACGGATAACAACAAAACTCGCATTTTACAGCTAATTACAAAGCGGAATCGGTTTCTTTACGTGAAATTTTCTGCATCCGATCGTTTATCGGCGTTTTTAGTCGCTCTTTAGGCTCTCGCGGGCGATGTTGTTTATCTGTAGTAAAGGGGGGCTTGAAACCGCCCTCCCTTGCCCCATTTCCTCGGTTGTTTTCCTTCTCTCGCCTGGATTCTCCATGTTGTTGGTGCAAAAGTGAGGACTTCGCAGCGACGGGAGAGGGGGGCTGCTAAGCGACATTACCCGTAATAGTAGTGGTACACCCGAGAAGACGGAGCGCACAGGGTCTCAAATAGCTTCCTAAAAACATATCCAAGTGCCTTGCCCCCTCCCCAGGCGGACCTCCGGGAGAAGAACAAGAAGCGGCGGGGGAATAAAGAAACCCAGGAACAAGATAAATCCCACTCTCATCGAGGACCGAGGCGGATGACAAGTTAGCTCGGCGAATAATACGGTCAGCTTGTCAATAAAACCCAATGAGGGATGCCCATCAGTGCTCGGGGACAGGATTTGAGGATTTTGAGGGCTCCGTGATTGTCAGATGGAAAGTTCTGTTATCACCCAAGTGCAGAAAGAAGACGTCCAAGTGTCACCGAAAACAGGTGAGACGGGCCCGCGTTGTTTGCTCTAAAATCTCACTAACACCCCTCTCTTATTATTGGGTATGATTTGATTATTTTCTTTAGAGTAATCGGTGTGTTAAGAAATCCCATTTATTTGACAGTTGAGCGCTGCGGACGCTGGTTGAGCGCGGTCTGAGAGGCTCGTTGCCTGTTTTTTATTTTTTTTGTGTGTAACATTTAGATCCAGTCAATGCAAAATACAGCTCGATGGAGTCAGGAACTATCTCAGTGCGCTTATTTGTTCATTATATTTTGCTCCAAACCTCTGAGATGAGTTGTTTTTGTCCAGCAACGGGCTGCAGACCATAAAGTGTTGAGGTGGACTGACATCTAGCAGTCATATTGTTGTGTTTCCCTCTCTCCTTCAAGTTCGGTCTCCATTACGCGCAGGGTTGGCCATCCATAGCTGATGTTGATGCTGTTTTTGTCTTTGTTTTTTTTTTTTTTTAACTGTGCAAATCTGAGTCGCTCCTTTACATGTGGTGTTGTGATTACCACTGCTCGGTGGTGGTGTGCTGATGGTGATCATGGCCAGCTCTCCAGACCAAGCTGTATTTATGTCTATCAGGTTCCAGCTTGTTTGGCACCATCCCATATCCTACTACCACCAGGTACAGCATGAGGAGCTCGCCTCGCCTGTCACCACAGGCTTCACCATAGCACACTGTAAACCTTACTTTTTATTTTTTTTTAATTTATTGTTTTTGGTTTGGTTTGTTTTATCCACGTTTTGGAGGAGGGTGGTTGCGGGTCGGTGCGCATTAATGGACGGCTGCTGCTCTGTCCTCACATCTTCTTACATTACTTACATTAAACATCATGATCCATGTTATGCTTTGATGGGTGTGAAAGGTCCTGCGGTGCTTGTTGGCTATACAACAGTACTGTATAGAGATACCAGGTGCCGCGGTATTGACAGCGGAATGCACAAACACACCCCTCTGCACACGCCCATTGTAGCGTCGTTTCAAAGATTTCGTTGTTTGCACACTTTCGTTAGGCTTGTAAGCGGCTTTGCCCATTGATTCAACCTCTTGGTTGTTAAAATCCCGTTGCATGATTGTGTTGCGTTTTGGCCTTGGAAAATAATCATATTATTTTATTGCTTTGCGTGTTTTGATGGACTGAGTGGGTTTAAGTGATGTGCTGCGTTTTGGATTCATCTGGCTGCCACTGATAAATCTCTGAGAGATTAATCTTCTTTTATCTGTCCACCCTTTTACATGCAGGGGAGATCTAATGTATGTGTTATGTCATGCATGGCCAATAGTGTCCTCCTGCGGAAATCAATAGGCCGATTTGCATGCTGCTCTCTGCTCATCGGGGCTCACGTTCATGGGTTATAAGAAAATGGAAGTTGTATTAAATTTTCAATTTTTTTTTAAGTATGTCAGCAATTTGTGCTGTAGAATTTTGTACAATTACCAAAACACGATCCAGTGTCCTTTGTCTCTTAACCATGGAGTTGTGTAACGTGGTTGTTGTCGTGTCTGCATTATGTCTTCAGAGCTCAGAGTATCAGAGCAGGTTATAACTCTTTACACACTTCCTCTTTGCAGAAGGGACTGAGAGTGTTTATGAACTATGATGACACTGTATTGATGGGTAAAAATTCTTTCTGTTTGCAAGCCCTCACACGAAACTCACTAGATGGGACTTGCAAGAATGCTTTTCTTCTTCCTTTTTTCACAAGTGTTGTATGAGGACACTGGTGGTCACGGTGACTGATCAAAGCCCTGCAACAGAGCACTGAGGTGTGACTGGCTGTCCGGCTCACTGACCGGCTGCCTGTCTGGCTTCTTCTGGCGAGCTTCAGGCAGCCCTGAAAGGTCTCGGAGTTTAAAATGGTTGGAATGTTTTCTGTCTGTGTTTTCTGTCGAAGGTACTGCTGAAAAGTGTGGGTTTTCCCGCCCTCTGTGATTATATAACATGTACCAGCCATTTCCAGCAGCAGCAACAGCAGCAGCAGAGGCAGGCGCATTAAAAACAGATTTCATGTGCAGGCTGTGCCATCCCTGTAGACAGATGGATGGTGCTTCAGGAAAGGGGAAGCTCATTTCATATGCTGCAAATGACTATATATATATATATATATAAAAAAAATCTTAATGTATTTTTATTTTGTTTTTCTGAGAGAAAAAATATTAGATTACACGTAGGGTTGTTGGATGTAAGTCAATGCCCCACTTAACATTTCCATGCTGACGACATGCAGTTTTCTCATGAAAGTGTCTCTGTCTGTGTGCTAAACAGGCCAGGTGAGCCGGTCTGCCCTCAAACAGCCTCGGAGTTGTAACATCTTCAAAGCACTCTTCTGTTGCCTCCAAGCTCAGGATGGCCCCAAACCACCAACACCACTACCACCACCTTCCCAGCAGGCCTTGCTGGATTCACAGGAAAATGGGACACTTGTCAAGGTAACCCTATTCTCATATTTAACACAGCTGAACACAGTTTGAAGACGTCATCCCAGTCCTGTCTTTGTTTTTGTTTATTTAACATTGTATTTCCTTGTCGTGCCCACACACACATTCACACACAGACACACACAGACACACACAGACACACTCCTTGTTGTAAAAGGGGAGGGATTTGTGGAGTATGGCTATCTGTACGAATAAACTTAACATGCTGTTGTAAAAATGTGCTTATTGTTGTCGTCAAGCCTTGTTTTATACAGCTATGCACTAAAACCTCTGCTGCACCTGCTCTTAACGTCTTGAAAGCAAACCGCAACTGTCTGCGGATATAGAACCACTTTGATGTTCACACTTGTTCCCTTAAGGAAGATAAGAATGACAGAGTGACTATCAATTCTTGAGGCAAGGCTGGGAGAGCGAGTGAATAATGGTGTATTGTGTGCCTCATAATTTCTCAGGTGGAGAAAAAAAATAATAAAGCTTTGAGCGCCAGTTTGGCCACGCTGGTGAACGCTGTCACCCTGATTAGGGCTTCAGTGCCATGTTAGGGGCATTTTAATGAGATGCCATGTTAGTTCACATTGAGGAGTGTCCTCCAGCATCAGGAGCAAACAGGAAGCAGCATCTGTAGGGCCTGGTTATTGTCTGGCAGGTTTCCACTGAAGTGAAACCGAATTAAACATCGGCACAGATGGACTTATGTGTCATTGTTTAGGTCGTGAAAGAAATTGCTGGACAGCGTGTTTTTTCCCAATCTTCCTTTGCCCTTTTTAATGGATAAGCCATTTCTGTTGCGTAACATATTAATAATTAATTTAACATCGACTCATAACGACTCTAAACAAACAAAATTAACAAAGGAGAAAAAAAATGGGTGTCTGAAAACAAGATTGTATCAAGTGTATTGTTTCCCTTGCAGATGAATTCAGGTTGAGTTTGACAAGACGCATTTGGGGAATATAACAAAAGACATAAATATGCAAATCCTATTATGTGCACACAGAGGCTGTTATGGTAAATAATTAAACTCGCTCCTCCCGCCATCCACACACATAGGCCTTCCTAAAATCTAATCTGATTCCTCAGAGGTCAAATCAAATGTAAATCACTGTACTGTTGGGACTAATCATGCTCCTTCTCAGCTGTAAACTTAGCACGAATGACATAGGTGTATGTGGAACGGTGCCATTGAGAAAGTCTTTGTGCGTCCCTTCAGCAATCTGAACCCAGCCTCCTGCCTGAGGTGAAGGCCCAGGACGAGGGGAAGATATGCGTGGTCATAGACCTAGATGAGACGCTGGTACACAGTTCATTCAAGGTAGAATCACCGTACGATCATATCTTTCTTTTTCAACTCACTGTGTTTAGTGTTGTTTGTTAGGAATTCAATTAGTGATGTTTCAGTTTTTCCCATGTTTGGGTATCATATTTAGCTTATAAATTTACATGAAGTCAGCTTTACCACCATCTGTGTATTTCTGCTCCTGATCTGTATTCAAGTTATTCTCTAAAGCCACATGTTAGCACATGAGTAGCATCATGAGTAGCATCAAGCAAATTATATCCTGTATGTGTAGATTATGTGCTGTGATTTATGGCAGTGTTGAAGAGTCACTTGTTATGTAATGCCATGTGAATGTACACAGCGTGGCTCATGTGAATGAGCATGCCAACCATCTTCCTCTGTGTTCTCCCTCCAGCCTATTAGTAATGCAGACTTCATCGTGCCTGTGGAGATAGAGGGGACCACACACCAGGTAAACTACTGTGTGTGTGTGTGTGTGTGTGTGTGTGTGTGTTTGCTATAGAGGGGAGGGGCTATGTTTGTGTATGTATGTTGATGTGTTTGCAGTGGTTGCTGAGCTGAAAAGGGATGGGTCTTGCAGCTGATCAGCCAGGTTTCTCAAAGATGGGTGCACAGAGCCCTCTACTGGCCGCACGTTGAACAAGGCTGCACAAGTGGAAGTGAATGCATCAGCAAGAAAATGAGTCATTTCAGCTAAAGTGCCATTAATAAGTGATACAGTACATATTAGTGGCTCTGTGAAGAAGACAGTGAAACAAATGCACTTGTAGTATTGGACCCCTTGTTCACCTTTGGTGGAGAGAGGATCTCTAATGGACATGTGGAAATGTAATTAACTCGGAAATATGATTCCTGGGACCCCATGTGCTGGTAAAGAATCCTCTGTGGGCCGCTGCCTGGTTCAAGTAATCCAGGATAGGCTGGTTAACACTGGCACGGCCTATTCTTGATTACTTGTTTCAGGAACTGGCCATAAGCAGCTAACCAACGGAAAGTTGATGCCAAGAAATGTGAAGAAAATGATTTAAATGACCGCCAAACCTGTCTTGTAACTATTCACTGACAGTCTGTTTGTGTTGCAGGTGTATGTGCTGAAGAGGCCTTATGTAGATGAGTTCCTGCAGAGAATGGGAGAGCTGTTTGAATGTGTGCTGTTTACAGCCAGTCTTGCTAAGGTACTTCAAAACAAATATATAGTCCCTGAAATAGATCTTCATGTTTTATTCAGAAGCTGTTTGATGACAGATGTAGTCTGATCTATCAGATGTTGTTCTGCTTTCTCTTGCCCTTTTACTGTGATACCAGCCACTCAACATGCTGTTAGTCACTATAGTTGACACCCTCCCTACAGTTCAGTAAAGCCACAGATAGTTGTCTACTTTAGGTCAAATGGATATGTTACACTACCCCACTAGTTTTGCTTGATTTATTTTGTGACACAAGCTTGGAATTAGTAATAGGTAGTGCAGCCCAGTCCCGGTGAGTGTATGATGCTATATCGTAGCAATCTGCTGTTAAAAAAAGAGCTTCAGTAGCCCATCCCTACTCTTCCCTCACTGCTCCCTAATCCTTCACCAGTATGCAGACCCAGTGACGGACCTGCTGGATCAGTGTGGTGTATTCCGGGCCAGGTTATTCCGGGAATCTTGCGTATTCCACCAGGGCTGCTATGTCAAAGATTTGAGCCGCCTGGGCAGAGACCTCCACAAAACCCTCATCCTGGATAACTCTCCTGCCTCCTACATCTTCCACCCTAATAATGCTGTGAGTGTTTGCCTCTGTTGTCCATGATGTACCTCCTTGTTTGAAACCTAGTCTATTGTGATAAATAAATATTCGTCAATCATTCGAATTCTGCGACAGCTGCTCATAGAGGGGGACTTCAAAAATGTAAGGCACAAAAACAGTTTTAAAAATTGGGAGGGGTCAGGGGGGACACAGTGAAATAGAAAGGAGATCTTATCGTCCAGAAACTCACAAAACGTCACACATAATGAAATTACAGCATTTGAGAGAGTTTAAGTAGTTGGTAGACTAATGAAATTAGCTGTCCTGGACAGCTAAATTAGCTCAAGTAGTGAAAAATACCCAGAGCCAAAGTTATGCCATCAATTAAGTTCGAGCCATGAATAATTCTAGGTCTCTCATTTTAGAGACCTAAGAATTATTGGGTTATTTTGCTCTTTTTGTGGGGGTGGCTAAAACAATCTTCATAATGATCATCATGATAGTTTCCATCCAATAAATTTTCCGTCATGTGACTAATTTCTAACTCATCAGTAAAACTGCTGTTCATATGAGACATTCATTCACGTCTAAGGTGCATAAGTCCAACGGTTTGAGTTTGTTGTCCTCAGGTTCCTGTAGTATCTTGGTTTGATGACGTGGACGATGCTGAGCTGCTCAACCTCCTTCCCGTGTTTGAAGAGCTTAGTCAAGCTGACAACATTTACACCCGGCTGGACGAGCTTCGTGGACATTAGCTCTCAACAGATCTGCCCGGTTCCTTTTAGAGCTACAGCTTGAAACCCCTGGAGCTACAATAGGACTGTGCATACTGAGAATACATATTACAGTTTCCAGACTGTTCTCCCAGCCTCTGCACAAAATCCTTTGTTTAGAAAATTGTATTAGCGCGGGGTTAAGGAAATTCCAAGCTTAGAAAAACAGTGTCTTTGGCTCAGCTGAAACTATATATCGCGATCTCACGCCTTTCCTCCAAATCTCAGTGCTGACAATATTGACAACCACTATTTGAACGAGAGAGAGCTGGAAACAACAACCAAAGCAGTCCCATCACAATCACTCCAGTTAGTATGAATATTAAAAGTGGTTCTTTTGCCAAAGCAGAAGCCTGCCTGCCCTGACTTGACTTTTTGGACATTGTTTTTTTTTTATTATTGTGCCTTTATGGAACAACAAAAAGAAAACATCAGCTCTTTTTTTAAATTTTCCACCAGATTTTATACATGTATTGATTTCTTTTTATAATTGTTTTTATAAGGAAATCTATTTTTAAACGTGGTTCTTCTATGCAACCCAGTTTTGGAATGACATGGACAGTACCTCTTAAATAGACAGTCAAGGATTAAACATTACTGTAGCCTTATTTACCTGTACATGAGCAACAGAACAAAAGTGTATTTTACTTATTTGTACTATAACACAGTTTCTGCAAAACATGCAATATAGATCATCAGTAGTCAGAGTGATATTATTGGTTATAAGTTAGGAAAGCAGGACGAATTCTTGTCTTTGAAGGGCAGTTGAAAACAGACACACTGGAATACATTGGCACATAGGACGACCATAAATGCCGCAGTTATCAGTCAAGGTTTAACAATAGTTAATTTTTACTATGTTTTTTTCTTTTATTACTAAATGACAAACAACTTGCACTTGTTTTATATTGACAGTGCTGAAAGTCAAAACTGTGCCTTTGAAATTCGGACAGAGAATGGTGTTCTGCCTGAACAGAGATTTGTAGGCCTACACACTCTGATGTGTCATGCTGAGCGTGAGAAAACACTGTCAAGAGCAAGTGTAATGCCAGTGGCTGTGGTACTTGCAGTGCAACACTTGAAAATATCAAATTTGATTTTTTTAACATGTGTGAGTGTTTTTTTTCTATATTTATTGGCCAAAAACATGTCCAATACTTCTTAATGCTCAACATTTTGTATTGTAATCAGTTTGCCTACTTTGAGGCTGGCCTTGTGTTTAACTGTTTTATCTGTGCCTCAATAACGCTCTATTTGCTGTCAGAGTTCGCAGAGAATTCAAAACCTTTTGACATTCAATCATCCAAGAAAACTACTTTTTTTCATATGAAATTCAATACGACGGATATTTTGTGGGGTTATGTTTCTTGGTAGTATGGTTTTTATATGATGTTCAATGTCGGATGCGATTATTGCCTGCATGTTAAGTAGTAAAATATGACAATGAAAATGTACCAGTTGTGATGACCAAAAGTATTTGTTAAAAGTCACAATTTGTCTTTGTGTATCCGAATAAATCAGAAACTCATTTTGTCTACCTGACCTGACCAAAATTTTAAAAGATGAGGTGCTACCAATTTTTACTTTAAAATAAAAATTGGTTATATTTTACAACTGCTTTGTGTGTGTTTGTTTTATCCCTGTGGGACACTGAAGAACATGTAATGTACATTCAGAAAGTATGTAACTGTTGTTTAATCTCTCATTTCTCCCTTTTATCCCTTTGCTTGAATTTTAATCTTTAAATCATTAAATTCTTGTCACATCTCAAGGCTACAAACTTCTAGACAGTAAAATTAGACAATTCAGATACTTCAAAATAAGTACATAAAATACTTCCAAATAAGTGTGTAATTCATTTGAATAAATTTTTATTTTTAAATATTTTTAGCCATCCCAGTTCTACTTGCAAACTCACTAAAGTAAAATAAATTTGAATATATGGATTAAAATACCACATGTTAGTACACTTTTGAAGTACTTGAGTATTTTATGATACCGTTTACTCTTATTTCAGAAGATAATTGGTACTTTTTACAAATGTTCCAGGTAAAGCTGGTTAAATGCATAGAAAAGTTAATAAAATTACACATTAGTATGAATAATAATAATAACAATAATAATACATGTAATGTTTTTTTACTTATAAGAAAATAAAAAATATCTCAGCAATCTGGTTAGAAAAGAATAAAAATATTTTTAAAACAAATGGGACATAGGATAATATATACTTGATGTATTTTGCTGCTAATAGGAAGAATCCCTACTAATATTATATATAGAAAATCCATTGTATTGACATACATCATTAAAGCTAAAACATTAGGATAAGTTTGTGTAAAATTAATTGTACATGTTGCATGCAGTTGCGTCATAATGACAGAAATCAACCACAACAACTCGTTTACACTCCTACATATAAATTTGCATCAGCCTTACATCTGTTTCAGTTTGCTGTTTGTTCATAATGTTTATTTCGTGGTCAAACATGAACTTTAGCCGTTTGCTGTAACGACAAAGCCGCTGCTTTGCTGTTTACAGAATATAATGGTGCATGTCACTACCGGCCATTTTAGGTGTACCGGAGATTTTATTCTGTGACATACCAGGAAGTGCATTTTTAACATAAAACTTCTTCGTCGGGCAGAGGCTCTTTTTAAAGAATAACACATTAGCTTACCACATATAAATTATAACATAACATGTTAATTTATTTTCGCTAGCAACGTTGAAACCCGCTATATTTTCGATTCCACTCCGAGTATTGGGACTACAATCTTCTGGGCGTTTCCATGGTGACATCAGCAGGGTGCCGTGAGCTGACTGACACGTACTGTTTTGTTTAAAAAAAACATCTAGCAGTAAAGCAGGACGCAGGAAGGCAGTGAAACAGCTCGGATCAGAGAGGTAGGAGAGAAGTCTGTACACATTAGGCTTATTGTGGTTGTGTAGGTGTGTCGTAATCACGCTGGCTAACATTTACTTTAGTTATATGCTTGAAGAAAGAACGTCGAGTTGTGTGGACTTACTAGCCGTCGTTAGCTAGCTAGGCGGCTCGTTATTTTAACGCCTACGGGTTAGCGACGTTAGCTATTAATAAGATAGCCTCATGCGTCAAACACGGTGTTGCCTGACCGCCTGGCCCGATTTTTTACTAATATACTAAAATACTAATTTCTAATTCAATCGTTTTGTTTTTGTTTTTAGCTAACTGTTTTAATGTTAGCGGACACCGATGGCATGCTATCAGAAAGCTTGTTCGCTTGCTATGCATGATTGAGCGCTAGTTATGCTTCTAGACATTTAACGTTAACCTCTTGTTAACCTGTTGTGTAACTTCATGTTACAAACCCACATCCAACTAATCTGAGCACTTCTGGTCTGCGACGTGTGCGCTACATTAATATTTATAGAGATGATTTACTCATCGAAAGTAAAAGTAGCTACAGCATGTTAGAAATATAGTCACTTTTAAAGCCCAGTTCCAAAATGTTCTTTGATGGTAGTATCAGAATAAAATATCAAATAAAAGCTATATATGTTTATTTCTTTTTGAAAATCCTATGTAAATGTTTTATTTTTACATTATTGAAACGCTAACATTGACCATATAGCGTTGGTTAATTTAATAACAATATATCGTGTGTGTGTGTGTTGTGTGTAAAATCTTAATCTGAAAAGCTCACATATATGCGGTAAATAAATGTTATGAAGTAAAACGTTCATGTTTTCCTCTAAAGACAAAACTTAAAGTGAAATATAAATACTAATCATGCTTTCCCACTATTTATCAATAACAAATGGCTTCCCCTGTCCTACCTGATCTGGACAAGCAGCTGAACAGTTTTGACTCTGACTATTAAAGTGGAGTAGAGATGTAATTTATCAGTGTTTCTGTACAGAGGAACCACTGGCCAGATCTCGGTTCCTGATTTCGACACAAACCACGATGAGTATAGGTGTAATTTATTTGTATTTCTGTTCAGAGGAGTCATTGCCCAGATCTCAGTTCCTGATTTCACCATGAACGTGTTTGACCGCAACATCAACGTTGATGCTCTCTTGAAGTTCTCTCAGATGTACGTAAGCATGCAGTACATTAATGTGTGAGGTATGACAGTCGTCATCTTACGTAACTCAAGTGTTCATCTCTCATGTCTTGTTCTCCGTGATCTTTTTTGCAGATCTCATTCCACCCAGGTGCACTTGAAGAATGTGTACTCCAGCTTGGCAGTCTGTATGTTTGTGGCCGCGGCTGGCTCCTACGTCCATGTTGTCACACGCCTCTTTCAGGTAATTCATAAGGGTACCTGTGCAGGTTGATTGTTCACATCAGTGCAAATGGTGCCCTTCAGTAAGTACAGGCATGAGTACTTCCTGTTACCTAATCTAATGTTGTTATTTAAGGGTTATCTAGTGGAGTTTTCGTAAATTGTGAGATAGTGGGTAATTTTATCAGCTGTCCCTGAGAAAAGTAGCTGAGGTGCTATGTCACCCACATTTAGACACATCTAATGGTGTGAACTATTGCCACACCAATTAAATACATTATATATTCTGTGTCACAGAATCTCTTCTTTCCCAAAGGTTTTGCTGTGAAATAGTGTGAGAAGCCCTGAAGTTGGTAATCCCTTTCACGTTGAAATTGCACTATTATGCTGCTGAGAAGACCCCCTCATTAAGTCTACTTTACTCGGTCCCACTGAACCAAACAAATCTGGTGTAAAGTCACTCCAGTGTGTTTTCAGAAAGCGTTCCAACGTTCAGAGGCGTGACGTTTAACACAACAGAGTCAGTGTCTAGTTTGCCCCACCATGCCAGCTCTTCTTTTCACGCAGACAGCCCTTCCTCGAACAGGTTGTTTAAATCAGCTTAGTGTCTTTCTGGAAGTCCAAATTCTTTGTTGCTCAGTCACCTCTATACATGTTTCATGTGATAAGAGCGGGCTGTAGAAAGCTGTAAAGCTAAGCATGCAAGGACATTCTGCCGCCTCGTTCTCCTGTCAGAAACTGAGCAAAATGAATACAGCTCTAAAAACGAATATTGTCTTTGGATGACTTTAAAAATGAGTTTCCCATGATTGTGACATGTTTCAGGTATGACATTATACAACACAGTAAGTGAGTGTGCTGTATCTTAACTGTAGTATTGTTGCCTGTTCTTTACCTTGTGCCCTTGTTCTCAGGGTGGAGTGCTGTCTGTGCTCGGCTCTCTGGGCTTGATGTTCTGGCTCGCCATGACACCCCACAACCCGGCGACGGAGAAGAAGAGGCTGGCAATCCTCGCAGGATTTGCTTTCCTCACAGGTAAAATAGGTTTCATAATAAAATTAGTTTTTTGCTGGCTGGGTTAAAGTGAGTGCACAAAAACTAGTTATGAAATTCAGCAAGCTGCAGCGATGATAGGCAAAATTAACAATTGGGAATGGAAGTGGGAGGGTACCAAGTAATCTAAACTCAACCTGGAGTCAACAAACAATGAGAGCAAAATATACGGTTGATTGAGATATGACGCAAACACAGAGTTCCCTTAGAGTTTACTGCAAGGAAACAATGTCCACAACTCTGGTTCCACTGCAGGCAGATCATCACTGCCGTGTACAAAAAAAACCAAATTGTACAATTGCACTCAAAACTCAAAAAACTCTTGGCTGTGCATTTCTGAAGTCATCTGCATTCCCTGTGAGCACACACACTTATTTACAATAGATTTACATTTGAGCTTGTAGTAATTATTTGTCTTAGCGTGCCTTGGAGACAAGGCAGTACTGTACATGTAGAGCGTGATCTCTCTAATCAGTAAATACCAAAGTAGAACAGAGCTAGCTCTTAGCAATGCATAATGTGTAGGTTTGATCCTAAAAACTCTACAAGGCCTGTCTGTGAACTAAAAGAAAAGTGGGTGAATTGACATTGTTGAAGCGAAGGCTAGCTCTGTCCACACACTAGCTAATCTTACATTTGGATAGGGCTTTAGCGTACAAGAGTTTAAAGCAGTGTTTGCTTTCCTCTCTCACCAGGCGTCGGCCTTGGCCCCACACTGGACTTTGTGATCTCTGTCAATCCGAGGTATGTGAAAGATTATTCAGTTTAACAGCTGGCTGAAGGAAAGTTAACCATTGTAACAGTGAAACACATTGACCTAAACTGTAGGTTTATACAGCTATATGTTTATTTTCTAAACGATTAAAGGTTGTTCTGGTTTCTTCTTCCTCAGCATCATCGTGACGGCTTTCATGGGAACCTCTATGATTTTCATTTGCTTCACTCTCAGCGCCCTTTATGCCAAACGCAGGAGCTACCTGTTCCTTGGAGGTAAAGGCAGTTTATTAATGCTGCAGTAAATTACACACATACATTTTGTCCTGAAGATAAAGGCATAAGCGCATGAAGCACAAAGTAAAAGTGTCTTATAAATAACCTTTATTTAACCTTTCTTTTTCTCCTAAGGCACACTGATGTCCGGCCTTTCCCTCCTCTTCCTCATGTCCGTGATGAACATGTTCTTTGGATCCATGTTGCTGTTTAAGGTAGTTGAACCAAGGGACGCAATTCCTTTGGAAAAGTCTGATCAGCTGTTTGTCGCAATTTGTTGTTTACATCACTGTGTGTCTTTGTATTCTGACAGGCGCACATGTATCTTGGACTGGTCATCATGTGCGGCTTCGTCTTGTTTGACACTCAGCTCATCATTGAGAAAGCAGAGAATGGAGATAAGGACTACGTCTGGTGAGGACTTGTATTCACTGCTAGCCAACCTCGCCTGAACGCTTTATCTGCCTTTTCATAACCAAATACTATGCAAACACATCGTCCCATATCGATGAGTACAATTCTTCATGTCATCACTTCTCACTGAAAAAAGTCACGATGCAAATAATGTGCTTTTTCAGAAGTGTTGCATGATGTCAGTCCTTACATGATATAACTTTTACTGCCTTTTATTTTTTTGTGGTGCTGAATTATATGTGGTTTGTTCTTGTCTTGTTAAGGCACTGTGTGGACTTGTTCCTCGATTTCATCACCATCTTTAGGAAACTGATGGTCATCCTCGCCATGAACGATAAGGTACAGACACATTCATTTTTAAATTTCTCTCATTTGCTGCATTTACATGGAATAATTGAAGCGTGTGATCATCTTCCTGTAGCTAAAGATGGCGAGGCAGGATATGTAGAGACTTGACTTGTGATCACTTTCATCAGAGTGATCACAAGTTTGAGGGGCAGAACTCTCAAAACAGTCGGCACCTAACTCTTCTGCAGATCTGTTTGGCTCAGTATGTCCAAAGTGAGAGTTTGTCATGTGTTTGCTATGACTGTTGTTGTGTTATGAAACTGATTATTTGTGTCTATTTTTTTTCAGGAGAAGAAGAAGGAGAAGAAGTAAAGAATGTTTGAGTAGCAGGAAATATAATCATTCAAAAAAGGCACAATTTGCAATGCACTTGGTGCTTTTCACTTTCTGTCTTCATTTTCTCAAATTAACTCCTATGTGGTCTTATATTATTGAAACTCTTTGATTTATTTGAAAACTTACAATAAGGGTTGAATGTAAGTTTATGGTACAGTACTGCTAGTCCCATCAAGGCTGTCAATGGAAAATAATGCTGCAGTGATCACCCTTGGCCTGTAGAGGGGAGCGTTACCCTATGAAGGCTCCCAGCCGCTGAGCAGCAGCTAATGATGATTTTCATATTACTGTTATTTAGTGCCATAAATTGATGACAGGATAGGCTCCTTTTAGTGGATCACGTGAGCTTCTGAGACTGCTTGTTTTCTTTTGTGTGATTTCACTTGTTGATTTGCTTATTTATAGTTTTCCTCTTTAGCAGAGTGTCACAAGATATTGTGTCCCATGATTTTGACAACAGATCCTCCTTTCAGAAAGTTCCCCCTTAATCGTTCTGTTTTCCACAAGTTTTGTTTTGAATAATCTGAATTGTGAAGCCTGGTAACACAAACCAAACCCCAAAAAGCCTGTCAGACTCGTGATGATCGACACAACACTCGGGCGGACTTACAGCCACTCGTTGGCCTGGATTTGGGATTTTGGACTGGTGGAGGAGGAAGAGCTGGTGCCATCTGTCCATTTATTTTTCTCTGGATGGCAAAGGCAGGCAAATTATTCCAACCGCTCCCCTTGTAAATCTCTCTAATTATCTGTTGTCTAGAAAGTAGTTTGCCAAATAATGTGATGTTAACCTAAAAATTTGGCTATCAGTGCAGTTTTCTTTTTTGGAAGTGTATACTGTGAAGAATTTATTTTATTGATGTAAAACTGAAACTAATAATTTGATACATTTGCTCAAATAAATGTGTTGGACGTATTAAAGAGGTGATTGCATCTTTGAGCCCCTGCCTGCACATTTTAAACTTTTGCCATTTATTCAAAACAATCTGAGGATAATCCTTTGTGAAAATAATCCTTAGCTGCATTTAACAAATTAGGAAGTATTAGCAAAAGATCTTTCTGTTAGTGATGAGAAATAAACACACCCTACACCGATCAGCCACAACATTAAAACCACTGACAGGAGACGTAAATAACATTGACCATCTTGTGACAATCCAATGTTCTGCTGGGAAACTTTTGGACCTGGCATTCATGTGGATGTTACTTAGACATGTACCACCCACCTAGACCAGACCAGGCACCCCCACCCCATAGCAATGACACTCCTTGATGGCAGCAGCCATCCCCAGCAGGATGCAGCCTGACACAGACACACACACAAAAATGCTTTAGGAACAACTGAAAAGAAAAAAAAAAAGAACAGCACAAGGTGTTGACCTGGCCTCCAAATTCACTAGATCCCAAACTGATCAAGTATCTGTGGGATGATCCACAGAGGCCCCTCCCCTCAACCCACAGGACCCAAAGGCCCCCACTAACAACATTCTGTTGTCAGACACCACAGGACACCCTCAGAAGGCCCATGTCCATTCTCTGATGAGTCACAACTGTTTTGGAGGCACAAAGGAGACCTTAGGAAGGTGGTCATAATATTATGCCTGATCAGTGTATGATATTAAGGTGCTCTGTGTTGTAGCTGGTTAGAGTGAAGACAGTTTTAAATAAATGCATAATATGTCGTAGGTTTATTGTGTATCTACATTTCTAATCTGTTTCGCCTCTGAGGTGTAAATAGTGTTGTAAACATACTTTCCATCCATGTCTGTTACTGACGCTACGCGTCTTACTTAAAAAAAACACACTCACACACACACACACAACTAAATCAAAACATTTTAATTAGAAAGTTGAAAAACGGCAGTAGGTACATAGGACCTCTATTTGCTAGGGAACAAACGGCAATAGAGATGTTGAAACACAAGATATGAACTTAATCTACTAAGCGAGGAGGACGGCAGTATTCACAGAAACATTACAAAAAAAAAAAAAGATGACTTAACGATGTACATTTAAAATAAATAAATAATAGAAATACATATTCATTGAATAGCGTAGCCATTTCTCTTATCTATGTTATTATTGCTGGTATATATTACCTTTAAATGTATTATGATTTAAAAACAAGACATATTCTGACAACCTTCCTCGGCCGCAAAAATCAATATCAACATGATCAATAAAATCGTTTGTACATTTAAAATTGTGATGCATGAGTTTAGCGATTAAGAATCACAGACATGAACATTCAATTTTTTAGTTGTTTTTTTTTCAGGCGCTCAATGTTTTTTTTCTTTATTATTTTTTTAAATACATTATGTGATGAAATGATGTCAAGAACAGAATGGATTTATTGATACAGTACATCGTCTATCGAGCTGATCGCCGCTTCCTTGATGAACAAATATCCGTCTACCAGGCTGACAAAAACAAAGAACAGGTCGCTGAACAGCTACCAGGAAGTGACAGCTTCTTGTGCTGATCGTTAGCTTGGCCATGCGTTTTATAGTCTTGTATACATGAATTAAAGATTGTGAAAAAGTGAATATATTATTTGGGCTTTTGGCTTCATGTTTATTGGAAATCCTGAGGAGATCAATCCATCTTTCCAGTTGCAACAGCTGATGAGACGTCACCAGATTATTCTCTGCAACGTCAACGGGGCGCACAGTTTCTGTTCCTCAAAGGTGGTGGTGGCGGCGGGTCAGCAGCATCACAGAACAGCCAGCGACCAGGAGGCGTGATGAGTGTTTGTGTCCTCCCCCCCGTCCCTGGCTGCATCATCCTTGGCTGCCGCAGGACGACAGACTGTCATACAGAGAATCGCTCAGGGACTCGGGGGTCTCCAGAACCTGAGGGCGGCTCGGGGAGAGCGCTTCCTCCGGCCGCTCTCTGAGCAGCTCCAGCCCGGCCTCCCGGCTCATTTCAGGGACGCTGGGAGTGCGCGTCTTTCCCCTGCGGCTCATCCCCGACTGGGTGGGGACGGGCAGGCTGCCCGGGTCGACCACCCGGCTGGAGGAGGGGCCGCCGGCCTTCATGCTCTGAGAGGGGGCGAGAAACATTCAGGTCATCTTATGTAACGCCTTCAGGTGCAAAAGAAAAAAAAAAGTGGGTTACAGAAAAGTCATCCAACTGTGAATTTTTAATATTCAAGTGATTAATAATTGCTAGAGGGAAAATGTGGTTCTGTGTTTTTTCATTATGTAAGATGCGAGTGCAGATTTAAAAATGTATCTCCACTTAACTGGTCTGTTAGTGACCTAGATAATTCCTTCTCTTCTGCCCTGCAGTTACATCAAGTACAGACTAAAGATCTATTTAATGCTCATAAATTTAGATTGAACAATACAGGTATGATAACCTGCAAAGCTTGTCCTTTCTGTGTCCCTGCTTGACTCTCCTTCCTGATTCCATCCAGTGTTTACTCTTTTTTTTTTATCAGATTTTAAGCATCAGTTGTGTACAGACTGTAAAACTCCTAGAGACAACGTTGTGATTTGTGATATTGTATCATTCTGTTTGAATGAAACTAACTACTCTTGAAAGAAAGCTTTGTTTTAAGATTTATCTCTCAATAATTTCTCTTTATTTTAAATAGCTAAAGCTTGCTCTTGACTCCAAGTCACTCCACAGCATGCCTACCCCTCTGTACGGCGATCCAAAGGACACCGCCTCCTCCTCTTCCTCCTCCACCGCCAGGTACACCTCTGCAGGTCCTGCTGGAGTCTTCAGGTTGGGGAAAGTCCAAGTCTTGGAGCGAGGAGAAAACATGTTCGCTCCGTGGGCCTCTTTATCTGCACAACGAAACATTGAAGGGAAAGCTTAATCTCATGCCCAAGTCAGAATGATTTAGTTCTTTCTAAAGTGGTGAAGGCTTAAATCTTAATGTATAATCGAAAGGTTTACAACATCCTTCTAAATATGACTGATGATTACTTCTGATCACTCCAGTCTGTTCTGACTCAAGTGGTTACATGAGGTCATTTTTATTCTGATTATTAGTGAAATAATAGAAACCACAGCCTGTCTCTCACTCCATCTCTCTATAACTCTCTCTCACTCTATTTCTCTCTCTCTCCCTCCCTTCATCGCTCTCTCTTATCCTGAAATCTGTGTTGTTTTATCGACTCTTCGAAGCCCTCCAAGGTATCCTTCAGTAACATCACGATCTCTCCAGCTCTTATGTGTCTGAGGTGCGTTTGTTTGTCGTTACCTTCGCGGATGACGCCAGCTGAGCTTCGCCCCTCCAGCACGGAGGCGTACTGGATGGTAGGAATCAGCTGCTTGTGTGGTACGTAGCACTCCTCTTGTGACGTCGGCTCTCTGTCCAGGGTGCGGGCACGTCGGCCTGCCCTCCCCGGGGAACCAGCGGAGTGGTGCTCGGCACCGGCCCTCGTCTTGGACAGGCCCCGTCCCGCGGCGCCGCTGCTGCAGTCGGGCAGGGGGAAGGTGCCGATGCCGCTGTCCAGGGTGTACGTGGAAGCACCAGAGCCTGAAATGGAAAGGGAGGAGGGAAACTCAGTGACTAATGTCAAAACGATAGTTTCCCTATCGTTTTTGATATATTAAAAGGCGTGAGACGATTTATTTCTCCTTCTGTTGTAACGTTTACATGGACACTAGTATTTTACTAGTAATGAATTCAGTGTTATCAATTAAGTTTGATAAAAAAACAACTCTTCTTCTACTGTTATATTTCAGGCAGATTTGTCGCTGGCAGGTCTACTTTGTCAGAAATGCTCTAATGTGATTGATGTAAACACATATCAGGTTCATATAAACAGTTAGGTTGAAATCTCTGATCTGATTTATTTTATAAGAAGGGAAAAGCCTGCAACTATTATCTGCAGAACATACATAAATTATTAAATAATATATGTAAAAAAAAAAGTGAAATGCTTGCCTGTGTAGCACAGTAGAAATATAAAGTAGTGACTAGTGTGACTTATATTTATATTTACTTCCAAATGACTAACATACAAGCCTGGTTTGATCTTGCACAGAGCTCACAAATCTTTCAAAATGTGTCCCAAAGTCCCAGCAGACTCCTCTTACCTGCAAAGTGCTGAGAGTGAACTGAATCTGTGAGGTTTTCATCTGATGTGATCTTGCCGATTCTTTCTGATCCCTGCGTGAAATAACAACAGACAAGCAGAAGAAAGCTGTAAATGTACCGAGGCCTTCAAATACATCATGTAAACATGTCATTTGTGGAGTGAAGTGAGTTTTTCCATGTCCTCCCATCTATTTCTTTTTTTTCTTCAAATAAAACTAGTTGAACAATTGATAAATGACTGGAAAAGTACCTTCTCCATATCGTCATGACTGGTGGTGTGACTGATGACGTCGCTCTGCTGAGTGAAAACCGGCTTGGACGTCTTGCAGTCAAAAGACAGCCGTCGCTGTGGGACACTGATCACGTCCTTCCCATCCACTCTGCATTTACAAAACGCAAAACTTCAGTCACAATCTCCAGTAGGATGCTATTCTTCAACACATGAAGAGATTATTTTACACTTATGCACAAAAACAGATGAAGCTAAAGCGAGGAGGTGTTAGCTTAGCATAAAGACGGGAAACGACTTATTGCATCCGAAAGTAATAAAATCCACCAAGTTCACTAATAGACATGATTCTGCATTAGCTTTTGTTTACTTATTGATTAATCGGAATAGGAATAGGAATCACTGTCACTGCTGGGAAAAAAAATGGAACGGTTTCAAGGTTTAATGGACTGTTGCCAGTTTGATCACAGTCTGCATTTACAGGATTTTAAAACTTATTCTTCTTTTGCATTAGTAATCAATGGCCAATTCTTTCATTTATCAATGTAGATGGCATGAATGAATGTTCAAAATATTGACTATTCAGGTATGAGAAGTCCCCAGGACATAAGAATTGACTTATTTATGCCGTTTCTTCTTTGAGGGATGTTTACAGTAACCCTGAATCATGAAAACAAGTGATAAGAAAATGCTACTTGACATTTAAATGAAAATTATTCTTAAGGTGAGACCAACAAGTATGATATATTTTTAAAGTGGTTACTAGTCTGTAAAGCTACAGTTTGTTCCTTGAATCTTCACCTGTTTAGCAGCTGTTGCATGAAGTTGTCAGAGCGCCCTCCCCTGTACATGACGGCCAGCTGTCCCTGCGCTTGGTCCATCACCACCTCACAGGAGTGACCCCGGCCTGACCTCTCCACGTAGGCCCTCTCCTCCTCCAGGGCCCTCCTCAGCCCCTCAGCCTTCTCCATGAGAGTCGAGATGTTCAGACCCTCCACGCCTTCTTTACACCTGGTGGCCATTTTCACAGAGTCCCTTCCCACCGAGGGGATGTTTATCTTCCATTCCTTCTTCTCGTCCTTTGCTTTGGTGCCGTCGGTCTTGCGGCTCAGCGCGGGAAGCTTACTCTTCTTCAGGCCAAACCAGCTTGCGATGCCGTTGGAGGCTTTCTGCTTGACCTCAGTGCCCTGCCCTCCCCTGTCCTGCTCCTGAAGTTTCAGCATGTTCTCCTCAATTCCCTTCATCACCTTCTGCTCAATAGCAGATTGTGGGCTGGGGACCGGCTGCAGTGGCTTCTCCCCCTCCGTTATCGGAGGTCTTGGAGGAGGCGGTGGGAGGCTGTCTCCATATATTGGGTTCTTTTTCCCTTTCCCGCTTATCTTGGTCCTCTCTTCTGATTTGGACGAGTAACGTGGAGCCTCTGGGGGCTTCCCCCCTCTGTGGACGGACGGGCCCTGGCAAGGTCTGGACGGCGACTTCGGAGGGATTTTGTTGGGGCTGCTGCTACTGTGAGGACCAACACCGGCTTTAACATTGTATGCCAGATTCAGGGAGCCAGGACACTTAATGTTGTTGCGTAGTACCTGTGGAGCATCTGCATTGGGGGACGGGAGTCCTATTTTGCTCCTGGAGCCCTCTGGTTTGGGCACACACAATTCTTGTTTAACCACAGAAGATTTTACTGCCTGTTCATACAGCTGAGACGACCCCTGATACTTCAGACCGGCACTGATACTTTTAGGTTTACTATCCAAAGAGTCTGTGTATTTAGAATGCCTCTGTTCCTCTTTATGGACCTCCATGGGCCTTTCTGCTGTCTTACCCCTTTCTTCTCCGTAGGTGCCCTCATTCACCGTGTCGATGGGCCTAAGGCCAACCTGTAAATCCTCAGAGCTCCTCAGCTTCCCCAGTGCAGCCAGTCTGTCTTTGAAAGCGTGGTGACTGGAGTCCGCCTGTGATCTTGCTGCTGTAGGTCTCTTAGGGATGGAAGAGGAGTCGCTCCTCCTGGTTGGAGGTGGAGGCGGAGGCAGAGGCTGGGTGACCTCAGAACTCTGCTGCACGGTGATCTCCCTAATGTCCGCCTCCTGTTTCTCTCTGGTTCTTGAGTAGTTAGGTCTATTCTGAACTTTGTTGAGGGCGGATGAGTTGGGCAAGCTGTGATGATTAACCCACACAGGGCTGTCCGAGTCCTCTTCATCGTCTGATGTAGACTCAGAAGTTGACGAGGACGACTGTTTTCGCTGAGTAGGGGCATTCAGGACGCTTTCCGGTAGTGATTTAACAAGCTTCCTCTCACCACCGTTCGCCTTTATTTGCGATGGAAGAGTGCTTCTTTTCTCGAGACCCTGGACTTGTTCCTCCTCTCTGGAGTTGGTGGACATATCACACACATTTTCATAATGAGGGATCCTCTGAGAAACTTTGGGTGAGGAGGAAGATGTGGAGGAGGGAGCCCCCATCTTGGAACCAACACTGGTTTTAGGTGCAGAGAGGCTGCTGTAGCTTATTTCCTTGGCAGGTGGGGAGCAAGCGTCTTCAGGCTGCGGAGGGGAGGTCGGAGCCGAGTGTGTGGCGGGGTAGGACTCCGACCTGGAGGGCGGGGGAGGGGGCTGCCTGCACCTCTCTGTGGTGGTGGCTCTTCGAGTGGGAACAGGAGAGTGGTACACCTCGTAGTTATTGGTGCGACAGGGGATCCTGGAGTTGCGGGTGAGCTGCGGGCTCAGTCGGACAGCAGGGGTTGAAGCTTGAGACTTCTCTCCTATCGAGGGAATCTTCAGAAACTTTAGAATTTTGGACGGAGAGTTGATGGCAGCGGTTTTGACGTCGCTGAGGCAGGAAGAGCTCGGACTGACGGAGGCACTGGCTCTTACAGAGGAAGCCTCCAGATCTTTGCTGTCGTTCTCAGGGACGGCTGAGGGGTCGTTTAACACGGTGTTGTTAACGGAAGACAGCACCAAGCCATTGTGGATGCCATCACTTGTGTCACAGTGGGGGATCTGTGCGCTCTCGTTCACAGAACTGGTCAGATGGGAGGTGGCACAGAAACCAGTGAGCTCTTCAGAGGCACTAGCATTTAGAGAGCTCTCAGAGTTATCCTGCTCCACTCCCATCACCTCCAGGCTCTGATCGACTATTTCTGTGATGGATGAGTGGGCAGTGGCGCCTGTTGGTTGCTGGTGGGCTTCATTCTTGGTGCATTGTTTAGATGGGGGTACAGACTCCGGTGTTCTGGTCTTACTGTGACATTCACTCATAGCAGCTGCAGGGCCTACGTGGCTCTGGGTGATGGGATTGGCTTTTGAAGGACTACAGAGGTGGTTGCATGGCTTTGGAGGACTGTCCGGGCTCCTCTTGCAGTGTAAACAGCAGGTGTTCCCTCCTTCACACTTCACCGCCCCATCCCCGTTGACGTGCTGGTGTGTGTCAGTGTCAGCGCAGGAGCAGTGGCAATGTGTGTGGTGGGATTTGCACTGTAGTGGGAGGGGGTCTGCAGTGGCCAACACAGCCTCTGTGGACATGAGCACCTGGCTGTAGTCACAGAAAGACAGGCTCGTAGTGGACGGATGGAACTTCAGGGGGTCCGTCTCCTCCATCTTGCGCAGGACCTCAAGGATGTGTGCTTTCTTCTTGAAGAAGGGGGACAGGGCTTCCATGGAGGCAGCGGGGCCTCGAGGGCCCGGCGAGGCATGTTGTGTGCGGTAGCCATTTCCCTTTGGACAGAAAGAGATTACCATCAGCATACCATTTAGTGCTGACACTTCAATGAGAGCCAAACAATTCAGATCATCAAGACCTTTGCGTGCATGCGTACAGGAAACAAGTGTGAGGGAGATTAGCAGTGAGGTCTTTTTTTAAATTACAATAGTTGAAAACAGAGCAAATGTCAGAGCAGCTCCAACGTCACACACAGGTGTTGACTATGGTCTGGTTCAGAGGCTCTGATATAATGCCACTGTTTCACTCTTTATGTTTAGTAAAGCTTTGCTGCATGAGCTGTGTATTAATCACCTTGGCTTGTGCTTCAGTCTGTGCAGGCTCCACCTGTTTGGCCGAGTCATTGTGCAGCTGTGCATTGTAGTCTGGGAGGGGTCCCGCCTGGACCTGTAATGGGAGATTCATCAGGCAATTATGATGACACCGTATACACTGCGGGCTATTGTATACACCGACAACTAGGAGCTACATTGTCCTGGCATCTGCTGTAACAATATAAACCAGAGAAAGACTGAGCTCCATTACTGGCCTCAAAGTCAGAAATGAAAAACAAATCAGCAGCTGATCTGTAGAATCAAAGCTCTGCATTAACACTCAGAACTAAAGTACTGTGTGACAGCTCTAGTCACTGGTTAATTTGCATATTTTATATACAAAAAAACATATGAGAAGATTATAAAATACAACAAGCTGTGACAAATTAAATTAGCAAGTGGTTTAAGTAGCAGGAATGAACTCCACCTCGATCAGCTACAACATGCTTGAGTCAAATAATATAAAATATAACAGCCTTCTGTATCAGGAGGAATTTAGCTTTAACTACACGTTGCTGATAAAACTGATGAAACGATGGGTTAAACACCAGAGAAACATAATTTTTCTTCCCTGTATTCTTCTTCCTTGACAAATCCTGGTGCCTACACTATCCACAATGCAACTCCATTCATGACAGTTCAGGTATATGCTGCCTTTAAATGGAACTCGTACATTAAATGTTCAAGTGGTAATGTCAGCTACAAGTTGTGAGAACACAGCAGCTAGGTGTCCAAGAGCCACCAAGGCTAACAGTATAGCAAACTAATGACAAGATAACTTAAAGTAGGAATGACCAAATGAAAATGAGGCAACAATTACCTCTAACACATTATAAGATTACAAAGAAAACTCAATATATAAACTTACATCGACCATTTCTGAAAACATCAGGAAACTCGTCATGGCTCATGAAATCAGAGCTTAACTTAAAATTCCCACTTGTGAAGTCATGAACCTCATTTGAAGGCACCCATTCGCATTTTTCACAGCAGACATTTTGACTCATCACAGCACGAAAAGCACATGTGGAATTAACAACTCTAAAGATTTTAGTCAGCTTGCCGTGACAGAGAACCAGCCTGTACAACAGCGGGACCTCTCCTTTTTCTGACACTGCTTATTACCACTTGTACTTAGCTAAAGGGCGTGAGTATGGCTTCAAGTCGCTGTAGTTTGTCTTTGAAACATGGCAGGTGATAAGTTACCTGGTAGTGAGCAGTGGGGTGGTTGGGGAGTTTCTGCTGAAAGAGCTCACAAAGCGCTCGGTTCTGTCTCTCCAGGTCAAACACCAACATTTTGAGTTTGATGCACTCCTCTCTCAGATCCTGATCAGAAACACACACATGCACAGCAATGAGTGGATAAACTTCAGTCTACGACGTTAAAATCTGACCACAGACACAAAGCCTCATGTTACCTTTTGATTTAGCAGAGCCTGGACCACGTGGTTGGCCACCTGATAACACGAGAGAACATTTCACATGAATTAATGCTTCCACAGTGAGCGGCCATTATAATTGCTTTCAACATGAACTCACCTCATCCAAGCATCTCTCGTAAGCCTCTCTCTGACTCTCATTTGCCAACATCAGAGCAGAATTCTCTGCCTGTGAGGGAAATAAATAATACATGTTAACATGAAACATACAGTCAATGCTAGTTATGGCATTCATGGGGTGCACATACAAATGCCCAGAGGACCTAGAAGACACCAGATTTAATGTATGAAATGTTTGTCAGACATAAACATAGCCTAACTCCTTCCATATAATATTACAATGAAAGTTAATAATTGACAATAGAATGTATTTCTTTCCTAAAACAACACTTTTCATAATCATAACATAATCATAACACACTATCATATTCTGAGAATTACACCCCTTTCTAAAATGACTCAGTTTTGATTAGAAAGTCCAAAAGCTGTAGGATTGTTATTATTTTACTTGGGAGCCAACAGGAAATCTGCCAACTCTCCCTACTGCTCAGAAGGATGCTAATGAGCATGCTCTATGGGCCAAACACTCAGGAGGAGTGCTGAACATCTGGGCACCTCATGGAGGAAGTTTGCGGAAAAAAACTGATCAGCTTTTGTTTGAATGAATGAGGCACCATCTTGTAGTCTAGTTCTTCTCACTATATCCATGATAAAACATAGCTAATATGTTTAGCTGGTGGGAGGCAGCAGAGTCTGAATCATAGTAGCAACTGTGCGTTTTGATTTCATCTGGTAAAGCAAGGAATGTAGTCCAGTTCTGATGATTTTAGTCTTTCCTGGTTTAAAGAAACTCCATTAAATGGACCTCATGAGATTGTGGGTACAAAATGAGAATGCAAAAAATGTCAGCTGTCAGGTGTGAGAAGACGGCTAACAGGCAACTGTTCGTGTCTACAAGCCACCTAGGCTAACAGTTAGCAAGCCAAGGACCAGGTAACCCAATGTAGGAAATGCAAATGCAAGAATTAAAAGAAGAGGCCATTTGAAATGTCAGCATTTCCCTCAGATATATTAGGAAAAAACCTCCATGAAAACTCTGTACAACTAAATCACAATATTTTGACTTTTTCGTCCACCTGAAAATGTTAGCAAACACATCACAACTTGAACTCAGACCTAAGCCACATTCAAGGTTGTGAGAACCACAAGGAGGCCATTCATTTGGACTTTTGTCTTGAACAAAGTAAACACAACAAAATTGGAAGAAGTGTACCCTTGTTTGTGCTAAGCTAAGCTAAGAGGCTGCTAGCTGTAGCTTCATACTCAGCTAGTGGGCAGTATTTACTCAACTATAAACAAGAAAGATAACAGGTTCAATTCCCAAAATGTTGGATTTTTCCTTTAAGTCAACCCAATAAAATAAAACAAGAAATTGATTATGTGTTAAATTTCTCTTTAGCTTTTCTGTTCTGGAAGATGTTTCATCTCTAAATTATAGCATTTTTTAAGACAATATCTTTATTGTCTAAATTATAACATTTTTTAAGACAATATCTTTGTAATTCAGGTTTGTATTAAAGTTAAATCAATATTACACTATAAAATGGTTGGGAAAAAAAAGAACAATATACCAAGATTTGGAATCACAATAATTTCAGCTGCAGTTTAGACTTCTTTACGACCCTAACACCTATTTAATCCTCTTTTATTTAATAAAGGCACTGCGATAAAAAAATAAATAAAAACAAAATGGAGAGCTTAATCAATCAGTCCACAGGAACACTTGTTCCATCTGGTTATTTGTGAGGGTTTGCTTCCTTCTTGTGTGTATGTGAGCTAATAAATTGAACACCATTTGGTTTTGTTGATTCCATGTTGAATTCAAGCAATATATACGTAGCTTCATACTGAACTAGCTGATTTTCCTAAACCCTTTTCCTACAATATTTAAGCTTTGAAATGAAGAACTATATTACATCAAATATTTTTATAGCGTTGGCAGACTGATCCAAGAACTGAGAAACTTCTACTAATATTTGGATAAAGAGTGACACAACTATGATTTCTGTGTAAAGTCTTCTAATATTAGAAACTAAAGTGTTTCCAAAGCCAGAGGTTTAAAGCAAAAGTTCATGTTCTACTGTGTCAAAGTCATATTTACACAAAACTATAAATAGATATTTTGAGAAGATAATGACAGACTTATGAGTTAATATAATTTGTTGAATGGTTAGTTGCAGCCATTGACAAATAAATAACCTTGTGAATGTTTTGTAACTGTATGAGAAGTTTATTTACTTTCAAATAAAGTTAAAATGTAATCCTGTTTCAGTAGGAGGAATAGTGCTGTAAGATTAGTTTTCTATCTTAGGTTTACTCCAGTTTTGTCACCAATTTACTCATTAGCATTTTGACTGTTAAGTTTGAGAATCAGGATGTGTTTTGTTGGTTTACCCACCTCCAGCTCTCTCAGTCGGTCCATGAGCTCGCTGCTGTTGTCCTCCAGGTAAGACTCCACGTCTCCCTCTTCGCCCTCCTCATCCGAACCGAAGTCCTCGTCACACATTCTCTGTTCTGTCTCATCAGACATTGTTCTCATCTGCAACACAGAAGGTGAAACTGTGACCATCACTGTGGACACATTTACAGTAAAGAATCTACAAACACCGGGCAAGAAACAGTCGCTCTGGGAAGAAACCAAAGGTATGAGGACATCCTTTATTCCTAAATACCATAATATGACAAATTGCATTTGGCTGTGTAAGTACCTGTACAATCTGCAATGACAAAAATGTTAATGGAGTCTATATTGGCTCCAAAAAAAAAAATCTGCAAATCCTCAGGTTTAGTACATATGTTTGCTTTTTGAATTACTTAAGTATCAAAACTGTCGAAGATTTTTAACTGCTAAGCATTTAAGCCCTAGCCAATTGTAAAGCTGTAACTAGTTATTATTGATAAATCTGCTGATCATTTGATCACTTGGACAGTTTACTATAACGTCCAATGAAAAAACAAGCATCAAACTCACATATGAGATGCAGCTCCTAATCAGATGATTTATATTTTTGGATAAATCAATAATTAAAATCGTTGCTCATCAGTTCATTTCTGACTGGGCCATGTTGTGCTGTTGCAGTAAACTCCGCCCGTCTGGTTCTCCAAGCAAACCAAAACAAACAGAAGAGACACCAGTAAACTGAGCCGAGATCTGCTTCACATCAGACAACATTCTCATCAGCAAGAGAGACGTTAACGTCGTTACCGGCATGACACTCTGTTTATTCTTTGTTTATCTGACAGCAGCAGCGTGTCGTTTCAACACTACCTCAGAGTTTAGACCTCAGCAGACAACACAAATATGAGACAATATGCCGCAGAGCTTGTTGTTGCCTCTACATTACACCACCTACTATATGTTGAGGATTACAGCACATGCTTTAATCCACCCATCCTGCATTGTTTCAGACACACGTTGCAAAGAGATAAGCCTTTCAGTCCATATTCCTCTGCTTCTACAAATCCACAGATCAAACTGCAGCACCCTGCTGAGCACCCGGCTGCCCGGGTCTGCGAGCGTGAAGCACTGCAGGGCATATGGCCGAGTACCAGTCTAGTGGGCATGGCTCCAGGTGTGTCTCAGATTGAGTGTGCATGTGTGAACAGGGAAGGACCGCGAGGGGAAGTAGGTGTGTCGACGTGGACACAGTTCCAACTGTTACATCTTAAGGAGTCATTAGAGCGGATGAGACGAGCTTGATTCTGTGGCTGGAGGCCAATCAGGAACTGGCACAGATTCCAGTTTCCCTGAACTGGACAGGTGACACACAAACACATCATCGTGTACGCTTAAAACGGGCAAAAACATTACAGTATTCAGGGCAGGCTTTTGTTGTGCACCAGCTGGAACATATCTTAAAGCTTAAGTGTTGCTCACATGCAGCCAAAGATCATTCCTCCATGTATCAGACCTACAACGTCCAAAAATGAGTAAAAACACATCGGTGAGTCACACTGTAACGCTGACTGACATGTTCCTAATTCACTGTAGTTCATTTTAACTCCGTGACACATGCACCTTCCTGCTGCCACAAATACTGACTAGAGAAACAAATCTGGATTAATCCACTGCTCAAAATAGTTCCAGAGAAATGCATTGTTTACTTCTATTGATTAGTGTCTGCTGAAACCTACAGCACCCAGCTGTGTTAAGGCCCAGATACACTAAACCAACATCAAAGAACTACCAGCAGGAGGCCGACTGTGGAGTCACCTCGCTTCGCCCCATCTGGACGCGAAACATCCACTTGAACACACTGCAAAAACAGCCAACAGCCAGGCGGCATATTTGTTCAGCGCTACAAAAGGGGAAACTGGATTAGCTACCATCAGCTAGGAAGCTACGAAGAGCTACAGGCCATCATACAGAGCTGGCCTCCTCGGAATCGTGCTGATCAGGTGTCCTACAGCTTATTGATTCTAGATGATATTTGTGGATTTAAATGTTCAGGTGAGTCGCCTTGTGATGACGTCAACATGCCAATCTATCGGAAAAAATCACATGCAGGGTAACTAACTAGTGGTAACGATGAAGGACGCTGCAAAAAACTACAGCTACAGATGCTTACAGAACTGCCTGACACTGGCAAACGGTCGACTGTTGGCTTCGTTTGTTAGCCTTCTCAAAACACACCTTTCTAAAGTTATATTTTCTGGTATGACAATAACATCTGGTACTTCAGCTTGTCATTAACTTTGTCTCCAGTGACAGTGAAAACATGCTAACACACACCGATTCAGTCAGAAAATCCTGATGTGATCGATTCATAATAAAATACTGATTGCAGCTGCTTTAAAAATGTATGTCTTCAATAGCAGGGCTAGGAGCTGAGACATTTGTGGACAATATATAATAAATCCAAGATATTTTTGTCTTTTAAAAGTGAATAAAAGGCTTTTGTAAAGTTCTCGGTGTGAGGAAAAAATGCACTGCTTTGGTATTACTGTGTTAAATATAAACACAGCAGATACAAATAATAAAAGCCTCTGATGAGAAGCGTCCGCAGCATCCATTAGTTTCATATGAACTCTGCAGAGACCTGCCAGGCCTTGTGTAACCAGAGCTGTTTGCAAAGCGTTTACAGGAAGATTATTGAACGTCACCGGCCGGTGGACCCTGACAGTCAAACCCAAACAGCGCCATCCAAAGTGTAGGCTGCTTATTGAGCCGTGATTGACTCGACACTGCCAAATCTGCACGTATAATGGAGGGCTGATCAATGAAGCCCATCTAAGATCGGAAGCAGATATGAGCCCTCCCTATGACCTTGGATGCAGGAACGATGCTGAGTGGTTATAAATACCAGCTCTTCTCTTCGCTAATGCACATCAAAGCTCGGGGCGGCGGGGCCGAGAAGAAGCACATCTCTCTGTGTTTGCGAACATTCACATGGAAATTACAGCGAGCGCTGACAAACAACAAAAGTGATGCTAAATATAACATGAAAATGCGGTTCTGCTCTTCTCTGCTGTGGTTTCTTTTGAAGCGCAGAGTTAATGTCACAAGGCTGAAAACACCACGAGAAATAAGCTTCTCTTAAAACAAGATAAGTCCCATTTATCCAGAATCATGTTTGGATAAATGGTCTTAATGAATGGATTCAGTTGTTATGAATCACAAACCACCTCTCAGACCTCTACACAACCTTCGTTTAGAAGTCTACTGTTGGTTTATTGAAGGCTGAAACCATCTTACTACTGATTAATCTGCTAAAATATATTCATCTTATTTCAGTCCACAGTGACAAAGACATGCGTGCATCAACAAATCTATTGATCTGCTGCCTCATTACGAAGCACCAAGGATCTTCAGGTTTGCTCATCATAAAAACTAAACAAAAAGAGAAGCAGCTTTTAGTTCTTATGCTCCACATATCTGGAACAATTGATTCCCAGAAACCTTGAAATCAGAAGGTTTTAATGTTTCTGTTTGCGACTGCGGCTGCACTGTAGTTTTAGTTTTATCTGTTTTATTCTATTTGAGCTTATTTTTTAAAATCATATTCACACCCATATCCATATGGAGTTAAGAGTTAATCTCCTTTGCCAGGACTGAGTGGGTGCAATTCGGTGGCTACAACCATAAACCATTATATTTTTATTGCTGATTAATATGCCGATAAATTCCTTTGTCTGTCTAGTGTAACAAAGCTGTGGAAAATTTATAGTTGTCATGCTTTGGTCAAACAGCAGTCAAAGAAATGCATTAAAAACTTGAGAAACCAAAGACCGCATAGAAAATGCTTCACTATTAATGTAATGCACTTTAACTGGCCTTTTGTCGAAGGGTGCCACTCAGATAATTGTGCCTAATGTGTGAATCGACAGCGGGTGAGACGAGGCAAAGAATCAGAGAGGGGAGGGGGGGGGGGGGGGTGAGTGCTGCCGGCTGCTTCCTAAACTGCAGCATTGTCACAATGGCGGCGCTTTAAGAGGCTGCGACTGGCCTGAAACTGCACACAGAGGCTCATTGACTGGGCAGAGGAGAGGCTCGGAGGGTCCCAACGGGGCTCCCAGTGCCAGCGAGCTCCTTCCACAGAGCTCGGCTGGCAGACTTACAGCCGCTGGAGCTGTCAGAGAGAAACCACGAGGGGAATGCAAACAGAGTCGGTGTTTCTCTAATCCACGTTTACGAAGTATCAAGGCAATGGTCTGAAAACATTTAAGGTTCATGATAAAAATATCTTAAGTGTCTCAAGGACGACGTGGGCCGTGTATTTATTTACATCTTATCAGTCTGGTTGATTCATTTATTATCAGACACACAATGCAGTTGTTTTTCACACTTGAAGGGTCATTCCTCTGATGGTACGCATGGATTTGCTCAGAGTCACACTCTGTGATGCGATTCGACCAGGTAACCCTGATGATGTCATGCTGATGTCACGGTGATGTCATTTGGGTTATCTCTCCGCTGACCATTACGATGTCTAACAAAAAGCCTTCAAATTCAACTTAACCTTAATCCGGAGCTGGGAAGTTTGAAATAAATGAGCTTCTGAAAAAAACTTATTGCCCAGATGCATTGTGGGAAATGTTTTTGAAGGATGAGCCATACCACAGACAAATATTTGCTGCCTTCATTTTTTATCATATTTAATCTTTTTAAATCTTATTAACAGTTTGTCAGTAAGATGACATTTGACTGAATGTGCAGATGTAAACAATTAATCGATTGACTGAAATCATGATCTGCAAATTAACTGACAACAAACTCACTGTTATGAGTGCTTTAAAGAGGTTAATATCACCCCTTAGCCCTTATGCAATTCAGTAACAAACATCATGTTCAGTCTGCAGAATATCTGCACCGAAGTTTGTTTTCCTGACTGTAAGGCTGAGGAGATAAACCAGACAACGCAAGGACGTCTGTACGTGAAAACAAGATGAGTAAACAGGTAAGAGTGAAGGTCAAAGCCAGAACAAAGCTTTTTGTTTTGTTTCTGTAAATGCACCCTTCTCAGAAACACAACCACTCATTCAGAGAGTAAACAAAGTGCAGTGAGGCGCCGCGTTCGCAGCTTTAAGTTCCAATCACTGAACAAAACAGGCAGGATCATGTGTTCGCCTCCGAGCCAAGCGAGCATGTGGTGCTTTTGTTCATCCCCCGATGACTCAAACGGATACCTGTGCATGAAGAATGGGAGCTGCGGGACACTGCTGCACATTCACCAGCAAACAAATAAATGCAACTTGAAACCAGAGGAAAACTAACATGTCGTCTACTGTAAATAAATAGCCATGGTGTCCTTTAAACAAATTGCCCAACAGCAACTGCAAAAAAAAAAAAAAAGGGGTGTCTGACTTTTCACGGGTGTACCCCGCTGACACAGAGACAGTCTCTACCAACATGACTGATGATGACTAACAAGCAGGAAGATGCAGGAAATTAAACAGGGAAGAGTCATCAAAAGGAAGTCCGCAATAAATTCTGCTTCAGCTCAGTCAGTCGAGGAAGCTGTACGTTATGGACAGAAAATGAATCTGCAAATACTTTCAAATACACGATCCATTAAATTGCAGAACCTTCTTTGTCTTGTCAAATGTTTTCCGTCTAGAATAAGGGTTTGGACCATTGGTCAAAACATGCAAAGAGACATTTCAAAATCACTTTAATAACTGATTCACATTTGTTGTGATGTTTTGAGTTGAAAATGCCAAACACTGTTTAGTTCCAGCTCTGGGTGTGAAGACTGGCTGCTCTATAGGATGTGTTCATTTGGTTGGACAAAGCAAGACATGTGGTTTCATCGATAAACTGGTTAATAAAATAATTGTTCTTTTTTGAAACCGTACATTTTGACAAAAAGCCTCTAAATTCAACTTAACCTTCAGCTGGAGCTGTGAAGTCTGAAAGAAATGAGCCCCTGACGCAAAGGTATGGTCCAGGTGCATTATGGGAAATGTAGGATTCAATGTTTTTGGTTCCACCTTCTCTAATGGAGAGGTTTGCAGCTTCTCTCTGATTCGTGTGATTAGAAATTCAATAGTTGTTGTTTTTAGTTGGTTGTAAACAACATACTAAGAAAACAACAGGCAAATAAAAGATGAAAAGGACTAATCCTTATATGCACATTAGTAAAATTTTCTAACACACTATAAACTAAATGATCCATTAAACCTTGCAGTGTTTTTCTCCCACTTGTCAACAGTAACGAACACATGCGAAGGCGCTCACCTGCAGGTTCAGCTCTCGTAAAAATCCTTGAAGAGGAGTCCGTCTCCCGTCAGGCACCTCTGTCTCCCAACAACAAAACCACGGAGCTGAGGGAGAGAAAACACCAGGACCCATTTTAGTAAATAAAGCCTCCTCCTCTCTGCCAGTCCTATTTGCATCTTCAATCATAAGACAGAAACCACAAGATCCCTCTGCATGTAATGAGATCCCGAAAAGTTCAGAGTTTGGGAGGGGGAAGTGTCAGGCAGTTCGAGGCCAATGTCACCTCTGTGAGGGGGTTCAGCCTTCCCCCAGTCCATGGGTGAACGGGAAACCGAGAGCAGCATAGGAAGATGCTCCATTGCCCCCGGGAGATACCAGCGCTGGCTCTGCAGACGCCAGGCGCGCTAAGACCACAAGCCCCCACTCCTCTATCTCGCTCTCTTCCTCAATCTCTCCTCCTCTCGTCTTTCCTTTCATCTCTGAGTCATTGTAAAGTGTAATGAAAGAAAGATGCATGAATAATTCAGCAGACGCAGCGTTTAAGAACTCCCCTTTCATGTCTATCTGATACACACAGATTTTACACATTAAGTGCAGTGATTTTTTTTTTTAAAGTTTCGCTCTAATGTGGGATTCCCTATGAACCGGCATCCCTGTAAAATACGTTCACTTTCAACAAAAGGCTTCATTTAAACGCGACGCGCCGTCTGCCGCAGCGTCTCATCAACACAGATATGTTTAGGCACCGAGCAGCAGCATTAACTCTTCATTTCCAAAAGCGGTCTACAGGGTAACACGGCCTGATCCTGTTAGATGTTGTCAAACTGAAATGGGATTAGAGGTGTTGAGCATCTGCCCTCTCAATCTGGGCTTTAATAGAGCGAGGGCAGATCATCTAGTCTGGCTGCGGCCTCCTCAGTACACCTGGTCCTGGGAAGGACAAAAAAAAAAAAAAAAAACCAGGCCGTGATCTGTGATCCGCGTCATGGAGCGGGATCACAAAGACGGCAGATCACCGAGCCCGAAAATAAAAACAGAAGAGCCATTGATGAATGCACGTCATCAGTTTTGATTTACCTCGACTGAAAGAATTAAATGAACGTTTTTTTTTTTTTTTTTTTAAACGGGTTTGATGAGATGCTGCAGATGAGCAGATGAGATTCATGGAATCAGGGCAAGGAAGGAAAAAATAAAAATTCAAAGGCGGCGGAGCTGAAGCCGAGAGAAGAAATGCACAAAAGCTTCTTAAATCATGTCAGTCTCACTCTTGGGGATTTGGCAAAGGCAACGCCGTCTGAGGATATGTCAAACACCATCCTTTCCATCTGCCAATCTGAAAAGGCGAAGACTGAAGTTCTTGCTGTGTAGGCACAGTGTGTAGGCGGGGGATGTAAACAATGTGACAAAAACATAAATCCTCACATGTGGAATTAAACAAGACCAGAAAGATGACTGAATCCACCCCCCCCCACCAACAAAAAAAAGTAGGCCAAAGTCGTCTTTTTTTTTTCTCTCTCTCTCTCTTTCTGCAGACACACCATTACCACGCGGAATCATTAATACAGATGCAGAGGAATATCAAAGAGGAAGAGAGATGTGGGTGAGACGGAATCGGGCTGGCGGGCTCCCTCGGTGATGCTTCCTGTCTGATGTTTGGCTATATGAGCCGAGACGAATCGTACACAAGCAATATTTGGGAGCAGTGGAGAGGAGGTGGGGGAGGGGACGGAGGAGGGGAGCTCCCTTCCCAAAAGGCCCGAAAAGGCTGGATGTGAGCCATGCAGGAGAGCAATCAAACAAAACGCAGGGATCCTTCTTAAATCTGCGCCAGGCAACCTCCACACCCAGCCGCCCAGCAGCCGGGGAGGAAACACATCATGGGTCCTCCATCTCTGATATCACGTTCAAACACACAGCTGCATTCAGGCTGCTCTATCCGGCAGCGGCGCACGTATTTGGCAGATTTATGACACTTTGTTAGCTGTGGCCAAAACAATCCTGCGTGATTCTGCGTCTCTTCGGCCAAAATAAAGAGCGGCACGGAGCGGTAACACAGCTCGGCCTGCTGCTGTCATAAAGCTAGCCCACGGGTATTAGTGCTAACCTAAACACCCAAATCAGACCTGCTCCCAGAGTCATGTCCATTCAAGTCAACACCAGAAAACCAAACAAAACAAGCGCCTCCTTGCTGTCACACTACTTCAGCCTCACATTTGAAAAATCTGCTTCATCTGGACACAGAAACAACGTCCCAACACCTCAGCTGTAAAAACTGCATCAGCATCTACCTCAAGAACAAATTCTGGGTCAGCTCACCTTCCCCCTGCTGCCTTTTCAGTCATCCAGTCAGCGCATCTGAGGTCTCCTCACAGCAGAATGAAATGTAAGGCACCAGAGAAAAAGAAAAAAAAAAAAAAAAAGAGGCCACAACCTTACATTTCTGTTTTCCGGCTGCGGAGGAGATTATTTTCCCCCCTGTTGTAAGTGCCGTCACTCTGAGAGTGTGGCGAGGAAGCCGGTTTCCTCTATGCTACAGCTAGAAAAGGCCTGTCCTTGGTCATGTGTATTGTGTATGTGTGCCTGTGCTGTCTGCAGAGGCTGCCATGTCTCCCATTGTTCCAGGGCGAGTGAGGCAGGCTTCCTACCCCAATAGACCCTGCCTACTACAACAGCTGTGGACCAGCCCCCACCTCCCTGCCGCTCTCCTTCTCCCTATCCCCTCCTCCTCCTCCTCCAACTCCTGTCTCTCTGCCTGTGCTGCTGCTGCTGCTAAACATTAACCCTGCAGCTGCCAGCTTGGGCCATAAAGAGGAGGAGATGGGGGTTGTGTTTCAAAAGAGACCCTACCATGTAGCGGACAAAGGGACGAAACAGAGAGAGGATATCCGACAGGCAGGCTGAACTGACAGGACTTCTGCACAGAGCCATGCAATGCCCTAGAAAGAAAGCAGGCTCTGAGCTAAGAGGATTGTCTTTCTCAATCACATTGATGATAAGTATTGGCCTGAGTCCTGAGCGACTGAGGAAAAAAAAACTCCCAGAAATCGGGCCAGGAGGCCGCAGCTAATGATTACTTTGATTATTTCCTTGATGAATCAATATCAGGGCTCACAAACAGACATCTCCAAACTGTTTTTTCAGTTCAATCAAAACCAAAAGACATTGAACTGACAACTGACCGTGACCTCAAAATGGACGTACACGTCAAACCGCCGTCAAACCCATAATACGACCCATTCTTACTTTAGCTTATTGCTGATGTCAACTGTGCTGTATTATGTTAAAGATGAGGGACCGCAGCGCAGAAGTTACCTTTCAGGGCTCAATTACAAAGTTTATCCACCAGAAACAAACTCCAAAGTTTATTTTTACACACAGAAACCTCAGATTTATATCGTAAGTACCCAGTATCAGCAATATCAGCTGGGATACGGATTTAAAAAGCTGAAACTAAACGCGTTTTAAATGAACCAATTTAAACAATTTAGGGCTGCAGCTTTTTATTCAACTACACCTACATTTTAAATCACTATAACCCTTAAACGGTGTACACACCTCCAGTATTTGGAGGGTTTTGAACTGCACAACATCATGACAACCACATATTTCTATACATTTAATAGACAAAATGATAAATTGATTAGTTGAGGAAATGCAAGCGGACTGATCAATAAATAAAACCAGATTAATCTGCTGATTATTTAGTTGACTGATTTACCATTTGGCTTAGAAATAGCTCAGAATGGTTTAAAGTGCTGATTGCAACATCTTTGAAGTATTTGTTTTGTGCAAAAAAAAAATCTAGGAAAACTGAAAATATTTAGTTAGTGTCTGAAAATGTAAATTATATAATAATAATAATTAAATAAATAAAATTCATGACTTTTTTGCCTGAAAATACCTTCAGTGACTATTTGATTATCAGAATGGATGCAGACTTTAACTTGTTTAAAAGTCTTGTTTTGTGTGTCTAAACCCCAACATGTTTAATTTATTCTCATTTCGAACAAAGAAAGTCTCCACATTTCAGAACCAGGAATCAGAAAACATTTGGCCAATGCCTGAAATTATTCACCACAGGTGAAAGGATTAATCTCATCAACCAATTAAACGGTCTAACACTGTTTTTTGTTAATGAATGTTTTGGCAGCAGTTTGTTTCTGTAGTCTGGTCAGCAGTCTTTACCAGTCTGTCACCCCAGCGTCTCGGTGTGGTTTATCTCTCCAGGTTTTCACCCTGCGTGACTCATTTGCTCGTCCTCGTTAATGAAGCCACATCATCCTTGAACCCTAGACATACCAGACACACTAAACCAAGTCTGATGACAAAGTGACTGAGCGCGGAGCCAAGGCAACAACAACAGGAGGAAGAAAACACGGCTTTCATGACCAGAATGTGGGAGGATAATACAATAAAGCAATAATTGGAAGGCAGCACATCCCTGCGGCAGCCTCTCCAGACAAGTTGTAAAATCAGATCTATACGTTCTGATTTGGAAGTTGAGTTTTTTTTTAATTTGACCCTAATTGAGTCGACAAGAGACCTGACCTGAATCGACGTTGCCCCGCACCAGACTTCCTATAGACAAAATCAAACGCCCCAGGCCGCTGACATGAGTGTTTGAAACTATTGTCATTCAGATCTCAGCGTAACAGTCCAACGAGTTTGGCGAGTATAGAACTGTCCCACATTCAGAATTACAGTCTGTCTGAAATGGGAGACGATAGATGCTGACACTGATAAACCCCACATGGGAAACTCGGGGGAAACCCATAAGCAAAACGGTATTTTATGACACACAGGAGGTTGTCTGTCTTTGGGAAACTGCACAGGTCATGATTAAGAATTAACCACAACTAAAGAGAAAAAAAGGAAAAAGACACGACAGACGCCCGAGCTTCACATCAAAAATCACCCAGATCAAAAGAGCTCCAGTCCACTGAGGATTTATCCTCTTATTGCTGACACATATGGCGGTCCTGCCCAGTCTGCTCCCAAGCCCAGGCCTCTAATCTGTGTCCGCCTAGTGGCTGAAAACTCCATAGTCTTGAAACGATCATCAGCTGCCCCCATGAACTCTTTGAACAGCTTTTGCAAAAATCCTTCAAGTTTCTCAAAATATGAACATTTGCTGATTTGTCTGACTTTTGAATATTTTCAGTTTTCATTAGATTGATTTTGGAGAACTGTTTACAGATCGATCAAAATAATTTGAAACACATTTAATGGCATCTTTTTGTAACTTGGAGAACTGCGATATGCATTTTATTTTTACTGTTTACTTGCTGAACAATTAACTGATTCTGCTCTAAAATAATCAGTATTAATTCATTCATTTATTCATTCATCTTCTGTGACTGCTTTGTCCTGTGAAGGGTTGCGGGGGGTGCTGGAGCCGATCCCAGCTCAGTATTAATTTATGAGGAAAATATGTTTGCAGCTACAGCCCTGAATGAATGCTCTTGCTCATACCGGCCATTTAGGGATCATGTAACATATTTCTAAAGGAAGAGATGAGTGACACGCTCCACAAGTTAAAACGAGGCTTCATTCATCTGAGTTATTCAAATCAAGCTGGTTTGTTACTAAGGTGTCTCTTTGTGTTAAAGCTGAAACTCGGCTACGTTTCAACTCGCCTGGTTTTATGCACAGTTTCAGTGGAAACGGTGGATGTATGCAAAAAGTCAAAATACAGCAGAGAGACTTGAAGTCTTGGCTATGGAGAAAATGTCACAGTCTGAAAGCACAGGGCGACGAAAATCACACATGTAACGTTCGATCGGTGTGGAGCGATCACGAGACTGAAACCTTCCACGAATTAAAATGTCTTCCACATGTTTAACATCTGAATGGCGCTCTTTAATTAAATCATCTTAATGCACGCTTCTCCTGTGTCCTGCGGGAGACTGCTCTTATTCTACTAATAGGCAGGGATGAATGTGTTCATTTGCATTGTTTTCTCATTTTAAGGAAGTTACAGAAATGTTACTAGTGAACACTCTGCAGGGACACATCAGGGAAGATCTGTACTTTTTAGTTAGTGTAATTATCTTTTATTTTATTTATTTATCTCTTATTGTATTTGTGCACAGAAGCAGGACTGTGTGAATGTTGTCCCGCATTGCTGCTGAAAACTGGAAGGACATTAGAGGGTTTATTAAAGGCCAGTGTTTCTGTTTTAAGAAGAAAAACAAACACGAGTTTATCCTTTAACTGACAAATTCAGCTCACTTAGAAGAATTTGTGTGCGGAGACAACTCTGCAAGTCAAACAGCAGCGGAGCACATCGGCAGTTAACAGCTCGTGTCACTGGAAAAAGCTGAATGAAGGCCTGTCAGGGGATTGTCATACCTCTGCTGTGTCAGACATTAACGCACACAGACATCTGTATTCAATGAATGGGACATTGAGGGAGTAGCTTCCCTTCTAAGAGGGTCAAAGGCTGAGCGGGCTGACATGACCTGAATGAGAGCTGGTCACATGTTCCCCTGGAGCTAACACAACGGCATGAGGATAACTCTCAACATAAAAGGCTTATTGTCACCCCCTGTGCCATCCACTTTCCCCCGAGAGAGGATCTTCTCTAACTGAGAAAACCTCAGTGGTAATGTGGCAATAAAGAGAGGCAGAAGTCCCAGTATCAGTGGCAGATAAAACTTGCTTTAATGGGAGAAACTTACCCAGGAACTGTCTGCAAAGAACGTCTCCTACAGGCATGCAGGAAACGGACATGTGACACTCATCAAATTCAATGCAAACATTATGTAAAGCAGGATATGTCACACCGTCGTCACACGACTGACACCTTTCTCAAACAAGCAGTCCAAACACATGCAGCGGGAAATCCCTCAACCCCCCAAAACAAAGGACAAGATCATCCAAACACACCAGACCTGAGCTGAGACAGTTAAGCGACTAATTGATCAGCTGATTCACAGAATCACTTAGGGAGGCAGAGAATGTTTGGCCAGGGTAATATCAGAAAACGTCTTGGCAAGGAAGAACAATGGTTGAAATCCAGTCAGTGTAATGTTAAGAAAAGGATAATAACTTTCACAGCTGATACAGTTAAAGTCAAAATTTAAAAACTAACCCAGAAGATAACTGCTGATTAATGTTTACAATCAACAATCAGTCATTTTCAAGTCAAAAAAAAAAAAAAGTCAAAAATAACCTGGTTTCTTCTTCTCAAATCTGAGAATTTGCCTCTTTATATGATCCCAAAGACATCCAATTGAAATAGTTTACACACATCTTGTCGCGTATGACTGCTGACAGGACAAAATAATAATTTAAACAAATGTTTCAATACCAGCAACCTGAAGGCACTTTTAGAGTACTGCGGGGCCTAGACGCCGTGACCTAAGTATGTAGCAAACGCTGGTGCGAGTAATTTATACTTGTGAGCTCGTCAGTCTGGCTCACTCTGTAACAACGCCACCCAAACACTAGTCGGCGCTGTGTCTTTTTTGTCAGTCGGGTTCATTTTTGTTTCTACTTCCTGCTTCACTTTCAACAATGGCGACTGAAACTTTCGCGAAATTTTGGCCGAATTTCGCTGAACACGAATCATACAAATGTCTGTATCTCCAAATCTCCTCGGTTAAACTTACCGATTCTTTATTGATCCAAAACAATCATTTCGAAAACTGCGGAGATGGAGAAGCAGCCGGAAATACAAAACAGACCAATCACAGCTCTTGTGGTCTGCGTCATCTCGTCAGGTGCACGTCAGCTAAGGCGCTAGGGTCTGCATAGGTGTCTGTGTTGTTGACGTAGCCTCTGCGTCAACTTAACGTAGAAGTATAAACTGCCCATGAGTCTCAACACTGAGTGGCTATGTTCACTGTCGAACAATTCAGCTGTCCAAACAGTTGGACAAAGAACAGCTTTTGTTTAAAATGTAAAAACAGCCTCATTTGCTGGATGCAGCTTGTCTTTAAGGAGCCTTGCATTTTGAAGAATAACTGAAAAAGTAACTGCATATAAATGTTGAATTGATAAGTTGTAACGATTCATTAATAAAACAACTTGTTAATCAGTAAGGAAAATAATCGTTATTGCAGGCAGTCCGGCTATCCATCAGCAGATGGTCTACCGTTGCCACTTCTGGTCGGTGGGCGGCTGAAGAGGGGCAACTGTCTGAATTAAAGCTGTAAATCAGACTCATGGGCCACAAACGGCCATTGAGGAGACGGCAGTTTAATGGGAAGTAATGTGCACAGCTCTGAGTGAGGATGGAGAGCTAATCCACCATCAAGTAATGTGACACTGGGATGTGCAGGGTCTACAGCAGGGGTTATAAAAACCCTGGTGGAGGCCTTGTGTTAATTTGCATGAAGCCTTAGAGGGACCTCATTTGGAAGACGGGAACTGAAGCTATAATCACTGGCTGGCTCTAGTCTGCTGATGGTACCTTTTATGCAGCACACAGACATTAAAAAAAAAATCACCCTCAGAAAATGATTCAGCAGCTATCTGAAACTGTAGTTTCAGTAATTTTTTAGTATAAATGACAAATATTCTCCGGTTTCTGCTTCTTAAACTCAAGGATTTAAAACTTTTCTATCATATTTTGCTTTAAAATTGTTGGTCAGACAAATCAAGGAAACTGAAGACGCCATACAGTATATTCACGTGTTTGAACATTCAGATAAGATGACGATGTAAAAAATGAATAGCCTTCTGTGTGCCCATTTGTCATTTCCTCACTGTATGTTCCTCATCTGTAAATATTGTCCATATGCTGTAAAAACTATTTATGCCACGTGCACTTACTGCCTATTGCACTTCTGGTTAGATGCTAAACTGCATTTCGTTGCTCTGTACCCGTGCATGTGTAATGACAATAAAGTTGAACCTAATCTTATCTAATCTGTTGTCACTTCCTTTTTACGTCTCGTGCACTGGTTCTGTATGCTGAACATCCAATCAGAGTGAGCTCTCTGATCGATCCGTTCTGCCATCAGTTCAAAATGCTGAGTCGACTAAAGGTGGCCTTTGTTAAGAGCAGGAACGTTTGGGTGATAAAACAAGAAAAATTCAAAAAGAAACAAATGCAAATATAAGAAAACATGTGAAACGTCTCCACACGGTGACAACACAAGTTTACAATTACTGCAGTTTTACGCCCAATCTGGCAGCACTCAGTTTGAAATTTTATTTTGCGAGTAAAAATAGCATTGGGTGGGGCAATGATATTTGGGCGGGTCTGAGATCGCTTTTATGTGTGTGTGTGTGTGTTTTATTACTTTTTAATGCAGATTTTTTTTTAAAAAATGTAACCAAGTGCATTTATTTACTCCTCCCAGTACAATGTTTGTGAGCGTCCTGAATGTGTGCTGCTTGTGCCAGCACTTTCTAAAGAGTAGAAATGCGTTACATCTACGTATCAGTGGCGTCATGAAATGGCTTCATAGTAGCCAGATGTTAGTAGTTGTGGTGGTTGGCTGCTGCAGTTTGTTGCCGTCTATGCTTCAACTGTTGTTATTCACACTAGTGTAGGAAAAGTCAAAGTACTCAATTAAATATCGATGTAATGTTTTGGGCTGTTCTGGGTGCGTGATGGTGCTTTTTGATCAGCTGTATCTGGCAACACTGGTTGGAATTGTAACTAGGTGGAATCTTTACAGTTTTAGAAAATTTCTTAGACAAAGATGACTATGAAATTTGGTTAATTTGTATATTTTCTAAACAAAACATTTAATGGATTAATTGAAAAATAATAATCTGATCAGTAAATACAGAATAATGTCAAGGTGCAGCCTCGTGTTCAACTTCAGAGCAGCTTCTCTGTTACCGTGGTCTGATTCCAGAGCTGCGGTGACCTTAATAAATCCTTCACATGTAAAAAAGATTCAAAGTATGCTCTCCAGTTCATTTCTGCAATCATAAAAGGCCGGTAATGAAAACCATTCGTCGTGGCCCCCGTAAAGGAAGGCAGGTTTCATACCACTGTAAATACTCCGCAGAGAGCTGCTGTCCCCTGCCAACCAGACTACGAGCTGCCTGCCAGAGGAACAACTGCATTCTGTCCAGCTCCATGCTACATTTCCATGTGTGTCAGCAAACGCCTTTACTACAGATCCTCTGTGACTCATTTTCACATCAAACTACTGAACTCTGACATGCCTGGAAAAAATGTGGAGGTTGAACAAGATGCGCCGGTGAAGCCAGGCATGTTAATCCAGGTCAGAGGCTGCCGACATGTCCGGTCTATAGATCTGCTGCAGTGTAAAACAGGTGAGAGCAGTGAGGTATCCAGCTGTATTTGGGCTTCACTCTTCATTTCTGGCATCACTTTTAACCGTTGTACAGTACATCACCTGTGGGTGCACTTCCACATCAGGAACTTTATCCAGGGAACCTTTACAGATGGCTGAATTAAAAACCACCTGCGTCCACACTGCAACATCAAAACCCTTCATCCACCAGGTCTAAGAAAGACTAGTTTGAGTTTTGACTCCATTCAGAGAAAAAGCAGACATTTTCTCTCCCACTAGCAACTTGAGACCTAAGAATGGAGATAAACGACTGTCCTCCTACGTTAAGACATGTTTATGTTTATTAATCCCACGTATGGGACATTTCCTTGTCACAGTAGCACGGAATTTGGCAAAATATATATGCAGAAAAACTGCACTGAACTGCATACGATGAACAGTTTAAAGCCACTGTAACAGCTTAAAGGAAATTACTCAACAAATGTTGATGTTTTCTGCCTCTTCTGCTCATATTAGTTACCTGTATGCAACTAAAGCACACCAACTTTTTAATGAATATGTTGAGAAAGCATTTAACAAAAATCAAATAGGCGCCTGTAGCCAAACTTTTTGAACTAAAAATGTTCTGAAGATAAAACTTTCAACTAATTTTTCTGAAGTGAAAGCACGAAACTATTGTGAGTGGGGAAAGTTAAAGTATTGACTGATTGTTTCATTTGTCAATTAGTCAGCTTGGTTCACATGTTAACCGCAGTATTAGCTGTGCATATTAAACTGCTGTATAACGTCTTCGTGTCCGTCTTTTTAAGATGAAAGCTGCAATTTCCCACAAACATATGAAAAAAGGTGTTCATTTCTTATATTTTTATATATTTCTCATATTTGATAGCTTTCACCTTGCTCTACATGACCTTTTGCCACCACAGTACGACCCCATTGTTTTATCTCACGTCACATTTACTACTTCACTCATGAGCTTGTTTTAAGTTCTTCAAATCGTGATACCAGATATCAATATTGAACGTCAGGTTCAGTGGAGCCAGACACCTCAGAGAGGACCAGACTCTCTGTGATCCGACACCAGAACAATGACACCATACAAAAAGAAGGCACTTAATAGCCACTTTCTCCACATCTGCTCACCAGCCACAGCGCGTCAAACTCAACCAGGGCTCGACTGTACTCATCCTTCACATCCTTTTCCCAAGGTCTGGCCAAGAGGAAGACCTATTTATGGTACAGATAGTAGGGTTATATATAGACATTCTTTTTTAAACCTAAAAAAAAATCTGCTCTCCATCTCGCTGCGACGGGAAGAGCGCTGATGTTTTTCAAACCGTGTAGGTCGAGCCAATGGGAGAGGCTTAGAAACAGGAAGCTCATGAGAGTTTGACAACATTGTAGGTTCATTGAGCACCTTGTGGGAGTGATTTCAGGGATTGAAGTGGTGGGGGTGCACCAAGCTCCTCAATAACAACTTATTTTAAGACAAATGAAAATAAACTGCAGTGGTGCACAAAGAAACACTGTTCGAGACAGCCCGAATCAAAACAGAACCTCCCACTGTTGCTGCTATTCTTTATCTCCCCAGTCTTAATCCCAGTTATCACGGGTCGTAACTCCAAACATAAATCTGAGAGTAGAACATAACGCATTGCTTCTGCATAAAAAAAAAAAAAAAAAAAACTAAACTGGCCGTTTAATCCTCTTTTGGCCAAACAGGACGTGGAGGGGACCCGGGTAGCTTGAATTGATTAAAGCTACATTCCAAGCCATATTTTCTCTGGCCTGACTGATGAATTGAATGTTTGTTACAGCTGCAGTGGCTGAAGGGCTGTTTTGCCAGCTTCAGTGTTTGTGTGACCACAGATTCCTCGGTGGGGTGGATGTTCAAGGAGTCCTCTACATTTTGGTGGAAGCTCTCTCACACATACTATTAGGATTCCGCAAGCGTATTCAATCCTGCATATCTCAGAGGCCATACTGGACGCAGCAGGCGAAGGTGGAAAACATGGGTTCAAGGCTTTAGGTTGTTCCTCGGCTCATGCTCTCGCTGACGTGAATGCAAACGCTCACAGCAAGCCCCAAGCTGAGGTGGCCATGTTCAAAAGGGAGAACACAAAGGCCTGTGGGGAAACAATGCAGCCACAGATAATTCCTTTGAAGTGAATATCTACACTGTGTGCATGTAAACAGTGATGCCGCTGCTGCTGCTGCTGATGTCTTGCAGAGCTCTCAGTCGGTGCTGCCTCCTGCTGTGAGCTCCGTCGTACCGTGCTGACTCTGTGGGGTAATTGCTGAATATTTTGCGATGCTAATGCAGACTCCAGAAGGGCCTTTGGTGCATAACCATGGTAACTACAGTACCTGCATGCAGCAGACAGCGGGGCGATAAAGACCTGAACTGATAGCAGATAAGGGGGTCCCAAGCCTATCCCGTCTTCAAAGCATGTCCGTTTATAAGGAGGGGAGGGGGAGGCACTGGGGAGATAGGACGGCTGCAGGAGGGTCTGACCTGTCTGCGCACCCCTACTAGACTTCAAACCTACTAAATTATTGTCCCGTGGTTCTTTTCCTCCCTGTAAAAGCTGCGAACTACGACCCAATAAAGTGATATTTCACAGACAGACTGACCTTGAACGTCTGAAAGGACTTGTGCTCCATAAAACACACGTGTTGCCGCGAGAAGCCAAAGACGGAGTCATGACAGATACTGCTCAGAGGAGCTGGAACGGTACGTTTATTAATAGATCAGAGGAATAATTGGTAACTATTAATCTATATTTATTAAATTGGTTTCTGAGACTCCAGTGTGAGGATCAGTTGCTTCTCTCTGATTTGTCATTGTTTCAGACATCTAAAAACGTCACATGCACCTTGAGAAACTGGGAGGAACATGTTCTCATTATTTTTTGACATTTCAATGAAACAGGCACTGAAATCTGTCATTATCTGCATCTTTTAGAGCTACAAATAACAAATCTTTGCATTATCAAATAATGATGCTGGATATATTTTGCTACTCTCATCAATTAACCTGCGATCATAGATTGATAGAGAATGTGAAAATGGCCGCCACAGTTTCCCTAAACGCTAGAGGATGCCTCCAGAATATTCAGTTTGCAATGACAAGGCTTTAATCAATGATTTAAACTATTAATAAACAACAACACCTCTACATTGTTAGATTTTTTTCAACCAAAAGTGCATTTCCCCAAACAGATCACATCAACTAGTCAAAATGAAGTTTTAAATCGAATCGTTGCTTAATTTTCTAATCATTCTATTGGTTATTAGTTATTACCAGAGTATGTTTTACAGTTTGCAGTAATAACCAGCAATGCATTGATCAGTCATCAAAACAGTTTTCAGTCGATCAACAGACCAATTAGCTGCTTCAACTCTGCTATGTTTCCTGGTGGACTGCAGCCGCCAATAAATAATTTAATAACCAGAACCAGTTAACAGAACCAACAGCCAAATTAAACACTTACTCCATGCCACGTTTCCTCTCTGTAGTAAACCCTGAACACCGTATGTGGCGTCTGCAGCCAGTTGTGGGACACAAAGGCGTGCAGAACATCTGCAAACAATTAGAGGCGAACAGAGCGAGCAAGCACTTATACTGCCCATTACACTTGAATAAGTCACTGGCTCGGCTTTTCATGATGTAATGTGGCGCAGCTTGGATATGCTATCTCAAAGTTGCACTGGGACGGGGCTCTCACAAAACTTCAATCGAGCTCAAACATGGGCGCTCGGACCATAAATGTAATCTGGCGAGCGTAGAGTGGAACCACATTTATCCTCACCAGCTCTGAGGTCATTTCTCAGGATGAAATGTTCACAGTGCTGCGTGTTCTCCAAAGAAATATAACTTAAAATGTGACAAATTCAGGTGCATGTGTTTTTCGAAGTCCTCCGAGCTTCAGGTTTAAATTCCTCCGGTTACATGAATCAGCCAAAACATCCCAGAAATTCCACACAATTATCTTCTGTGCCTGAGGTGGAATTTAAAGATGCCTGAGCCTCACACTCATCTGCTAAAGACGGAAAGTTTCTCCAAGCTCACCTTAAATCTGGATTAAAGACACATTCACACCAGCTCCATTTTGTGGCGTCACAACTAGTTCAGAGTCAATCATGGCGCAATTTGTATCTTAAACCAACAAGACAGACTTGTCAGGGAAGTGGGAAGCATTTTGTGTCCAGCAGCTGGGCATTTTAAGTGAAAGTTAACCGTTTTATATAGCGTGAAGGGTTTTCTTTACCATTATAGGACTTCTATGCAGCACCAAAACCAGATCAACAGAGAAGAGGAGTTTTCTGCCGATCTGGAGATAAAGGATACAGATCTGCAATTCCTCAAATTCCCGCTTGAGGCTGCAAAAGTGGGTCAATCCCTGCAGGCATCCAGGTTAAAGTGTCCATCTTTATGGCAGATAGAAATATGTAGTACAAAACAAGTTTTGGTCTCTGTACGAGAGAGAAATTGGCAGCTTTGAGTGACAGGCGTGTACCCTCATAGGTTGCCATCTGTAAACATCGATATCACATCTCCACTCTCGCTACAACTCTACCCATTTTTGCTAGAAGGGTAGGTGGAGTCGGTTACTGCCAAGATGGCGACTACCAGAGACACCACACCGAGCTTCTTCTAGAAACATATGAGTGACATCCAGGATTCGTCCATCCTTACATAGAGTTAATAGGCTGAATATAAGACTAACATTTGTTCTGGAAACTGGTGAAGCAGAAGAACTAAAGATAAGTGCTCATAAGCTCTAAATGAAAGCTTGAAAAAACTAAAACAAAAATAATTCAAAGAAAGTATCGATTCAATACCTAGTAACTCAGTCTGCTGGCTACTGAGAAACTGAACTGCCTACAGAACCTGACTGAAATAAAATGTAAGCAGCCAACAGTCAAAACTTAGACTTCCTCGGTTCGGTGCAGCCTGTGATCCAAGCAGCTACTGTTAGAAGGCTATTTATGTCGACGCATTCACAATCCAGAAACAGAGAGCTCGTGTACCCTAAACATTTAGTTAAACCAGTTAAACCATCAGAAGCAGTGCTGGGCTGTGAGATGAATGTAGAGCAGTGGTCACTACATTATTACAACAATAACTGGGTGATGTACACTGACCCCAAAACACAATCATAGAAAAATGCAGCTTTTCTCAAACAGTTTCTGAGCTTTACAAACCCCACAAGGTGACTCTTTATCATCAGAATTTGGTCCAATCACATTTGTCAAGTCTTGGAGATGTCGTAGAACAGTTAATTTAATTTGTACGGCGCAAACAGGAAATCAGCTGGCGGATGAGCTTGACACTACTCGAACATGTGGGCAGCTCATGGCAGAAGCTTGGAAAACATTTTTTGGCAAATACATGTCTGAGTCATCACCGAGTTGCCACGTTGTGATCCGGTTTTCAGTTCTGAACACATCAGTGCTTTCAGCTTTAGCATGCTAGCGGGGTTAGCCCTGAAAGATGGGCAGACACTTTTTTATGAGAGGTGTCCCATGTGTTGAATCACACCACAGGTATCAATCGAGGCCGCATTTAACAAAAGCACAGAGCCCAACGCTCCTGTTGTCCACTGACCACTCCAATAAAGTTTATTCAAACAAGATGGCCGCCATCAGTGTTGACAGAAGGAGAGAAAGGCAGCTCTGAAATGCACAGCTGCGAGTTCATTATTTCTATTACACTAATCTCAGCGTCGTTAGTTATGACTAATCATTGTTTAACACTAAATATTTTACATGATGGACAGTTGTTAGACAGTAGCTTCCACTAGCAAAACAAATCTCAGTCTCTCACCTGAACTGTTCTAGCTCGAGATGCATTGTGGGTAACATAGGCACCACATATTGACAGCAATATAGTGTTATATACAGTTTGAATGGAAACACGTCTTTAAGATCCAAAGTTTGTCTGAATGAGATCAAATCCTCTTGTCGCAAGCAATTATTCTGGAAACTAATCAACTAATGTTTAAACCATGAAGTCATGGCTTCCAGGGCCTTAGTGCCATGTGGTGACTGAAGATTTCTTGCGTGATACATAGTTTTTTCTCTGCAGCTGCCAAAAACAACAAAGTGCAACATGACATCAGCGGACAATCTGGAAGAAGGCACGAGGCGAACGTCATTCCTTCTCAAAGCAAAAGTCAGGTAAAAGCAGCCTGCAAACACTAAAAGATTCATCGAGCATTTCACAGCACATCTTCAGCGAAACTTCAATATTTTACAGCCTGAATTCTGGCCATCTCCGCGAGCCTGTAATTCAAACAATCCTTCCATCCTCATTTCGCCTGACACAGAGCTCGGCCTTTGTTCAGAAAACTGTGAGACAATGAAAGCAGCATGAGCGTTTATCTGGCCTTAAACCAACACATCATTAAGCGTGGCTGTTTTTCTTCAACAAAGAGGACTCTTTAATAGCTGCACAGCAATTTCTTACATCTTTTAAATCTCGTTTAATCTCCGAATGGGTCGACAACTTATTAAGATTACTGGCACATGTTTTATTGCCTATAAAATCCCTTACATGGTGAAAACAAACAAGAAACAATCCACTCCTCGTGACCGGGATGCCATTCACAAAATGTGAAGAGCATCACATTTACTGAAAAGCAGCTTTGTTAAAGTACAAGGAGTCACTGCCAGCACTGCTCCAGATAAGCTGTTGTACTGGCTGATTTTGAAATGAAAGTATTAAGGCTGAAAAAAAATTCTAAGTCTAAGTCTAAGAATTTATCGATATATTCTGACACTTTATACTCTAAACTATTCATCAGCTGCGGTCCTAAATCTTGAGTTAGTTTGGTTCCACACTAGATTTGTTTCAGTGCACTGATTCGTTACACCAACTCATTTTGATCAGATTAACTCAGTCTATCTTTGTTTATGGCTGTCGCGTTACTCCAATCAGATTGAATATAGCTAGAAAAAATATATATTCAATAAATAATAAAGTTCAGAGAAAATCAGCAGAATAAAATGCAAATGAAGACATACTTCCATTCACTACTGTTATGAGAATAACATTGTGCATCGTGCTTCACACGTTTTAATTATGTTTTCTTCTTCATGCAGCAACTAACTTTTTTCACGACCATTGTGCATCATCAGAAACTGGAGCTGCAACGATGAGTCAGTTAATTGATTAGCTGACTGTCAGACAAGGACTATTTTGACAAACAGTTCATCACTGTAGCAATGTCAAACCGTCCCTTTTTACAGAAATGTGAGATTTTGGTAAATATCTTTGGATAAAACAAGGCATCTGAACTGTTTACAGGCCTGTATAGATACAGTGATCAATAAGAAAGTAACTGATCTGCTTATGAATAATAATCATTGGTGTAAGTTGTGCCACAAGATCATAAAATACTTCCCATTCCTCACTAGGAAAAACCAGATGAAAGAAGCAGGAAGTGCCAGCTGGACACTGATGGGTTTCCAAACCAGTCAACTTCATTCATCCACATCCTAAATTCAGATTTATGGAGAGCACAAACGTACATCTGCACAGTAAAGCTCAAACAAGGGATTATAGGCCAACCATATTACTGGCATTACAGTTCTGCAGAGTAATGCTCCAAAGTTCCTCCTAAATAAATCAAGGGTGGTTGATCCTGCCCTGCATCCATGCTGCAGACACATTAATTCACAAACATCGTTACTGCGAGGTTGATCTGGTGTAATTGAAGCCTGCTGGTTGTGGAGCATCGCAGTCTGTACTAATGAAGCGCAGTTTATTCCCACCATAAACTGCTTTTCCTGCGCATCGACATGAGAAACGAGCCGCACTTACACGACTCAGATGACAGTTCCCTCTCCAGGTTCTCCTTTTTGGTTTCCGAGGCTAAAACTGCGACACAGTGCCAATCTCAGTTAGATTACAATGCAACTCAGCAAAAGCCGGATTTGATCTTGAGCTGGTGGATTTCGAAAAATTCCCTTTTTTTCCCCTTTTCTTGGGGACAGGCCCTAGAAACCCAAACCCTGCACCGAAATGAGTCCCCTACGACACGGGCAGCGCTGTTACGCCCTTGCGTTTCACCACAAACATGGAAAATGAATTAAAAGACCGCGTCGTTTTAGATTAATATCATCCTACAGCTGTATATCAACACTCACAGCTGTGTACCAGTGCAGACCTTCACTTTCCCGGTGATGTGAAGACAATGAGAAGCATGCAGTGTCGGTATTCCAGCAAATCTCTCGGCCGGGCGAACATTTCAGCGCATGAAACGGCATTTTCCCGTTTTTAAAAACTCACCTCATTTGGTTGGAGACTGCCGCTGGTGCTATGTGCAAAGATGAAGATATACTGGTTAGATTTGTCTTTTAAAATGTCTCTCTGGGGCTCATTTGGCAGCGGCGTCCTGCTCTCCCTGCAGCGGCCGCTCTCCTCCTCTGCCTCGGCGGCGGCTCGGTGTTTGGGTTGGAGGAAAAGTGATGTCATTGCATGAAATTGCATTACCCGCCCCACTTTTTTTCCTCATGAGGCTGCCCCACGCTGCCAAACATAACTTCACCATATACTTAAAAAAAACCTGGCCCTTATGTGCGGTCTGCAGTGTCTTTAAATATCACTTAAAATGACTAGAATCTGGATATCATTAAGAAGAAGTCCAAAAATGTATCAGAAAATAGTTTATTTATGGTTTGACAGATGGATGCCCTTTATCATTAACACAACTGATGTAAAACTGAGACACCACTGAACATGTACAGTTTTAAGGCGAGTTTACCCATAAAATGGATAAAGTGGAAATAAATACAGGACAAACAGAAGGACCACAGTGGCCATTTTTTTTTTCTGAAGGTGACTTTCGTTTCAGGAGCGACTCTGGATGAGTTTTTCTAGAAATGAAACATGAGTGAATCTTTATAATGCAGCCAGACATGTAGACTGTCATTTACAGTGACAGAAAACATGACTGAGGAACCATTCAGTGAATTAATTAGGGAAACAGGAGTTTGGTGTCAACTGTCCAAATATTTTACAGATAATCAGAGGGAAGTTCTTTATTAAACATTATCCACGTTTATAGAAACCTCTCAGAGCTGCCCTTTATATGGGTATTTGTTTTCTACTTCTGCATAGCTGTTATGAGCAAATGTGGCAGTCAGTTAACTTCTTGACTTGTCTTCAAATCAGTGTGTAGTTGTCTTATAATCTAGTTTCTCCTTGTCATTTTTCCCCAAGCCAGTACCATATTCATCTAAACTTCCCAGATGTTCGGCCCACGTCATGTTTCCTCCAACTGCACCTCTAAGACCACCAGACTCATACAACAAGCTAATAAGTTGTAATCACAGGCTGTATTATAAAGTGTTTCATATTCTTTGAGGAGCTTATTCATCTGGGAGCGTCGGCCGCAGTAGTGTCGATGTCCTGCAGCGAATTGTCAGTGGCGTCGTCTTCTCCTCCAACCACCTCCGACACCACCTGAGTGGAAGAACAAGAGCTTAATGTGTATTTATGCTGGTAAAGAAGCTCTGTTGCTTTGTTTAAATTGTGTCATTAGTTGTTAAAGGCTGATTTTCTGTGTGGAAACCCAGAAACTCAGGAAAGTAAACATAATGACAGTCACTTGATTTGGTCAAAACATAAATACCAACTGTTTCACCCCACAGGATTTTGTGAGACCCTGGAGGTTTGTGGGGACAAGTTGGGGGTATTATGATGCTATCACAAATATTAAGTATTCATACAATATATGAAATGTCTGCACATATAAGATCATGCGTTTTGTATCAGTCCGTCTTTAAATTACCATAATAATGCAGATATTGTATTTAGCAACAAATAGCTGTTGAGACGTCGTGGTATTCTATGGACAAATGTATGTAAGATTAAATAGAGTATCAGCGGATAAATCTAATTTATATTAAATTGTTGATTTTCAATTTAACTTTGCTAGCTAGCTCTTATAAAGTTAAGCTAGTTCACGTTACATCTGAAGTCACTTCCTAACTCTCTTGTAATAACTGTAATCTCCATGGTCTAATAAAATCAAGAGCACAAACATCGGATTTTAAACGGTGGCTGTAAAGTCAATTTTTATTAGTGAACAACACAAATAGCTTCACATTACGTGAGTCCCGTATGTTGTCCATGCAGTTTTCTCCATCAAGTTAAACTCAGTACAGAGCAGCTGAGTGACAGGGGTGTGTGAATGGGGGTCTGGGGGAAGAGATGATCTAACTACTGGGGATAAATGCTTTCAGGGGTAATAGGCAAAACACACGCACAACGTTGTTTTTGACGTGCAAAAATATTTCTGAGCTGTTATGAGACCATGGTGGAGCAAACTAGACCCTGGTGGGCCGCTACGGTATTAACATTGTATGAGGAAACCCTGCTTGCATGTGTTGACAGCCGATTTGAGCCTCTGATAAGTTATAAAGCAATCTACTGAAACACAAATTAAAGGATGCATAACATTTTTATGTGCCACTTTAATAGTGTAAATAAAATTTTCGCGAAGTTCAGTGTCCTCCTCACTTGTGGCTTTCCCACACGGAGGCGTGTCAGCACTATGGCTAAACTTGTTAGTAGTTGTGTAGTAATTTCAAACAACTTGTTAGACCCAGGTTAGTAAAGCAAACAGAGTAAACTAACATGATGGTGTTATGGATCGGCCTAAATACACATTTAATCAGACCTGGTAAGGTTAATTCACTCACACTCACTTTTAACAGCAGGCTGTTAATTAACACTCATTTAGAAGAATGTCGCTCCTTTTTTCCTTTTCTCTGTCTATGACAAACTTCACGCTCTCCTTTTTAAGAACAATGTTCTACCATTCCTTACAAACCGAACTGTTCTGACGTACCTCAAGTGCTCATATGTCCACTGAAAGTGGTTTTGTTTACTGTAATCACTCCTTGTGTTCACAGAGATTCCTTCATAATAGGAAGTGGCCAAGGACAAAATAAACAGGGTTCTCGGTCTCATGTAAATCTGACGTTCAAGAGACGTCAGAGGTCTGTAGTAGACGAATGAAGCGGAGATTTTATTAGACTCAACTAACGGTGTGACATTAATCGCACAGTACATCATTGGAACAACCAGCCAACAGAAAGACTAAAGATATTCAAGCTCCTAATTGAGAGTTAACCTGAGCATCCATGATGGCATCCACATCCCTTTCCGAGAGTTCCTGTGCCGATGGGTCCAGGTCAACGTGGTCTGGGTCTTCTCCAGTCAGGATGTCCATTGGAGCTTCAGCTATAGCCCTGATGGTCTGGTCCTCCAGGGCCAGGGCTGTGTCAAACTGTAGAGGAGACGGAGGACCCTGCATACCATCCCCCTCCACATCCAGGTCCTGCATATCAGGGACATTCATGAAATATTATCAAAAGACTTGACGTACGAGCTAGATACAAGTATCTAGATGTTCAAATTTACACAAATCACTTTGGTTTTTTTTTTAAGAGTGACTCCACATCCATTTGTGTTCACATGACTATGACAAGGATATTAAATAGAAGTGGATCAGTCTTAGCACTTCTTTAACTTTGTCCCAGTCGTACCATAATGTTCTCTGGCTGGTTTGTTAAGCTTTCACCTCGCAAACACTCTGGACCACAGTTACTGGGTTTGTGCTAGTAACATGCAAGACAAACTGAGCTACAGTCTTCTTTCACTGCACCGCCATGTAAAGTTGACATGTTAGCGGTGTGCTACTCAAATGACACACTGTTTCTTTCCCTATAATATTTAAACTGATCTGATAAACAAATACAACAGAATACAAAACAGTACAAAAGTGTAATTTGTAAGAGATATTTGTAACAGATATCCAAACAACAGAGAACTTTCACAGACGTTTCTAACAGATGCAATTTAACAAAACTCCAGTGGAGCTGAAAGCGATCTCTAATAAGTAAAATTAGTCTGATATCTGGGAGCACAAACAGGTCCACAGGAGTGAACCTAAACTAGTTCCTCTAGAAGTGACTTAAGCATCGAGATCTGACCCCAGAGGCCATGGTCAGTCATACAACCAGACAGGACCACAGTGGGTCCTGACTCAGGATGACTAACTTACACTGACCTTAACACAAACCACAAAAGCAAACACATCAGAGTTCCTTTCAGCAAGTCACTGTAAAAGTCACAACAGCTGTGAAAGTAATTGTGTCTAATGACAGGTGTGTGCTTAGGAGGAGAGTAACTGGTAGGGTAACATAATTTTTACGTACATCGCTGAACTCAAGGGGAAGGCTCTCTGTGGGCTGAAGCTCTGCTGCACTCAGATACATGTCTTTGCTTGCTGGGGTGAACTGCTCCTGTGGTGGGGGCTCCTGCTCAGGCTGGTACATGGGGGGAGGCAGGGTGAGGTGAAGCGGGCACCGAGGGTCGTCAGACTGACCCATGTGCACAGTACGGTCACACGGGACATCTTTGAGCCCCGGACACATTTTAAAAAGCACCTGATTGCTGTCTTGGTAGATGTCTGAGCATCTGGTTGTCAAGGAGAATTACACGATATATCCAGACGACAAATAAAGAACAAGACAGAAAACCAAATGTTAGCACAAGAACACAAGTTGCCAAATTGGTATTATTTCAAGTACCATGATTATTCCGGCACATTTAATCTTAGTTTAATTATTTCCCAACATAAAGCTACTTATTGAGAAGTCCTGCCTGTGTTGTTATGCCTCGGTAGTTTAGTACAATGTGTTAGTGATTTCTGTCTGAGCACCAACACTTTGCAGAGTTTGTACAGCCTGTTCTTGATGCAACAATGTCCGGGCTCAGTTTTATCACCATCCAACTAAACAAGCTACTGGAATAACACAAAACTCTGCACTTGGAAAACAACAACTTTGTTCTCACAGAAGAAACTGAAATATAAATCGTGTCGAATGAAAAATATGAAAAACTCTAAATGATTGGGGGTTAAAGTGAAAGTAGGCTGGGAAGAGATTCTGTTCCTTCCAACTGAACTGATTAGCCCCTTTGTAACTCTGGGAAAAATCAACAGACCACAGGAAGGAGATTATGTGGGCTCCCTTTGAAAGTAACAGCTACTGCAAGCTGCTGCTCTTGATTGGGGCCGAAGTGAAGATGGCTCAAAAGGAAAGGTGACCCAGAGGTTAAATTAACAGAAGACCTGAGTTAGTTTTCAGTATATCTGTAAAACGTTTGTACAAATGATGAAACTCGTGACCCGTTTCACATGTGAGGCAGGTCTATTATGGACAAAGTTAAGCTGAAACATAACAGAGGATACGTGAGACACAGTGTCGGGCCATAGGCAGACAGGGATTGGTACACCGGGTTCCCTCCACAAAAGAGATGCATTTTTCATTCACCGTTCTTGAGTGCGTCTGCAACAGAAGAAAGTAAACATTAGACAAGATCAAGACTCAAAACATCAGGACAGTAAATCAATTATACGATAGTCATCTTTATAATTGTGTCATTCCTGGATGCCGCAAAAGTAACTGCTGAAGCAAAAAAAAAAAAAAAAAAAAAACACAAAGTGACATGTCTGCCTCATGTGCTCCATGTGATGGTTTCACAAAATCTCAATTACATTCACTCAAAAATGCATAATGCACATTCATCATACTTGAGGACACTGAGTTAAAACAGAGAGGGGGTGCTTTGTTGTTGTTGGGACTCCAAGCACACTTGATTTTATGACATGAAACAACATATAAATCCACCAAATTACCCAAAAATCTAACCACTGGCAGATGTGTCAGAAATGTCCACGTTCACTAGATGCGACTGTAATTTTGTCTGCAACACGGTACATTTCCAAAACTGCAGTGTGAAACTGGGACAGAAAAAAAAAAAAAAAAACATGGACCTGTGGATCACTCACAGTTACCAGGACATAGATTCTGAAACAGGACACAGAGCATGACTTGTTAATGCTAAAACCAATACTCTGTGCCTGCAACAGATGTAGACCGAGGGGCTGATGATCGTGAAACCCATTACATGGGTATATATCAGCAGAAGTACACGAGACAGTTTTTGTGCTCCAACAAACCTAACATTCTTTTTAAAATCTCGTATTTATGCTTCTGTGTCTGGTACAACTACAGCTGTGATTGGTGCAAAATGCATTTCCTCGCCTCTCAGTGTCCAAACCACCAGAGAATTCACCCTCCTTTTGCCTCGGTCAGAACATCTCTCTGCTCCGGTGTCTTCACACTCTTGCAGTGATTTCCGACACAGATGCATAAACCCATCTTTAAAAGCCGTCCCACCTGTGAAGCGCCTTCGGTCACAGCCTGCCTTCTCTCCCTTAGCTGCCGGTGAAGCAAGGCCTCCACACCATACCGACGACGGTATCTGCGCAGAGCTTTGAGCTTCTTCAGGTTCTCCCTTTCCTTCATGGAGAGACCTTCAGGCCCTGTCAGCAGGCTGCTTCCTGCAACCAGCATACACAAATATAATCACTGAGGGATATGGAAGGGCACTGTCAATACAGCAAGTAATTAGTCACGTGTTTACCTAGAGTGTCATGCTCCACTTTGCGGTTGTGCAGGTATCTGCGCTTTTTCTCTTTAAGCAGGTGCTGAAGGCGTTTGAACTGGTCAATGTAGAGGGACTGAAGTCTGATGAGTTTTTCTCGAGTGATGAGTGCCACTTCCTCTGCCGTGTACACACCTGCATGTCTGCAAATACACAGAGGTGGGAAAAAAATATTATTTTCATTGTTGTTTACGTTGTGTATTGACCAAGCACAAAAATAACAGCACCTCTCCCGCCGCTAGACTAGATTTATGATAAAACAATGAAATTCTTCCTCTTTAAATGCAGATTAATAAATCTGATACTTCAGATTGAATGTTCATATTACAATAAAACAAAACAAACATAATGAAGCTTACTTCAGCGGATCCTCGTGATCACTGTCAACGCTGTCGGCCTCGCTGTCTGGGTCTCCTCTCCATGTCTGGTCTAGTACCAAGGGTCCCTGCTCCTCCTCACTCAAACTGTCCTCATCTACCAAAAGACGGAGTAGTGAAACATTAAATATTACATCTATACACACATCTTAACTGCATACTCACTTCAGCAGAGTCAATGCACATGAAATGAACTTAACTGAGATCTAAATTTTAGTATTTTCCAGTCAGAACAAGAAATTACCAAGAATGCGGCTAGCTTCGGAGTGCCCCCCATCAAGGTTGTGTGCTTCTGAGCGGTTGTATCCACTAAGCTGAGATAACAGAGCCTCTGCCGATGGACCAGAAGAAGCTTTCCTCATCTGTGCTCGGAGAGCCATGGTATTCCTGCGAGCATGCTCTGCACAGAACGTCACTCTGCAGAAAGGATATTGGGCAAAAATATGTCACAAGACTGGTCATTACTGATATCTGGGATTGAACATCCCAATTGTGATTTACTATAAACAAAGACTTCATTTTATATATATGTGTGTGTGTGTGTGTGTGTGTATGTGTGTATTGCTGAAAGTTTAGCCTTCAACTCACCCATCTTTCCTCTCTGCCTTTGGTGCAGCATTGGGACAGCGCTTGCCGTTCTTGGCAGAGACGTAACTGCACTGCTTGTAAGGTGCAGTCTTGTCCTCCAGAATGTGTTTGATGCAGAACTCCAGGCCTTCGAGGCGCGGCTGAGAGCATGGTCGCTGGGTAAAGGAACAGGCCTGGGGCTCCTGAGGTCGGGCTGTCTGGCTTACCCGGTTCCGACTCGAAGGCAAAACGTGGATTCGTATCCTGTTCATTATAAGTCTGCAAAGAATTGAGCGGGCAAATAATAGCCCATTAACAAAAAATAAATCAAATCTGCATTTAAAAAAAAAAAAAATCTCCTTTCAAGTAAAAAATACGCTGTTTAGAGCGTTTCAAAGAAAAACTATGGGTTGGACGAAACCAGACAAGAACAATCTCTTTGTGCTAGTGGAAAATACAATAGTCATGTTTTCTCACGTTTTGCCAAATTACCAACAAATATATCAATAACATAAGCTACATTAACTATTGGAGCCAGTCAGTAGTTGATTAACAAATTAGCTGATCAACAGAAGATTAAATTATAAGTATTTTTACTTCTGAAATCACTGATTCACTGAAAATTAGGCATTTAAAAAAACAATCCTGGTTAAAATGAAATATACACGTTTTTAATTAGATTTAGAGACATTAGTCACAGTAGATACTGCTAACCAATTATTTGATCAATAGCTACTTTTTTCAAATTATGTTTATGTACAAACATAGACAATTTCTGGGATGTTATAGACAAAGATGGAATGAATATCTGACACGTTAGACAATTAAAACTAATTTAGCCAAAATTAAAACTAATTTTAGCTAAAACTCCGTCAATCTTTTGATTTACTTTAACGCATGTCACTGTCACGGGTTTAATACAGGATTTTCTTTTCCTATATGTTATAGACAAACGTGTCTTATTTAGACCTTTAATCCCACATTAGGTCCAAGGGTCAGAAATATTCAAGCATGCTGAGGGTTTACACACGTGACTTAACAAAACTAGCAATGACTGATAATAGGTCATTTTTAGCACTGTGTTTCAAGCAATGCTGGTAAGCTTAATTAAGCCTGATTAATCACAAGAACTGACGTCTCTCCACCTTGCATTACAAGGTGGAGAGGCAGGTGTTTTGTAAGATTTGACGCATTTCATTTATGTTTACAGACATAAAGCAGAAAAGCATTGGATACAAATATTAAGACAATAACACCCTAATTAAAATATGGGTAAAAAAAAACTTTAATTCAGATAAAAATCTACAAGAAGCACATGTTTGTCTTTGACAAACTCGTAACAAGGCGCCAGACTGAGGTTTAGCCCGCCTCTCTCTACTGCGTCACTCCTTCAGTTACAGAGTCGCCATCTTTGTTTAGCCGTTGCTAACTGTAGCTAAACGCTAATTGTCACAATTAGCCGCTTTGGAACGGTCTTTGCTGACCGACGGCAACACTCAGCCGTCTTTCTCGAAATCAGGGAGACGCTTCGATGTCTTAACATGAACATAACCTCATTGTTTGTTTGTAACCACTTACCTTCTTCTCAGACGTCCGACCGTTCACAGCCTCCTGAAGCACTACGTCGCTTTTTCCTGCATGTACTGATAACTGCCACAGCATCTGCAGGCAGAGATTAACCCCGCCCATTCTGAGCTCTGATTGGCCAGAGTGCCAGATGTCTCGAGTGGTCATTGGTCAATTTAGTTGTCATTCATACTTGCACTTATTCAACACCCACTCAGCTGCAGTTTTAATTAAAAGATGAGAAATTCACTGAAGATTTTCTTAAAATATTTATTGACTTTGAGAATAAAGCAACCACATTATATCAAAAAGAACAGTGTTCACATATAACTTTTTTACTGAAAAAAAATACCAAAACGTTTCATTTCCAGACCTGAGTGTCACTAAAACACCAAGACGTGATAAAACATGAAACTTATTGTAGCTGTGTAATTTTGCATTGTTAGGTTGCATGAGTGTCTTCCGTTTTCATTTCACAGATGGGCTTTTATTAAGAAATGTGTCCTTTTTTTGATAACTCTCTCAAAGCAAAATGTTAATACTTTAATAGGAAGATTTGCCCAAATCAAATAAAACAAAAAATGGCAATGATATATTGGGAATCTATTCTAATAGTCTTACCATTACACATGTAACACTTTGCATTGTAGGCAACCTACAAAGATAAATATTCAGTGCATTTACCATTTCCCTGCTTACAACCAAGAGCTGAATAACTAATAAAATCTCTGCCGCCTGAGCAAAGAGCTTTTCTTTTCCAGCATATTTTCCATAGATCACGGGAACAAAAATATTTTTTTAAACTATTGTATGGCTGATGTGTTGTACTGCATTACTGTAAACCATCTAAAACAAATGAATTTTTGATTACAAACTGATAAAAGAAAGCAGGGTTAAGAGCAGTTATACTAAACAATCAAACCAATATAAAGCTTTGTATGAATCAAATGTACAGGCGATATCCAATTCTCCTGCCAACAAAATGCACCTCACACAAACATTAATTCGGATTATTAGACTTCATGCTCGAGACCCTGTAGTGGAGGTATATCGATAACCTGCTTGCCATATATGATTTTACACAACTATAGAACACATGCAAACATGATTTTTTTTTTTTTTTTATGGATAATGGTCTGTGGATGGATTATAGACAACAATCTCGAGTCGAAGGACAACTTTAACAGGATTAAATCAGACCAGCATTAATTGACAAGTATACATCACCAAAATAAAATGCATAACTTAAAAAGACAACCATAAAAAAGAACAATTACTCATGATTAGTCTTTGATGCTGTGTACTGGCATTTTTCTGGTCCTAACTCCTTTACTGAAAGTAGATCTACAACGGTTAGGAACTTAAAAGACGGTTTTAATTTTGTACAATTTGGAGTGAAAAAGTGTTACTGTTCATCCCGTTTGTCATTTTAAGATCTAAAATATGGATAGAAAAATGTGTCATTTTTGCCTTCATGCCTTTAGGAAATCATGTAATGTTCTACTCGTCACTCACAGTAACAATAATTATGGTCAGGGGTGTCCAAACTTTTGCATGCGTTTGTATTCTTAATATTTGTATATTTTTGCATTTAGCCGTGATGAACCTGACAAAAATGTTATATGAAAAAAAAACAAATCCCTCACATCTCTGAAGATTTATCTTGTTGCCAACTCCTTCATTGTGACCACAATGGGTAGATATGTTAAACTTTTCAAACAGATGTATGTCCTTGGTATGAACTTAGTGTATTTGTTAGAGAACTGAATATGAACATTTTACAACCATTTAAAACAATGACTGCAACACTCAAAATCTAAAAAGAAAAGTACAAGCTTCCTTTACATCTTTTTTTTGCAATTTTTCATAACAAACTGTAAAAAATATTTTGTTTTAACCATTTTGCAATCTTTGTACAAGTTAACCTAATAAAACAGTAAATCTGTGTTTTTTTTTTCTTTCTTTGACATGATGGCAGTAAAATAAAAAGGACAAAAACATTAAAAAGATGGCTTTGGAGACACAAACTCTCAAACTAGCCTGTACAGTCTTGATGAAGAAATGTCCCTCTGACCAAAAAGACCTTAGAGGGGAAACCTTTAAAAAGGTACAAAAGGGGACTATGATTTTTTTTAAAAGCATTGAATTAATAAATAACATACTATAAAAACATTATAAAAAAGACAATTGGTAAGAAGACAGGCTTGTGATGGAAATCCTTTTGTTTCCTCATGATTTCAAGACATTAAATCAGGTCCCGTCATCACATTTCATTTGAACTTTTGAACTGAGCAGAAAAGGGAAAAAATATTATCTACACTTTCCTGTAACTCTTTTTTTTTTCTCCTCACATTTTGCAAGCTTTTCAAGCTTCATTATTGCCCCATAGTACACTGTAAAAAGAAAAACTCATTGATCTCCTTTACATTTCTCTGCTGTCACACTGTAGCCTATAAAAATGACAAGTAAAAAAAAAAAAAAAAAAAGATTATACAATACTTTATGTAACAATATGGATGTACATAACACAATGTACATAACGTGGTCTCCTCATCAGGAACTCATTTGGGTAAGGGTGGCAGTGGGGGAGGCGGATCTGAAGGCAGGGGTGGGGGCCTGGGGTTGTTCCCTCTGGAGCCACCAGTGTACCGGTAGTCCCCATATTGAGCTCTGTAGTCAAACATGGACGGCTGGGACGGCTGGGACGGCTGCACCCCCTGCGCACTCAGCAGTGAGTTGAGCATTTCAAATGTGTCCTGGTACTCGTTCGACTGGGCTCCACCTGCTGCACTGTGACCATTAGTGTCTGTCTTGTCACTTTTGGAGTGTGAATAACTCCCCTGGTGGTGGGGAAGGCTCAGGGTGGGGAGAATGTCAGGACCGTGACCCAGAGTTTGCCCAGAGGAGGAAGACAGGGACGGCAGCGGGTAGGGATTCCTAGAGGACTTGCTGACTTTAGAGGCCTGGTGAGAGCCTGCTGTGGGATCCTGGGAGTGTGTCCGCTTACGTGAAGTGGAAGAGGATGAAGTGCTTGTTCTAGAGGAGTCATTTGGGACTTTTTTGCTGCTTCCTAGTCCTCCACTGGAACTGGATGAATGTTTGTGTGAAGAGGAAAGCGAGGCACTGCTAGAGGAGGAATGATGGCGGTGGTTTTGATGGTGGTGGTGGTGGTTAGATCGGTCCCTGTGCTTGTCCCTGCTCTTGCCCTCCTCTCCTGAACTCCCCCTCTGCTTCTCAGGCACTCGTATTCTGACTTTGATGTCTGGGTCCTGACCTCGGGCGCTGCTGCTGTGCCCGCTGCCACCTCCTCCTCCAGCTAGTGGGAAACGTACTTTTAGAGAGCTCCTGTCGTGCCTCTCTTTATCAAGCGGAATTTTAAGAATAATGGGCGACGGGTTGGACATGTCAGAAGAAGAGGAGGATGAGCTGGACTGCTGATGATGGTGTTGCTGCTTCTCCTTCCTCTGCTGCTGACCAATGAGAGCCTGGGCTGCATTGGCATATTCTCTCTTGACGCTGGCCTCCATATTCTCCAGCTTCCTCTTTTGGGCAGCTAGGACGTCGGCATTCTTGGCACGATATTCACTCAGTGATACCTTGGCCGGGGCGTGGACCTCATTGTTGGGCTGCTGCGGCTGTTGCTGCTCAGTTCCAGCCTGCCCCTTTCCACTCCAAGTCTGAGCACTGCCAGGTGCCACTCGCTCCTTGTCACCCCCAGAGGAGGAAGAGGAAGCGGATGGTGGAGCAGAGAGGCTCATCAGCCCTGCTACAGTACTCTCTGACGAGGCCATGGAGATCATGCTGATCATGGTGTCCCTCTGGTCACCCTCTTCCTGGACTTTTGGCTTGACTTTAGGTGTCTGGCCTCCAGCCTGGGAGCCAAGAAGAAAGGCAGTTCAAGTGACTCAATAATAAAAAAAAAAACACCAGACAGACTACGCAGTAATCTCTCATAACAAAGCTGCAGAATAAAAGCTGTACCTTCCAGTTGCGAATCCGTTTCAACCGGCTGGGTGTCTTCTCCAGGATCTGCAGGAACTCGTGTGTGAGCTCTGCAGGATGTTGAAGAGGTGATATCAGTTAGAGATATTTAAATGTTGGGAATATTTCCCATTCCTGAGATTAATCTGGCTCACAGGGTTCATAATTTTCAGTTTTCCTGTTCATACTTTAAACCGACTAAAATATAACATCACTTGTGGCACATACCGTCCAACAACTCGAGGGTAACTGTGGGATCAACATACTCCCACCAGTGTTTGCCGTCTGTTGACACAGGGATCTCCCAGTTGGACCATTTGCAGGCGAGATGGATGCACACGCAGGCCACAACAGGTGGACTATACTGCAGGCAGAAGGTGGTCAAGTGCAGACTACGTGACAGGATGCGTCCAGGAGAGCAAAAAGAAAAACAGAAACAGAAAAACAGATATTCAGCATATTAAGTTCTTGAGGATTTTGCAGAAAATGCTACACCAATGTGTAACACAACTAATAGCTAAGGACCTAGTCTTTACATCAAAATACTATACAAATAGTGAACTGTGAGTATACCTGTTGGTCGCCATAAAGTATGATGTTTGGGCCAGATCCTTACTTGCTGAAACAACAATAGAACAAAGAAACACACTTAAAATCTGCCTGACAACAATTTAATGCACAAACAACAAAATCAAGCTAAAATATCAGGACAATGTTGAAGATTGAAGAATTGAGCCTCACCTCTGACGAGCTGAGTGCACTTGACAACATGAGTATGTGGGTGATCAATGGTGATTTCAAAAGCTGTAATAAAAAGGGGACAAAAAGGTGGTAGAGCTTAATAATTGACTTGCAGAAGTCAATATTATATAAATGAACGATATGGAACTCATTAAACCCAGTTTCCATGGCAAAGATAATTTCCCATGCAGCAATAATCACTAACAAAGTCCCTGAAAACCAGAAAATTATGTTAAACCGAACTATGTGTTGTAGAGTCAAATTAATGCGGGGAAAAAAATCACTTCATGGGATAACAGCCTGGATCACATGAAAACAACAGCTGAACATGAAAAATATTAATGGCATGTCAGGAAAAATTATTTTTAAGCCGTTTCCGGGCTCATGTTGTTCACCACAAAGTCTTCAAACAAATGCCTTAAAACTATGTTGACAAAAAAAAGGAAATGTGAAAAGTTAGCGACATAACAGAAACAAAAATGCTGAAAGAAAATGTAGTGGCTAAGTGCTTCAAATATGAAGCATCAATGTCCCTTTCCAGTGCTGCTAACGGCTTATGAGGTTTCTGTGAACAAAAGTAAAACAGGTTAGCTCTATTTTTATAATCACATGTGTTTCTGGAGGGAAAGTAGGGACCCAGTTCTTCCTTCCAAACTTACCCAAGGTCTGGAGAATTATGCTCTCAAGAATGACCAGGTCTTGGGCTTGTTGCAGGTAGGCCTGAGGTTGAGAGGACAGGCACGTTACTCACTGGGAGGCCTCTAATTGTTGTCAAACAAGAGCAACTGGACGTGCTATGTGGTTTTGAAAATGTTTGACCATTCATCTGAAAGGCTTTCTGAGTTCAAATAAAAAGGTTGGGTTACTGTTGTTCAAAATATATGTGGTAGATTTGTGCATATTAAATCCGCCTACCTTGTAGAGCTGAGGAAGCCTGACGGATAAACGATGCAGTGAATAAAGCCACATATCAAGTACAGATGCTCTTGTTTTACAACTGTTAGACATCACATTACCTGGATGACTGAAAACCTACAGACACTGAAATGCATTTTGATTTTGCTTGCTCAGCCCTTATCAGCATCGGAGGGAGCAACTGCTCAAAACTAAACACCAGAACAAGTAAATTCCCAGATTACATGCAAAACAAAACAAAAAACAGAGTAAGGAAGAAAGGTTTAACCGTCATCTTAAAGTAGTAGCATTGATGTTGTCACTGCAAAAATCATTCACTTTAGAAAAAGTATGCAGAAAGCCACATTACAGCTACATAAAATTTAGTAACTGCAAGGGTGGCTCACTCAGGTATAGCGTCCCAGGGTGCTAGTAATACTTCATAGCCAAGTTGTTTCTTTGAAATAAACCCAAATATCTGTGCACGTCTTCACATATTCTCCCTCGCATGACTGCGGAGGATTTTCACTCCAGCCCGACACTTACATCACTGCGTACATCTGGAGAAGGCTCCTGAGGATTGAGGCATGCATGGGCCACCTTGATAACATGTTCCAGCTTCCGGGGCTGCTCCTCAACCTTTGCAGCGAGGAAGAGAGCGGCAGGAGAAATGACCTGAGGAGGGAAGGTAACTCATAAGTTCATGTATTTAAGTACCAACACCTGTAACTGTGATTTCCTTGCCTGAAAAGGAAGAAATTCAATACTCACATTTCTGTGAAATCTGGTGAAAGACTGGACCATGTAGAACCGATGCATGTACACAATGGCTGTGTTGATTGTAAGTTGGGACCTGATACATGGCAGTTAAAGACAACGTGATAAACAGTAGAAACATCTCCAGTTAATATAAACAACACAACTTAAGAGGTTTAATTTAGCCAATGACTTAATTATCATCACATTATTGGCATAACAACAAACTCGAGGCTCCAACTTGTTCAACATATCAACCAGAGGTTAGCCGGAAGACGCTAATTTTACATAATACATGAAAGGCTTGAGTCTAAGATTAAAAAATCTAAAACCTTCGGTCAGTAACACAGTGTTCCTAGCGATAACACGTTGATCCACTCTACGTCGTTGCTTCACGGACATTTACAGTAAGAGACAGAGCTAATGCTAACGTCCTGAAGGCCCGCCGACCACACAGGCCTTCATGGCCCCGGTTTAGCCTACTACGCCGCTCTCAGATAACGCTAGCACGCTAACGTAGACGTAGTAAAACCACATATCACTTCATGAAACAGACATAAGACATAAAAACAAATGAGTAGCCGTCGAGCAAAACACAACAACAAACACCGGTCACTCTCTCGGTCGAGCCGGCTTCAGGAGAAGCTAAACTTCGCTAGCTAACAAGCTAGCTGTTGGCTAGGAAGAGACGCAAGTCTTCCCACGACAAAAGATACACATTGAGCCGCTGTCCCATGTCCTGGAGCAGGTTCGCCGCCTGTTGTCTGTAGGACAGTTCCTTGTCGGGATCAAGTCCAGCTCGCCGAGATGGGCTGTTGTCGATCTGTTGTCGGGTGTAGTACCATTTGTTATTACAGTTTGCAGGGAGAGAACGAAACGAAGCCGCCATCACTGAGAAGGACGATAGTTTAAAATTTCTGCGCGTCACAGGAACATACGTCACAGCGGGCAGCGACGTTGGTGCATTTCCTCCAGCGGCCAGCAGGTGTCTTCAAAACCATAGTGCCTCTTCAGCGACTTCTTGGGAATGAAATGAAAACAAACGGAGGTGAAACCTAAGACGCTAATGAGACAGCGTTTCGAGGAATAAATCAGTTGAGTCAAACCGCTCAGCAGGGAAATGAGTCTTTCCGGCTCTGGCGTGAAGTGGACTATTATGCAGCGCCCCAGCTACATGTGTGTTTTCCTAGTAAGTTTGTACTCCTGCGGATGTTTCTCACTTGCGTCTGCCTGCAAACAAGAGCCAGAGACTCCAGACTGGAGGATGACTCTGACAACTATTCGAAATAGAATACACAAGATTGACACGTACTTGAACGCAGCACTGGACCTGTTTGATGGCGATGACGGACTGTGTCATTACAGATGTAGTGATGGTAAGACTTTATTTCTTTCTTCCTTCAAGGCCTTTCTCCAAGAATACAACAGTTGTCAACCCAGTAGAAGTAACAGACATTCTGCCTTGCACATCCAAACCACACTTTCCATGTATGTACTGAAGAACTTTGGTTAATAAGACACAAAAAGCTTGAAGGTTGAGCTCATGTTTACAGCTGGTAAATGCAAAATATATCATTGCCCATTGAACGGCATAGTAAGCTACTCAGTCATGATGTGATTATCTCTGACAGCAAGATAACGGATGGTGCAAGAACAAGAAACCTCCTCACCTTTGCTCCTGTCTTACAGGGTACAAGCCGGTGCCTCGTCCTAGGTACAAGCAACCACCACCCAACGGATGTGGCTCCCCACTCTTTGGATTTCAGGTAATCTGAGGAGATGGTTGTGAGTCTGTGTATGTTGCTATGTGACTTTGATTGGGCAGCATATATATTGGCTTAATATTTTTTTTAAATGCAAATTAATAAAAATACAACATACTACGCTTTTTGTTTGCAGTACGAGGCAAAGAAGTGAACTTGACAAATACATGGGATACGTTGATATTAGTGTTGTCAGTAATTTGTATTCCCTAAAATTCACATCAATTTCTATTTTGGTCCATTTAAAACATAACATAAAAACAAAAAATAAAATAAAATTTATTGTATCGAAAAAAAGGTTCAAAGCCTTTTTGAAACTTTTTTGGCTATACCATGACCTGGATGACTGAGAACCTTCACAATTCAGTGATCCTCAATGTCTACCCTCAGTGTCTAGAACTGGACTCCTCCTGTCGATAATTCAACAAATTCAACATCTGGTCTAGAAAAGAAAGATATAAAACTGTGATGAGGACCTCCTCATCGACCCAGAGTGACCAAGCCACCCTTTTCCGACTGAGGACCATGGCCACAGACCTGGAGGTGCTGAACTTAATTTTTGAGTAGATTCAGAAATTTTATTTATTAGATATATAAATAAAATTTACAATACACATTTAATTCACTTGGACTTATAATAAGATACATAATATATACACAAATAATTTAATGATTTAATGATTTAAATAATCTTTTTAAAGGTATCTACGGCATAGACATATATACATTAAAAACAACAACAAAACATTAATGTTACATTAATGTAACATTAATGTAACATTAATGTTACATTAATGTTACAGACGTTTTTGGTTCCTATCGGTTTCCTAAATATATATGTTCGTGTGTGAATGTGTAAATGAGAGGCATTAACTTATAGTACTTTGTAGAAGACGCTTAATAAAGTTCACTCCATTGACTCGTGGGACAGAGCTGCCTTCTCCAATATGGCGGCGACGTTGACGTATCGCAACAACGGGCCAACCCGCTCAATGAGGCGTCTATGTATATATGTCTATGTTCAAAACAGCCAGACTGTAAAATATCTGTGAGAGAGGACATCCAGGTCAAAGTGGATCTTAAAAAAAGGCAACTGGACTGAGGACGTTTCACCACCTATCTAAGTGGTTTCTTCAGTTCTAAATGACTGGTGGGGAGTTTAGGATTTTACCCAGAGCATCTATGGATGGTGCTCACCCAAAACTCACATGATTAAAAGCCACCCAGTACTCACTTTCGATAGAGGATGTCGTAAACCTAGTTTGGTTTGATAATGCATTCAAACCAATTAGACATCTCAAATAATATAGTAAGTAGCCAGCATATTTCTGTTTTTAAAGTCCCAGTTTTTATGTCAACTCCTAGATTTTCACCACATTCAATCCCAACAACACTGCAATCTGGTGAACACATTCTGCATAACCTAGGGCAGGATATTAAAACCTAGATCTGCAATATCAGTTCTGATGCAGAACTGCAGTTAATATCGGCTGCCCTGTGCCTTCACTGGAGGACCTCTCCAGCTTCCGATCTCTCTGCACAGCCAAGAACATAATAAAAGACTCCTTCCATCCAGGACATAAACTCTTCTCTCTGTTGCCCTCTGGCATAAGATACAGAAGCATGAAAGCACGCACCAACAATTTTAAAAACAGCTTTTATCTGTGGGCCATCAGGCTGTCAAATCAAATACCTGCACTGCAGTTCAAGTGCACCCACTGTGACCTGCTCCAGCCCCGCCTCTAGCCCTCCTCCGACAACACACAGCACGGAACCACCACTGTCCAGGTCTGACAATCAGCGCTCAACCCCCTGGCTCCAACCTCTCCCTCCCTAAACACCACATGAAGAGAGAATAAGCTTGGAAGGATTAAGGCTGGGAAAGCTGCGGGTCTGGATGGCATCAGTGCCAGGCTTCTCAATTCGTGTTCGGCCAGCTGGCTGGAATCTTTAGGCACATCTCCAACCTTAGCCTGAGGTTGAGGAAGGTACCACAGGTGTGGAAACATTCTGTGTGGTACCTGTGCTAAGATCCCACACCCCAAAAAACTGAACAGCTACAGACCAGTGGCACTGACATCTCACCTGATGAGAACACTGGAGAGGCTGATCCTTGCCCAGTTTCGCCCTCTGGTGAGCTCATTGATGGACCCACTTCAGTTTGCCTACCAGCCCAGCATCAGAGTGGATGACACCGTCAGCTACCTCCTGGAAATAGCTCTTTTTCTCACCTGAAAGGCTGGGTGCACTGCGAGAATCATGTTCTTTGATTACCCACTGTAGGATAAACAAAGGATTATCTCTCTGGCCTACAATACATGTTACATTACCATATATTAATTTTATGATTGTATATAGTCTTTACTGACTGAAATATTTGGCACAAGTAGCACTCATAATCTCACTGTGCAGTGACAGTAAAGGCTTGTCCTAATATTGCTGCTTATTTTCACCTCTAGTTTAATAATATACAATCATGGTCAAACTGTACATCTGTAGAGGGCTATGTATAAACGTGAGCCAAATCTGGTAAAAATATCAGACCCCATGAAAAGCGAGAGCTGAACATTTAGATAATGTCTCATTAATCTACTACTGTAGGTGGCAATGTAAACACAAGGCGTGTTAATAGGTGACGCTGATTACAGTCAATTATTCCTCAACAGGTTGCAGATGATGGATTTCAGTGTTCCCTGTGAAAATGTCTTCACTGACAATCAAATGCAAAATAATCACAATAAAAAATCAAAGGAGTCAGATTTCAAAAAATTGAAAACAGTTTATTTTAAATCACAAAATGTTATAAAATGGACAGATAACTGAAGCACCCTAACCATATGATGCCCAAACAGAGAACAAGAACTCAACAGGGTATCTGATCAATCAAAAGTACCTCAAACACACACAGTGATACTAATCAGTGGCTACTGTTCATATAAAGTCATATCTCTATGTAACAACCAAAATGTTCCATTTTCCTTGTTAAATATATGATAACAATAAGGACATTTTTAGATGGCAGGTTGCTTTTACATCCGGAAGACGTTGTTACTGTTTTAGTTTTATTACAAATAAGGTCAAAAATGTTCCAATTTAGATTTAAATCAACTTTTTTTTCGTAATCAAGGAAAGAAGCAGGGAGGGTCCTCGTTAGCTAATATAAGGCTTTCTGCAGCTACTTAAAAATAGAAATATTTAGTTTGACTTATAAAAGCACAGGTGGTTTAATGCACCATTTTATTTTAAGATTAAAGAAAGAAATATTGTGCTAGAAGCCTTTAATGAGAAGCAGCTGCAGGAAGTTTCTTCATCAAATCTTAAAACAAGGAACTGACAATCTCTTCTCAGACTCTTCTGTGCTGCTTGAAGGCCTCCCAGGACAAAGAAAATGGCCATCTAGTAAATTATAAATGCTTTGAATCATCCAGTAAATAATTGTAATTTTTCTGAATGCTTTCTATTTAAATGATCTAACGCTCTCATTCAGCCGCATATTCAAGCGCACTTTTGATTTACAGAAATCCTATAAGCCACCTTCGGGAATCTCTGGTGTACAGTCATGAAAACGCTTTACAAAAAAAAAAAAAAAAAAAAAAAACGTCCTCAAACATTTATTTACACTTTTCCAAATCTTTCGGCACGCTTCATTTTTTTCGCCTGTGGAAAACAGAAGAAAGACAGGCGTTAATACATGGCCATTAGCTTTTATGTGGCAATGTGATAACAATTTAACTGAACATTACAACTAACAAAAAGCTACCTCAACGTCGGCGGCACCGGCTGAACCTGCACTTGTTAAGATCCCAAACCTCTCCTTGCGCTTTTTCAGCTTTTCATCCTCTTCAATCTGAAAAACAGGTTTGTCTCAAGTTAATATGCTGATCCACATTTTTTTTTATCAACTATTGGATGATCACATCATTTAATAATCAAGATAACATGTTCTACTTGAGTGTGAAGTCACTGCCATTAACAAATAAAAACAGATGCCTAAAATATGTCTGTTCAATCACTTTCTCCATAATTTATAGTTTTGTCAATTTAACTTTAAATTAATAAATTTCAACATTTGATTTTTGTTAAATTTGAGTAAAAGTATGTTTTTTTGCTTCATCATTGTGGGCTATTGACAGTTCATTAGTATGTGAACAAATAATGTGACAGATTATTCATTAGACTGTTTTGTATAAAATCTATTGTTTAATTTATTTAAAGACGTTTTCAACCATTTGTTCTTGTTTGGTCTCCGATGAAGGCGTGAATAAAGGAGTTGAAATCAAATCAGCCTAAATTTAGTCGGATTGATTTGATTCTTTGCTTGATAACAACATTCAAAAGGGCAGAAAAAGTGTAGAAATATGCCAACTTAAAACAGTGTAGTTACATCATGTGTCAAATTTGTAGGTACAGTTACACAAACTTACAGTCACCTTTTGCGAAATAGACGAAACGTTCATGCCAAATCTTTCTGCTCTCTTCTTCAGCTGATCAACACTTACAGCAGCTTTACTGTTGGCAACGAGACCTGTTAAGTAGGTGGAGAATCACACATTAAACGCTACATGTTTCCAACTCATGTTTTGCACATATCTCCCAGAATATACCTGATGAGGTATAAAATTAGTAGATAATAATTTCCAGTTAAAAAATAACACCAAATAAGATCTGACAGCATGACTGGACTTTTTTTTTAACCTCACAGAAAGTCTGCTATTAACGTATTAACTGCTACAGCTCCACATAACCTGATGAAACTAACAATAAACATATTTTCATGATCTAAAAGACCGGCACATTCTAAGGAAATAATAATGATCAACAGATTCAATGTGGCTCTGGTCAGAGAAACGAAGAGTGACAACAGACCTGGAGATGGACTTGAAGTATCAGCAGGTAAGCCAAACCTGAGGAAAAGGAGAAAACACATGTCAACATACGGTAGTTGTATTATAATTACACTGAGGACTCTGTGTGTACACTGTGTTATTTCTTTTTTATTATTATTTTATTTCTGTAGCTAGAAACAACTTTCTTCCTCATATGTTGCTTTAACAGCTTGTCCGGTGATTAATAAAATATCAAGTTGTATTTCAGTGACTACTCATTTTATCCAATACTACAAATTCTTTAAGGAAAACATAAGAGTTATAATCAAATTTATCAAAAGTAACACTGAAACTAAAATAAAAAAAACACACCACCATTTCTTAAAAAGCAGTTAACGTGTTTTAAGGAACAGGAAATTAATAAACTCTGTGGTATAAAGAGAAGCTGTAATAACGCTAAGTAAACATGAACAACATTACGTTTGTGAGTTACAGCAGCATTTACCGTTCTGTCAGACTTCAGTCTCCTATAAACAGCAGTTTTAACACTAACCTTGCAATAAACAAGAGCAACATTTGATCAAAACACTAAAACAAGGCTGAACCAGGAAGCCGGTAAACTGTGATGGATGTTACAGAGAGTAATCACTTCACTGCTCATCTTTCCTGTTCTGAAAAAGGTTTAGCTAACCTGTGGTTTTAAGCTATATCATCTCGTTCCCACAGAGGAGCAGCAAATGTGGTGACAGCTGATAGTTATGATACAAAAAAACAACAAGATGAGAGCCGACGCCTTACCTCGCCGCACGTATGGCTTTCTTGCTTTCAGATGACGCTGGCATGTTAAAACGTTCAGCCCTCTTCTGTAGTCTCTGCTCACGATAAGGTAAGATTTAAAACCAGAACATTATAACATTACGTGGGAGATAAAATCACATATCCACTAATGCTACAGAGGATTGTCCAGGAAAAATCTGACTCATAAGTACTGAGGTTGCATAAGTGTCAGATGTGTTGGAGACAGTTTCAACACTCACTTATTGTTTAGAAAAGTCAGTATATAAGAATGGTTTGAGAATTGGTATAAAAGTGTCATTTCTCTGAAGAAATGCAGGAAGCAACAGATTACAATGCTTTTCACAGATATTGGATGAAATTAAACCAACAAAACAATGGGGAAACTGATACACAGTAATTAGTAGCACAGACTGCAAGAAGTAAAACTGGAAGAAAAGAGAAAGCAGCTACAAACTCAACAATATAATGAGTTTATATAAAAAGAATAATCAAAAACAGATAGTTATCATTTTGTTTATGGTTACTGAATTAGCTTCGCTGATGAATATTTCCATATGTAACAAATCCAATGTGTTTATCTCTATATAGAATAAGAGTTCTTACATTAGACCACTCACAGACCAAAGTATTTTACAATCACTGATCTCTGTATATTTAAAATACACAGATTAAACTGAATGTACTATTGCATAGGCTTTGTTGTTTGTGAGCTTTTATAAGAGCATGCAAGCATGCTGTACTTACTTCACTGCCAGTTGCCGGAGGAGTTATTTTGACCACCTTCGTATCAGCAGGTCTGAAAACAGAAAAATTTCAAAAACATAAAGACCAAAAACCAGGTGTGATATACAGTGCTGTTACAGAAATTCTTTTAGCAAGAATAACAGTCACTTTTCTATAGTGGGTGGTCCCGACCTAGTGATGGTTACAGAGAGACAGCCTTGCTTAATTAGTCATAATAAAAGGAGTCATAATAAAAGTAGACTTGGTGTATCGGTGCCTTATCTTTCCCCTAACATTTAATAAGAAGATGAGAGTAAATATTTTGTGCGACAGTTTAACCTCGGTATTTTTCCAACAAGTGCTGACCGGGACAGACACATTTATACTAAACCTGATGAACAATGGTTCAGAGGGAGTACGTGAAATATCACATGACAGCATGTTGGACATATTATAATATTATTTTTAATTTCTGCTGGTTGCCTAGCAACCTAACAATGACAACACAACTGCCAGAAAATTGATGCCGCCCCAACAAACAGCCCCATACGTAACCACTCGTTAATCACTGCGGTTGCCGTTTTAGGCTGATTTCCTACTGGTTTTCCATCTTTCTTTTAACTGCTTAATAACTTCTCATCCACTGTGTTTAACAGCTTAAACTGCCAGGTTTATTGATGTCCATCAAATTGTAGGGAGGTGGTGCTGCACAAAGACGTGAAAACACTGTTTTTCAGTGCAGATTTGGCTAACTAAACAACATCTTTTAAGCATCTTATTCTTGTAAAAATTGTGTATTAACTAAAATGTATTTTTTTATGCCATCTACTGGGGCATATTATAAACTTCAAGCAAAGGTATATATATTTAATCGACATTGTCTTATTATCCACAGCCAAGAAGCACAGAAGGCTGATGAAGATGAACTTACTGCTCACACTCGACAGGTTCAGAAATCTTGTCGTCTTTTACGTCGTTGGTACTCTCAACTTTAGTGAACTCCTAAAACAAAACAAAAAATAAATCCTTCCCTTAGAAACATGACAGCAGAAACAGGACGTTAAAGAACACATACTGCAATAACAAACAAATAAACTAACAAAAAATTAATTAAAAAAAAAATCCCAGTACCACTGCATCTTCTGCCAGCACATCATCGACGTCCACATCATCTTCTGTTGTTTGGAATATGTGAGAAACACGACGAAAAAAAAAAAAGGAGTGAGTTTATCACAATACAAATGCATAGACAGAATAAATTAAAAGGATGAACACTGTAAATAGAACCAACAGCACAGGTATTTAATGGCAGCACAAATGTATTTATTACTCGGCCTCACCATGCTCATCCAAATATGCTTGGAGTCGTGCGATGAGCTCCCCTTTGTTTCCCTTGGTCTCCAGACCACGGGCATCACACTCCTGCCTCAATTCGGCAAGCTACAAAAGAGAATAACAAAAACTGTATTTTAATTCGGGGAGTGTCCAGTAATCACTGTTGCTGTTTAGTATTTTTTCAAATAAATCATTTTAAATAAATAAAATTATTTAAATGGCTTCCCGTCAATACTTGCGTAAATAATAAGTTAGAAATGTTTCCTTGTCCTTGTTGTTCAAAATCACTAATGAAATACTTTCTTGTGACTTGGTGACCGAACACTTGATAAACTCAAGAGTTTCAACCAGGAAACGGTTGAAAAGAGGCGGTAAAACACGCCAGTCTGCTGATCGACTTAATTGTTTAATAGATGATTAACTCTTCTGCGTGTAGTACTATGAAGGTATCAGAAAGTTTTTTCTGAAGTTCAGTAGTATGGTTTTGTAGGAAATGACGACGTGAATTGACTCGCTACAAACCGTAACTCTGTGTTTGCATGTTGGCTAATGTTCGGACAATTTATAAGACCGCGTCTGTTTAATTTAATTAAACCAAGATAGAGTCTCTGCAACACATATTTAATAACAGTAACCATAAGTAAAGTTTAAATAAGTGTTGCGGTCTGTCCGTGTTTCTTTAACAGTAGCCAGCATAGCTAACATTGTGATTTTTAACGTTAGCTTGATATTAGCTGCAGCTCATTGAACTCACGCCGGTTATTAGCATTCACACATTGGGCGGACTCTTTTAATAGTTCAAACCATTTGACTATCCATAACCCCGCTCGCTGTTATTAAAACTAACAGAATCTATAACACTTCATCTACTAATAAACCGACCTAATGCAGGTAATAATGTATATATTTTAATTCATTACCAACCTTCAGCTTCTGCAGTTCTATCACTTCGGCCATCTTTCTTTGTTGATGAATTACTTCCTCCAATCAAAGCGGAGCTGCTCTCCTTCTGAACTCCTCCAATCTGGCTCGGTTTCTCACAGCGCCACCTGCTGGACAAGCGGACAAACCTGCAGGCATATACGCATACTGTAGTACTGTGGTAAATATCTGAAGAATAAAAAGAAAATACGACCACTACAGCAAATAAATAAATAAATGTAATACAATCTGTTCAATTCACGATTTTCATTCATTCATCTTTCTTTTATAAAATAAGATTTGACTTACATGACATACAGAAATCTGATATAATACAAGGCATTTTGTAACAGTATATAAAAGGACATCAGAGATAGAAGATTACTGAAAAATTATTTAAAAGTTTGTTTAAGTGCATTTTTCCAATGGTGCTTCCCTATCTTCTGTAATTATTTTCATAATTTTAATTTATCTTTCTATTGACTCTGTTGGCAGCAGATACGGTATTTTCATCATGGAAATAATTATGAAAAATAGGAGAATTAGGTCAAGCAACTACAACAGGAAGATTCTTGTTATAAATTAACGCCTGAATGACAGTTATCTAATAATATAACACATAACAACAGCACTCACATATATTATGCTTAGGTTTTTGCTTTTATTCTGCATTATCAGTAGCCTACTTTTACTTCTAATATCTGTAGTACAATTTTTTTTATTTTTTAAAGTGACATTTGTATCCAGCACTTATTCCTTAAAAAAAAACAAACTCTGCTGTATCCAGATATAGCACCATAGAGTCTATGGCATAGACCATGACCTTTATGATGAGGTTGCAGGTAACTTCCTTCTCTGACTCATCCATGTACCAGCAATAGCTTTCACATCATTTTCTCCTGCTTAATAGGCCCTTATCAGCTGTACTTCAGATCTTCTGACAGTTTTTCACAGACGCCCATGGCTACTCAGTGTTACCATTTGGTTCGAAAATCAAGAGAGTTCATCAACAGCTGACGGTCCTGGCGCAATTCCCAGCCTCCTGCGAGCTGCAGAGATTGGAACATTTATAGAAAAGGTATAACTATGACTTAATGTGGTAACACTGTTGTAGCATTGTTGTGTTTTTCTTTTCTGTTACATCACATTTGGCAGATTTGCAATTGAGAGATGTGCCTGTTCGGAAAAAAAACTCCAGGGCTTAGATAGTAAATTTCATTATTTTACTTTCAGGAAGATGAAGGCAGGATGATAAGAGGGCCCACAATCTTGTTGCCAGGCAACAGGCGGCTGAACGTGACTCATCTGGCACCCTGTTGCAATCGAATGCAAGTGGCAGACGAAGCTACACCCACAAATTATAATGTGCTCCTTCTTATTTAATGTTATTTAATATTTATCGGTTTGTCATTTGTTTTCTTTCTTTCTTTTTTCTTTTCCTTTTTTTTTTTTTTTTTACAATTTTCACATTTGCATTTGTGAATAATATAGTGTAATCAACATTTTTAATATTTCTTTGCTCATAGTTGACTTACTTTAGAATGAAAAACAGGAATAAATACTGTTTTAGTTTGTAACTGAGCTGCAAATCAGGTAGAACAAAAGCAGAGTTGTCTCTAAAACAAGGCATAAAAGCATTAAATGGGCTTATCGTATTACAAATCTGGCCATTTTTCTCAAAAATAATAAAGACCAAGACAAAGCTTTAGAACTTGAGTTTGAAGAAATGTAGGCTCACTGCAGGCTGCCATATGAGTTAAATGGTCTTTAACATTGCAGTAACAAAGCCTCCTAATGAGGTCATGTCTGGGGAAAAGTTCAGCTTAAGAGTTCACCTGTGCACTATGACAGATATTATTAAAGATGGATACACTGTTTTATTTTTTTTAAAAAAAATGACTGATTGATTAAGAGTAGACTGAAGAAAAGATTACATTAGAAAAACTGACACATCAAGGAGGATAAAGATAGGCTTTGAAATTAATTAAACAAAACCAAAATGGATGAGTATCACAACGAAGGTACAACAGAAGAGTTTGGGAAATGTGGCTTTGCTTTCTTTCAGACAGTTAGACGGGAAGATCGATACCAGTCTTATAACTGCCTGTTCAAGAAGAGCCTTGTAGCCAGGAGACAATTAGCTTAGCTTAACATAAAAAGTGGACATGGGGAGCCAGCTAGCAAAGAAAATCTGCTGACTGGCACTTACATACAAGTATGTATGTACGTATTGGCCACTTAAAAGTATTTGCGGCCCTTAGAATTTTCTACATTTCTTCATGACTCAAAGCATCAGTGGAATGCTTCCTGAAAGTAGACAAAGAGAAAACCATTAAACAATTGATGGACCAAGGAATTCTACATTAGACCATCCAAGTCTAAAAGAAAAACGGGTCATGGACCTGATGCAAGCAGTTCATGTGAGGAAACCCAACACCATCTCAGAACTGAAGTGATTCTGTACTGAGGAATGGGCTAAAATTCCTCCAAGGAGTTGTAGAAATGCGCAGTTGCTGTTATTGCTGCACATTGGGGTCACAGCAGATACTGAAAACAAGGCTTCATTTACTTTTGCAACACACAGATATGTACAAATCAATAATTCTTTTGAATAAATAAGTGCACACAAGTGAAAATCTGTTGATGTTTTGAATCATTTTACTTTAGTTTATGACTAAATATCTGATTAGCGTCAGCTGTACTCTTTGTTTGCCACTTATTAGCTAGTTTTAGCATGCTAACAAGCGCAGCTAAGATGGTGAACATTACACCTGCTAAGCATTACAACGTTGACGTTAACGTTGCCAGTGTTAGCATTAGCTCTTGTGTATTGTTTATCCCAGAGTCAGCAGTCCTGTTACTACTGTACTGAGGTGCTTTCTGGTCCATTTCCACGTCATGGATCTGTGCATGTTAGAGATGAGGCCTAAGCGGAGTTACAGGGTTCAACAGATGAAGCAGGTTTGAACAGGATTTGCTGTGAATGCTGACATTGTTTCAAAAGAGGTTTAAACAGTGTCACAGTTTGGCATATGATATGGAGACAAAAAATCTTTCAGCAAAGTGACTTTAAAGGGGTTGAAGGACAAAGCCGGATGAATTTAGGGAGTCACAAGTGCTCAATAATCCTCATTAACGCTGCATTCCTTCCTTCTTTTTTTTTCCGTCTCTTAGCGGTATGTGTGACCTATTGTTCAAATGACACAGAAATAAAAATCTCCTCAACACAAATTTATATTTAATATATTCTGTTATTGTTTATTATGAATCAAATATGCGTTTACAGCCGATACAACTTCTGTACGCATTGTGGCAACTTTTTCCTCGTTTGCCATGACGTGCATTTGGGGTCTGATAATCATCAGCAGCAACATGAATTTCAGAGTAAATCCTCACATAATTAGGAATAATTATAGAGTCTGACCAAAATGGGTCAGGTGACTTCAGTAGAGATTTAGGCGAGCATTTATATTGTTGGAAGCACATGTTATCAGGAATTGCTAGCCATGCAACACCCAAAACAATTTACAATACTGTAAGACTCATGAACTAAACAGTAAATCATTTATTTAAACAAAAATGTGTATATTTTGGTTGTTTCTTATTATTATAGATGCTTTGCAATAACAGAAACACTATTGTATTTGTTTCAGTCCAGATTTAGTGCAAGACTGGTTTATTAGAATGCATTTGTTTTCACCGGTGTACCTAATGAAGTGGAAAGTGAGTGTATATTCATGAAGCGTATTATTTCCACTAGAACATTTATTTAAGTCTATATAAGGGAAACCTGTAAAGGAAATTATCGCATGCATGCAAGTCCTGTATTCAAAATGAAAATAAAATAGAAATACCTCTGTTTTTATAATTTATGCTATTAATTAATTAATGCAGCTTTCAAATGTAAGTCAAAATAGTGCAAATTTATTTTTATGGTGTCAGGTTCTTGTCTAGCTTATCATCGATTTATCTTCAGAGTAAATGGCTTTTCTTACTTTTTTCCTATTAAGGTTTCTGCCTTGTGATCCATGTGGAATTCAGCATTTCTTAGGTGATTATGTGGCGCTTTCTCTACTGTACGCACTGCTGTAATCCCTGAGACGTGCTTCTACTGTAAATACACAAATCTCAGTTGGTCCAGTTGCCTAAATCTGACTGGAGGAGGGGCGTCTTGGGGAAAGAGGCGTTTCTGCTGCTTATACACTATGTCGGGTCAGACAGCAGAGAGTTTATAAAGCCAGTTTTCTGATGCCTGCTGCTCATTAAAGGGATATTTAACAAAGACGAGGCGGACTGATAATGTGGACGTCCACTGTGCTGTTGGTGCTGCTGGCTGTAGCTTCACAAACTGTGGCGAGTGAGTAGAGAAAATATTTTCAGTTCATAATAATTTGTACACAAGCCTATGGCTGCAGAGATGTCGACTTTAAAAGCAACATATTCTTCCTGCTGATTCTTCAGAGAACCTTCGATTATTTTTTACCTATTTTGAGATAATATTCACTAAATGGACTCACTGTTTTTATTAAGGTTTCTCTTAAATTACTAAACCCTCAGACTGTCACAAATTGTGACAGTAACTCAACTGTGAATCATCTGCCGAATTTTCTTTTTTTGATCACAATTATGTATTGAGGTGGATTGTTTACTTGTATAAATGTGTCAGTGCTGCAATATAAAAATGTTATGATCATTAATTTAAAAAAGCAAAATGCCAGGAATCCTCAGAAAGGTTGCCCCAGTGAGTGTCATTTAGTCATATCTTCTATTACTGGACTAATGATGTGTAAGTGTAAGTTGCATTTTACTCTTGTAGTTGGTCACTATGTTTTCTTAAAGTTTACAGTAGCTGTGTGTTGAGACAATTGTATGTTTTGTATGTAAAATCTTATTCTGCAAAGTAACAAGTGACTAAAACAATCAAATTAATGAGGTGCAATAGTTTATTTGAATGACTGGTTAGCGTGAAGGAGCTTGCAATGAAGATATTAATCACATTTTCACAACAAACAGCCCCCCAATTGTTTTTTTTATTATTATTAATAAAGCTTGAGCTTTTATTTCTTTGCTATAATTATCTTAGTACCTTCAGAAAACCAGATAATTTAAGACAATATATATTATCTAGTACCCCGCCTCTTGCCCGATGACACCTGGGATAGGCTCCAGCAGACCCCACGACCCTTCACAGGATTAAGCGGTTACAGAAGATGAATGAATGAATGAATGAATGAATATATTATCTATAGGTGCTAATTTAATACACTTCTGTTTCATCTTCCACCCTGTTTGCCGAGTTAAAGAAACCAAGTGTGTATCTTCCAAATTCATCAAACTAGCTCTTACTTCTCAGCTGTGAAGTTAGTTTTGCACAGAATTAGAATTTGGTCCGCCATTACTTACACTGAAATGAAGTGTTTCTTCAGGGCCAGCAGGAAAGACTTACATTTCCATGAATACATATGAGTGCTGTTTTAAGACAGACTAGCAAAACGTGAAAAAATAACCTTTCCTTTAACATAATGAAGAAACAAGCAGTTAAGAACAACACGTGAAAGTATGCCATTGGCATCAACTTTGGGCTGAAGGAGGAGCATGATTAGTCTAAAATAATCCAGGCTGAATTCCGGGTCTGATTTACCTAGTTTTATTATCTGCCATAATGTTTAGTCCAAATTCAGCCCTGTGACACAGTTAATCTGTGGTAATCACGCACATAACTCAGCTGAACATCACATGAGAGGGATTGGGACCAGTGGTTCATACTGGCAATAAGAAAAAACATCATATGGGCACCAGTGGGCACCTTCAGCTTCATTCATGCCCGTTCACACATGGTAAATAGTTATTATACACATGGAAAATATGTACAAATGTATGAAGTTTGGACAAAACAGTTTCTAGAGTCTGCTTTGCGTTGATGACAGATATTATTAAAGATGGATAATAACTGTGTTCTTCCAAATCATTAATTATGATTTTTCAGAGCCAAAAAACCGTTTCACCCGCTATCCATCATGGAACACCAAGATGTACCCAATCTGGAAAGATGGAGATGCACGATACAAAGATGCCTGGAAAGGTTGATGTCATGTTTGCAAAATATGCAATATAAAACATTGTTGTCTTTAATCATATTTGTCTGGGACCCACAAATATGCAGAATGTTTTCCTGTCTTCTGCTGCAGGTGGAAGAGTGACCTTCAACGTAGGGAACGATTCACCAACGCTGACTGGAGCCAAAGTTACCTTCACCATTGACCTAGAATTTCCCCATAACCAAAAGGTGCAGCCTGATGGAGATGTGGTTTGGGCTGAAGACTGCATAGTGAATGGTAACACACAACATATTTGACCCTCATGAAAAATCTTCATCTTCATCAAATTCATCCTATTCTCTAACAATGCCTGCAAAACAAATGTCCTTTTCCAGCTGGACTGTTTAGTGCCAGTTAGCACTGCACTCACAGACTCATGGTTGTATTGTCTCGAACAGTCACAAACTCATTCTTCTCTCACAGGAACAAAGTATCTGGAGTCCGAGACAGTATATCCAACACAGAACACAGACTGGGAAGCCGTTTTCCCCGATGGTGCACCAATTAAGAAGGACAAGAAGCCGAGTTATGTGTTTGTCTGGAAGACCTGGGGTGAGTGGAGCTGTGGTCTCTTATTAAATACTGTTAGAAAATGTGGATATCAGAGGGTCACAGAGTTTGTTATGGCACATGCCATGACCAGAAAAAAGACCCAGCATGGATTATATACCATGAGCCTTGTCATATGCTCAGACTGTCTGATTTCATTTGCTCTGACATGTAAGAGCAAATGACGGTATTTTCACGGTTGAGATTAAGACCTAAAATGTGTCCAGCAGCAAGACAGAGAACTTATCTTACAGTAAGATTTGTATTCTATCTTGATATGCCATTATTAGACAAATAAATGCAATAATTTGTACAACACAGACTGTGTGCGATGTTAAAATACCAGTGTGTAGGATTTATGGGATCTATAAGCCAAACTGACTCCTACACTCATGGAAAGGTAAGCCTGGGGGTGGGGCTTTAAACGGGTTGCAATTTGCAATCTCACCACTAGATGTCACTAAATCCTACACACTGACCCTTTAACTCATCACACTCTGGATGCTCTTTTGACAGGTCAGTACTGGCAGGTGGCAGACGGCCCCTCTTCCTCTCTGACCATTGGTACAGACGACATCCCCCTGGGCTCCTACACCGTGGACATTGTTATCTACCACTACCGGAGCAAAGAGAAGTTCATTCCTCTGGGATATGCCTCCACACAGTTCTCCATCACAGGTACGTTGTTATAGTGCAAGAAGTGTTGGGGTGGGATGCGCAGGAGATATACATCATGATGTTTCACCAAGTTGTCTTGACATCACCTGTACGTCTCAACTCCACCCATGGTTCTTGACCATTTTTCAATTAGCCGGGAGTTAGGAGCAGTTGATTTCATTTTTGATTTGATTTTAAGTTGGGTGATGCTACAAAAGGTTCATCCCTGTTTATATATTGCACAGCCATGTGTTTCACCTTAAAAAAGACATTGTTCTGTATCAGGTACTAATAAAAAACATGACAAACTGAAACACAATGTCTGAAACTTAACTGTGAACCAAACCACCTCCCATTTATACCATCGTCTCATTATCTGGTGTCCTCCTTAGATCAGATCCCCTTCGCCGTCTCCCTGGACCAAGTGAACGACATTGTGGCCGGGGACATGCGCTTCATCCAAAACAGGGCGATCGCCTTCACCATCACCCTCCATGACCCGAGCGAGTACCTCAGCAACGCAGACATCACCTTCAACTGGGACTTTGGGGATGAAAGTGGAGCCCTCATATCCAGAGAGCTGACTGTCACTCACACTTACATCAGCTCTGGCTCCTTCAAGCCTCAGGTGGTGATCCAGGCGGTCATCCCCGACAAGGCCTGCGACCCACCATCTGAAGCACCAACCAAGGCCCCGCATGCTGATCATGGCACCACAGGTGAGGAATAGATGTTGGAAGCAGCTTGATAAGTATACACTACCTGGTTGTCTGTACTGGCCGCATGCTAAAAAGATGATTTAGTGAAGTTAGCATGCTAACATGCTAGAGTAATATGTTAAATATGGTTAATCATGTACTGTAATAAACTTTAGCATGTTTGCACTGTTACAAGGGTAACATTTGAGCTAAATGTAAACCAGCATTTGACTGGACCAGCTAAACAAGTTGATGCTAGCTCAGCTTTGATGAGTGTCAGCTGTCATTTGACTATTTATATAACCAGCTTCCAGTGAATATGAATTGTAGCCTGTTACTCTTTAGCAGACAGTGTGAAAGAAGCATGAAGAGCTTTGTACACTATTTCAGCTCTACATCTTACTGAAGCACAACCCTAACTCCACATTTGTGTCTATGTGCAGTGAAAGCTGCTGTGTTAGTGTCTGCTGTACCCCTGCTGGTTTCCACCAAGTCCGTTGGTCTGAATGTCAACATGGTTCCCTCAGACACCGAGGAGGACAACACGGAGGATGAGGCCTCCACCGCCTCCACTACTCAACCTTCCCAGGAAATACTCAAAGTGGCAAAGACTCCATCTCCCATCAACCAGCTGCCAGCTGACAGTGAGGCACAGAACGGTCTGGCAGCTGGTAAGAAACTTGATTATAAAATTTCACAAAAAAATCAGTCTGAAGCAGACTATGTGCGCACTAACAACAATGTGTCCTGTTAAAGTGCAAAACACTGACCACACACAACCTAGCAGAGTGCTGGATAAGATCGTCAACCGATTTCCTGAAATGTAAAAGAGATGTAAATCTTTAAAGATGGGCTGTCATGCAGAACAAGCAGGGCAAGTTGGAAATGAGTTGGTCTATTGTGCTTTATCATTTGAAATCTGATTTGCATGCTGCCTGGGAACCATCAGCTCTGTTTTTCTTTTTTTATTTAATTTATTCATGGATCCAAAGGAAAAAACAAATGCAACAAGGCAAAAGGCGACATGTTGAAGTGAGAAAGAAAAGATGTGCAAATACAGACACAAGCTTTGCAGCATGATATTGAACAACAGTGCAAAGCAAACTAAATAAATAAATGTCCACATTGCCTGTTGTTAAACTATTTAAACTCTTAATAACTTCCAAAGGTCTCTCATCTCAGTCAAAAGGAGTACGACACCCGGCCAATAAAAATGGAATGTCAGGCTACATTATTTACATCATTTGCTATGTATTAACACAATGGTGTCTGAGCCCTGCTGAGTTTGGACCACTGTTGTTCATATGAAATCACCACACAGCTCTTTTAGTTCGAGGCTCATTACCACCTACATAAGGTGTAATTTACTTTCTAAATGTAGAGACTAAACTCATATTTAAGGCAGAAAAGCATGACTTTAGAATGACCAGAAATGTCAAAATGATTTATTACCATTATAATAATTCCTTGTATGTCCTCTCCAGATGCTAAGCGAACAGTGACGCTGACAGGCCGAGCTGCAGTTGTTTCAGTAGCTAAGAGGGAAGCGGGTGATAAACCCTCTGATGATGACTGCGTGATATATCGATACGGATCCTTCTGCACTGGCATTGAAGTATTTGGTGAGTTTCTTTTCATTAGTGCCTCTATTAGAAATGAAAAGGAGAAAGAATTTGAAATGATTATCAGTGACACTCTTTCCTTCTGTCTTTGTTTCCAGAGGGCATTGAAAAAGTGGAGATAGTACAAATGGACAATTCTGTGATGAAAATGCCCGGTAAAAGCCAGAATGTTCTGGATATCACTGTTACCTGCCAAGGAAGGTGACTGCTCCTGTTCCACACGTTATATTAGTGACAAAACAAATAAAGCTGCTCAGATTCCTCACTGGTGTTTTCTTCTTACTGCAGCCTTCCAAAAGAGGTGTGCAGTGTGATCCTGGATGCAGAGTGCTTGAGGCCAATTCACACGTCGTGCAACATGGTGGAGCCCTCCAAAGAGTGCCAGCTGGTGTTGCGTCATTTCTTGAATGACTCCGGTGTCTACTGCATCAATGTTTCTATGGCCAATGACGTCAGTTTAGCCGCCACCACGGCTAAGGTCAATGTTGACATGGGTATGCAGCATAACGACCATTCACCAGGCTGTACATTTATTTGGTTTGACACATAAAATGTCTGTTTCTTTCACTCTCTGACTGTGTGAATCTTGTTTCAGGCTCAGGTCCATCCAATACTGGTGCTGTTGCCATGCTTCTGGGTGTCCTGGTTCTTGTTCTAGTAGCAGGAACAGTGGCATATTCCTACAAGTAAGAACTGTAGCTTTGAGTGTCTTGTAGAAATCAATATTCTTGATGACAATTTACTGAAGGGACAACTCTGGCAATACCCTGTATGTGTCTTATTGTAAACAAATCCCAGACAAAAAACCTATGAACTGATTTAACCACAGATTTGCCCTAAAGTTTTACTCAAAGCTAGTCACGCTATACTCACAAAATACTCACGGGGGCAAAAAGTGTATGAATCCGCATCTGAAAATAGTCCCAAACGAACTATTGACTCCTGTTTGAGCAATATCTGCAAAACAATATACTGTGCAGCTGCTTTAGAAAATCCTTGAGCCTTTTCTTAAGCGTCTATGATCAATATATTCATGAAACATTAGCTCTGTGTGAAAGCGGCTGCTCTAGAGCCACAGTGTGGAACTTTTCATCCTGTTTCAGTTCATTGTTTTGGTTTCAACCTTTTGTTCTGAAGATATTTCAAGAATTCTCAAAGACTGTTTTAACCACTGAATGATTTCAAAAAGTCCTCTATTTCAGAATCAAAAATAAGATCACAGCGCTACCAGGAGAGTTGACTCATCAAACTTGATTTAATTGTGCAGTGAATATTTTTGTATCCACATGATTGTAAGAGTTTCACGGGGCTCAGATTCTTTTTAAACGACCTTTTGACCTACCACAGATCACCAGTTAATTATCTTTTAGGAGAGCAATGGCCACCACTGTAAACTGAATGTATACTAATGAAAGAGTCCTTTGAACGAAATCTGTCTTTTTAGCTGTTAGGTGCTCGTCCTTGTTTTCCAATTTCGAACTAAAACTTGGTTGATTCTTAACCTTAAATATTGGTTCTGTGTTGCCTGCTCATCAATATTCAGTAGAGACACCTACTGAATATTAGCAGAAGCCCAAAGGCTCTGCTTGGGAAAACAAATTGTACGCTGACCTTGCTGAAGAGTTGGAGAAGGCCAGGATTTGCCTTCTATCTGACTGTGTGTGGAAATGGTGCTGCATCGTTTCATAATGAGCAATCAAAAAGCAAATTCCAAAACTGAATTGGTTGTTTATTCGTTGAAAAGCCCTTGAAGTGTGTCAGTCGGCTCTAGACAAAAATGTTGCCAACAGGGAAGATAATAAATGAGCTGAAACTCCTTCTGTAAAGCCGTGGTGATCTGCAGACTCAGAGGATAATTCTCTGTTGGCTCACCACACACATTGTGCATCGTTTGCATTATTTAATTCGTGATTATTAATAACTTACAGGCAGTTTAAACAACTTGTTTCTATTTGTGCTTCATTCAACAGGCGCTTTAAGTCCTACCGTCCTTTAAAGGAAGACATGACTGCGTCTGGAGGCTCGCAGCTCAGCGGCGCTCACAGCTGCTCTGGAGCCTCGACGTTTTGGAAGCTCCTGAACAGACGAGGAGCCGTCGACAACTGCCCTCTGCTGCAGGACAGACCGGTGTGATCCATCACCAGCCTCACACAACCAAATACAAAACCTAGTAGCAATCAATTTTCAAGTTACAGGCACCAGGAATGTCTTTTTATACTTTTTTTTAAACATATTTTTGAATGACAAACTTCACAAATGTGTGTTGTTTAGGATTAAATCAAAATTATACTTTAGACATGCTCTGATTTTTTTGTACCGACTTGAAACCAGTTTGTTAGACATGAATTTGGACAAAACTGAATTTGACTGTTTTCTCAATAAACGTTGCTCAATGGTTATTGAGAGGTGTTTTGCTTTCATCTATGCACGGTACAAATAATGATGATGGGAGGCTGCGCTTCGGAAAGGATTTTCAAAGATATGACCACCATGCTTGGTAAGAAAGAAAACAAACTCTTCCCACAGTGCATGGTAAATGCTGTATTAATCACAGGCTTATCATAGTTCTTTAATCTAAAAACACTCAAAACACTGACAAATGTTTTATATATACCACTGAGCCATGCTGAGCTGAAAAGTAAATCACTTTAAATGCAAATACTAACTTTAATCAGAGTTTAATTACAAAGTGTAATACGTAATATAGCCTAAATAATAAGCAAATGTTATTAATTTCCTCTACACATATGCTGCAAAACCTGCACATTTTAATGCTTAATGTTGAGTTTACAGATCAATGGATGATGACTAGTTAATAGTCAGTGTATATTTAGGCTGAATGAATAAGACAACAACAACAACAACTTCACATTACAGAGATTTTATTTAGAACATAGCCAAACTTGACATTTTCAGGAGATTTTATCTGAACAGCCAAACTGATCATTTAATTGACAAACATTTCTGTTTGGAATGCATTCAAGAACACACTACAATCAATTATTTCCTGTTTAACCAATGCCTGTATGTCCCTCTTAATACTCCTCTCCTTCCTCCTCTCCCTCGCCCTCAATGGAATCAACTCCAACCTCCTCATAATCCTTCTCCAGAGCTGCCATGTCCTCTCTGGCTTCAGAGAACTCTCCCTCCTCCATACCTTCACCCACATACCAGTGAACAAAGGCACGCTTAGCGTACATCAGATCAAACTTGTGGTCAAGCCGAGCCCAAGCCTCTGCAATAGCAGTGGTGTTGCTCAGCATGCACACAGCCCTCTGGACCTTGGCCAGGTCTCCACCAGGAACTACGGTGGGTGGCTGGTAGTTGATGCCAACCTTGAAACCAGTGGGACACCAGTCCACAAACTGGATGGTACGTTTGGTTTTGATGGTGGCAATGGCAGCATTGACGTCTTTTGGCACCACATCACCACGGAACAGCAGACAGCAAGCCATGTACTTGCCGTGGCGAGGGTCACATTTCACCATCTGATTGGCTGGCTCAAAGCAGGCGTTTGTGATCTCAGCCACTGAGAGCTGCTCATGGTAAGCCTTCTCAGCAGAGATGACAGGGGCATAGGTGGCCAGAGGGAAGTGGATACGGGGATATGGCACCAAGTTGGTCTGGAACTCTGTCAGATCAACATTGAGGGCACCATCAAAACGAAGGGAAGCAGTGATGGAGGACACAATCTGACTGATCAACCTGTTCAGGTTGGTGTAAGTAGGACGCTCAATATCGAGGTTCCTACGGCAGATATCGTAGATGGCCTCGTTATCTACCATGAAGGCACAGTCAGAGTGCTCTAGGGTGGTGTGGGTGGTCAGGATGGAGTTGTAGGGCTCCACCACAGCGGTGGACACCTGGGGAGCTGGGTAGATGGAGAACTCCAGCTTGGACTTCTTGCCGTAGTCAACGGACAAACGCTCCATCAGCAGGGAGGTGAAACCAGAGCCGGTGCCACCACCGAAGCTGTGGAAGACCAGGAAGCCCTGAAGGCCAGTGCACTGGTCAGCCTGAAGACAGAGAGGGAGAGACAGTGTTCAAGTATCAGATACAGTTCTGTAGTTATTCTGGAGCAAAATTTGTAATAAGTGAATCAACAAGTTACCCACCAGTTTGCGGATCCTGTCCAGAACCAGGTCAATGATCTCTTTACCGATGGTGTAGTGTCCACGGGCGTAGTTATTGGCAGCATCCTCCTTACCAGTGATCAGCTGCTCAGGGTGGAACAGCTGGCGGTAGGTCCCAGTACGTACTTCATCTAAGAGACAAAAGTATCAATGAATTAGTTGGAGTTTAGACATATTTTCCTTTATATTTTACCTATGAGCCAGAAGTGTTGACCCTTACCAATGACAGTGGGCTCCAGGTCTACAAAAACAGCTCTGGGGACGTGTTTTCCAGCTCCAGTCTCACTGAAGAAGGTGTTGAAGGAATCGTCTCCTCCTCCCAGAGTCTTGTCACTGGGCATCTGTCCGTCCGGCTGGATCCCATGTTCGAGACAGTACAGCTCCCAGCAGGCATTTCCAATCTGGACACCAGCCTGACCAACGTGGATGGAGATACACTCACGCTGTGGAAAAAACAAAGACACAGAGGTCATTTATGTGTTCATTTAGTTTCACATTCTGTCCCTATCACAATACATTAAACATGAATGCACATTAAAACTGGGAACATTCTCCTTACTCCCCCTATCTGAGCTAAAGAGGCAGTGCAGCAGGAGCCACCTCCCTGCACCACAATCCGCAGGGGGACAGAAATGCCTGACAGCAGCCCCCGCAGAGGCAGGACGCTGCTCTCGTCTTTCCTCCAGTCTTTTTTGTCCTCCTGTCTTTTTATCCCACTCTCTCCCCTCTTTTGCAAGCACAAGCACACATGCAAATTCATTTGCTTGTGCACAGGCGCGCGCACCGTGTCATTCTGGAATATTCCACTTGCTCTGTCTTGTGCCTTGGGGGTGCACGATCACAGCAGATGCTTAGAAGCAAATAATTATCTGAATGTCATCTGCCCAATCGCATTTATGTCATTTTATGCATATCAAATCCTAATTTGATCCTAATTAAATAATCACACAGGCTGTGTCAATTGGGAGATCCCGTGTTCATTATGATTGTAAAATCCCATGGTTAAAACAGAAGCATCCTCTTGCATCAAAGCATTTATGTCCTTTGATAAAAGATGAGACGGAAAATATTTATTTTTCCTGCTGTATTATGTCTCCATTCATCACCACCGAGCCTGCCCCTCCCTGCCTTAGAGCTGGGTAGGGCATTTGTAAGGTGCCTGATTTTATCGTAGTGGCACATTAAATTGGACAAAAATAAATAAATACAAATAAATGAAATATACATATATATGTATATAACCATGATTTGTGTTGTTTTGTTGACATAACAACTGGTTTAATGTCCTCACTGCCTTCTTACGTGCCGCCAATCAGCGCATTGTTCTCTGCACACAATGACAATCACGTCGGTCCACTGCTGCAAATCAATCTGTGCATCAACTGCACACAAACATGCCGCTCACTTTCATCCATCAACAAAACTAAACGAAGTCTTGAATTGCTGTATAGCTAAGTAGTGCGCATAATCAATTAAACAGGGGTGATCTAGAGATGGAAACCCGGTAGGACGTCGTGTAAGAGTCGAGACACCGGCTGCTGATCAATCTGAATTTCTACCTGACAAAACAGCCTCAGCGAGACAAATGAGGGAAAGGAGACTTACCATGTTTTCGTTTGAGGTTCAAAGAGGAAGAGGAGAAGGAGGAAAATGTGAAGAAAAAGGCTTTTTAAAAACGGTGTGTTTGCGTCGCGTGTTGTACCCAACGGGGTCGATGCAACAACTGCTGAATGGGAGGGCGGTGCTACCAGATTTATACAGGCAGGGCAGGGGATTTGCTCCTGTGCACTGTGGAAAAAAACACTTTACTATACCAACATTTGGTAATGATGCTGAGACTGGTATGTTCTGTATTTCACATCTAAATATAGTAAATAATATCACTGGGGAAGTCTGCTAATAAAATACAGCACAATGAGATGAATGCTGTGTAGACCAGTGAATGGTTTGGGATTTTATTTTGGTGGAATTAAGAACACACTATGACATATTCATGACACTGATTCATTTTAGCTGTGAGATGCATTGCAATGTTTATTTTTATTTGGAATCATTTTCACAAATTCCAGATAGAGAATAAAGGGCTAGTTCAAACAAAGCTTGTTTATTATGCATGCAGAGAGCTGAGCATTTATTATTAATGAGTGGCAAGCTATAAATACAAGATAGCCACACACTTATTCAAATCTGAATTCTACCTTAAAATCTGTTTGTGTTTTTATATACATGAGTGATGGGAAATGGCTGCATGTTTCTACTCCTCGAGATGCTTCCATCTCACTTGAGGTGATACCAGCTGGGAGCCCATGTTGCAGTGGCCTGCCCCTGGTATCCGCCCGGCATGCCAGCTCTCCAGCTCTCCTCCCTCTTTGTCCTAGATTCTCTGCAGTGATGTCATTCAGTGGGCCGATCACGTGGTAGCATGTCTGCCTGTCTCTCAGGGAGCCTTTGCTGTTCAACAGCAGTGAGCTAAGGGTTGGGATCATCTTGGTTCTGGCCTGTTTGAGGAACTGAAATTGCCAGGGCTGCAGTTTGTGTGACATAATGTTTGTTCCAAGGAACTTGGCTGGCATTGAACGTCTTTACAGTCGGGAGCATTACACTCTTTAAGCTTGAATCCTATAAGGAATGAGATCCATATGAAAAGAGGCTTTGTTCTTTGTTCTTCTTCGACATAATAAATGGTTTAAGTCTACCATAAGGCTGGAAAAAAACCTTAATGCAGAAGAAACTAAAGGAAACCACCTTAATGTGGGCATCCAAATCATTTAGAACAGTGAGGATGTATGATTGACAGCCAGCTTTCAGTAACTGCTGCATTCGACTTTAACCACAGAAGATGAAAGAGAAGTACAGGAAGCAGCCTTGGCTCCTTGCCAGGACATCTCCATAGAACATTCTCCACTCCCTCCTCCTCCTTTTCATCAGCAGCAGCTGTGAGACAGGGAGGGTCTGAGCAGCTGCTCTAGAAGAGGAGAGAGGGAGGATGGGAATGCTAGAGGGAAGGGAGTGGTCCATCATGGCGAGAAACTGAATACACTGCAAAGAGAGAACATGATACCTGACAAAGTGACAGAGCATATTTTCCATCTGTCACAGCAGAGTTTGTATTTTAAACAGTGCAGGTGCAGTCCATCAGATAAAAATTGGATAAAAAGAAGAACGCGGTGGTGTATTTATTCTGGTAAACAAATATGCCAATACTGTGAAAAATAAATTAAATATAACAGAATAATAAATTGTTAGATAATGACCCAGAATCTGAGCCGCATGAGTGATGTCAAGTCAGTATTTTACCAATGTAATAAAGCTTCTGTTACAACCTAGTAATAAGTCTAAATCTGCCAAATGCACATCAAGTATTGTGTAACGTGTGAATGGAGAAATGAGCACAAAAAGAAAATGAAGAGGCAAGAAAGGAAAATGTGAAAGTATGTGAACAGGAAAAGGAAATAACACATTATGTAGCAGGGCAAAAATAGCTGCTGATTGGTTCACTGACACAATATGAAACTATGCTCTTTCAAAAGATTAAAAATGACTCAAATAAATCCAATCAGCTGGTTTACTGACTGATAATTCACATGTAACTTAAACTGCATGGCATCTAATGGGAGAGAAACACAGTATAGAAGCTACTGATTTGATAATGTCCGGTATACAATAGTACAATAGTATACACTAACAAAAGTGACTGGAGAGACTATAAACACCAGCTTCTCTTGAATCGGTGTCTAAATGGTCTATTTTAAGCAGCACCACGTACAAAGAGGTATTATTTCTGTCTCTGAGACAGCTGTTGTCATAGAGCTTTATTTGTTGTTAGCAACCAAGGTGCTGGACTGCCTGTTACTAATACTATAAAGAGCAATTTATGGTCTTTCTCACTGAAAGCCAAATGTTTTAGAAAAGACAGCATCGGACTCTCTTACATGTCCTGTTACATTACTGTCTCCAGAGGGCTGAGATGTAGCCATGCATCCTGTAATAGCATCAACGACCCCGCATCCCCATCACCATCATCCCCATCATCATGGCAGGTTTTGTTATCAGTTTATAACAGCAGGACACATGGAGGGGAGAACAAGTGTATTTCCTCAGAGACACGGGATGATGAAAGCGAGGGATTTTGGGAAAAGAGGTGGCTCAGATTCCCCCACAGAGGCAGCTGCACCGCAGTCCGTTAATGCTGCCATTTAAGCTGGGTCACATGACCACCAGATAAAGGCGGTCTATGTGGATACCAGGCTGCAGCCAGGCAACTCCTTTATTCATTTCCTAGCAACCGTTAAATCTTGGGAGTGGGGCTGGGGGTTGGGCTGTCAGTGGCCTACATGTCCCCCATGTATGACAGGATAGTTTGATCTCTTTTAACTAGAGAACAATCCACTGGAAACACTGGAAATAAAATCAGCTGTAATAATGTAAACAGTCATTTTAAATAATATGTAGACAAACAGTAGAATAATTATCATAGCCATCAAAGAAATAATTGTGATGGAGTAATTTATTTATTTTTTGCTACACAGTCTACATGGAACTACTTTTTGCTTTTACTGCAGATGCACATTTCTTTATATGAGCTTTAGGTTGAATAAACAGAAGATCTGTAGGCCTATAAAGGTTTGAAATTCAGTCCAACAATTCAAGGCCAACATTTGGTTGACTTGATGAGCTGGTTTTTGATTGTTTTTGACTGGGTGTGAGTGACTGCAGAATCACTCACACCCTTCATATATAACAAAGAAATAATCACTGTATTGTTCTGCTTTATTGTAATAGTGATCCTGTTTTGTCCCATTCTATTCTATTCTATTCTATTCTATTCTGTTCTATTAAAAGCTATGCGATCTGTTATTCTGTTATTGCTGGCTGAATAGAAGTATATTTAAAAAGTGTGTGTTTATGTCAGACTGACCCTGTGTGGTACCGACATGATGAAAATTACGCAGCATTTTCCTCACAATCAGAGGCGCCATGCTTGCAGCACAATACCGGGAGGATATCGGGTGGGGTCTAGGAGGCGTTCTCCGTAGCGCGATAACCCCTGGTCCAATAGAAAGCCACGAACGGGTTCTAAATCAGAGATTGACAGGGGATTGACCAATAGCAGCGCAGCAGCCATCGGCGCCGGATTTTCGCTTGTATATATACCGCTGTCCATCTTAATGTTCGCCATTATCTCTTACATCGACCCCATAACAGTCGAATTGTAAGACTCCTTCTCGAGGAGCTTCTGCAACCCTCTAGCGCGACTTCATCATAACAAAATGGTAAGAACTTTTAAAAAGGTTTATAAAATGGAAATATTTACTTTTCACCTTTTTTGACTTGAGATAATAAGGGACAGTGGGGACAGACAGGTTAACCTAAAATAAAAGTGTGAACTGTGTATCATAAAACGCTATAAAAGCTATAAAATGTATCTGTTTAACGTGGATGGGGAGGTTATAATCAGAGTCTGGGTGTAGGGAGGTGTCCTGGCTCGGTTTGGATGGACGTGGCGGCCAGACTGAACAAAAGAGGTCTTCAGTTCGGTCTGAGTAATGAATAATGTGGGCTGCAGTCCAGCCGCCGACTCTGCGATATTTTATTCTCTCCCTCGGCATGACTAAGCACAAGTCATCATAACCAGTGACAGCAGTGGACTGCAGCGATAGTTCAGGGAGGATGCGCAAAAGCCGCAGTAGCGTCAAGTGTCCCACGCCTAGAGAACCCCTATCAATAGGGGCATTGGATGTAGTGCGCTGTCAGCATGTCGCCACACATTAAAAATGCATGCTGGTAATGGATACTTGAGCCGCTCCCTGGCAGACACAGGGAGCCGGGTTCTTTTAGTTGAATTACATATTCTATGATGACTTTAACTTTTCTCAGTTAACGGCCCTCTGGTCAAAAGCGCAAGTTCTCGCACGAGTTTAAAGGGTTAATTGGTTGCCTGAGTGACGGGCTTGTTGCATAGTAACGCAGTTCCGACACAGCTCAGGTCCCCCAAAAAAGTTTGGTCAACTGCCAGGCTGCAATTGATTATTGCTTGAAGCGTAAAAATATATTATAATTAATATTAATATTAATATTATTTTCATATTTAAACACATTTTAGTTAGTTTTCACCTTGTCCCCAGATCAAAGATGAATGTGTACAGCTAAATGACCTCTGTGTCTTTGTTTATTCCACAGCGTGAGTGCATCTCCATCCACGTTGGTCAGGCTGGTGTCCAGATTGGAAATGCCTGTTGGGAGCTGTACTGTCTGGAACATGGGATCCAGCCGGACGGACAGATGCCCAGTGACAAGACCATTGGAGGAGGAGACGATTCCTTCAACACCTTCTTCAGTGAGACTGGAGCTGGAAAACATGTCCCCAGAGCTGTTTTTGTAGACCTGGAGCCTACTGTCATTGGTAAGGTCAACATTTCTGGCTCATAGGTAAAAAAATAAATGAAAATATGTCTAAAATTCAACTAATTCATTGATTTTTTTGTGTCTTAGATGAAGTACGTACTGGGACCTACCGCCAGCTGTTCCACCCTGAGCAGCTGATCACTGGTAAGGAGGATGCTGCCAACAACTACGCCCGTGGACACTACACCATTGGTAAAGAGATTATTGACCTGGTTCTGGACAGGATCCGCAAACTGGTGGGTAACTTATTGATTCACTTATTACACATTTGTGTTCCAGAATAACTACAGAACCTTATCTCATATTTGAACACTGTCTCTCCCTCTCTGTCTTCAGGCTGACCAGTGCACTGGCCTTCAGGGCTTCCTGGTCTTCCACAGCTTCGGTGGTGGCACCGGCTCTGGTTTCACCTCCCTGCTGATGGAGCGCCTGTCTGTTGACTACGGCAAGAAGTCCAAGCTGGAGTTTTCCATCTACCCAGCTCCCCAGGTGTCCACTGCTGTGGTGGAGCCCTACAACTCCATCCTGACCACCCACACCACCCTAGAGCACTCTGACTGTGCCTTCATGGTAGATAACGAGGCCATCTACGATATCTGCCGTAGGAACCTCGATATTGAGCGTCCTACTTACACCAACCTGAACAGGCTCATTGGTCAGATTGTGTCCTCCATCACTGCTTCCCTTCGTTTTGATGGTGCCCTCAATGTTGATCTGACAGAGTTCCAGACCAACTTGGTGCCATATCCCCGTATCCACTTCCCTCTGGCCACCTATGCCCCTGTCATCTCTGCTGAGAAGGCTTACCATGAGCAGCTCTCAGTGTCTGAGATCACAAACGCCTGCTTTGAGCCAGCCAATCAGATGGTGAAATGTGACCCTCGCCACGGCAAATACATGGCTTGCTGCCTTTTGTACCGTGGTGATGTGGTACCCAAAGATGTCAATGCTGCCATTGCCACCATCAAAACCAAACGTACCATCCAGTTTGTGGACTGGTGTCCCACTGGTTTCAAGGTTGGCATCAACTACCAGCCACCCACCGTAGTTCCTGGTGGAGACCTGGCCAAGGTCCAGAGGGCTGTTTGCATGCTGAGCAACACCACTGCTATTGCAGAGGCCTGGGCTCGGCTTGACCACAAGTTTGATCTGATGTACGCTAAGCGTGCCTTTGTTCACTGGTATGTAGGTGAAGGTATGGAGGAGGGAGAGTTCTCTGAAGCCAGAGAGGACATGGCAGCTCTGGAGAAGGATTATGAGGAGGTTGGAGTTGATTCCATTGAGGGCGAGGGAGAGGAGGAAGGAGAGGAGTATTAAGAGGGACATGAAGTCACTAAACAGGAAATAATCAGGTCCAAATATTTTGAAATACATTCCAAAAAGAAATGTTTGTCCATTAATTAGCAGTTTGGCTGTTCGGAGACTATAACTCCTGCTAATATCAATTAGTGTTCAGTTCCTGTGGTATGAACAACCAGAAAGGGATCACCAAGTTATTAGGATCAAGTTTATGGAGTGTTAAAGGGGACAAAAACCACTAGTTAAACAGGAAAGAATTGCTTCAAATTTTCTCAGATGCATTCCAAATATAAATGTTTGTCTATCATGTTCTAAGAAATGTTAAAATGTTTGGCTCTGTTCTAAATAAATTTCCTGAATCATAAATTTTGTCTGTGTTAATTATATACATTTTTGTTGTCTTTTTGGCAGCACAAAAATAATGAATTTATAGTGATTTGAGTCACTCAGCAAAATAAACTTATATACACCACATTGTTTTTTTTTTATGGTTTTTTTTTCATATAAATTAAACAGTGACTACTTAATAATGACATTATGTTTGTGTTTATTGACTACTACATTGAAATGATTATAATACTTTTTAAATGTATAGGGACCTCTGGTGGTGGTTCTGAGTAACAAAACAAGGCCAGGCATTTAATGAGCCCTATTCTTATTTATAGAATAAATAAAAATGTGTTAATTCTCAACATAAGTTATGTTTATTTAGTGTTAAAAGACTAAACTTATCATCTCTTATTGTTTAACACTGATTCTCATAATTTGCCTGTTTTTATTCACTATATTTGACTTTTTAGTCATTGTAATTTGTTATTTAACATCTATTTTTAATTGGTAGTTTTACCTCTTTGTAGTTTTACCTCTCTTTAGAAGGGCTGGACCTTGTGAAAGTCATATCTCGCCCGATGACATCTGGGATAGGCTCCAGCAGACCCCCGCGACCCTTAACAGGAATAAGCGGGTACAGAAGATGAATGAATGAATAATTGTCTCTAATATGTTGTTTTACATCTTGTGGTTATCTCTGTCCCCCATAGTGATTTCTGGCCCATGCAGGGGCCCTGGGTTTGTAGGTCTGTTCAGTAATCCATTAACAAGCCAACTAGCTACAGTATTGTCTTTTGACTCTGTTATGCACTTACGTTGTGATGACGAAGCTTCGGTTCTCCTCGATCGAGCCTAGTCCTCGATCGAGCCTAAATAAACTCCTTCCGCATAAGACATACAAGACTCTGGTGCTTCTTCTTCTTCATCGGCGTCTCCACAAATTCCTCCCTAACAGACTCCATCAATCAATCAAAAGCTCCATTAGCTTAGTCCCAAATTTCTTGTCATACTGTGTAAGCAAAATATCAAATAGAAAAGTAGAACAGATTTATGACTTAGAACAAAAATAATATTGGCAGCAGCCCTGCCGTAATTGTACGATTGATTAATACTATTCAGCAACAGGTTTTCTGTGGGTTTATGTCATGAAAAACAAGAATATAGAAGCAGTTAGAAGTATTTAAAAAAATAAGCTCAGTATAAACTAGGTCCTACAACTACTTTAATGCGAGTAAAAAAACAAGACTGGGGCCATAGGATGAAAGATAGTGGATCAGATGCTGATGTTCAAATTTCCAAAAAAATCTGCATTTAGTCAAATTCTGTAGACATAAATGACACTGAGTCACTGTTGTGTTGTCCCCGGGCAGTTGCCTGCTTTGCGTAGTTGTTCGTCTAAGGGTTGGCCCAGTAAATAGAGTAATCCAAGTGCCCCCTTGTACGTCCATGCGCACTCACAAGGGGGCACTCACAAGAGCCCCCTTATGAGTGCCCCCTTTTGAGTGCGCATGGACAAACCCATTGTGATATCACCCTTTGGATTTCTGAACAGGGAGATGAAGCCATATAGACCTCTGTTACCCACACGAGTAAAAAAACAGATTAGATGATTGAGTGAATGAAACGCGCACAAGTAAATTAAGGTGTTTTTATTTCTATTGTCTATGATTATTCCCATTCTGACACTGTTGCAACTTGCAAGACAGCCATGAGGCCGTCACAAAAGGTTGAAATGACAATAACGTTTTTAACCAGCAGGGGGGTTTGTATGCACATGAAGCCCAATGATGAAGCCTCGAGAAATCAACCTTTTTTTTAACCAGTGGATAGCTTCAAGGCTTCATGAGAATTCATCACTATCATTAACACTTTCAACAGGCCATGGATACTTTTAAGCGACTCCATTTCCTGTTGAAAGCCGAGCGCTGTTAAGATTGCCTCGTTTTTGTTTTTTCCTGAAGACTCATTGTGAAGAGCTCGTGGAGCCCCAAGCAGGAAGACAAAGGTTTAATTTAACCAATAAGAAAGGGGGTCATGTGACGTCCAACCAATGGGATTCGGCAGTACGTCACTAGCGGGTCAGTAAGTATAAAAGACCCCGCCCCGCTGGGGCGGAACAGTTACCTCTTGCTCAGGACTCATAAAGGTCTGTCTGTGGGAGCTAACGTTGTATCATCCTCTTTTTCAAATTCAGACTATTAATCTTCTGAACTCCAGGAAACATGGTGAGTGTGAATTTTTTTTTTTTATCATTTGCTGATTGAACAGAGTGCAACACCGTAATTGTAACCATCTTAAATAATTAGCAAAGTTATTTCGACATTTGAACCTCAACAGTACAGTTAAAGTAACCAATAATATTTTTAACTACCGTTTTGAACCTCCACAAATTCAGTTCTGTCGTTTCTGGCTTAGCCTGTACACACTGACCCAGTTAGGGAAGGTCAGTGTGATTCCAGCCTGAAGCATTCCTCTGTTTAAGCGCCTCTTTGAAGAGACCAGGCTTTTATAAAACTGCAGCCACAACCTTTTCTAACAAAACAGATTTACTCAAAGCTTTATGAGCCTTTGTATGTTTAATCTTCCTGCTGCTTTTATAAAAGGCTCTAACTAACTGCAGCTGTGTTTGGTTTGCTTCATTGTTGAACTTTGATGGGAAAAAGCTTGTTATAGTCATGATTTATTTTTTTTTCTCTTCAAAGTAAATTTTATACCTGAACAATCAACTTCTGATATTTCTAAGTATTTTAGATGCTAACATTTTTGAACATGTCAGGTGACAGGAGAAATCATTCTCCTTGACAAAGGAGCCTTTTTCTTTATTGGATCTTGGATTAGCTCAAGTGCACTCCTCGGCATGTGATCTGTAGCTTTCAGGGACTGATTGGTTAAATATAGAAGCAGACTTTTCTGCCAACTACGCTTTTTAAAGAGCTAGTAAAAAAAATCTGACCCAAAATCAACCCACCTAGATGAATAATTGTCCGTTGTTCTTTCCACAGCGTGAGTGTATTTCAGTGCACGTTGGTCAGGCTGGTGTCCAGATTGGAAATGCCTGCTGGGAGCTGTATTGCCTGGAACATGGGATCCAGCCGGACGGACAGATGCCCAGTGGCAAAACCATTGGAGGAGGAGACGATTCCTTCAACACCTTCTTCAGTGAGACTGGAGCTGGAAAACACGTCCCCAGAGCTGTTTTTGTAGACCTGGAGCCCACTGTCATTGGTAAGGATCAACACTTCTGGCTCATAGGTAAAATATAAATGAAAATATGTCTAAACTCCAAATAATTCAATTATGCTTTTGTGTCTTAGATGAAGTACGTAGTGGGACCTACCGCCAGCTGTTCCACCCTGAGCAGCTGATCACTGGTAAGGAGGATGCTGCCAACAACTACGCCCGTGGACACTACACCATCGGTAAAGAGATTATTGACCTGGTTCTGGACAGGATCCGCAAACTGGTGGGTAACTTATTGATACACTCTATTCCAGATTTTGTTCCAGAATAATGGTAAAAAATATTGCTGTCTCTCCCTCTCTGTCTTCAGGCTGACCAGTGCACTGGCCTTCAGGGCTTCCTGGTCTTCCACAGCTTCGGTGGTGGCACCGGCTCTGGTTTCACCTCCCTGCTGATGGAGCGTCTGTCCGTTGACTACGGCAAGAAGTCCAAGCTGGAGTTCTCCATCTACCCAGCTCCCCAGGTGTCCACCGCTGTGGTGGAGCCCTACAACTCCATCCTGACCACCCACACCACCCTAGAGCACTCTGACTGTGCCTTCATGGTAGATAACGAGGCCATCTACGATATTTGCCGTAGGAACCTCGATATTGAGCGTCCTTCTTACACCAACCTGAACAGGTTGATCAGTCAGATTGTGTCCTCCATCACTGCTTCCCTTCGTTTTGATGGTGCCCTCAATGTTGATCTGACAGAGTTCCAGACCAACTTGGTGCCATATCCCCGTATCCACTTCCCTCTGGCCACCTATGCCCCTGTCATCTCTGCTGAGAAGGCTTACCATGAGCAGCTCTCAGTGTCTGAGATCACAAATGCCTGCTTTGAGCCAGCCAATCAGATGGTGAAATGTGACCCTCGCCACGGCAAATACATGGCTTGCTGCCTTTTGTACCGTGGTGATGTGGTTCCCAAAGACGTCAATGCTGCCATTGCCGCCATCAAAACCAAACGCTCAATCCAGTTTGTGGACTGGTGTCCCACTGGTTTCAAGGTTGGCATCAACTACCAGCCACCCACCGTAGTTCCTGGTGGAGACCTGGCTAAGGTCCAGAGGGCTGTGTGCATGCTGAGCAACACCACTGCTATTGCAGAGGCCTGGGCTCGGCTTGACCACAAGTTTGATCTGATGTACGCTAAGCGTGCCTTTGTTCACTGGTATGTGGGTGAAGGTATGGAGGAGGGAGAGTTCTCTGAAGCCAGAGAGGACATGGCAGCTCTGGAGAAGGATTATGAGGAGGTTGGAGCTGATAGTGTGGAAGAGGAAGATGAGGGAGAAGAGTACTAAGGAAGTCCATGTCTTATTGTACTGTGCCTTTTTAAAAAAATAAATAAATAAAATTGAATTGTCACAGTTTTTTCTTTTTTTTTTTTTTTCTCTTAATGCAGGACAGATGCTAATGCTTCACTTGCAAAGGTGGATTTCAAACTCTCACTCTTACTACAGAGAAGGAGCACTGTTCATTTTAGGCACTTGGAGTAGTGTTTGACCGTAAAGACGATAAATAAACTATATATATATTTTTTTTTTCCATAAGAAATCCACAATATGTTAAAATACACATTTTAGTCGTGTCCTTGGGGTTTCACTCAGTCCTGTTACCCAACCCATTACCCCATCTGACAAATTTGGAACATTTCATAAGTCACATGCTCAACAGGAAGTTACATCAGTTGTATCTTCTGAAGGCCTCGGGAAGACCAAAAGTTAGCTCTCTCATTTGCTTTTCTGTATATTCGATGATATTTTAACTTAGACTGAGAAGGGCAATCTCAACATACTGTCCTGTTACCTTAATTATTTCTTAGATATTTGTTTATTTTGAAAATGGAGACTTGGTAAATCACTAGAAAGTGCTAAGTGTGGTTAGCACTTGGCGATGATGCCATGCGGCTTAATTCCATGTATTAGCTTATTCTACGCTAAAAACTCAGTCCTGTTACTCAAAAAGTAACAGTACTGAGTAGAGTGCCTGGTTTAATTGATTTATTAGTGTGAATATTATTTGATATTATACTATTCACATGATTTTTATGTTTCACATTTGAAATTAATTTGTTGAAATATAACATCTAAAACATCTAAAATCCCTATCAAAAAAAGAGTTCCAGGCTGCACAGGAAGAACTGCTGGAACAGCTGAACCTGCTGCTGCATAGGTTTAGGAGACACACTTACAACACTTAGTGGGTAAACAATCAGTTTATCCACTACAGGGCACTGAGAAAAGGCTTGAAAGCAGATGTTTAGTTCATGTTGACTTCTCTGAAAATTACCTCTGCAAGAATAACACAGAAATACAGGCAGTCCAGTCTGGAGTATCACATCAGCAGACAACACCGCACACGGGTGTGCTTTACGTGCACACATCCTCCCATCCGATGTCCTTCTGTACAGTGTCCCCCTCAAGACAAAAGGGCCCGCCAGCAATCTGGCAGTACTTATCACCAGTGCTTGATTATTTGCAGAGTGCACATCCAGAGGTTTACATTTTTACAGTGATGGTCCATGTACTCAGTATAGACAGCGAGGGAGTTTTGTACTGAGCTGTTTAGATGAGGATTCACTGTTGGGACATGGAACTTCTTTGAGGTGAGCCATGGGAAGGGTGCCCCAGATGGTGAGGGAGGAGCACCAAAGAGGAGGGCTGACAGTCTGGTCAGTAAATGGACAGATATAGAGAGCCGAAGTCCCGCCCCCTCTACTTCCGGGTTATGGGACCTATCTTTCGAAAAAATATGAACGGCAGTCTATGGCGAAAGATAAATTATTTTCTGGTCCCGATCGACTTGTGCCTTGGATTATACATATGTTGTTTTTCAGAATAAAAAATGATTTTATATGTCAAGAATGTCACAGTTTGTCGCAAGATAGTTAAGTAAAACGCTATGGAAAATACGTAATTAAACGAACTACAAGTCCCGCATGCTGGCGCGTACAGAACCGACCAAAACTCCCTTGGTGTAACTACAGCTCTCGACATGACCCGATTTATAATGATTTTCACCTCGTTTGATGCTTCTGCCTTCGTCCTGGAAGAAGACGGTAAAGCTCAACAAGGAGACAGCCATAGTTCTCTAGGGATCTCTAGAGAGATGTAGTTCACTAAGCGATCTCATACAAAACCTAATGTTGTTCAGCTTATTTACGTAAAATAATTTATCTCTCGACGTGAAAAATTATCTTTTAAATTCACACACATCATATGTGAAATTCATGCCACAATTCGATCGGGACCAAAAAATAATTATTATCTCTCCATAGACTGCCGTTCATATTTTTTCGAAAGATAGGTCCCATAACCTGGAAGTAGGGGGGCGGGACTTCGCCTCTCTATTCCTGATGCCACAGAGCTGTTTGCTGTGTTGCAAAATACAGAATCAACAATCAAGTTGTTTTTTGTCTGTGAGGAAGCAGTCGAGAAAGCAGTTCAGGAGATGCCCAATGATCTGCCACCAGTTTCATCCACTGTGAGGATGCATCAGGCAGTGACCATAGCCCAAGGAGAACTGACATACAGGGATGTCAGCTGCTTGTGCACAACCAAGCAAAATCTGACCTGTCGGTGCTTCAATCCAAAGTATGTTCCATCATCAACAGAAGACTTCCACAACCACACAAGTTAAGTGGCAAAGTCCTGAAGTCTTTGGCAAATGGTGTGTGGTGAAGTAGGAGGATGACCTCTACACTGGCATCATCATGTGAAACACATGTTGAAGTTCACCGCATGCACAAACTCGGGGTCAACAGTTTTTTCTGGCCAGCACAGGAAGACTAGCCTGACGTAGCCATAGCCTACTCAATTCTAGTCAGAATGTGAGTCTGATACTGCTCCATTGGGCTGTGATTATGGGGCGTGTTTCAACCGAACCAGGAAAAAAAATGCCTCTGCACGCAATTGGATAGACCTATAACCAATCAGAGCAACGGAGTGTGTGACGTATGTTAATTGTGTCCCATCTTCTTAGCGACCATCGGAGCCAGATAAATTAAACTTTTGCCAAATCCCGTAGGAAGGACGGCAAAAACATCTTTCCGATTAACAAATGCCTTGATCGCATTTATCTGTTCCTCTTTTAAAATCAATGCGCTGTCGATATCTTCTAGAACAGACTCGATGGCAGAATCTACACATCTCAGTTCTCCAGCGGCAGCCATCTTTGTTGACGTGATTACGTTACTGTTGATCATCTGTCCATCATCGTATAAAGCCCGCCCTGAGAATCAACGGAGCAATGCCAGACCGAACTTCCAGACCTCAAATGTTGTGGGCGGGACTAAATTCGGCTGGCACCCAGGCTACGGGAAGACATGCTTTGGTACCTCTCTGAGGACATTTGTGTCTCATCCCACCCCCGAATGGCAATTGAAACCAAAGTCTGGGCCAAATTAGAGAGGGCCTCTTAGAAATGGCCAGAATGGTTGGTTTTCACACAAAAACTCACTCACTCACTTACTCACACATTCATATTCAGAAAACTTTATTTATCCCAACAGGGCAATTAATTTGCAGCTTTTCCACATGCATTCCATACGCAGTCAATCAGTCAATAAACAAACAAGTCGGAAAAAATAAATGCATGGGCACATAGTCAATCACAAAACCAGTGCTCATCAAGATCAATAAAATCACTAGTAGAAATCCAATAAATAAATAAATCCCATGGATACATAAATCGATTTGTCCTACTGAACATTCCTGTTACCGAGTGTTCATTCCTGTTATTTAAATGTTTTTTCTAAAAAAAAAAAGAAGCCTTTTTTCCAATTATGTGTGGTCCATTGTTTATCCAGTTGTTCAATAAATTACATGATAAGAAATCTAACCATAACCGTCCAAAGCTGTTTAATTAAATTAAAAAATTATCCATAAAGCAAATATCCTGCATAGTTCCTCGACTTTAATACGCAGCTCTTCTTTGACCTGTGCACGCAATCGCAGCATTCGTGCGCATTTGTGGAAGGCGTGATTACGGCGCTGCTATTTCACCTGGCAACGAGAAATACTATTTCCTGATTGGCTGATAGGTCGCTGATTCAAGCGGAGCAGTCTGCCTTCGCCTCATCCGTTCATAGATTACTAATCTATTTTATACACTCTATGTTACTAATGTGCAGCGAGTTTTATCACTTCTCAGTGTGAGAAATATCACGTGTGCCGTGTGAGCGTGTGAAGTCATTGAAATGAGACTGAGAGCCCTCTTAAAAAAACAATTATTAATAAAGTCTGAATACTGTACGTTTATATTGTGTACTTTAACCATGGTAGACTTGTGAAAGCGATCTTTGACCTGTAATGTAGTATTACTACTATTACTCGCTGTATTTTTGAATACTACTTCCACCGGTTTATTCAGTGAAAATAGATCCGGTTTTAATAAAATACACGAGAGACATGTAGGCTAGTCTTCAGAACTTCTGAACTTTCAGGTGATTTAAAAAAAAAAGAAAAAAAAACGGGAAAAAAAAGTAAATCGCTTTAAAAAGTATTTAGCAAGGAAATGCATGCCTTCCTGAAGAGCTCGTGGTGTGTTAGAGAAGAAAATGACGATTTGACTTTAACCAATAAAAACGCGGCTCGTGTGACATCCAACCAATCGGATTCAGAAGCACACTTCCGGTAGGTCAGTGAGTATAAAACGCCCCGTCCAGATGCGACCCGTCATCTGTTATATCTTGCACAAGACTCATAAAGGTCTTATTGTGGGAGATAATCTTTTCCTCTTCGGAATCACAGGTCTTTATTTTTAAATCTCTATAAAACATGGTGAGTTTTGAAAAGTATTATGTATATATATATATATTTGATCTTGTGTTGAGTTTACCTAAAATGTTGAAGTGAAAAAGTGTTTCATCACGTGGCAGCCTGTAATTGAAACCAACTTAAGCAATTTGGAGTGTTGACTTTTTAACTTCTACAATAAGTAAAAACAGAAGTTTAAACTATTTTTGTCATTTCTGATGTATCTAAACAGGGCACAACCAGAAATTCAAGTTCAGCCCTGTCGCCTGTCAGTTTCCGGCTTAGCCTGTGCACATTGACCGAGTTATAGAAGGTCAAAGTTCCTCTGCATTCCTCTGTTTTAGCGCCTCTTTGAAGGGGAAAGGCTTTTGTGAAACTGCAGCCACAAGCTTTTCAAACAAAATGGATTCACTCAAAGCTTTACGAGTCTTTGTATCTTTAATGTCCCAGGTTGTGCAGGCCAGCTGCTTTTGTATACTTTTTTTTCTTTGTCCCGTTGCTGCAGTTTGATGTGAAAATGTTTGTTCTTTTAAAGTACATTATATGCCTGAATAATAAGCTTCTATGTGATATAAATGACTCTATAGAGGTTTCAGATCAGACGGTTATGTGCCTGAACATATCAAGTGACTATAGATGTTCTTGTTCTTGACAAAGGAGCCTTTTTTCCCCTATTAGATCTTGGATTAGCTCAAACACGGTCCTCAGCATGTGATGGGTTGCCTGCAGGGAGTGATTGGTTAAATACAGAAGGAGGCTTTCAGACAATCAAGTCTTATTTTTTCACATGATTCATTTAAGAGACTGTAACAAAATAAATGTACGTTGATCAGGCGGCAGTCTCCAGGGCTGAAAAATGAAGCCAATAAGGAAGTGTGAAACTGCAGCTCCCTGAATGTCCACTTGAGGCTGACTCTAAAAGCAAGTCACTCTCTGTGACACCTCCGTGTTATAATGTCCAGCTTTACATGAACATGTTTACAGCCTGGTACAAAAATGGTTTTGGTCTGTATACCCAAGTTCTCCATTCATGACAACTATATGGAGGGTATTTTTTTTTGTATAACTTCCCTGTTCAGATTAATTTAAGGTTTAGATTTATGTTAAACTTAGAGACCCACTTTGAGTGAGAATAGGTACTCTGACATGTTGCTAACTTTCTTGCTTGGCGGCATCACACGCTACCTCTTTAAACATTTTTGAATGAGCTGTGAGTGAGGTTCAGTCAGGCCCTGCCAAAATTGAGATAGATGGAGCAAATGGTACTGGGCTACATAACTACTTGGAAATCCTATGGTTTTGTCCACCTTTATGTAGAGTCAATAACATCAATTTTTCTTTTTCTTTCCACAGCGTGAGTGTATTTCAGTGCACGTTGGTCAGGCTGGTGTCCAGATTGGAAATGCCTGCTGGGAGCTGTATTGCCTGGAACATGGGATCCAGCCGGACGGACAGATGCCCAGTGGCAAAACCATTGGAGGAGGAGACGATTCCTTCAACACCTTCTTCAGTGAGACTGGAGCTGGAAAACACGTCCCCAGAGCTGTTTTTGTAGACCTGGAGCCTACTGTCATTGGTAAGGATCAACACTTCTGGCTCATAGGTAAAATATAAATGAAAATATGTCTAAAATTCAATGATGCTTTTGTGTCTTAGATGAAGTACGTAGTGGGACCTACCGCCAGCTGTTCCACCCTGAGCAGCTGATCACTGGTAAGGAGGATGCTGCCAACAACTACGCCCGTGGACACTACACCATTGGTAAAGAGATCATTGACCTGGTTCTTGAACGGATCCGCAAACTGGTGGGTAACTTATTGACTCATTTTATTACAAATTTGTGTTCCAGAATAACTACAAAACTGTATCTGATATTTGAACACTGTCTCTCCCTCTCTGTCTTCAGGCTGACCAGTGCACTGGCCTTCAGGGCTTCCTGGTCTTCCACAGCTTCGGTGGTGGCACCGGCTCTGGTTTCACCTCCCTGCTGATGGAGCGTCTGTCCGTTGACTACGGCAAGAAGTCCAAGCTGGAGTTCTCCATCTACCCAGCTCCCCAGGTGTCCACTGCTGTGGTGGAGCCCTACAACTCCATCCTGACCACCCACACCACCCTAGAGCACTCTGACTGTGCCTTCATGGTAGATAACGAGGCCATCTACGATATTTGCCGTAGGAACCTCGATATTGAGCGTCCTTCTTACACCAACCTGAACAGGTTGATCAGTCAGATTGTGTCCTCCATCACTGCTTCCCTTCGTTTTGATGGTGCCCTCAATGTTGATCTGACAGAGTTCCAGACCAACTTGGTGCCATATCCCCGTATCCACTTCCCTCTGGCCACCTATGCCCCTGTCATCTCTGCTGAGAAGGCTTACCATGAGCAGCTCACTGTGTCTGAGATCACAAACGCCTGCTTTGAGCCAGCCAATCAGATGGTGAAATGTGACCCTCGCCACGGCAAGTACATGGCTTGCTGCCTTTTGTACCGTGGTGATGTGGTGCCCAAAGATGTCAATGCTGCCATTGCCGCCATCAAAACCAAACGCTCAATCCAGTTTGTGGACTGGTGTCCCACTGGTTTCAAAGTTGGCATCAACTACCAGCCACCCACCGTAGTTCCTGGTGGAGACCTGGCCAAGGTCCAGAGGGCTGTGTGCATGCTGAGCAACACCACTGCTGTTGCAGAGGCCTGGGCTCGGCTTGACCACAAGTTTGATCTGATGTACGCTAAGCGTGCCTTTGTTCACTGGTATGTGGGTGAAGGTATGGAGGAGGGAGAGTTCTCTGAGGCCAGAGAGGACATGGCAGCTCTGGAGAAGGATTATGAGGAGGTTGGAGCTGATAGTCTGGAAGAGGAAGATGAGGGAGAAGAGTACTAAAGAAACCTCTTTCCCTTATTCGTCTGTGCAATTTGAACAATAAGTATATTATTCCACTGTACGGATTATCTTGTCTTAATAAAGATTGATCATTGGCTTCACTTGAGTTGCTCTCTTATTAAGGACAGATGTCATTTTGCAGTGCAGATTATTCAGTTTCTACAATTGTCACTCTTAATGCAACTATAAAACTGATTTCTTATACTTTAAACCAGTGTTGAATGTGTAACATAATCTCTGGCAAGTGGTGTAACACTTTGGGTCTCACTTGGAAGTTCTGATGTAGTTTGGCTATAGAGTAGGAGCTCTACTCGTTTTAGTCACATGGGGGCAGTAATGTTTAACACATGTTTGATTTGCACGCCAAGTTGAGGAAACAAACCACTCATAATTTTATAATGTTCCAGGTAACATGTGGTCTAACTGCAACATCATATTGCTTAAGTTTATGGTTTTCAGACCTCACACTTATCAACATTAGATGTACTTTCTGAAGAACTTCCTGCCTGAAAAGAACCAAGACCTTAACTCTGGTGAGTTGTGGTGGGTGGGTTGTGGTATTCACTGTGGCCCAAGGAAGGGAAAGAGGGCGCCTCATGCTGGCAGACAGGTGGTGTTTAAAAATACTTAGTTCTGCTGTTGATAGACTAGATTTCTAAGCCATAATGAGTGACACGGTGTGAAAAGAAGAGGATAAATATGGAAACCCTAAAGCTAAAAATGGGAGCTATGGGACACAAGAACTTTATCTATGCAGATTCACCAAAACACAACACATCACAAGTGTTGTAAAAGTTTTTATTTAATCTCAGCGTTGTAAATTTGACCACGTTTGGCTACACAAATGCATATCCTCAAATTGTGTTAGCTGACATCATTAAATGCACAAAAACAGACAAATGGGTCTCCACCTTTCACTAACCTGTATGGACTCTAGTTCACTATTGACTTAATCTCCCAGTAATACACTGGAAGACTGCAGATAAACTAGCACATACATACAATTATGGGAGTTTTGTTAAAACAATTTTTTGTTAAATGAACGTAGGCTTTCCTTGTTCTTTCAATTGTCTGTGTGTTCATTTACAAACTCTAAAATGCAAAAGCAATTTCAGCTAAAATCCTCCGTTTAAAACCCATAATGTAATGGGTTAAAAAAGAGCTGTTTTCAACATAAGACGTGGAGTTAAGAATCATTCTACAAATTTTCTCTATCTCACAATCATGAGGTAATCAGACTGACTCCTTTGGGAAATAAATACTTTCAGGGTTGTAACTTCCGATGACAAATATGAGTATTTTGAATGCTGAAAAGATGTGCACTTCAAAAAGGTACAAAAATACTGACACTCACAAACACAAAGTGCCCTCATGCGTACAAAAGTTTAAAACTATATTTGGCTCTAAAGCATGGAAGGCCCTGAATATAATGCAGTGTGGACAGTCTTCTACACTGATGCATACATGAAACCATGAGAAGCTCTCTGACAAAAGCATCCCAGTCCTCCTCTTGCTGTATGAATATAAATCTGTAGGTTCAGCCACATTCCTACAACATACAGTGATTCTTAAAAATAAGATTCTGCATCCTTATCCTGTTGCAAAACATACACAACTCCCACTGGGTGCTACTCAGCATTACATGACACCACAGGAACATACAGTACATACACAATAGCGGTGACACTCATAAGTTTCCTATTTTCCATCTCCATTTGGTTTATCAGCTCTCCAAAGCAGCAAAATGACAGTAAATGCATATATATATATATATATACATATATATATATATATATATATATGTATATATAAGTGAAAATAGATGGTTTCACAGTGTAGGCCACAACAGTCTCAAATAAAGATTTTAGCAATAATGCAGCTTGGAGTCTTTGTTAACAGAGTGAAGAGCAACCTGATGAAAACAATATCCTACCTGACTTATGGACTGAAACATATTTCCAGTCCTCCTACTTCATCTTTAATCTTTTTTTCTTCTTCAGCTTAACCCCTTCAGTTAAGTGTATAACTGATTTTTAAACACTGAAATTGCAGATAATCAATACAATGACAGCAACAGATATCACTCCCAAATCCTTCACACATCTGCTGCAGTTTTTTAGGGTCTTAACAATCAAGTTCAAGGCGTAGCAGAGAGAATAACATTCCTTCAGTCAGTGATTACATGACACAAACAATACATATCTTGTGATAAAATGTAATTACCTGCCTGATTCAGTGTTGTGAGAGGCAACCAGTTGGTGCCAGTTAAAGATTCAATTTAAAGCTGTTTTGCGAAACACTTGTGACACACCGTGACAAAGTTGAATTCCCTGCTTTTCCAACATCAGCACCAAGACATTCTCTACCATTTAGCCCCCCAACTTTAACATACAAATCCTATTCAGATGCACTGAAAAGATTCAGTTGTTCAATGTCCTTTAGTTTTTCTAACATCTGGAAAGAGAGGAGTTTCACAGAGCCTCATACAGTCACACCAACGACAAATGAAGAGCTGCAGCATGAGGCTTCTGTCTCTCCTCAGCGGTGTCTTTGATCTCTGGTCCTTTCTGAGGAGGAGCAACGCCATCTCTCTCCAACACAGTTGGTGACCTGCAGCAGACTAACATTAGTGAATGTATGTTTATTTTCATATTCACCTTTTGATGTTTTATTACCTGACTTGGTGGAAAATTTCTCAGGACAAAATGTGAACAAAGAGGATGGCCAGGCCGATGTTGAGCAGGATAACCATGCAGATCATTATCGTGTTTGGGCCCTTGAAAAGAAAGGAAGATGTGTGGTATGAGAACAGTAAATTCAGTGAAACACTAAGACACTAAGACTATAGATATACTGTTATAGATATACACCATCTGAATAACTGGAGGTCTGTACAACTTACTACATAAAGGAATGGCTGCATACATGTTGTCCCCACCAACCGGTCACATTAAAATTTGCATCCATGTAATGCAGGAAAGGAATGAAGTGTATTTTTTGCCAAAGTTATCACTATATTGGCATGTAAGCACACACTGTCTTCACTTTTATAGAGCCTGAACTTCTGTTTCTGCAAAAACATTTCATCAATTTTGGACTACCAGAGGAGCAGCAGGCCTCCTTTTGTGGTTGTCATTGGTTATATGTGTTAATTTCAACCCTAACTCGATTAAACATGCTTTGTAAGGTGTCCTCTGACAATCAAATTCCCCAATCTGTGAGTTATTGAATCCAAATGTATATTTATCCCAAATATGAAAAAAAAAAAAAAAAACATTTCTGATATATCACCTACACAAGAATAGGATGACCTGAAAATGTGACGCTTAAAGTCCTACACCACTCTCATATCCGTCTACCACTTATGCTAGCAAATGCAAGCAAGGAATGGTGGCTAGTTTGTGAATTGGACATTTGTGCCTGAAATTCCTTCCAAGCAAGAGATATTAGCTTACCATAGCATAAAGACTATAAATGGAGGAAAAAACTAATTAATGGACATTTTATTATCTTGTTTGTGAGCTTTAAATGTGCAAGTAGGTTGCATTTGTTAGCTTTAGGCACAGTAATGGTGGCTGCTTCCTCCTGTTTCTCACCTGTCCTTCAAGCTAAGCTAACAGTCTCCTTTAGTTTACAGCTTCCCATAAATGGACAGACACAACAGAGATATCAAGCTTCCCATCAAACTTTCAACTAGAAAACAAATATTCCTCGAAATGCCAGTCTATTACTTAAATCTCCTTGTAACAAGGGGCCACGGCCATCACCTGAAGATATAGAAAGATATGACAAGCTCATGTAGGACAACAGGAGGATAGTGTTTCTCTTATATCTGTTTATGAAATACGGAGCTATTAGAACACAATGTTAGCTCAGCGTAGCTTAGTATGACCAGAAATGCAGGAAACAGCTCATTAATCCACATTTTATATCTTGTTTGAGCCATTTTTAGATGCACAAATATTTCCAGTCTTCATGCTATGGTAACTTTCTCCAATAGTTCCAGCTTCCTATTAAATGGATGAACACAACAGGCGTTGACCTTCTCATTGAACTGTTAGCTAGGAAACAAATAAGCCCTTTTCTCGTCCGACTGTTGTTTCAGTCCTTTGTTATTCTAAATAACTTCAAAATAAAAGTGTCTATTTATTTTATCATGTACAGTTGTAACTGGTTCAATCTTTACTCTAAATGGTGACAAAGTGTCCTGATATGAAAGAGTGTTTTTATCTGAATGTAAGTCAGATATAGGACAGTTTATCGGTACTTGACTTTGACATTCATGATGTAATAACTGTCCCTCTACTCATGTAATGTGAAGCAGTCCAACAAGTCGTGCAAGTACAGTTGCTTTTTAATGTTGCATTTAGGTGTTGTAGTGATTTCGACTAAATGCTAACACCAGCATGCTGTTAGTAGGATTTATTCTCTGGGGGTCACGGAAAAAAAAAATAGAAAATGAACTGCCAGTTGTTTGTATGTTTACTGCATTACCTCCGGCTCCAAAGACTCTGTCATCTCACTGCTTGGACTTGACAACATGGTCTTAAGTCTGGCTTCTGCTTTGGGATCAACCTTCAGGGCTGCTTTGGCAATTACAGCTTTGGCTTCCACTTGCTTTGGCACTGTTTTGGATTCAAGATTGGGTGCAGGTTTTGGTGATGGAGCGGGGCTGGCCTGCCTCCTTAGCAATGGCTTTGTCTCTGCTTTGCTGGCCGGCCTGCTCGCCTCCCTGGACTCCACTTTGTTCTCAGAGATGGACGGAGCTCGATCGTTGACTGATGGCGCTCTTTCTGCTTTTACCTCTTTGGCTTTAGGCTCGGGGGTTACAGCTTTAGAGGGCACTTTAGAGGTGGGGCGCGGTGCTTCTTCTTCATCTGGCAAGATGAGGCTATTCCTTACAGGGGTTGGGGCGGCTGGAGTGACATCTGGAGCTTTTACATCAGAGTCAAACTTCTGCAGCGGCTTGATCTCCAGGTCAGAGCCCTGCTCATTCTTATTGCTGTGACGGCTAGGAGTGCGAGAGGGGCCACGACTGCTTGGGGCCCCTCCTCCATCAGGTGCTGCCGAGGTGGCAGCAGAAACTGAGGTTGAAGGGGTAGTGGGGCGACTACTAGGCTTGCTGTTGGCTTTAGTGCTGCCCTTAGTACCACTCCCTTTGCTGGTTTTGTCGTCATTCCAGCTTCCTGGACTGAGGAGTTTGGGCTCTTCTTTGGAGATGATGCCTGGGCTGGGGGAAGGGGTGCGACCTGGAGATGAGCCAAGCATGAGGCTGTCCAGTTCATTCATGAGCGGGCTGTCAGGAGGTGTGGGCAGGGGCTCCTCTTCAGCTAGCAGCGGCTCATGCATGACAGTGTCTGTGTTCTCACTGCCCTCCACGGCGTCCAGTAACACTCTCTTCTTCAGATACTCTGGACCTGAAAGACCAGTTCAATCAGTACAATAGAATTTTTCTTGAATTTTAAAATGATCATTAATAATACTATCAAAACAGGAAAGATGACAAATATTCTGGTGTACGTTTTAATTTGGATGAGTTTTTTGAACTCACCGCTAGCATTTCCGCTTTTTCGCATTAACCACACCCACTTCAAATTTCTGACCAATCACAGAATAGTAACCAGACACCACATGAGAAAAAAGTTCTGCCCGGCTGATGTGTCAAGCTGCACGAACTCCCAAACGAGGGCTGCGAGAACAGAATGATGTAATTTGTTCTCGCAGGCCGAGGAGCGAGAACAAACTCCTCGGTTCTCACGGAGTATGTAACAGCCTTAAAGCTAAGTTGTTTTGGAATATTTGACTTTTCTCTAACAACTCTAAATTCATACATCTTGGTCATACTTACATCCAAGACACATCAAAATTTAATTAATTCATGTATATTAATGTGATAAATATCTTTCTGCTGTTACCATCTTTATCATCTCTCTGTTACAGTATATTCTTAAATTTTGTTATTGTCAGTTAATATAATGGACTAATATCAACTGGGATAGGCTCCAGCCCCCCGCCCACGCGACCCTTCACAGGACAAGTGGTTACAGAAGATGAATGAATGAATGAATAATCTCCCCATATTTTATTTAGTTTACGTCCGCAGCTTGGCTTTGGCCCTTTTTGTTCTTATTGACTACAACTGACTCACGACTTAAAAACACATATCTCTGTGGTTGCCAAATAGTGAATTTATTGACTATTTATGGTTGCAGATGAATATCCATTAGCTGATGCTGAGTATTACTAGAGGTGTTAAATCAACAACAAGATTTATTAGTCGTGTTTCTTCAGATGACTACAATATTTTTATGAGATTTGCAGAAATAAGAAAAACACAGCTCATCTTTAAAATTGTGAGACTAAATATTATTTTTTTTTGTTTAGTTTTCTATCAGTAAAAGTGAAATAGATGGTCCTCGATCAGAGCTCTTTCATGGAAGAAAGCATGCCATACCATGGGCACACCTTGTCCGTTAGTCAGTGTTAGTTGGAGAGATGGACCACATCTGACTTTCTGATTTCTTTAAGCTCTCTATCTGACAGAAGCGCAGGAGGCTTCTAAATGATTCCTTTGCTTTTGCACCCGTGTGTGTGTGTCAACAGTCCCGCAATGAAACTGATATGATCCCTTCGACCCAATAAGATGTTCCTGTTTTAGACGCTCAAATGCAGCTATCCTTGTGGTGAGCCTCAGCTGAAGGATCTGCTAGCACAAGCTGTAAGTACATGGGGAATGTAATTAATGTTGTACCATCTTTGCTCCAGCTGTATGAAAAGACATTGATTTGTGTCCACAAAAATGCACAGGGGAGGAGGATTTTGTCGGCGCAGTTTGTGTATTTTATGGTGCATTCAAGTCACTAGAGAAAGACAGGTGAATAGGAACCTTTTTCAGACCCTTTTTCATGGCAGACATTCATGGAACTGAGCCATAATTAATATACCTGTGCTTCTGAGAACAGTCAAGATGAAAAAGGTCTCTTCAAACAAACTTTGAGTAGATCACAGGTGAAAATAAATATATGAATATATCCAAACCTGTGTTACATTAGCTTTAGATAACATTGTGACTGTGATGCTCTGAAGTTGGAGATGGGGAGCTGACGCGCACTGACCTGGCTGGTAGAAAGAAGGGGACAGCTCCTTGGCCACCAGTCTGGCAATGCTGGACTCACTGTTGGAGGCCTGAGCCGCCTGTTCGGCTGCATCTGACTTGGCCTTCGCATGGGTCGTCCTGCAGTGGACAGATGCAACACAATCAGTGGGAACAGCAATGATTGAAATGTCTTCTTTCATCTGATTCTGTGAAATGAGATGAGTGCAGTTTCCAGAATCATTCTTGTCAGGAGGAAAGTGATTAATAAGATTTAAACTGACCCACAGGACTGAATGAAGATATTTCACTAATGAAATAGTGAGTTTAGATCAGAGCTTGTCACCCGCATAATTATAAACCCAAGAAAACTTTGCTGGCCGTGTGATAGACTGGCGACCTGTCCAGGGTGTACCCTACCTCTCGCCCAAGCTGGGATAGGCTCCAGCCCCCCCGTGAAGGCTCCAGATGAATGAATGAATGAATGAATGAATGAATGAAAACTTTGATGGAGAATTCTGTTATGGTTTGAGTTTTTGTCTTATGTATGTTATGGTTTGAGTTGTCTTATGTTCATATAGTTTGTGGCCGTGTTTAGGTTTTCCTTTTTTTTTCTCTCCAGTAGTGCAGCTGGTGGCTCGGGGGCGTGGTTGACTCACTTTTTCTTAGGCTCACAGCAGAGCACACCTGAGTTCTATCTTGCAATCACCACTCCATAAAAGCCTGGTTCACCCTCCACACCATTGTCGGATGATTTCATTTTCAAGCTACGTCAGTGTCCTTAACGTCTGCCAGCCTCCAGTCACCACTGCCTGCAGTGCACCACTACAATTTCTTTATTGAAACAATTTCAATGAAAGAAAACTAACAAATTTTAGACTGATTCCTAAATCATCCACTACAAAACATGGATTTTACTTTTATATCTTTTATCCTTCTGCATGTGATGAATGATTGGGTTATATCCTAGTGAATGTTTTGACCTTTCTAATCAATCAAAGCTAGAACCCCGACTATGACGTTTTAGACATGGAATTACAGCAGTGTAAGCGTGACCAAAAATACCACAGCACATGTTGAAATGAAGGCCAGCGGTGGGAGGCTGCTGGTCATACGGCTCATTAGCAGGTGTCCTTTTCTGCCTTTGGACAGTGACGGAAATAAATTATGCTTTTATCACCCTCAGCGAGACAATGAGTTACTGCTGGCCAGCTACTGGGTCCGTCATCACACAGTGCAGCGCTACATTTGTACATTAGAAGATGTTCACATTCACATGACTGATGAATGGTACAGGAAATAGTCTGCTCATATAACTCATGTGTGTAGACAAGTCTCTGCAATTGGTCTTGCGGTCTGATTTTGTCAAGTTGTTTAGATTTCTTCTTCCTGTATGTGTTAAATTGCACCTTGAGGAACAAATAATGTATTTTGACTTTAAAGTTTAAGTGAATAAAAGTAGGGCAGCAAATAAGTGCAATTTGCCTTCTTCTTCATCTTCTTGTTGGTGTTGGTGTTCCCCCACCACCACCTCTACTCCTTCATATTGCTATCTCTTCTTTTAAATTCCATTAGGCAAATGCTAACTATGATAACATGCAGATGTTCAGCAGGTATTATGTGTGCATGTTAACTATGTTAGTTGAGCTTGTTAGCATGCTTGTATTTGCTCTAGAACCACTTTGTAGCTGCGTGTGTGTACAGGAATATAAAAATGCAAGTATTTTGTCATAGATGAAAAGACACATTATCACCAATGATTTATTCTGAGCTGAAATGACCGATGAGCCTCATTTTACATCCATACATCAAAATCTTGTTGAGACACTTCCTTACCAACCTCATGAGTGAAGCAAAGGTAAATGTTAGGATGTATATCTGTACAAAAGTTCAGTAGTAGAGATATTTCAGTCTGGATTAATGAGCTGGACCAAACCACGGATTATCTAGAAAACCTGTCAATAGAAAGCAGAGAGTTCAAAGCTGCCGTTCATCTCACTGTGAGAATTACTGATTGTGATTAGTCTGTGGATACTTAACATACTGTAACTTTACACTGAGCTCAAAATAGTTCCACGGTCCACTTTAAGACTCAGTGGAGAAGGTGCTTCCCTCTGGAACAATTAGAGACTTGTCAGGTTCCCTGATTGATATATATGAGCTCCACCTGTCCACACAGAGTCGGCACCTCCTCTCACAGAACTTCTACAGCTTTCACCAACATTATTCATTAAAAATAGCTTTATTGTAATGGGCGCCAAAACAATGATACATTTTCTGACTAAACCATTCCCTGCATATAAAACATATTTATTTATTTTTTTTACATTTTTCTTTTTGTCAGCAAAGCTTAAAAACATCCCAACCAGGGTAAAAAGTTAGTTTTTAATAAACCTTACTAAAACACGGTCTAATAGTTTATTTATTGACTATTTTCTGTGTGTAATAATATTCTGTATTTTGGAAAAATAAACCACAGAATTAGCTTTAAGGACCAAATTACCACTGCAACTGATTACTTCTAATAAGCAGATTTGCCTGATTTGGTCCCTTTTCGCTTTCCAAAAGAGAAAGGTGTGTTTACTCGCTGACAAGATGGCAGCCAGTCAGTTCTGCTGGGTGAACGGCCAGTTGGTGGGTGGAGGAAAAAATATGTCGACAGATGGCTGCTTCCACCGCGCAGCTCACTCGTACCACTGTGTATCTGGTTCTTCAGTGGAATAAATAGAGCTTCATTTCAGAGGGAGGCAGGAGTTTGTGGCGCTGTTGAGCAGTATTGCTTTAACCTCACACATGTTTCTATTATCTTGTTCAGTTCCTTTATGTCAGTGAGGATAGCTAAATACAGAAAACAACAGTTTAACAGCCCCACAGATGATATCCTTCAAAACAATCATAAAAAAGTTTCAACAAAAACTAGGGTGCTTTAGTATTAGTACTCATCAGGCTGCAGAGTAGCCCTTCAGAGAGTGTTGTATCTTATATTTGCATTATTAGTTGTACTGCTACAGTACTGTTTACAGTTTATGTATTTTAACTGGTCGAGGAGGCTCTAATACAAAATCATAAACTGTTTTTCAGTCCAGTCTGTAAATGAATCATATTCTATTAAGTGCTTATTTAGTTACTTAGTGAAATCTTTTATTTAGCAAATGTCATGGTCGAATGTAGTTAAGTAAAAGTACACATTTTCCTACTAGGTAGGTAAAATAACAGAAAATACAATAATTACAACATTGGTGCCTTCCATTGCAATCCAATAGCAGCTCTGTCAAAAATCTGTGCCTTTACATTTAGTTTTGTTGACATTGTCAGAAAGGTGATGTTGTATATCAGAGTGTTCCTAATATCTTCCCCTCCGCCGCCAAATTAAGTGGAAAACCTGTTGTGTTGGATGGCAATAGATTGCACAGTTGTTGCTAATAAAGTGCTAAATGTGCACTACATATGGCAGAATTGATCCCAGCATTAAAATAGATAGAGGTAGCAGCCTGCTGAGGGCGTCAGTCAGTATCAGTTTCTTATGGCAAGCCATCATAAATCTCTCAGTGCCACAAAGGTGCTGAAACCATGAGCAGTGCAAACATCAAATGTGCTTAAGAGCGTTACCTCATAAATTACCAGTCAAATAAACAAAAGGTAGTAGATGCTGCATTAGTGCCTATCATTAGCTAAATTAAAAGGCAAAGGAATCAGAGCAGCTGAGCAGTGTTTCCCTAAAGGAAATCTATATTTGTTTAAGGACAACCGTGTAACAATATATCTCCTCTGTGGTCTCAGTTGCTAAAACTGGCTAGCACAGCATAGCTAATGATGTCCATCCATAACTGAATGGATGGTGTGACATCTCACCTGCAGAGAATAGTCTGGTACATCTATGCATTTGATTGCATGAAACAATTATTTCATGAGTTGTTTTTATCAATATTCTATTTATTTATTGAGTATGAAAGATGTGACAGGAATGTTTCAATAGTTTTATAGCTGAAAAACCAACAGAATTAATTGAGTAAATGAACAGGTATAAGAGTACATTTAAATTAATTTTTACTATCAATATCAATCGCAAGGATTTAAAAACAATGGTGGCTTTTGGTCCACTGGCTAAAAATATGATTCAGTCCTATTAACTATGAATCAAGAAATATATACTGTACTGATTACTTACTGATTCAACTATTTGTTTTTTCGAGGCAGTGAAAACAACACTGACATAGTATGCTTTCTTCAAAAAATATGAGTCCTGTAGTATCCTGTAATGTCTCTGCTTTGGTATCCAGCAACTTGTGGGGATCCAGCAAGGTCATGGGGAACCCCAGGTTAAGACATATGTATGCTATCCTCCCAGTTCGAACTAGTGAACTCTGTTATGGGGGGTTTGTGTACTATATTTAATGCAGTGGAGAGCCCTCTAAGGTATAAAAGGGTTTATGGATGTTATATACCAAAGAGTAGCCATCTGTGGGTCCCATTTCTCTTTTTTTTTTTTAAATTGGGCATGCTTGTTGTCCTCACGGTGCGCCCTTAGCAGCAACTCCTGAGTCTGTTCCTCCTGTCGGCCCCATTGTTTTTTCCCCGTTGGTTCAGTGTGTGTCTTCAAACATAACTCATGAGCTTGTGTTACCACATGGGAAGTTTGAACACTAAATGCTTGGCATTCAAGTCAGCTGGAAGTCCTGAAAACACAGTTGCTAGGCAACTATTGACATCTAGAAGCTAAAGAGGCTAACAGTTTAGCAAGCCAATGGCCGGTTAATTAATGTAGGAAATTCAAAGAGGTTGGTGAGATAATATTAATAAAATGAATGCTATATGGCTGAAATACAATATAAAAAGTTACATTCTCCTCCACCATTTCTATAAAACTCAACAAACACGTCACAACTTCTGAGGTGTGAATCCTACAAAAGGGGGCTGTTCATACGGACTCTTGTGTAAACAGTAAACATGACTCCATTTGAAAGCAACATATGTGTCAATCTAGACGTGGCACAGTTTTCCTGCTCCTGGCTAAGCCACCTGCATACCTGAGGCTCATCTACTCATGCTACTAATCCTCCAAACAGTACACTCTTAAGTGTTGACTCAGAGTTGGCTGATTTTTAAATGTTTTTAAATCTTATCTTCCAGCTCCAAGTCTGCTTTGCTCCTCATCTTGAGTATGTTTGCAAACAGCCTCATTTCCAATTTGTTTCCAATTTATAAGTTTTATTGCATTCAAAAACCTGTCCTGTCTCCAGGTCCTCTAGAAAGCCATTTCAAAAGGGTCAAATATCTGTTTTTTTGCTGAAAACATCTTCCTGCTGCCTCTAAATGAGATAGACTAAACCCATTAAAGCTGCCGCCTGTGATATCAAAAACGATGAGCTGAAATGCCCTAAAACACTTCATAAAAGAGAAACCTCTTTCACGTCATACAGCCATGATCCACCATATGATTTGTTCTTTGTCATCTGTATATTGGAGAGTGGATAAAGGTTCTAGAGATAAGACACTAGAAGTACTGGCTGTGTCAGATCTTCTCATGTCTCCTTCATTTGTAATACAACAAAAGAATCCAGGTCTAAATTTGTGGCCTCTTCAGTCATCTAACTGCTACAGTCTGTCTTGGTCTTTCACTGTTTCTCTGCGACTTAAAATGACATTTGACACTGTGACCTAAATACCCTTTATGCTAGTGGGCTTTAAGGGCAGCCTTGAGGAGACACTCGTTGAACTTGGAGTGCTGAGACGTCAGCTGTAGGAAGACACACTAAGCTTATGAGATCACATAAATAGATATAACCTAAAGCTTTATGTGTGCCCTGCGGCAATGTAAAAGCACTGACTAAAGTACGTCCAAGTGTTTTGGCCGCTTTGTAATAGTCTGTTTCATGTCCCGCTGCGGTCATCCTGGAGCCTGCTGATGGCCAGAGATATTCTATCATTCTGGCATGTGCCACTGGATCTTTGTGGAGGGTCCTATTCATCTGTGCAGCAACAGTGTGTGTGTGTGTGTGCGTGTTTGGATGTGTGCATGAGGGTGAATGGGTGATTTAATTTCTATAAAAAGATGACTACATTTTTAAATATAATTAAATCCCATTGCCAAAATGCACATAAATTAAGTGCTAATTGAAACCTCATTATTGCAACATTTCTGAGAGGTCACATCACAAGGAGCAACTATAGAGATCTCAGCAATGTCTCTAATTACTAATTTATTTTCTCTTTGACATTATTTCTCACTAAACAAGAGCATCAGAAAAAACTGTCTGCAAATAGTCCTGAGCTGAGCCGAGCTGAACTTTGTTTACAAATGTTGCGACCCGCTCATTGCTCACCAACACAAAATGCTGCTATCAGCAGTACTGGATGTAATCCAAGCTCCACAACTAAAGCTAGGTGTGGTACATATATACACTAACCCTTTATACCCAAGCACTTGCTTATGAGCTGTGTCATATTTATATCCATGGAACCATTTGACACCACTGCTGACGCAAGATGGACGGAGATCTGTGATCACTGTGAACGGTTGGTAGCTAGCTCACAGTCGCTGAGAGAAAACCACAAGCAGACCGCTGTTTACAAGCTGGACAAGGACTTGCTTTTCCTAAACAAGTCAGGGGTGAGGGAAGTAATCGAGTGAGGCAGGTGTTCAGACATTAAGAAAGCTGCCATTAAGCATGAGAAAACACCGTGTGTGTCTGTGACTAGGCAGGAAAGACGGTGTCTGAAAGCAAGGGGGAGGGAGAAAATCAGCTGTTGCATTCCCCTGTGATTGTGATACAGCAAGAGTGCGCCTGTCCATATTTAGTCAGGGCTCCTCTGTGACCACAGGGCCCCCTGTGTGTGCGTCATTTACACCCTGTCCTGCCACACAGGTCCACGTACAGACGCCCAGCTGCCAGACCACGCAACAGAACAATGTCCACAGAGTGTCTGAATGCCAGCAAACACTTTACCCAACTGGACTTGAAGAGGTCTAGTGTCCTATGCAGAGCGCAGGTTGTACATGTATTTTTAACCCTCGACTTCATTGCCAAGGGATCATAGCGTGAGGAGACCACTGCCAGGAACAGATGTGTCATGTCTCCTCTGCTTATATAATAATGGATTTTAGTTTAATGTTCAGGACAGCAGGAGAGCAGCAGAAGTTTTGAAAAAATACCCATCAAACAATATATATAAAAAAAACAGATCCCAGAATCCTACAAGTACAGGTGTATTAATGCCATCTAAACAAGTAAAAAGAAGGTTCTGTTACTGGATCTGTGTAACTGTTCAGACGAGATAGGGTTCAGACTCTTTCAAAGGCTCCTCAGTCACTGGCCACGTTTATATGGACATTCTTTCTTCAGCTAGACAGAAATCATTCAGAGATTCCAACTTAACTGTTTACATGTGCGCTAAATAAAATTATCTTATGAGATGTATGTGTTTATATGCCGCAAAACATCAATTGGAACAGAGCTTTTTGACGTTCTGCCCACTTTCTGTTGGAAATATAACAGAGGAACAAGTTCTTTCCCTTTCTTGTCAACACTGAATTCACTTGGATTATCACTTTTGGTCATCTTTTAAAAAAAACACCTTGAACAACTGGTTGTTTTTGCCACCCCCATGTTTTTGTCCCTGCCGGAAACTCGGGTGAACAGATGACCAAAGGTTTAAACCACCCCCTGCAATCTGGCTGAAAATTCTGTCAGTCTGTTCTGATTGAGGTGGTTACATGGGGTATTTTGTTCAGATTATTAGTGGAATACTAGTGTCCATGTACTACCCAGTGCTCAGTCATGTCAGTCATGATTTGAGACCAGTGGCACACTGGTAACAAGCTATTACACTTACCTACAGTATTTACCAATTAGCCAACACTGCCATTTTTCGTACTGTCCAAATTCACTTCCTATTTATCATGCTATAAAGTTCCCATATGCATTTAAGTTGATAAACAGTTTTTATTTGTACTTATGAGTAAATGTACTTAGCTACATCCCACCCTGGCCTTCCAGCGTTCAGAGTTTTGTTGTGTTTGTAAAGCCCACCGAGGTGTTTGCCGAACTGTTAGCTTCCATTTTCAGCTCTGTCCAGTCGTGTTGTAGATGATCTTAAAGCACTGACACAATGAATAACTCTTATATACTGCTTATGCGTGCAGTTCAATATTTAGATTTCAGTCTGCTGGGACGGGGGTCTGCAGTCTGTCAGTGCTGTAAACACTGAGCTTATTTCAGCTCCTGAAGACGACGGTGGACAAAAACACCACCGCCTTGTATGGTCACAGACAAACTGAAGGTTGATGTGTGCAAGTATAAATAATACAATAGCCCTCTCAGGTTATTTGAATTCATTCAAAATGCTTGGTGATTGGAGAGAGGTCTTAACAAATAGATGGATTCTGTTTTAGCTTAGCTTAGCATAAAGACTGGAAACAGATGGAAACAGACAGCCTGTCACTGCCCAGAAGTAACAAAATACTCCTACCAGCACATCTGAAGCTCATGAATTAACACATTTCATTGTATTAGCTTTATATAAATAAACAAGGTGCACAATGACTATTGATGCTGAACCAGGAAGCTATGTAGGAAGTTGTATACTCCAGGAAGTCATTATCTGGCATAGTGGTTTCTCTATTTTCAGGCTTTATGTAATGCTAAGCTAACAAACAGCTCGCTGCAGATTTAAATTTACTATTTACTGTTCAGACAGTAAATATTACACAACTACTATACCTTTAAGGTTCACACTGAGTGCTAAATGCCAAAATAAACACATCTGTGTTTTAAGTCCATTGCTATTCACGTGATAACCCACGACTTCTGTGCTAGGCTTGCTACCAACCATGTATGAAGTACCCTGATGACACAACAGTGGTAGGTCTCATCTGGGACAACAATGACCTGGTATGTAGAGAGAAGGTGAAATGATTAGTCGACTGGTGTAAAACTAATATCTTGATTCTTATCATGGAATTCAGGAGAAACAAGCCCAGTCACGCAGCACTCTGCATCAAAAACATGGCTGTGGGATCTTTCAAATGCACTAAGTTCCCGAGGGAGAAGATAACACTGCATCGCTTGTAAAGCGACCACAGCAGCGTTTACACTTTTAGCGCCAGATGAGGGGAGCACATCTCCCCCCTCCTATCCACTTTCTACAAAAGCACCATAGACAGCATATTAACAAACTGTATCTCTGTCTGGTTTGGCAGCTGCAGTGCCACAGACAAGGGGTCAGTGCAGAGTGTGGTGAGGACAGCAGAAAAGATCATAGGGCATCACACTTTCTCATTGGAACATTGAACAAAAACGCTGCCTGTCCAGAGCCCCCAACATCATCTGAGACCACTGTCCCTGCTAACCCCCTCCAACATCCACTTACATACACACCACCACTACTCTGCTGTCCCCTGGACTGTGGTGTGTATGCTGAAGGACACAAAAACATAAAATGTGCAATAGAATCAATCAAATCAAATCAAATATGCAGAATACTTACATTATTTTACTGTGTTTTCTTTTGCATCTGTGTATAGTTGCTGTTTTGAGTCAATGGAGCTGTCCTGATGTTTTTTAAATTATTAATAAGAATAAATTTGATAGCCATGTAGGACATGAAACTCTCACCTCCAAACACTGCTCTAAAATCAGACTGACGTTTACAGTGATGAGCTTTCCTTACCAACACACATGACTCGTTCGTTACAGCATCTAAGTCCACACATGCTTTTTACATTTTAACACCAGGTGCAGCAATGCTGTAGGAACCATAGGAACTCAACAGGGAATCATTTTTGAGAAGTCGTGTCTGGGGTCGACGGTGGCGAGCTGTAAACTGATATTGTGACACTGTTCACTCTAGTGAACTAGACTGTAGCTTTTGTAAGAACAGTCATTCAACCACAGGAACTGAAGAGGTAAGTATTAGATGTTGAAACATTTTGAATAGAGATAAGGTTTGTTATACTCTGAAAAACCTTGAACGACTCCAGCTGTCAAAGCAATTGCTGGAAAACATACTGAACACTTAACTTGCTGAGTGTTAGAGAATAATTTCACTTGCCTATAGATAGTTTGTGTAGTTAATAGTCAATCCATCTGTGTCATAGTGACTTTCTGTTAGATTACTGCTGGGGTCAGTTATCCGCCCTATTTTCTCTCTGAGGAACATGCCAAGGCCATGGTCCCTCTTTGGCGTCTTCAATCTCACTCTCTGGCTGTCTACAGACACAGTTGTAGAGTTAGATGATAACGCCCTCCGTCACTGGATGACACTTTGTATTTCCTAGCTGGTGTGAATCCTTATCTTCATGTTTATGTACTATAGCCAATTGGATGTTAACATATCTCCCCTTTGCTGCCTAGGCCCACCTTTCTAGTATAAGAATCTGAGCTTTACTGTTTGACCCTTAGAATTGAGGTGGACTCATGCACTTATGTTGTGATGACGAATCTTCTGTTCTCCTCGATTGAGCCTAAATAAACTTCTTCAGCATAAGACATACAGGACTCTGGTACTTCTTCTTCTTCATTGGCATCACCACAAATTCCACCCTAACACCGAGAAAATTGATTATATGTCAGTTAGGGAGTTTTATCGGTGTTTCAGCTAAATGTACAGGGAACTGTCTTTTAGTTTGTCTTTTAGTTAAAACTTCTTACTTGCTTTATGTCTGAGAGTCAGATGACAAAATTAATATAATGTGTACAGACATTATATTAATGGCTGCAGCCAAAAGTTTGCTAGCTTAGCATAGCATAAAGACAGGTTATGTATTGGACAGAAGAGAGCTGGAGCACTCTCCAGCTGGAGTACTACATAACACCACAAATACATGCAGTTATTGGTTCACCTCAGCCAGCCTGAACTTTCCCCATGCAGTACATGTGTGTGGGGAAAGTTGATCTGGAGGAGCTCTGCTTTATGAGGTGATGGACATAGGAGTAATGGCAACGTAGTCATACATGTCATCTGAGCACAGCGGCGTCTCTGATTGGTTGTCGGACTATCCAGTTGCGCTCAGAAGTATATTTTTCTTTGCATGGGTGGAAACACGCCCCCATAGACTCATATTCTTGTATGTAGTGAATATGGCTATGCCACACTAGGTTGACGGTTGTACAAATAAAACAAAAAAGATGAAATGTTTGTGAGCTTTAAACATGCTTGTAGAAGGAATTTCCTTGAATAAAGCAAAACCAAGTATCCTCCTGTTTCCAGCCTTTTTGCTAAGCTAAGCTAACGACTGTAGCAACCCTAGAAAAATGATATGATAAATGAGCGCATGAATTTTGCACTAAGAAAGAGTTTAATTCAAAACTATAGAAACACAAACAACATATACAAAAGATCAAAATTTAATGACGTGCCTATATTTCAGCGCCATGCGGCCCAAACTGATTTCTTTGGAGAGATTAGTCTCTGTTGGCATTCAAAAACAAATCTTTTCCCGCAATGTCAACAGCTTAATCCCCTGGAAGTCAAAGTCTGATATCACTGTCCAATCCTTTTAGTAGCATGGACAAATTCCTATTATAAACAATGAGCTATGAGAGAGGTTTCATCAACACATATCAACTTTTTAAATCTGTTCCTCTGGTGACTGTCTGATGCGTCTTCTGTGCTGATGGACTGTCCTCCAGACATGTGTAAAATAAAACTTTCAGATCTGTTAAAGAAGATTCTTCTTCTCCTAACACTGAAGAAGATGAAATAAGCTGTCAGGTATTCAAACACCCTCAACTCAGAGCGGAAGTGCTACAAACATTAGTCCATTCTTGGTGCTTGAAAATGCCGAACACACTGCCAGTTCAGGCAGACAGATCCCACAGAGAGTGAGCTAGCAGATTCTTTTTGGATGATGCAATCGTTGCACAAACTGAGAACTTAGAGAGCAATTTCATCGTATGGTGATTTTAGTGAAATCTAGTATGACTAAAATGATATCACTGATGATTTATTATCACTGATAATACAGTGTTGAAGAAACAGAATATTTCTTTATTGTGTTTTCTATTAGCCAGGGTCATTAAGAGAATTCAATTAAAAGATGGTAGTTTGAAACTTCATGCTCAAACCTTTGAATAAACCTACCCGCACCTACATAAACTTTACACCTCTTAAACACCCAGTGTCTTTTAATAACACTTACTGCCGTTCAGGAGGTATTTCTACAATCCTCAAAGACTATTTTGAGAATCCACATGAATAAGTACCTTGTCTGCTGAACTGCTTTTACCACGTTTCAATTATACTGTATTTCATACCCTCACAGTTTGTTCTGTATGAACACATGAAAAAACAAATCAACAGCAAAACTTTTACTTTTTAACTCAAAGTGGTCTATTGTTATGCGTAACAAACAGAATAGTTTTGTCCAGCATATAAGTAGGGGATCCAGGAAATACCTCCAAAACAGACGTAAGAGGTGTTTTCTGGTTATGTTCAAGACCACTGGATATGTTATACTTTTGGAAAACATAAACCTTCAGCTCTGAGACTAAACTGGACCCATACAGTATTGCTCACAATAGAACAAACACGTTACGTGGACTCATCTCTATCCTGTGCCTTCCTCTTCTTACCTGGAAGCAGCAATCTCGGCCTTCTGCTTGCCGATGGCTGCAGCCCTCTGAGCACCCTCCACTGCCCGCTCCACCTTCTGCTTGATCTTGGTTCCCTTCAGTTGAATCACCCTCTTCTTCATGGCCTTCACCAGCATGTTGTTCATGTACTTGCCCTCTTCCTTCCCTCCCTCAGCGAACGTGGTGCAGCCGTAGCCGTGTCTCTGGTTGTTGAGCCACTCGCCCTCATACTTCAGCCCGCTGGACCTTTCACTTATTCCATATCCTGAGCGCTTGTCATTCTTCCACTCGCCCATGTAGACCTCTGTGGTGGTGGCGTCAATGTCGGCCTCCACTGGGGGGAAATCCTCAGCCCCGGCTAGGCTCTCGTCCCCAATGCTGATGGTGGAGTTGGTGTCGCTGGCGTTGGAGCTGAGAGCCGACTCTGTCCTTAGGAAGCTGATCTTGCTCTTCTGGCTGGACAGCGATGAGCTCGAGTCGGACTTCTTCAGCTTGCCCAGAAGGGAGCCCCTGCGGAACAGGCTCTTCTTCTTTGGTTTCACGGCTTCTGGGTCCACCTGGAGCGTGAGGGCGAAGCCTCCGCGTGACGGACCAAGCTGGGTAGGGGTGGCGACGGGTGTCTCTTCACCTGAGGCATTGGTGGTGGTGATGATGGGGATGTCTTGCTGGAGGACGGTGCCGTTGCTGTGCTCACTGCGAAGGGAGGTCAAGGAGGTGCGAAGAGGGGAGCGGACAACCGCTGCCATACCATAAGGGACACTCTGACGCACGCCATAGCCATGCCGCATCCCTCCAGTGAACTGACCCTGGAAAGTACCTGAAAGCATCAGGAAATAGGAAGTTACAGGGAGTAAGTCTAAGTTCCAGCTGCAGCTGATGGGAAGTCCACCCCTTTGGTCTGGACTGAAATCAACTGTCGGTTAGTGGATTTGAGTGGAAATTGGTAGAAACATTCATGCTCTCAAGAGGATGAACCCTAATGACTTTGGTGACCCCCTGACTTTTCTGAGCAATGTCAATTAGGGACATTTCAAGTTTTTCAAATTTATCTGAATGCCTGATCAGTGTTCCCTATTTTGTGGGGCACAAATGGTAGATAGAAGTTGTGCATTGAATAGACATAATTAATAAAGTACAATGGGAGCACAGCAGTATGTGGCTTTTTATTGGTCTGGTTATTTTTGTCTTTTGGTCCTGAAAAACTGTGCTTGGATGACAGATGGCATTCAGCCCCAGCTTGTTTTTAGTAGCCAACACAAAAAAATAAGGTGTTTAAAATGGTAAGCATGATCTTAGAGCCATGTTAGCATTGTCATTCTGAGCATGTTAGCTTGTTAGTATGTTAGCATGTTAGTCTGTTAGCGGTAGTGTCAAAGTCCAGGCTCACGGAGCTGCTAGCTTTTCCGTGGACTGCTCTTAAAACTAGCCATACTAGAATGTCACGGACATCTTTAGTGTGAAATGCCTCATTCATTAATACCCTCACTGACTAGTCATCTCAGGGTCTGTTCTCATGCTAAAATTGACGTGCGTGGATTACAGCGACAGCTAGGCCTCAGCCCGTGAGGCCAAGAGGGCATGAAGGCTATTATTAAATCCTGACATCTGGTGCTATCACATCCCCCACCACAGCTTCCAACAGATTACACTCAAAGCTGATGAGTCAGCTGTAAAGGAGGGAAACCACTGCTGTTGTACAGGTACAACAAATTTTATTTGTCTAACTTACTGAGTTTCATCCACACTGTCAAATGGAGAAAGAAGAAAGATCCAGCAGAAGCTTTCATAGAGTATGTAATGGTGACAAACATGAATTAAAACATGAATGCACTGGAGTCTTTGTAGCCTTGTTTGAGATAACTTCACTGTGTGTGAACCTGGAATATTGTGATGTTGATATATTTTTATTGATGTGTAAGGTTAATAGTGGCTTTGACTTCACCAGCTACAATATAAGAGCGCTGCATTCATACTTATCGATACTATATAAATTATATCTCTGAGATGAATCATTCTACAGTACAACTGCACAATTTAATACTTTTTTTTAATTCATTTATAGCAGTTTTAATTTGTTAAGATTTTAGTATTTAATAAAAGAAGAAGAGGAAAGAGCTTGGTCCCAACACTTGACGGTGGTGTACTTTAACAAAATGGAAACATTCCTGTGGGATTTGGTTTCCAACAAGCTCGTGACTGACAGCAGCAGGGAGGTATTTTCTTCTGGTTACACAGACATCATAAAAGAGTGAGGGGATCATCAGGCTGCTCTGATTTTTACTCACTGGAATTGGACCACATGCCACAGTTGACAGGAAGCGTTTGGTAGTAATGTTGCATAATTTAAGAAACAGTTTGTGCTACTTCATACTGCATCTGTTTGACTCCAAGTTTGATAGATATAGTTACTAGTTATGTTGCAGAAAACATAAAGTGAACAAGTGAAATATTTTATAGATTATTTTTTTTAAAAGCACATAGATAGCTTAATAAGCTCAGTATTGCCTAGTTGCAACATTTATCGCTAAATAATTCAGTAATAATAACATCACAATGATATTACAGAAAGAGGAAGGACCAACTTTTAAAACTCATAAATTAAAAAAAAAAAAACTAAGTGCTGAACTAGCACTTGTAACAGAGTAATACTCATTAGCATCTGTCGTTATGTCTGATGAAGTAAAGTATCTGATTACTTTGTTCATCTGGTGATGAAGTATTTAAGTACTTTAAGTACAAATTTAAGAAACCTGAGATAGTATATTATTTATATTTAATATAGATTATATTATTATTTAGTCCTTCTACCTCGAGTGCAATCACCTGAAAGCAGGAGTTACTTTACACATTTTTATTTTATGATAAATTCAGAAAATATGATGCAATTTTATTAATTAAACAATCAAACTGAATGCAAGAAAGTAAAATACCTCTTATTCACTAATGTATCACTTATAACAATAACAGTAATAACAGTAAAATTGTATTTTTTTCTGTTACTTATGATACATTTTACTAATCATATTTCTGTACTTTTCCCTAACTGTCTCTTTAATGCAAGACTTTTTCTCTCAGTTGGATGTTTTAATATATTGGATCTTTTACTTTTGCAAGGTATTTGACTTTCCCTCCTCCTGCAGCTTTAAAGTGCATCTACTTTTTTGTTGTTGTAAATTGTTGTACAGGTCTGAGGTGAGGCATTTTTCTATTGCACTATACTTTTAGTCCACAGTTGATTTGGTAACCAGGTTAATTTCATATTTATTAATATAATTATTAATTATAAATAATAGACACAAAACATATTGTAATGAAGTAAAATATAATGTTTAGATTTTAGACAGATTAAACTGCAAATAAGGTAGTACAATTATCCCCACATTTACTAGTGATCAGTATTCAAGCCTTGTGACCCAACAATAGAAAACTACATAAGAAGTAAAGCACTTCTGGGATTTCTGTGAGTATTTTCTGTGACTCTCACCTCCATCAGCATACGTTTCTGTCCCGTACCCATCCTGAAGTCCATTATTCCACGTTCCTTCGTACTTTGCTCCACTGCCAACACTGATCCGGATGCCATACCTCCCTTTGAAGCCATGAGTCCATTCCCCTTTGTAAATCCAGTGTCCTTTGGTCTCTACTCCGAGACCATGACGCTTCCCCTGCGACCAGTACCCCTCGTAGGTGTTCCCGCTGGGCCAGGTGTAGACTCCCACCACCTCGAAGCCGTAGTTCCAGGAGCCCGAGAACTCGCCCTGGCCCTTGGGTCCGGTGCAGATGCCATGGCCGTGGGCTTTGCCCCCCTCCCAGCCTCCGCAATAAGCTCCGCCGTCATCAAACTCAAAGCGACCTCCACTCATGCCTTACGCAGCCCCGGAATACGCACCGATTAGAAAGTAAATCTCTTTTTGTCTGTTACCTGGCTAAAGATAAAAGCTCCGTCAGTCTCACTTTACCTTCACCTGACATCAAAACTGACTGCAGATATCCTTGGTGCTGAACTTGTGTGGCTCTCTTCTCTTGGAGTTTGGATGTCTGAGCGTGTCCATGAAGCTCCGGTGCGCACTTCTCACTTTATTTTCCTCCAAATGACTCCGCCGTCTTCTAGGACTCGTCGATTAATAAACTAATGAACTATCCACTACGGGTTGCCTCAAGTTAAAACTATGCTGTGTTACAAATTTGGAGCCAATTACCGGTTATTGGAGCGAATTGTGTCTGTATTTATGTCAAGCCAGGGATCTTACATGGCTTTGCAGGTGGCCACAGAGAAAAGCCCCTCTCCCCCTGTCCCTGCCACCCAGCTATCTCCTGACAGTCGCTGCTGTTGGAAATATTTTAGCAGACCTAACAAGGCGACCAATCCACGCACACACACCCTTCCAAAAATACAACCCAATCCTTACTCTGCTGCCTGCAAGGAGCCATGCCAGAGTCTTGCCACTTCGGGACTGGAAGTACATGCCATTCAGGACTCTGCTCTCCGCGCCCTGCACACATATAGTACACAGTTAATGCAGTTTGAACACAATTCGTCTCTAATAGGATGTTAAACTCGATGGAAGCGTGCACAAATCACAGTATTATCCTATTCATGCTGGCCTCTAGTGTCTGTGGTTCCCATTTAAGCAAACAGACGCAGAACAATGTTTCTATAACAGGAAATTGTGGCTGAGGTTATAATAACTTTATTTAACTGTATGTGAAGGCATATACAATATCTCTTCTTACATCACAAATCTGCAGTGTACGTTGTCATTTTCGTTAATACTGAATAGAGTTATAGTTATCTGGATGACTGCAGGAGTTTGATTGAAAATATTTATCAGTTGTGTGCTAACATGTCCACTTTAATTTACACTACAATTTAATTTAATGCTCGATCTGTGGAACTGTTTATTTTTCCTAACAGGAGACGCCGCTGTGGCCCTCTGCTGGACATATTTGGTAACTACAACAAACATTTGAACATTTCCTGAAGTGAACTCTGTCAAACATTTTTGAGGATTAATGGAAAAGTGGAAAACTCAGGTGTTTTTACTTCAGTAAAAATATCACCGTGTTAATAGAAATATTCAAATGCAAGACAAGAAGTCAGAGTGGGAATTACTTTCTTAAGCCACAAGGAGGAGTCCTGCAACAGATGTCCTCCCAGAGGCTGATCGCAATATCAAAGAGTCAGACTATTTTTCCCCATTCTGTGCTTTAGTGTCGTTGTTTTCTTTAAACAATATCTTTAGTTTCTCAACACAGTAGCACATGATTCCTCTCTTGCTGTAATGACTGCAGTAATAGGTTTAAATGCTAAATAAGTAAAGTATATATCAGACAAGCACAGCCCTCTAAATTAATATCATCTCATTAACTACAAATGTATGATAAAAACAACAACTCATTTTCCAACCTCATTATTTCATTGCTGCTTTGTGGGTACACTGAAGGCCTTTTATATGCATTGTGGGACAGGCCAAGTTGCCGGACAAACTGTGTGCAAGTAATAGAATTAGTGCTAATGGTTTTGGTCACTTCAGATATTGATTTTATTTATTATTTTCTGACTTGGTTGATTATTTTCTGTTCTATCTAAAACGAAGACAACAGAACATGTTGAAGGTAAGATAAGATAAGACCTGTGACACACTGGATTGGTACAAAATTAAGTGTGTACACTACAGTAAATAATAGTATGTTTTTGTAGGAACATGTGCAGCTGGTGCACACTTGAAACTCACATGAACAGGGTCATGACTTACTGAACCACCAGTCATGAAAAGAAGATACCACAGAGGTTAATCTGAATAACACTTCTATCTGCAGGTGAGTATGTGCTTGTTAACAGACACTTGTCATATGATTTTCAGGTGAAACGTCCTCAAGAAAATTCAACAAGTCCGGATGTCTTTATTCAGACTTTTAGATCTACCATGACTTGGATGACTGAGGATATGTACATATAGACATATATTCAGTTGTTTCTTCAAAAACCTTTGTACATTTCTGTACTTATACACTGTATAGATTCGACAAACTGGTGAGGATCTCTGATTCATAGTTTAAAATAGTATGTTAGAGAACACAACAATACAAAATTAGGAAGTAGATATGCCCGAGTCTGTAACTTTTAAATAATAATAATTTCTCATCAAAATGCAAGCAAATTAAAGGTTGTGCCATTTCACTAAACTCTAATTAATATGAGTGTGTACTTGTAAGTAGTGCCTCAAGGTGAGGAGGGTCTCACTTTTGCTGAACCAAATCTGTTTATTTATGTGATCATGGATCAAGAATGATCCAACTATCCAACTTTTCCCTCTAACATGTAATCGAGTGAAATTAACAAATTTAATTAATTCGTCTTTCACTTCTTCTACACTGTTTTTCACTCTTTGCATTTAGTTGTATTGGTTCTTCACTGTGAAGCACTTTGTTTCAAAATTAAGTGAAGTTATTATTATCAAAGCAACAAAGGTGTCAATACTCAGACAGGACAGAAATATTTTTCTTATGATACATGTTGTAAATATACTCATCTTGCTCTTGTATCATATTGCCGTGTACATTAACTGTAAATGTAGCCTATAAAAGCTGAATTAGCTCCATGTCCTTACAGGAGCAGCTTGACCTTCCACTGAAGCGCTCCCTGCGCGCCTCTCCACCGCGCATGCTTGTGCGTCGCACATCATGTGATGTAAGACGGCCACACATTGATTTATTTGTAAGTGCAGCGGCATGCTCGAGTAAGTAGATATTTGCATATTGATTAGGCTGGTGCAGTTTTTTTTTTTTCTTTTGAATTCAATCAGGAGCTGACGCTGATTTCAGCACCGGAGCTGTCCCAAACTGACGGACGCTGCTGCCGCGTGAACCGGTGATGCTGCGCTCGAGCTGCTGAGGCTCTCTCTCTCTCTCTCTCTCTCCCTCTCTCTCTCTCTAGCTCCCTCTCTCTCTCCCTCTCTCCTCTTCCTCCTCTCTCCTCTCCTCCACACGCACAAAACGCTCTGTCATGGCGTCTTCCAACCATGTTACCCCCACCAACTGTAGCTGGTGGCCCATCTCAGCCATGGATGAGGACGGAAAAATCACAGACGGGGAGGAGTGCGAAGAACCGACGGCAGAGTCCAAACCCTTCAACAAAGACAGGCTCGTTTTGTACCACTGGACGCAGTCATTCGCCTCCCAAAAGGTAAAAAAAAAAGAGCAGAGCTTGAAAATGGAGGTGGCTCCATGCTCGTGTCTTGGCATGATGCGATGAGTGGGGCTCCCTGTGTGTTGTTTGTTATGACCAAAGCATGTATTTATTCGTGTATGTTCATCCTGCACATAAACCTCCGGAATAAGATCAGGCAGCTGGGGAGACGTTTGGAGAAACGCTGCAGCGTGGGGCTCGTTTCCTCGACATATAGCAGAATTGGTGGTCAATATATTCTGTCATTAATCACCGCGTATACATATCATCTTCTTCTACCTTCCATGGACTCGTTACAGATATTTTCTGTCCTTGCTGCTGGTGGATACGGCTACAACCTGTGCTCTGACACATGACAACCTAAATAATTGATCAAAATGATGTGCAAAACAAACCAAAGGCCATCTCCCCCCTTCTGCAGCACAATCACACAACATGCAGGTATTTCTGTGCCTCCCTTGAGTTTACCGTCAATTATCTTGACAGATAATAATAACCTGTGCTGTTCCAATGATGTCCTACAAAACTCTGTGGTAAAGCCACATAATAATAAGCGGGGTGAAGCTGCAAATAAAAGGGACATCCCACCAATTTGACACATGTCCGTTTATCTGTAACCTTTAAAAACAGCTGGAGGACTTTTGTCAAATCTGAGTCTGCTACTTAGACTTGAAACCTTCTGGTCAATTGATCAATAGGAAACACAAAGAAATGTCTAAAAGTCAAAGGCTACAGTGTGAGGATGAAGAGGTGAGGCTTTGCTGCTGTAGTATTTTCATTGTGTGACCTCCTCCAAAAGGGGAAAAAAAAAAAATGCCGGTAAGTTCAGGGGTCATGTAAACATCACATAACCTTTTGTTTTAACGCATCAAACTTAATATGCATTAGTCGTTCATCAAAGCATCGAATTAAACAGTTTGTTTTCAGAATGAAAACAGATGATAGACGTGTTTTTGTGGGGACGTTAAGTCTTTAAAGAGCATCAGAGTACACAGGTGGTGGCTGTGATAAAAATACAAGCGAGGTTGGAAAATATTTTTAGAAAGAGAAGATTCCAGTGTTTCTGTGTTAAACAAGTAAAGACATTTTTATGTCATATTGCATTATGGGAATTGTAGGATCCAGTGTTTTTTGTTTTTTTTAATGTCTCTTGTGCGAAATTTATAGAAATGGAATATTAAATTGCTGTTCCGTCTCTTTAAAAACGGCATGAAACAATAGTTAGCATTTCATCTTTTGAGCACGCATGAATGACACACTTATGTGTGTGGTTTCTGTAGTGTGTTGCTATTCTGGTGAACCTGACCAGAGAAAAACATCCTGCAACTGTTTGGATAGTAAATAAAACACTTGAGTCCTTTGTTAATCAAAAATTTCAAAAATTACAAAAAAAAAAAGTAAGTGCTTTAGATGTCCAAAAAGGTTTGCTGCCTTTTTCTGCTTGATGTGAAGTCAAGCAGAAGTTGGATTCTGGATTGTGGCAACACTTTGCTCTTGGGAAAACCGATATATATTAACACTAAATGTTTAAAGAATAAAAGACATGACAATGAAAAAATCAAAAAAATAATTAATATTAAAGCTTAATTTTGTCAAACCATTAGGCTTGTTTCAATATTCCCACCCTGCTTCTCTGTGCGTAGTCAAACAGCTGCAGCAGTTCCTGAACTTAAGCATGGTGTCATTGTATCTCCACTGTAGTCGTCAACCTTGAGCCGTTGCTCAGTCTTCAGGTTGATACGTTTGTCATTCGGCTCGATTGTTGGCTCGCAGCCACTAGAGTCTGAGCTGCAGATTGTGCCGATTGTCACTCATCAGAGAGTAAACACCGGGCTCACTGTCATGATTATCACCTCAGACCTGGAGATGGAGCATCTGGAGTGATTCCCTGATCATGTGTGACTGTGCTGTCAATAAAGTGCCTCTCCTCAACAAAAAGCTTTACCTCGATTGTAGCAGTAAGTTTAAACAGTCCTCATCATATATATGTGTATATGTGTATAATTTGTTGTTATGCGAGCTGATGCATGCCTATGAGGCTTTTATGGGATTAAGAGGGTGTGCACTATGTTGTCCAACCCACCAGAACAGTACTGAATATTTTATTGCTTAATATAACACTAATCCCTTGCAGCACAATTGGTCAACATCTCTCTGCAGTACCTTGAAAAATGTGTTATATCAGGCATAACATTATGACCACTTTAATATTGTGTAGGTCTCCCTTGTGCCTCCAAAACAGTTGTGACTCATCAGAGAATGGACATGGTCCTTCTGAGGGTGTCCTCTGGTGTCTGGTAACAGAATGTTGTTAGTGGGGCCCTCTGTGGATCATCCCACAGATACTTGATCAGTTTGGGATCTAGGGAATTTAGAGGCCAGGTCAACACCTTGTGCTGTTCTTCATGTTTTTTAGTTGTTCCTAAACTGTTTTTGTGTGTGTTCCTGTGTCAGGCTGCATCCTGCTGGGGATGGCTGCTGCCATCAAGGAGTGTCATTGCTATGGGGTGGGGGTGCCTGGTCTGGTCTAGGTGGGTGCTACATGTCTAAGTAACATCCACATGAATGTCAGGTCCAAAAGTTTCCCAGCAGAACTTTGAATTGTCACAAGATGGTCAATGTTATTTACTTCTCCTGTCAGTGGTTTTAATGTTGTGGCTGATTCATTTATTTAGTCTATCTTTCATGACTTTCAAGACATATTTTTGTTCCTTATGAAGAAAAAAGAAACTGTTGTATTTACATTGCCAGTGACACAAACAGTGACCCACAAAGACTGACTTTCCCAACAGATCACCAGTGTTTTTCTGTGTGACGACACCTCTGTCATCAGATGTTCAGGGATTGTTTACACATGTGTGTGCACCTCAGCAAGTTCCCGAGGAAAGAGAGAAAATCTGTCGTTGCATTTCTCCTGCAGGGAATGTTAACCTCCTCTCTGTGTTTCATAAATGACAAATGACTGCTGTAACTGACCTGAACAGTCTATTCATCATGCTTGCTTGCATGAGCGATATATTGTGAACATAGCAGATACGGTAACGATAGAGACTGGTGGAGCCGGAGCAACAGCACATTTAGAGGCCAACTTCACAGATCAGTACAGCTCTGGCCACCTTGGGGCCTGCAGGTCAGAGATTTACACCTTCAGTAGTGAAACTATAACACTTTGTGTCTGTTTGGAGGGCAGTGTGTCGTGACGGTCAGCCTTTCAAGAATTAGCTTCATGTTGTTTTCAGCGTCTTTGAAAAAATATTCTTTGTTTGTTTGGTAGTTTTATCTTTTTTATTATCAGTCTTTTGGGGTAGTTGGAGGATTTATGTAGTAACAAAAATAAAAAAATTAATCTGATACCAAAACTTTTCTCTAACATTAGTTTTTAGAACCGACAGCTCCTTCAACACTGTGATGTTGCACTATGGGAAATGTGGGATCTCAGAACGCAAGAGCTGTGATTCGCTTGGAAGTAGTAGTTTTCGGCTTTCGTATTTCCGGCTGCTTCTCCATCTCTGCAATTTTCTATTTGATTGTTTTAGATCAATAAAGATGGAACACGACAAGAAAAGGTTAACTGAGGAGGTTTGAAGGTACAAGCATTTGTGCGACCCGTCTTCAGCGAAAATCTTCAGTGGCCATTACTGAATGTGAAGCAGGAAGTAGAAACAAAAATTAACCCGACTGGCAAAAAAGACACAGCGCCGACTGGTGTTTTTACAGAGCTGATGAGTGCACTAGTATAAATGGCTCACACCGGCTTAGGCTACCTGCATAGGTTACGGCGTCTAGTCCCACTGAGGCATTAACGGCACTTAAGTCAGAGTACGTATTATCATTGGTGCATTTTATAACCTTATCAAATGTTTATGTGTAAAATAAAGTAACTAGTAATTAGGGATGTCAAACAAACACTGATACAGTAGAAATAAAAAGTAGAATATAAATGCTAAAACTTCGAATTGTAAGTGCAGTAAAAATAAATTCAGCACCAGCAGCTCCTTCTACATCTACTATCATGTTGCATTATGGGAAAAGTTTTTAGAACATGACCCATTGCAGTGAATAAAAGTTAGGATAGATCGACCTCTGTTTTGTCTCTTGTGCCCAAATGTATGGAGATGCAATAGTAAACCTTTAACTGCCCCCTTAAAAGTTACATGAGACCATTATAGCATTTGTTTCATCCTTTGTGCTCACTGGTTTCTGTCTGTGTGCACACAAAGATTACACGCTTATGTTTGAGTACTTCACGTACACTACGCAACTATCAGAGTTGAGCTTGAAAATAATGAACTATTTGGGTAATTAATCGTTTGTCAATCAAGCCATTAATCCTGAAGTTTTTAATAGCACGTTGCTTTTTACAAGCTTAGGAAACGTTTTTATGTGTAAAACATTCATGTAGAAAGTAACTAGCAGCTACAGCTGTCAAATAAATATAGTATAGTGGAAGTATAAAGAGCAATAAAAATACTTTTTTACTTTAAAAATACTTCCAGTGCTAAGGGTCTTCTTCTACGTTCACAATTGTGTTGCATTATGGGAAATAAGTGCTTTTAGACCCTGAGCAGTATTTTGAAGATACACAACCTGACTACTTGAGTCAGTCCACATAAAAATAATCTGCAACTATCTGATTAATCAGTTATTCATTTCTTAATTATCAGTATTCTCTGGACCCCTCTTCTTGAAAGTGTTTTGCAAATCTTTTACTACTTTCCATCACAGCAAACATATCAGCAAACGGCAGTATCAGCTCCACTTACTGTGCAATGTGAAGTAGGAAGAGTTTATTTTGTGCCTCCCAAGCAGCTGAACCTCTTGGCATCGTTACGAAGGAGTGACTAATATTATTATATAACAAACCCATGCTGCAGCAGTGACTGTGTTATTGTGGGTATCATCAAGGAACACCTAAGCAGCATGAACCAGGGACCTGAAGTATTTTGCAGAATTTATCCAGAAGTCCTGGATTTGTTTTGGATGGGTGCCAGTGCTCGTAGAGACGTAGAAAACTTTGACAATGCAGCTGCTTAGGTTGCTATCCGAACCAGTGCTCCTGCTGGAATTACTGTCCTTGTGTTACTTCTTCATTCAGTTTTATTCATTACACCATGTCTAGTCATGTTGTTGCCCGTTTTGTCATTCCTGCTAAGCGGTCAAATGTAGCACTTTATACCCCTAGTGCCATCTCCTTTCATTAATCTTATTCCCGCTAATAGCTCTCCGTGGACCTTGGCTTATCCTTCATCCCGCAAGTAATGGATCCTGACTCTTCTGTGTGTTTGTCAGATCAGACTTTAGCACGCTGTAAAATATCTCATCAGGCTGCCAGACAACTCAAACAGTTCAGCAGTTTATTTTATTCAGTACTTTTTAATTTTAACGGCTGAAGCAATTAACCACTCTAATTTATCTTCATGTTCATTTGTGAGATTTGTTGGGCATTGATATTTGTCACAGGACTTCCTCCTGCTTTATTATTCCATACCATCACTTGGCAAAGCATTAGGTACACCAGTGAAAACACATGCAGTGGTTTGTAGTGCTTTTGAATTGTATTGTATTGTACTGTCATTATTTTGACAACCCAGTGTTAGTCAGTGCGCAAGGCTAAATAACAAAGTCACTTTAGTGTTTAATACAATCCAGTTTACCAGCACCACAAACTACATCCTCCAAAATGATAGTTGAATTACCACCTCTCTGATGCGGTTTCAACATAAACTGGACGTTATAACAGTTACACTACGAAGATTTAATGGAGGACTGTTATATAAGAATGCATTAATTTTCACCAGTGTATCTAATGCTTTGGCAAGTGAATGTATTTTGTGATTCATGTATAAAACCTGTGTGATGGAATCAGTGTCACCCATGTCCTTGTAACTGCAGGTGCGTCTGGTCATTAACGAGAAGGGTCTGATCTGTGAAGAGAGGGATGTGAGCTTGCCGCTGCAGGAGCACAAGGAGCCCTGGTTCATGAGGCTGAACCTGGGCGAGGAGGTGCCCGTCTTCCTCCATGGAGACAACATCATCAGTGACTACAACCAGATTATAGATTACCTGGAGAAAAACTTTGTAGGAGGTATGGTACACTAATGACATGGCTCATGCCTGACAATGTTGTCTCTCTCTTTTTTCTTTGGGTTACACTTTCAAATGATAGATAAATTATTCTACTATGAGGCTCCCACTGACTGCTAGCTGATCCGTTCACTAGACAATCAAAAACTGCTTAACATCTTTACCAAGTTACAACAAGGTTAAATCTGACAAAAATGTCCATTTACAAACATATCTGATGAATACCGCATGATGTTCATATGTATGTTCATGTTGAACGCAGTAAGCACAACTCTAGTTTAAAGCATCGCTAATCTTATCTGGGTGAAGTTTTGTGATCTGAGGGACTGCAGGGTCACAGCTAGAAAATGGTTCAAACTAGACTTTGACTCAGGGATTCGCTGTACTTCACTTCACAGACTCAGATATAGGTAACAATGTAGGTCTTGTATTCAACTCCCATGAAATGGCATCGTTGGACTAGACAAACGGGTGACGTGCAGTGCAAAACATATTGTATGCTATGACCTGGCTCGTGGGCCGTAAAGAAGACAACAGACTTTACAAAATATGCCAAAAGAAAGATCATGAGGAGCTTCGGCAGCTAACGGGTGGTGGCTTACTGCAGGTTCCACATCATTTCAGGTGTAAGCAATTAAGGCAGTCAAGGCCACGCTCCACCATCAAGACACTAAACACTGACACTGAAAGGCCAGTGGAGGTGCAGTGAGGTATAACATAGCTATAAGGTAGCAGGAGCCTGTCCCAGCTGACATTGGGAGAGAGGTAGGGTACATCCTTGACAGGCCACCAGTCCATCTCAGGGCTAACAGAGGGTAATCATCAATATGCGTTCTTGTCTGTGCTTGTACTAATTTGAAGTATGAAACCTAACAAGTACAGTCCAAAAACCCTGAGGATCCATTGGGAGGTAATTTGTATGGACTTAAGACAGCGAGGTATCCCATATTTGAAATGATTAAGTCCAGACTAGTACGTAAGTCTGAAGTTCTAGCAGTTGGTATTGATAAAAACCCAGAAACAGCCATTCACACTCACTTGTGTTTTCTTACATCATGTGTACACTGTGCAACTGTATTAAGTCCAATAAATAGGGCTGTCAAAGTTAATGTAGCTCCGATAGACGGCGAAAAAGTGTTTTCTCTACTACAGAAATGGGCTGATCATCCAGCGCCACAAACTCCATGACCCTCTCTGTAATATTTTTCACCGTGTCGCTGTCTCTAGGAAACCTTTTTCTTGTTTTAAACATAGCATTCAGTATTTGTTGTTGTTGTTTTGGTGCAGCGTTGCTGGAGTCTACTCCGTTTTGGGATTTTTGTCAGCTTTGACGCTAGCCAACTGCCATTAAAATGGAAAAAACAAGAAGACGATTTGATGCTAGAAGGACGTGGTTTTGGTTCACGGCAGACATAAAACAAATATCAACAAAAGATGGAGCTTGGCTAAAGCCAGATCCAATGATTTTAAAAATAGTAGGCAAAGGGAGAACATGCAAACTCTAACCTCAGCAGACTGAAGCCCAGAGTCTGCTCTAAGGCACATGTCATATACAAACATTTAAACATCAGATTTTCTTTCATAAGGACTTTAAGGGCCTCTCTTATATTTTGTTGTACTGTTGAATTTTCCAAAAACATTGGTACACAAACATACAGTTAAATAATTTACTGCAAATATTCAGGGGATTTGGGGCCCTGTTGCTGAGCTGAGCCACAGAAAATATCCCACCACATTCTCTCAGTTTTGTGAAGTTGGAGTAACAAAGACAATTGGAAGCCATTCTAGGCCATCTGGTATCTTTGTACAGAGTACAGAGTGTGTGTACTGTACTGTGAAACTCTGTAAGTCATTGCAACAGCGTCTTTGCACCAATGTCAACAAGATGAACTTCACTGATTAGATTAGATACTAATGGAATGATCCCTTGGGCGCACTTTGTGGCAGGATAATTTAGTGATGGAGCTCAAAATTGTCAGTAAAACAAAAAATATATGAGCGAAGTGTGGAAGTTCATGTGCATTGAGAGACAGTGACTCAGATTCAGGCTTATCAGTTTCCAGGAGCCACAGCACGTTAAGATTCACACACTGAATACTGTTATCTGTGCGTTGTGATACAGTATCTGTGTATGTACAGAGAGTCCTATAGGATAGGATCTGAGATATTGCATAACATTCTGGGAGACTTATATCAGGATAGGCCCGAGGGACTTTGAACAATAACTGAGAAACTCCATGGTCTGCCTGTCGTTTAGTTTGTAGTCGAGTGTGCAGTGCAGTGATGCTTGAAAGCTTTGATTTCAGCAGCAGATCGGGTTCACTGCTGGCTAAGTAATAAAAGGCTCGAAGGCAGAAATTGACTCCCGTGTTTGATGTCTCTTTCTCATTCAGTGACATTAATCCTAGATATTCAATAGTGTGCTGCTTGTAGGTAAATGCAGTAAATTCTTTTGGTGCCAGTTAGACATAAAACTGTAGAGTATACCATGTGACATTTGTTACATGCCAAACAAATCCACCCTTCTGTTTTGAAAGCCAGACCTCGAGCTGAACATGCTTTTATCAGGAAGTCAATCTGGGCTGATAGGACTCACAGCTTTTTCTCTGCGCCTAAATCCCTAATGAAGGCTGGCAACGCGGGCTGCTGCTGGCCTGGAAAGTGCAGATGTCTCAGAAACTAGAGTCATAGACCAGTAAAGAGCAGCATAGTGCCAGTATAGACAACTTTACTGTGCTGTTGGGATGCAGCAGAAGGTAAAAATGTCAACTTCTCACGTTTGTCCTGAATGTGCTGCTGATGTAATTTTCCATCACGGTGCTGCAGTGGACCACCTAGAGGTGCACTGCATGGCATGCCCAGGTCGGCAGGTCCACTGCCGGGACTGATTACTCAGCCTCCTGGAGCTCAGCCAGGTGCAACTCCACCCACCGCAACATCCTCAAGTGGCCATCTGACCATCTCTGTTTTGTCAGCGGTGTCTCGCTGTATGTGGCTGGCTGTGACCCTGCAGATAGATAAAAGCTCCCTCTGTTCTGTTAACCTGCCTCTCTCTCAATACTGGATCTTAGCAGCAGGTCATTATGTTGAACACCAGCATCCTAGCCAAGCGGCATGAAGCCAGACACAAGAATTAAGGCAGTAAAACGTGAAAGCTGACTTTCTCAGTTGTGAAACTTTTTAAAGGAACAGTTCAACATTTTGGGAAAGTATAATAAATGGCATATGTTTCCTTACATGTCTCTTAAATATGTAGCTGGTTAGCATAAAGACTAGACACAGTTAGAGTATGTCATTATTAATAAGCAAGAGGAGACTCGTTTTGACTACTAGGGTGAGGGTTAGGGTTAGGGTTAATAATCAAGCCCGTGTGTACTGTAACTTACTCATCCAACACAAAACCCACAAATGTTTTTTGTACGTATTAAACAAGATCTAATGAGTTTAGACTGGAATTCATTTCATTGCCTCTGGATAGAGCTAGGCTGGTTCTTTTTACTTTGGCTATTTATTAATACCAACCATTTATTAATACCAAATACATGAGCTCTAGACTCGCGCACTTGGTTGGTCGGACTGAACAAGTTTGACTCTGAAGTAAAGACTCTGGACCGTCATTTGAAACAGCTGCTTTAATGGCGGTCCCCAGTACACACATGTTAAATCCCAATGCATCCTCAATAAAACACTTCTGGGCATTGGGATTGTACTTGGTCAGATGTGTACTTGGAATGGTAGCAGGGCAATGACTGTTGACATTTTACAAGTCTGCAAGAACACGCGCACAAAAACGCATATTGAGAAACAACTAGTTTTACTCGTCAAAGTCAGATTTATCTACTGACCCAGCATTTTCCTAGCATTCATTGTTGACCATCAAATCTTTCTTTTGTGTGTCTGTACTAAAACAGTGGGGTGCTCCTTCATCGGACAGATATTGAATGAGAGTGGCTTTCATCTTCTCCCCAACTCTTTGAGAGGAAGCAAATATGTGCATTTCCCAATATGGCCAATTATTCTTTCAATCTGAGAAACAGCAGGTAAATAGAACAGAGCAGGCCGGTAGGGGATTGGTGCGCCAAGCTTACAGTGAAGCCTAATTAACCTGAGTGTTTTGTGAAGGCGTTGCCTCATGTTACTCCATATTATGTTTTTGTTCATCAGGAACGTCCTTGAATGAGGTTAAACTATCCCGTATGGATTCTCTGAGGCTTGTAAGTCTCCAGGAGAATCTTTTCAAGAGTGTTTCAGTCTTGTTTAAATGTCAGGATTGTAAAACGTGACCAGCGGTGTGGTGAGCAAGGGCTTCCTTTTGTTACTAGGTTACCATACTGCTTGTCTGACACAAGCAGAATTTATTTTGGGGCTGTGTAGCTTGATGAATGTTCCCCTTGAGAAGTTTCTGTTTTGTTTCTACACGTTCCAGTATATTACCGTAAAAAATGTTGTCTCCCACGCACAGACACGGTGGCTCAGCTGATTCCTGACGCAGACTCGCCCCTCCACGAACGTGTGCAGCAGTACCGTCAGCTTCTGGACGGCCTGCCCATGGACGCTTACACACACGGCTGCATCCTCCATCCAGAGCTCACCACTGACTCTATGATCCCAAAGTACGCCACCGCAGAAATACGTAGTAAGTGAAGCCAGCTCACTGCTCTGTGCAGGCGTGTCTGTTCATAACTGCTCATTAAAGACGACAAGAGTTCACAGTATTCATAGAATAATAGTACTTTGCCCATATTTTGAAACTAACTCTTTTGATATTTCAGAGCTTTGAACTCTGAACATTTGTACTAATGTTAGGTGAATGCACTTCAACTCAAGCAACTTGTCTGCTAGAACAGAAACCACATTATGAATGCAAAGCCATTCATCCTCCTTACAGCATTTCCCACATCATCAGCAAACAAATCCCTGTTTGTATGCGCACAACGTGATTAGCATACTGTGTAATTTGACACTACTCCAGACCAAGAACCCTTAACACCGGAGTTTATAGTGAAGCCAGGTTTATAACAGTAGACATCAGGCCTCCCGCTCTGAACTGTGGTACTCTTTCCATCAGGTAATGTCTTTGACGTGTAAATCAAAGCAACAGGCTGGATGAGATAATTAGCCAGTGAAACCGTGGTCAGTCTGTGTTGTGCCTATAAAATCTGCCCAATGGTGAATTTAAAGGGGAATTACTGTTTTTTACAACCTGGACCTTATTTCTGGAATAAAATACGATCATTTACTCACCAATATAACTTTGGTGCCATTTGGAGTCGTTCGGACGATATTTAAATCCACGTATATCCATATAGTGGGAGTGACTGGGGCACCGAAACGCAGCCTCTAAATAACGCATTATCTGCTGCGAAACCCGTTCATTTCACCAATATTTTGTTATGATACGCTAGTGCTAATCCCTGTTGAGTCCAGAGTTACCTGTTATCGTAATCCGGGGTCTGTAGATTGACCTACAGACTTCTGACCTGGATGATGTCGTCTCTGAGCGCCGCACGCACCCGCAATGGTCGGCTTGTTTACCTGTAATTTGCGACTGCTAGTTTTTTGCAATGAGTCTAAGGTTGTGGACGACGACTTTGTTTATGATGGACATCCTTACCGTTTTGAGCCAGAGTATATGGATAAGGAGCTCGTTGAAAGGAGGATGCGGAGGCAGAGAGAGGAACAGCTGGCCAAAGAACAACAAACCGCTGCATGTCTGAGAATAGATAACAGGTAACTCTGGACTCAACGGGGAATAGCACTAGCGTATCATAACAAAATATTGGTGAAATGAACGAGTTTCGCGGCAGATAATGCGTTATTTAGAGGCTGCGTTTCGGTGCCCCAATCACTCCCTCTAGAGATCTAAATGACTCCAAATGATACCAAAGTTATATGAGTGAGTAAATGATCGTATTTTATGCCAGAAATCAGGTCCAGGTTGTAAAAAACGGCAGTTCCCCTTTAATAGAAAACATCACTGTTAATCTTGTCTGAGTCTTGAACTTTTGATGATTATGATGGAGAATAAAGAGACAGTTCATCATATTTCAATATTTCTTAGATCAGCTGATGGTTTTATTCCCATCCCTACATAGTCACATATTTGTAGGGCAGCTGCAGCAAAGACTAACAACCACAAACTAAGAATTTGTAGACTTGATTGAAAATACTGCAGCCTATGTTCTGAATATAAAGATGAGCCATCCATGCCGTCACACGAGCAGTGAAGCTCAGTGTGGCGTCAACATCTTGACAGCACCTGACTTCACCTTATTCCAGAATGATTCAAAAAAATGTTCAAATGGAGCGTTAATGGAGTCGAGACAGGCGTGTGATGCAGAGGCAGCTAGTGTTGGGAGTGCGCTTTCTGGAGTGTCTACTCTGCGTAAAATATGCCAGAACATAGTGGTCAGAAAACATCAAATAATAATAATAAAATAAAAGACACAGTTTAATTGTATGTGCTCTGTGTGTGTGTGTGTGTGTGTGTGTGTGTGTGTGTGTAACTTCAGGACACCTGGCCAACGCTGCGACAGAGCTGATGAAGTTGGACCATGAGGAGCCTCAGCTGACAGAACCGTACCTATCCAAGCAGAAGAAGCTAATGGTGTGTTCATGTTCGCTTTAATGTGATTTTTTTAACTTGGCCTTTACTGTCATGAAACTTTATTTTTTTACCTTAAAATTCGAATCATCTATTCACCCATACCAAATTAATAAACTGATGATTAACTTGACACAATTAACTTATTGATAATATATTACCATGGCTCATGTGCATGCATTTAAGGGCCTTTCCTCTATTAATTATTATATTAAAAAGGCCTTAATGTTCCACTAACTGCAGAAAAAAACAACATAAAATACATGGCACAGTCTATTTATTTATCCAATAATTCTGTCCAAATGTTTAATTAGAAACTTAACTGATGAGTAAAATTAAGATATAGGTACCATTTAGATTTCAAAGTGGTTCGTTTATCGCCTTAATTTGCCTATTAGAGCTTACTATGTTGAAAGATGTTGTTTCAACTAAGGAGCTATCCTTTCATCTTCTAAACTGTCTTGATCCTGATGATTGAATGTCTGTACTTGGTTGGTAGGTCACATTTCAGTAGGTCACATTTGTAGGCCTACTGCTTTTGCGTGGACAGAGAATGTTGATGTAGTTCACGGCCATATACAGTATAAGGAAATTCCTTAAACTGTACTTTGTGTTTAGCGCTGGATGACGTTAACATACTATTAAGTTAAAGGTAAACAATATATTATCTGAGCATCTACGTACTTTGTTTGTTTGTACTTGACTGCAACATTTAAACATCTTTAACCTAATGTTGTATTATCAGATATTGTGCCATGTTATACAGTATATGCTTTGCATGTAGAATTTCATCAGCTATGCATGCAGGTGATCCTCTTGAAATGAGGTTTTTGTTTTATGATTGTCAGGCAAAAATCTTGGACCACGATAATGTGAACTACCTGAAGAAAATTCTGGGGGAGTTAGCCATGGTTCTAGATCAAGTGGAGGCTGAACTGGAGAAAAGGAAACTAGAGTATCAAGGTATGTCCAAGTGGTTCTTATCAATGGATTGCCCAAATGTTACCAGCAGTGCCTTTATTGAGTTCTTGTTTGCCTCACAGGTCAAAAGTGTGAGTTGTGGCTTTGTGGACCTGAATTTACACTAGCTGATATCTGCCTCGGAGCCTTGTTGCACAGGCTCAAGTTCTTGGGACTTTCTAAGAAATACTGGGAGGACGGCAGCCGGCCCAACCTGCAGTCCTTTTTTGTGCGTGTGCAAAAACGCTACGCTTTTCGCAAGGTCTTGGGCGACATCCACACGACCCTACTGTCGGCAGTCCTACCCAACGCCTTCCGGATGGTAAAAAAGAAGCCGCCGTCCTTCTTCGGCGCCTCTTTCCTCATGGGCTCGCTGGGTGGGATGGGCTACTTTGCCTACTGGTATTTAAAAAAGAAATACATGTAGTGAATGCCCTCTTGTTGTGTTAAATGTCTGTGTATTTGTGTGATGTTTCAATTTTTCTGTAATGTTTTATGACTGCAGGAAAACATAATGAATCTATATAGAGAACACTATTACTTACCTGGGTGAACAAAGAAATATTAAAACATTCCATAATAAGAAATTCTTGACAGCACATTTCCTGGTAATCAAGGCCTTCATGGAGTTTAATTTCTGGAAACTTGCAGCTATTGTGCATGCAAGTCCACATTTAACTTTTGTTGGAGGCATGCATCAGGTCCACTTCCTGTGAAATCATAAAGTAGAAACCCAGATAACACAATAACACCAACAGGGGTTAACTGACCTTCGCATGCCACTATTATAGTCATTATTCATACCTGCTCTTCACTCCTCCATCTGCCGGAGGTTCAACCAGTAAAACCACAGTAATATGTACATGACACATACTTTCTGAAAAGTGCTGTGCTGCCAGAAACTGCCAGATGAAATGATGAAAGGATGGAGGCAAACCTTAAAGGAATGGTTTGACATTTTAGTTTTCTTGCTCAGGTGTGGATAAGAAGATCAATACTACTCTCGTGTGTGGATGCTAAGTACAAAGCTACAACTAGGAGATGGTTAGCTTAGCTTAGCATAAGAACTGGAGATGAGAAGAAACTGCTAGCCTGACTCTGAACAAAACTAACATCTCAGTTTAATGCCTCTTGTGGTTTTCACAACCTCTATAAACTAAAAATGTACGATATTAAAAGAAGTTTAAATTTTTAAGGTTCGAGTTCATAATTTGTTACACTTTCAGAAAAGGTGGAGGTGAATGGTAAGTTAATATAAAATAACTTAGTTGTGTAAAATTTATTCATAATATTATAATAAGTTGATATTTTCATTATGACTTTGCATGTCTTACATTAAGTTACCTTAAGATAGCTTAAGTTAGCTGGTCATTAGCTCACTGTATTGTTAGCCTTGGAGGCTAATGGACAGAAACAGTTTCCTAGCAATGTTGTTCTCACCATTACTCATTTTGTGTACACGATTTACCATGTCGTGTTCCATTTGAAGGCAAGTGGTACACAGAACAGGAAATCTTGGCCCAGAAATCTGTTATTGTTATGTGGATATTGGCTGGCTGGAACTAAATCAGTTCAGACGGGCTACTTTGTCTTGCTGCTAATCCTGTTTACAGTTTTTAAGCTAAGCTAAGCTAAGCTAAGCTAAGAGTAGCTGAATGAGAGCGGCATCTATCTTCTCACCTTACCCTGAGACATAAAGTGAATGAATTTACAAAAATATCAAACTATTCCTTTAGCTATGTGTACACCCAACACACAGTCGCACACAGAGACACGTGTGTGCACTCAGAGTCGCTTATTTAGAGCACCACATATTACACAGCACACAGTGGTCCACTGTCACTCTCTTTGTCACTGAGCAGGAGTTCAGATGTCAAGCTTGGGTGTTTGATGAGTTACACTTGGCTGTGCCAGTAGTAAAATGATAAATTCTGCGTCTGTGTCACATTAGTGTGGCATTAGTTTTAGGATGTATATTTCATTGCATGGGTACTTTCTTATTGTGTTTTGTGACAGGTGGACACTGAGGGCTTTGTGTTGCCCAGAGGCAGAATTTATGATCACTACCAGACATTGAACTTTCTAATTGTCATGTGGCTAAATGTAACCTTTGAATCACCTACACTGCACAGTGTGTTAGAGACGGTCCCTCAGCAATACTGAGCTAGAAAAAAAGCTGAATTTTACTTCTGTTTGTGTGTTGCCGACTCCTCCTGACAGATGCAAGATTGTTTTTACAGATAGATATTTTTTTTAACTATACATCGTCTTGCTTGTTTCGCCATGCTAAGTTTTTAACAAGCTCAAAGGTTGAATAATGGGAATGAGGGAGGGGGGAAATACTAACTCCTCTGAAGGCTAATTGACAACAACAAGGAGAAACACCTTTCTCCTCTCAACTAGCCTTGCCGGCTGTCTCATTATTTGTTGATGCTGTGTTTTTCTGCTTTCTCTGAGTCAGACCTCCAGGGTTTCCAAGTCCTGTTTCTTAACTCATTATTGTGAAATACTGGCTGGAGTAGTAAGCTGCTTTTAGTTTTACGGCTGGTTATGGAGACATTCTTTCAGAAAGGACTCACGGTAGAGCGATTCTTTCAGCCATTAAGGGGCATAACTGTACAGCTCAAGCCTTGATAAACTGGTGAGTTTTTCTGATGCTCCGTGTTTTCTGCAGGTGGTCATTAGCAGCACGCTACAGCTGTGGCAGAAAATGTTGAACCAAAGACGATGATCAGTGCTCCTTTAATGGCAGCGCCTCCTTGCAGTGTCACATCTGATAAGTAAATCTGATCTTCATTGAGAAAGGAGACGTTTCAAAGCTCATTGTGTCCAGTTTAATCTTTGATATGGAGAGTCTGATGTAGATATTTAACTACTGAAATGAATTCTTCACACCAGGAAAGATGATATTAGAGCTACTGTTGAGAATTGTTTTTGCTGGAGCAGCAGAGACTAAAATACACATTTTGTTCCCCAAGTAAGAAAGAAAGTACTATTTTTAGTTGCAGATGAATCATAGAATTGACTTAACTGTGTTTTGACAATTATCATTTACTTAAATTACTTACTGCAGACCACACTGAGGGGGACAAACGATAAGAAATGTCATAACCAGCCGATCATCCCTCGATATATTTTGATCACTGCAAGCACAGCTGTTCCTCTGACTGACTACATGCTACCTGACTGAGGGGTTGGATCTGATCACACAAAGAGTTCAAGTCGAGAAATCCTAGTTGTGATTTGTGGCCATTATATTTCACAATAGTATTTTTTTAATTTCTTACTTTTTATTTTTTATATTTCTATATATATATGCATTTATTTATGGTGCTTTTTATGATGTTCGTTCATAAGCCTTAATTTATTCGGTTGCCATCAATGACAAATAAATAATGAAAATGGAATCTAAAGAAGCTGGGTTTTTTTGATTTTGGTGAAACGCACTGCACTCTGCACTGCAGAGCTTCAGATTTGATGCCTCGTTAAAACGCACACGTCAACACCAGAAAACTAAATATGTGACTCATGCGTAACCACATTACTGAAGACTAAATCTTTATGGTCACAAATATAAACCTTAAGATCTTAGTATAAAGTATAAAATCAAATTTACTTTGTACCAAATTATGATTCAAACAGGAGTAAGTAGGACTATTCTCAGACATGGATTAAAACCCATTTGGCGTGATGGTGTGGGTATTTATGGCAGCAGGACGGTGAACATGTGAACATCTGAAAATAAACTCCACTGTTAATCAGTTATGTGTTTTTTTTAATAGTTTTTAGACAACAATAAAACTCATGGACACATTAACCTTTTTAAGGTTCTGCAGAACTTGATAATATTGAATAGGAGGATAAACTGATTTCATTAGACTGTTGATAATAACAGAACAAAATGTTGACCAACAGAAATACTAATGTATCTATTTTGTGACATTTACAGACCAAACAATTAGTAGAGAAAAATAATTGGCACATTAATTGATAATGAAAATAACGGTCTGGCACAATATTTCCAACCTTACCGCTGCCTTACAACTACAATATACAATATCATTATAGCTGCGATTATTAATCAAGTTCTACATCCTCTGAGCAACCTTTACACACAATGTTGACACACAGTTGCAACACCCTCAAATCACATGTGATAAGAAACACTCAGCTAACTTAAATCTTACATGTAGGATATAACGTAGGTTCAGTGAGCTACAGTGGCGATGTGCTTTGAGGATAGTCTTTTAAATAAATAACAATGAACTTCTCCTGTACATTGGTCTGCAAAAATACATCAGTTCTACACGCCTGGAGCTGTAAACATTCTCAAGTGTTCCCACTCGTATCTAAAAAGTGTCATTATTCAACCATGAGTAAAGAACTATAAGGCAGACAAACATTAGTGTAGCGTGTGAGACACAGAGGGTAGAAGCTGGACAGCAGAGCAGTGTCTTGCTTTTATCTCGGATTACAGAGAGTCATTTTGGGATCAGCAGCTGCCAAACACTGAGGAATAACAGCAAGTCAATCATCTTGTACAAAGCGACCTTTCTGCGAGGAGGGAATAACTTAAAATAGCTAGCGTGGCCATCTTGGACCCAGATTACGTCAAATATAGTGTGTTTGTTTTAAGGATAGCAACAATCTGATAGAGGATATCGTGTGTTCAGCTTAGGCATGCTGTTTCTGTTCTTTTGGGTGTCGCTGAGGGGGGAGTCCTGGTGACAAAGGCTTCAGATACCAAACCCGATACGTCAGATACCACCCCAACAGGCCGCATATGGTCCCTAGCAACTTGTGAGATGGGTCATGGAAATAAACAGAGGTGCAGGCAAACATCCACACCCAAATGATCAGAATGAGATTCAAGGCCACATACAGCAGGTTTAGGATCATCTTGGGCAGTGCAGACAAGCTGGCGGTCCTAATGGAGGCCATTGGAGCTGTTTCCTCCATGATGAAGAGAGCAGAGTAGGCCAGGATGAAGGAGTGTCCTGAGATGTCGTAGCCGTCCCAGTGGAGGCCGGCCCGCCTGCAGGTGGCTTTGGACGTGAACTCTTGGTTGATGACGCTCCTGGCGGTGGTTTCATAACAAGAGCCGCTCATGTCCTCGATATAGAAGAAGGTCTCTGTGCAGACATACCACACAGCTGTGGCCACTGCCAGAGACATCAGCCGCCGACCGAGGAAGGAGATGCTCCTGCTGAAGGAGGAGTTGGAGAGGAGGAGGAAGGGTGTCAACAGCAGCAGTGTCCACCCCCAGGACACTTTGACAAAATACCTGCAAAAAGACAGAGCAGTCACATTAACACTCCACTAACATTATTTATTATGAACGTATTTGTGCCTTCGTTCCCTCAATAACAATAATTATCAGATCTGAATCAACTTTGAAGGGGAGGTCTATTCTTATCTTCTACTGTATATCGATTGAAGCTTCTTATTTAGATCAGTTAGTGGGCGTTGCATTACATCCTAGACTGAAACAAGCTCTGAAAATATAATATAACCAGTATTTGTGTATTTATTCACACTGGTGGAAACAGTCCAATGGATCTTTACTTTTGTTATCGATATATCTTTGACATATCTGCCATTTCTTTCTTGATTAATGGATTATTTGCTTGTTTGGAAAAATGTCAGAAAACAGTGCCACCTAGAGTCCAGGGAATGGCCCTTGGATGCCTTGTTTGTTTAAAATTCGAAAACATAAAAGCCACAAATCCTCACATTTGAGAAGTTGGAAGGTTTAGATTACATTCTTCCTAATGAAAACAGTGAAACGATTATTAAATAATGAAACTATCTAATTCATTTCCTTTAAACCCATCTGTGGGGATTCTCAGTTATCCACGTCATAAAAGATAAAACAAAGGCAACTGGAACTGAAGAAGCCACTTGGACGACTGGTGAAACATCCTCAAGAAAACTCAAACAAGTCCAGTTACCCTGTTTAAACTTTGTTTTCAATATTCCATAAATCAATTGCTTTAATAACTGACTAATTATTGTCTGATGCAGGTAGCAGGAAGTTCAATAATAGCACATGGGTCTGCCCTAATCACTTAAATCAACGATTTTCATGTGGCCAACGGGTTTCTTTCATAATAAGACAAATTCTGGTTCAACCTAGACAAGCACAGTCTTGTTATGTTATAGCACCACCTCATACTTTCTTCCCGTGTGAATGTAGGTCATCTTTTCATTTACAAACCAGAACCCAGTAATCACAAAGTCTGTCAAGTCTGGAGAATTTGCAAGAATATTTTATTCAGAAATGGAAATACAAGACTATATGACCTTTGCTAACCAGGGGCCAATGTGTTCAAAGTTATAGTTTTGTGCAGAAGCACAGTAGTTAATAGTTAATTGATCCAGCAAGACAGAGAATCTGGGGTCTAGAGAGTCTAGAGATAAGATCAGTCTTATTAAGACGGATCTTATCTCTAGTGAATGAAGGACAAAATTATGCTCATTCTTATTTAATTCATAGTGATTATATGGACATATGTTTTTTTTTTTTTTTTTGTCTTGTTTGAAAGTGCAATAATGTGCAAGTGTACACAGCACATGTGTGAACAGCTGAAACATCAGTCAGTCAGTTTACCTTTGACCTGGTTCAAGCGTTGCGACATTATTATAATATAGATCATATAGGAACAGTTACTGACGGTACTTTCAGTTTTCTGTCAAACTGCAGGTCATCTTTCAGTCAGCGACAAGTGCACCCACAAGCTTAAATGAATTAGTCGTGTTAGCTAACCTCAGCCTCAGCTAGATGACGAAACACCGGCTCACTTTTACATCTACTTACACGTTCAGGGCATTTCTGCTGCTGCTGAAATATGTCTGCGGGACGAGCTCCAGCTCTTTCAGACCTGACCCCACGACTGAAATGAGTAGGAATATCCAGGGGAAGTTTTGTCGGACGGATGGTATCCTCCAGAGTGCTGCCAAGTTGTCCACAATGACATCCACCGCCGCCATGTTGACTAAAACTAAACACTAGGTCGGTGGGGGCGGGGTCACGTCAATGAGATCAACCAATGAGAATTTTCGGTTGTTTTTCTTCTTCTCTTTGTTTTTAAGTGCAGACTGTCAGATGGTTGACTCATGCGCATACCGCCACCTGCTGTACAGACGGTATTTGAAGTATTTGTATTTTAAATGACTAGATATACTTCAAATCTACTTAAATTCTGAGGAAAATATTGTGCTTTTCATGCCAAATAATAATAATGCCAATATTTGTATTTACAATATTTATAATATTAATGTAAGATATTTCAAATGAACTCTACTATCAAGAAAGTAAAAATGCCATGTGCACATTAATTCCTCAGTAACAAAAATAAAAATCACTCACTTTTGCATAATTAGTACCTTTCAGTCTTTTTTACACATTCATGTAAAATCTGTACAGTTCCTTTGCTATTAAAACTAGAGTTTTTACATATTCGTTGTATATTTTGCATGTTACCCATCGTCTCTACTTCTTACTATGTATATTGCACCAAACACCAAAACAAATTCCTTCCACGTGTGAGCATGCAGGGCAAGAAATGTAATTCTGTTTCAGATTCAGATTTACTTAAGTAAAAGACCTGAACGCTTCACACGCCTGAGTAGTAAAATAAAATAAACCCAAATTAATCAATTCAGATTCTCATATGTGTAATTTATTCCTGTTCTTCAATCAAATGCTGAATACACGAATGTGCACTGAAACACTGCCACATGTGTAAAAACCTTTCAGGATTTTCAACGGCAGAAGTATGCGCGATCCCACAGACACACAGTGCTTTCTTGCTCCAGGTCATGTTTGTATAGACGGAGCCTTGTAGTGCCGCATGTGGATGCGAATTAGTTGGTCAAGGTGTCAGGTATTTGTGCCTCTTGTCAATAAAAGAGCCTAAACACAAACACTTCAACTAAAAAGCAAGGCTGCTAGCAACACAGACCAGAATCTCTGACCAAACCATACTGAGTTAAACATAGGTAACATAGACTGTATGTTTTGGCATGTGGGAATTATACATGGACTATATGCTACTATAATTTAAAAGAAAACAATTATCGGACTGTGCTTCAAGAGGATAATGTTTGCTTTTCTTTTGAGTCCCATGTAGAGCATTTTATAAGTAAAATGAACAAAAATGTTGTTCTTAATGTGTTTCCCCATGTATACTCTCTGCAATGAGCTGACAGATAGGAGATGCACTGTACACTATTTATCGAATTAAAAAAAAGCTCTCTGGTCCCATCTAAACACAGTCGTTACAATGTCAGGTCACAACAAGAAATGCTAGAATTTAAAGAATGTAACTCATTTCATTTTTCAAAGTACTTTGATGACTGGCTGTGTAAAATTCAAGGTGATCAAACCAGTGATGATGACGATGACAGTGCTGGTGCTGTTGATGTTATAGTTGACTCCAGCTCATGCAGAGTCAGCACAGTTGTACTGGAGGAAAAATAAATCTCCCCTTCATAGCATCTGAATGCAGGACAAAGTTTGTCCTCGATGCACTCTCACTTGGCAAACCAAGCCTCTTTTAGAAATGCTCCAGACATGCCTGCTGTTTGGCTGATTGCTCAAGTATCAGTGCCAGACTACAAACTCTGACAGGAGGAAAATGCATCAAAATGGTGTAAGGTTACAGTTCAGACATAAGAAAAAAGATGTCCGATTTCTGTAGGGCTTTGTACAAGATAAACCATTTCATGCAAACTCACTGAAAATGTTCACAGTTTGCCTCCATTACTTCCAGGCAGCAGCTATCCCAGTGTGAACATGCCACATGCAAACACTGAAGGGATCCTGCTTGAGTAAGAAAATCTCAAGCAAATATAAAAAATACAGGATGAAACACTGAAAAATCTCCTGCAGACGTCTTGGCTGGTTGATCAAACGGAGGCCTCCCCAGTCTCCTGAGGAAAATATGGGACTTGCAGTGCAGAGAGGAACATGTCGCTTTGAATAATTAAAACAAACTCAGGAGGAGCTGCTGCTCATTGGCTGCCTGTTCATGTGCACGATGGCTCAGCAGAGAAATGTGCAGTATTCCTTAAATACTGATTGCGTTTCTCAATGTAATATATCAGTTTTTTAAAAAAAAAATTTAAATTAAAAGAAAAAGATAAATGGGGTAAAATATACCAAAAAAATGCAAAACTGGAAGGAAGCGAGAGAGCGTGGTCAAACTTTTTCTAACTGCAGCATCTGCTATAGGCTCCAAACGCCAGGCTGTTATAGTCTACTCTGTCTCCTTGGTTACAATTGCTACCTTCAAGTTTCTGTCAGTCCTGGAATGTTATGTCTCCTGATGTTTGTCACCAGACACCAGATGTAAAACTCCAGCACTCATTTGTGCAAACTCATTTGGCAAGAGCTCAAATGTGACCAGTCTTTATCTGTGCATAAAAATCTTGCACTGCAGCTTTAAAATTGCTTTACCCAGGCATTAACTGTCTTCTAGTGTCTGGGCTTAATGTGCTTTGGTATTTAATTTAACCAGAAGCTGTACTTACAGATTTTTTAACTAGCGGTGTAAATTACTGGGGGGTGTAAGTGCTTCTGTGAAACTGCTAGAGCTTTTAATTACAATATTTTCAAGAGTCTTTCCCTGAGTTGGTGCTCAGACAGAGCTGACTCCTGAAAACTCAAGATACAGTTGGTACAAGTTTTTTGTTTCCTCTCAGGTAAATACAGGAGGTCACTGAGTTCCCGTCCTCACCTTTCCGACATCACACAGAGGGAGTTTTTTTTTGTTTTGTTTTTTTATGTAAGCACCCTGCAGTTCCTCGAACCAGACAGATGATGTCATGCTGCAGGGGGCGAGGACGGGGGGGGAGTGGGGAAGCGTCCGTCTGGTCTGGTCCTTTCACAGGTTTGACCTATTTCTGACTGCCCTGCAGAAGTTTCACTGCTCAGATAAATATTAAGACTTATGTCTGCAGACATATTCACTGTTGCGTTATCAACTCTTTCACACATAAAGGCACTACTGCAAGTGATTTCATCATGATAAAATGAAAGTTTAAAATACCAGTTTCTGTCCTGATGAATCCTGTATAGAACAATACTCTTCCACCTTCCTTCTATATCAGAGGAAAGCCCCTGAAGCACTGAATTAATATACTTTGTGGCAACACTTCTTGCTAGAATGTAAGTTTTCCTTTTCCTTCAAATTCTTGACAGTTAAAGATCCCAAGTCACATTTTCTGCACTCGCTCGGCCGTCTGTCAGCACACCAGTTTGATGGATCTCTTTTCTGTTGCTGCTCAACATTTCTCCCCTCTTTGATGTGCCATAATACAAATATTAACTACGTGACAGACCTGACATGTATGTGTCCATTTCTAAATTTAAACGCTGGATCCTGCAAATAGAAGGCTTCACTTTCAGCAGGTCAAGTGATGCTCAGACTCATCTGTCCAGTCAGCAGTGCTGATATGATATGACCCTAAAGAGAAGGAGCTATTGAAGCTTATTTTAAACAAATAGTGTCATTATAATAAAAGAAAATATATATATAAAATAAATAAGCTATTCATTTTCATCTGCGGCTGCAGACGGGAGAATGGAGTGGTGGTCAAGCTCAAAGGTACGACAAAAAGATGTGATGTTGACCTTCTGCGTGTCAAAGGTCCTCTTTGCCTCTTTGATGAAGCCGTCTGTGCATTTTACACACAAAGTCATAAAGTCTGACGGCACTCTGCTGAGCCTGTGTGGAAGTATGCCGCAAACCTTTGAAGGGTCAACTTCACAGAGCTCACCTGACCAGCCAGGTGAGAGGCTTCAGAGCCAAACTGTGTGCAGTCAGGTTGGTTCCACCCCACCTGTCATATTGAAGAAAACCAGTACCAGATGCATAGATGTTATAATTCAAGACACAAAGTCCAGCGCACTCTTTCTGGGATGCAGATCACTGCTGCATTGGACTGGCGACCTGTCCAGGGTGTACCCCGCCTCTCACCCGATGACAGCTGGGATAGGCTCCAGGCCCCCGACGACCCTCACAGGACAAGCGGTTACAGAAGATGAAGTATCAAGTATCATAACTATATGTCCCACAAAGAGGTCAACTTTAAGGCTCTGAGGAAGGCTCCAAGCTGAAACAAGTGGACATTTGACATGTGCTACGTTGATGTAGTTTCTAGTTTATAAAGTGTGAACTGGTACTCACTACAGAGGTGAAGATCATTCTGGGCACACAGAGCCTTTCATAAATTTCTCACAGTGCATGACATTTCCAGTTATCTTTCTGCAGACGTTTGTGTGGGCATTATGCCAGCCTACTCACCTGGAATATAACAGCTATCATCACTGACAGTTTTCTGCCTCGTTGCTCCAGTCCATTCTTATAACACTAACTTTAAAAGCTGGTTCTGTCCATTCTTTTTATCAATCTCTGCAAGCTGCATGTATGAAGGTACCTGGTTGCATCTCTTCCGTCGCTCCTCTCTCTATTTTTTGTTTCTCTACCAGCCTCAAGCAGTTAAGCTCCTCAAGGTTTCCTCCTGTTAAAAGGGGGTTTCAGGCTGTGGGTCCTGTATTTTTGGATTGGATTGGATTGGTTGGGGGTGGAACAGTGGTGTAGTGGTTAGCACCGTTGCCTCACAACAAGAAGGTTCTGGGGAGTTTTCATGTTCTCCCTGTGGCTGTGTGGATTATCTCCAGATGCTCAGGCTTCCTCCTGCAGTCCAAAGACGTGTCTGGTTAATTGGTGATTTCTAAATTGGCCGTATGTGTGCATAGGAGTGTGAACTGTTGTTTGTCTCTGTGTATTAGCAACAACCAAGGACATGTGGAAAAGGCTTCAACCTGATCTGAGTGATCTATGTGATCCTGGTGGCTGCAGAGCCTGCACCTTGTTCCTACGACCTACTGCAGCCGGAGAGGAACAACGGAGAGGACTCTCCAGCTAGTTTTCTCCTTTTTGTGTGATGTGCATTCTTCATCACGTTGCTCAGTCCTTCCTCAAGGCCTCCTTTCTTAAAGACTTTATTGAAGCAACTCAGTGAGGTCAGGAAGCAGACAAAACATGAGCTCCTGTAAAGCAGCCTTAAGCTCTAAAAACTGCTGGAAAGATTGATGTCTGACAATACAATGAAAAACAAATACGGTGCTTTAATATATTTTAAATGTTGTCACAACATTGATATTGTGTTACTTCTATAAAGCAAATGAACCATGATACTGACCCAGTCAAAATATTCCATGGCCTTCAACATATTTTATAATTGAGCTTTATGCTCTTAAAGACAATTTCCTGTGTTTGTGACTTTTTTTTTTTTTTCTGAAGCAGGCAGAAAGGCAGAGACAGACTGTGAGTTTAGGAAGAGGAAGCAAACAGGAGGGTTTTGAGTGTCAGAAAGTCTCCTGGCCCAGTTAAAACTCCCTGCCACACATGACAAACTGGCTTGTTCGCAGGCTCGTGCTGAAGTGAGGGTCTCCTCTGCTGCGTGTCTGAAACTCTTCTATCTGTGAAAGGACCCACTGATGAAGGTACGAGGCTCAAACTTCTCCTCCTATTAGATAGTTTACAGAGAAAATTAGCACATTATTACTAATTGTTTAAACAAATGGAAATTGTGTGTTTTTAGCATGATTGTTACATGCCTCCTCATGTAAATGACTTTTAAGGCAATTTTCAGGATTACTGGTCGCTCTGCTTTGTGCTGATGAATGATTTTAAAGGTTCCTTGAAGTAGAAGATTAAAAGAACCTTTATTGATAAGACAATTAGCTGCTTTCATTTTGCTCTAGAGGGATTTATAATAAATTGACAGTTACTGATACAGTTATTTCAATTTTTTCCCACTCGCTCACTTAATCAGAGCAAGTTTAATCCATTTAACTGTGAATCAAAACATGTTTTTATATTTATTTACCCTTTTATTTTTCTATTACTTGTTAACTGATTTACATCATGAGCTCGTTCCTACTAAATCTATGTGATGATTATTTAAAGAAGTTTGTGATGACTGAACATTGCTCAGACGTTACGTGGTGAAATCCTTTGCTTAGATTTTTCTCTGTAAAGCTGGCCGAAGTTTGAACCTCCCTCCTCCTCCACAGGGCTCAGATGGCTGCTGCTGCTGCTCAGCTCCTGTTGGCTGCCACCCTGTGGATGCTGCCTCACACAGGACCTTTTGCTGCTGCTGCTGTACTGTCGAGCTCCACAGAGGTCCTCAACACGACCACAGCTGCAACTCAGTCTGACTTCAGGATGCTCACTGGAGCCGTGGGTTTGTCTCGAAGCAGACGTAAGCGAGCCATTTCATCAAGGGAGATGAACGCCCTGCTGGATTATCACAACCGAGTCCGCTCCCAGGTCTTCCCCCCTGCTGCTAATATGGAGTACATGGTGAGACACTGGGCGGTGTATCAGACCAGGCCCTCATGGTAGTTTATGACTGACTGATCCTTTTTAACTTGAATTTGTTTTCAAGAAGCAAACAAAATGCACAAAATAACACAGTTCAAGGTGATGCAAGGGAGGTGAAACCACAGAAAAAGAAACGGGGGGGGGGGGAGAGAAACTGCATAAATGAAAATGTTAGAATGTTTTGTTGATTTTGAAACAACGTCAGAACGGTGGTAATTCAACCATATAATCATTATGGAGGATGCAGTTTGTGGTGCTTTTAAACTGTATTGATTTAAATAAATTTTAAGTGTTTATGTTATTTGCCCAAGCCCACTGACTAAAATGGGGTTGTCAAAATAATAGAAACACACGTTGGTACAGCACAGTACAGTTCAATAGTACTACAAACCATACACAGTTCATTCATTCATTCATTCATCTTCCATACCCGTTTAGTCCTGTTAAGGGTCACGGGGGTCTGCTGGAGCCTATCCCAGCTGTCATCGGGTGAGAGGCAGGGGTACACCCTGGACAGGTCGCCAGTCTATCGCAGGGCCAACACAGAGACAGACAACCATTCACACTCACACTCACACCTACGGCCAATTTAGAGTCACCAATTGACCTAATGAGCATGTCTTTGGACGGTGGGAGGAAGCCGGAGTACCCGGAGAGAACCCACACAGACACAGGGAGAACATGCAAACTCCACACAGAAAGGCCAGCCGACCCATGGATTCGAACCGGTGTCCTTCTTGCTGTGAGGCATCAGTGCTAACCACCTCTCCACTGTGCCGCCCATACACAGTTCAATCTCTGTTAGTTTTAAACTAATGTTGAATACCACAGTCTTCATGAAGCTAAGATTTAGTGCAGGACTGTTAAATTAGAATGCATTAGTTTTCAGTAGTGTGCCTAATGACCTGGCCAGTCAGTGTATAACAGCAATACTAACCACAAGCTGGTCTCCGTCTGCGTCCTTAAAACAGATTCTAATAAATTTATAAATGTTTAAAGAATAATTTCAGGATGCCTGCACACAACACAAAACAACACAACAGTTTTTTTTCTTAATTATTCAGCTGTATGTCGAAAATAATATATTACTATGTTTAAAGAGCTATTTCTACTCCTAATTTTCTACTTTTAATGTGTTCTGCTTTCCACAAGTTTACATGACAGTTAATTATAGTATATTTAACTCCCCTATGTTCATTTAATATTTTTTGAATTGGTTCACAGTTAAACAGGAAATTAAACCATGCAACAACAGTAGCTTCTTGTCTGCCAGTTTATAAACTGGCACATAAAAAGTGTTAACTGCTCAATAATTATAACCCAGGAGAATAATATATATATATATATATATATAATACTGAAACACTTACAGGGGACATTTTCTCTTCATAGTTTGCATTAACAGCAGGATTTTTACTCTATTTCAGATTAGCATCTTTATGTGTTGGGTTTGGTCTTTTTTTGCAAAGAGTGGGTGGGGTGTTATATTTGTTGTTGTTGCTGGTTTAGCTCTTTACTTAATGGAGGGAAATGAATTCACCCTCTCATATTCTTTCTTTTTCTGCTACTTGTGTGCAGCTGTGGGATGATGGGCTCGCTAAGTCTGCTGACTCATGGGCTTCACGATGCGTTTGGGAACACGGTCCGACACAAGCCATGAAATATATGGGCCAAAACCTGTCAGTCACTTCAGGAAGGTCTGTTTTCTGAATCAGCTCTAGAGTCTTGCACTGCCAACGGGTCAAAAATGATGGATCTGTGCTGCATGTACTTTACCGCATGTGAATGTCTGATTTAATGCCTGCTGGATGTGACAGGTACCAGTCCATCACAGACCTGGTCCGGTCCTGGTACGAAGAGAGTCATCGCTTTTTCTACCCGAACAGATGCAGTGGACCTGTGTGCACTCACTACACTCAGGTAAAGGACGTTTAGTACTACTGTTCTGACAAAATTAAACATTCCTTCTTCCTTTAACTTCACACAAAGTGCAGAAAACAATATTTTTTGGGTTTGTACATTAGGACACAATTTTTCAAGGGACTTGGAGAGTTCTTCTGTGGATTCAATCTGTCTTCGTTTCTGTCTCTTCATGTAACCCTAGACTGACTCTATGAAGTTGAGATCAGGGCTTTGTTGGAGCTGTACCATCTGTTGTTCTCCTTGTTCTTCTTGACTGAAGACAGGTCCTTATGACTCTGGCTTGATGTCTGGAGTCGTTGTTATGCTGCTGCTGGTGGCGTTACAGATAATAACCTAATCTGCAATTTTTGCATGGAAACAGGCATATTTACTGCATTGGATTGAAGACTATTATTTTACCTCAAAATATGTTGAAGTTATCTGTCCTTAAGAAGGACACCTTTTAATCATTTTATTATAATTTTATTTATGGATTGTATAAAATGACTAGAAAAGAGATTGAAATGGATGAAAGAACCTTTTCTTCTGCATTATTTTATAAATAATTTTATTTAATTCTTCTCTTGCAAAATTTAATGTATAAAAATGAAAACAAATGCACCACAAACATGGCTTTGGGTAATTATGATGGCAACTATGGTGACTCTGTATATGAGGGTTTATTTTCCTCATCAAATTCCACTAGTTAGCATGGCATTGTGAGGTGAAACAAAAATGAATAAATTCTCAGGTTCATCAAAGCCAAATGACCTGCTGCCTGAGATATTAAAATAAATGTTTGTGTTTCTCTCAGATGGTCTGGGCGAGCACCAGCAGAGTGGGATGTGCTGTCAGAAAATGCTCGAACATGTACGTGTTTGGGAAAACCTGGAGAGAAGCAACGCTGTTGGTCTGCAACTATTCTATAAAGTAAGAGTAACTTAATGTAAAATTTGGGTTATTGACTTTCTTACAAAACAGTTATAATAGAAGATGAAATTCATGAATGGAAAAAAGTCAATGCAGTAAATTCATTGTTGTCATGCTCTTCCTCACTCATACAGACAACTCAAAAACACACTGGATAATCCTGCTGCTATGCACAGGTCACATTAAGTCCAGTACAACCTTAAGTTGTGCATCACAACTTTATTTAGTTTATTTAGATACAAGCAAAAGAAACTCTTAAATTATTCTTCAACGTGTCGTTCTTTTACAAGAAGGAGAAAACAATCTCATAATATTTTAGTATAAATAAAAAAGCATCAAATCCAGGCCGACTGTGGCCTTTCTGTGTGGAGTTTGTATGTTTTTCCTGCGTCTGCGTGGGTTCTCTCCTGGTACTCCGGCTTCCTCCCACTGTCCAAAGACATGCTGGTTAGGTTAACTGGTGATTCTAAATTGGCCGTAGATGTGAATGGTTGTCTGTCTCTCTGTGTGATAACAGCTGGGATAGGCTCCAGCACCCCGCAACCCTTCACAGGACAAACGGTTACAGAAGATGAATGAAGGAATTACACAATCATCAGCATCAGACACAAAGTGAACCAAAGGCTTTTAGGGCCCCTCTGTTTATTTTCTCCAGTTGATACTATGTACAGTCTATTAACAGATAAAGGAGCTTTTGCTGTTTGCGAAGTTGGGACTCAAAACACAAGCTTGGACAGAGCTGTGGCATATGACAGAGACATCATGAACAGAAAATATAATTTTTTTTTAGATGAGGTGAGTTTTTAAAACAGACGGACACAGTTACACAGGATGATGATGAACAGTTTGCTTTATTTTTAGACCAAATGTGAATTAACCTGCAGCTGAAAATGGCTGAAAAAAAGAAACACACTGTTAACTCAAATCTGAGTAACATTTTCAAAAAAAAAAAAACTGTGTCCAGCTGAAGAAGCTACTCGGATGAGTGGTGAAACGTCTTCTCAAAAAAACTCTACAAGTCCAGTTGCCTTTTTTAACCTTTGTTGGATATGTGTCGAGCTGTTTTAAGAATAAAAGTATGGATTTATAGATTTACACCTGAAGGATCTGGCGATGCTGAGTGCAACTGGGAGTGTGAGGAAGTCAGAAAGTACTGATAAAGCCTGTTTGGTTATTAGCTTATCTTTGGATGTTAACAACAGCTAAAATATTGCCTTTTTTTCTTAAGTACATACTGGAACCACAACATGCATCACAAGGCCTTAGTTGACATTACGTTTGTTTGTCTTTCAGAGGAAACTGGGTGGGAGAGGCTCCTTATAAGACTGGGAAGCCTTGTTCTCTCTGTCCGTCCAGCTATGGAGGCTCCTGCTGGAGAAACCAGTGCTCACCAAACACAAAACCCAGAAGACTTTAACAGAAGATAGTACTGAAACAACAGTTTTGTGATTTTAATGTGAAATCCAGTCTAAACTAACACAACAGTTGCATCACAAAATGATTAAACAGATGCAGCTGTCCTGTTACCACTGTTACTGTGTGTATTGTAAATATTTCACACACATTAATTTCCATTGGTGTCGATTGTCCACACTTCAATGACCGTTCTTTTACTTTGGAGTTTTTGCACTGTTATTAATGAATTTGAACAATGACTGAAAAGCTTTAAAATGGGAATCTTGAAGATTTCCATCCTGTTTGATTTGGCTACACCTCTACTTCTAGGTGGTAACAACAAATGTGGTTTAATAGTTCGGAGGACAGCAAAACAAAGTATTGTCATTTTGATAAAGTATTCAGGCAATAATTATCCTTTTTATATCCTTCTGTGAGCAGCTGGCATTATATTTTATCCTGATCTGATTGGCTGCTCTTTCTTCTCCCATCACTCATTGCATCTTTCAAATGACAGTTGTCTTGTTTTCATTCAGTTTGCATTAGCAGAAATCTCTCTGAACCCATCAGCTAAGGTCCAGTGATGATGTAGTATTCTGCATTCATATCCAGATATCTGTTTACCGAGATTTACATTAGCTGTAACTTAATACAGCATTTATTTTCTAAGAATGATGCCGCAGTTCATAAAAATGAGAATATGTAAATACTGCTTTCCTTCATGAGTGGGCCATTGCTTGGCTCAGCCACCATGGTGTAAACTGCCACTTTACAACTGAAAATTAAGCACTTTTATTGTACACATTAAACAGTAATTAAACCTGCCTTGTCATTAACGAGAATGTGTTGAATGTATGGTTGTTTGTGTGCCTGACTGAACATTAATTACGTTATAAATAAGTGATGATGCTGTACATCCATATAAATAATCCGCCGTTCTTGTGTTTACTCACTGCTGCTGCAGGATATTTTCTGTCCTGCGTTTCACCTCATTACGTCTCAACATTCACCCATCAGAGACTTTCTCTGCCATAAAACAAGAGGCTAATGCAGCTTTTATGGTTTAAAATACGAGGGAATCAGCTCTGCTTCCCTACACACACAGATGCTTGTAAGAGTATCTTTGTCAGGACGTTTACGGACTTAATGCATTCCCTAGTCCCTCACACTAACCCTAACCATAACCTAGTTGTATCTTTGACCCTAAAACCAAGTCTCAACCCCTAAACAGCCTCATAAAAAGAGAGGACCGGCCAAAATGTCCTAACTTTGCGCAAATGTCTTCACTCCGATGGTGTAAAACTCAAACTGGTCCACAGAAAGATAGCTGTACAAGAACACACACACACTAATTTGTGTTTCTATCTTTGTGAGGACCTTTAAATGATATATGCATTCCATGGCCTCTTACCGTAACTCTAAAACCAAGCCCCCTTTGACTAAATAAAACAAAACCACACACACACAGCTGCCACGGAAAGCACAAATGTAAAATATTTGATATAGAAACCAGTTTCAAGTTCCAAAGAAACTAGTGTAAAGAGACTCTTTGATCAGTGCCTTATTGACTACAGTTATTGTTTACTTGGCAATTCAATTCAGAAGTGGAGGGTGGCTGTAATTTTCCTTTTGAGAGAAATGTGTCCTTACCTTACATTTTTGTTCAGATCAGGTTATTATTTAAGTAATTTCATATTCTGTTTTCAATACTTCTCCACTTTTAGTAATAGCCCATCATTTTATAAAACAGTCAGTACGTTTCTTATTTCAAGAGATGACATGAATGCTAGCTAGCCGTAGGTTTTTTTATTTCAAGAAATGACATGAGATGACTTTTTTTTTTTTTTTTTAATTAAAAGTTAGTCAATGTCTTGGGATCTGCAGGCCCAAATATGTAACAGCTCAGTAGTAAGCGATATTTCACCTGATTCAAAACAAAACTAATGACGTAACTCATTGTCCACCGTTTGTTCGCTGCCACCCTCAGTACATTCTCCACTCCTCTCTGTCTTTTATGTCCCTCCCCAACCTCCTGCTTTCCCTCTCCTTTCTGTATAAACTCTGCTGCTTATTCAACGCTCTTACTCATCCGTAATCCCTATCTGGAGAAATGGCTGTTTGGTGATGAGGACAAAAAAGAGAAAAGCACATAATAACTTTATGTCTATTTGAGTTTCTATCATCATGTTGCCATAGTTACTGCTGCTATATAGATTGGTGTCCATACGAGCCTGGTTACTGTTTAACCTCCCCACCCACATTTGCCCAGATTAGGAAAATCAATAAGATAACAGCGGCAACACCGGCCTTACCTTGCACCAACAACACCCTTCTCACACTACGGCACCGTGCACCAAACTTCCACATTTTACACCTTAAAGTGAGGGAGGATAAAGTGGATTTAAAACGTATGCTCGGGAGGAAGCGGAGGACGACATGGTCAATGTAAACACACAAGTCAGTTCAAGTATGGAACTTCCATTTGGTGAGTACACACTTTCGTTTTTATTAACTTGCTTCTGTGGTTATAGTAACAGAAAGTCAAGTGTGGCCTCTGCTCGCTTTTTCTTTATTTTGCGGTGGTTTGTGCAGCAGCCATTTCAGAGCTCTGCGGGATCACGGCAGAGCTCAGGGTGGAAATATCCTCGCCATATGTGTCTGGCTTTTTCACACGGCTGTAATCCAGGAGGTGTGTCAGAGATATGGAGGTTGTTAAAAAGGCCATGGGAGTTGGGCCTGATGGTGATGATGGTTCAGAGGGCTTGGGATGTGAGAGCTGTTAGAGCACTGTGAGTCAGAGGATGATTTGTTCTGTTTGGGAAACTGCGGTATAGAACTGGGGTGCTGAAAGTGCTACGAAAATCCAAGATTTGTGTTTTTCATGGCTAGAGTATATAATACTAAAGAAACAAACAAAGTAAATGGTTCATTTATGATCCCCAAAACAGCTGAAGGCTAAAAACCCTCACATTGGATTTCTGTTTTGAACAGTCTGAATGAAAGTGAAGGCCTGACAGTTCAACGTCCCACAGCAGTGTTCAGATAGCAGTTGGTGGGTGCTTGGTTTTTCTCATGGTCATTCATTAAATTATTTGCATATCATGGTGGGATGTGGAGATGCAAATCCATTTTCACAAAGCTTCCATATAATGAGAAAAAAAAATTCAATGAAAAGCCGGTGTGTTCCTGGACACATGCTGCCGTATGATCAAGTGTAATTTCCTTCAGAGTGAGGGAAAATTACATTTACAACTAGCATAGCGTCAACAAGTAGGCTTATTCCTACTCGTGCTCTTTCAATTTCTTTCCATAATAAGACTTCTGCTATACCAAAGTATCAGTTACACATTCGAGCACAGAGAAATGTCCGTGACTACTCAGAAGGCTAACTGATAAATGACTTCAGTCGTCACCCAGACCAGTTTTCAGCTGGTGCTAATGCACATCAATCAAATCAGCATCTCAAGTTTCCTTACAGTTTCTCTTGGTGATTTACTTCCCCCCAGAATTTCTTTTCTATTTGCTTGGATCCTAGCAGTAAATGAGGGGGATGAGTTCTCCAGGCTAACAAATATAGGTCAGATGAGCACCTCTGAGAAAATAAAACACGTCACTCCTTCGTTTAGGGGGAAAACAAACGAAGCTTGGCATGGACTTTAATGTGACGTAGTGGTGCACAATAAAACCAACAGAGGACCACCGGAATTACATGAGGAACAATTTGTCAAATTCACTCTGCCTGCTATAGAATATGGAAAGATACATAGACAAAGCCTAATTTAATCCATCTTCAGTCAGTTATGTCCCTTCAATCTGGTGCAACAACACCACTCAATGATCAGTGATGTCCTACCTGGACAACAAATTACCAGATATTTTATTGTCTGTCCTGCCCAAAGAATGCTAGCTAGCCGTAGCATGGTGATAACTGACGTAGCTATGTTATATGTTAGTCCAGTCAGTCTTTCTTGAGCTCCAGCCACTATCTGTTTGAAGCCTCGAAGAACCAGGCTCCACTACAACCTGTTACAACAGCTGTTAATACACTGTTGCCCATAAAGTGGGAATAAAATATGTTTTACCTCTTCTCATGAAATTATTGTGACAGTGTGATTTGTATAAATATGAAAAAAGAAGTCTGAAAACAAAATGATTTCAACTTTGTGGGTTTATTAAACAGCTTATTAAATTCATGAATGTTTTATTAATATATTCTCAGTCTGATCTATGCTGACGCTCATATGAGCTATTGAACTCCAATGTTTTTTCTCCATTTTGTCTCTGGTCTGCTTCATCATTTTCGAGCACAGTTATTTAGTTTTTGTCTTTAAAAATATAAATGTAGCCTCTCAGTGTTGTCAAACAGATTTGAAGAGTAATTATTGTGACATGAAATCAACACCATAATGAAAACTATTTAATTCAAGCCAAAGAGCAAACATATGTCACAGCAGATGTCCACATAAAAGAATAAGTGCATTTTACAATGTTTACCATAAGCCTGTTTGATTTATATATAATGTTTTTATTATGTCAATTAAAATCTCATGTATGTTAATCTACATTACTAAAATTCAACATGATGATACCACAAACACAGAGCTATTGTCGGTACTGTCAGTCCACCACTGAAAATAGTCCTCAGCATATACATCACTGTAGTTTCTCTTGTTTGTGAGATGTGTGTTAAAAAATCTGTACCCAGATAACTATGTGTATTAGGTAACAAACAGTTTGACTTTGCAAGCTGTTTCTAAATATTTATTACACATATTCAGTAGGAACCAACTGACTTGGAGCTGAGGGCCACAGAGAGGCTGGGGAAGGGGGAAAGTCCTGAGAGACGGGGTAACACATGCAAATAATAACAAACAAATAGAATATTTTCAACCTTACTGTTTACTAAACCAGCAAACACTGCATTGGTCAGATTAAAAAAATATATTACAAAGCTGAAATATAACCAGAGAACTGTTTCACCGCAGCTCAGATTACTGTTTTTCAGTACAATAGCAACATTTTCTGAGAGGATTTGTTTACAGTATATGCTTGACAAATCTCCCAAAACCAGGACATTTATGTTACATTCTTTGGCAGCTGCCTGCTCTAAGCTTCTTTTTGGCCTAGATCGGGTTATACTTTGCTTCTTTGTCCAGTCAAGCTACAAACCTCTATTCAGTCCCATTCTACTTTAAATGTTTCCAGGAAGCATTACACATGGGGACATTTTTCATATTTTACTAAAGACAAACATGAGAATTTGACTTATTTCTAAAATTAATTCTTCTCTTTACTCAACTACTGAGACGGTCGGTCAAACCCTCCTCCTTCAAAGCCAACTTTTAGCTCATAGAGCCCTTATAGTTTGTGCCAGACACATGGGATTAATTGCTCAACGGTCGCAGACTGGACAAACTCACGAGCTCTGCTGTTGGCAGAATCACTTGGTGAATGTAAACATGACAACAGCCGCTGAACAGACCCTCAGCAGATATCTGTTTGCCTACAAAGACAGGGCCTCTCAAAGCACAAACATTATCTAATATGAACGTGAAACACTATGGTAAATAATGTTTGTGGTGGTAGCTGCCATGTTGATGAAGATGATCAAGATCTAGCTATACAATGTTTGTAAGATTTGTTCAAGTTTAACGTGGCAGGAAAAAACTAAGCTGTAATACTACACTATAAAAATACTCAAATGCAAGTAAAAGTCTTGAAGCAAAACACATTTAAAAAACATTCAACTAAAAGTTCTTATAAAGTGGCATAATGGCCCCTTTCAGTGTTATATTATTGTATTAAATAATGGATGCAACAGTATGTAAGCTAGCCTGGCGTAACCACATTCAAGTCTTGTCAGAAAGGATTTGATTATGAGGTGTGTTACCAGACTGGGTGTGGGGTGAATTTAAACAGAAAAAAACCCCACCTCTGCCCAAACTGGATAGTTCACCAACCAGTCATAGACATTTTGTTGCAAACAAATTAAACTCCATGGTGCTCAGATGACGTGTATGCCTACGTTGTTACTGTTACTCGTTTGTCCATCTCTGCATAAAAAAAAAAAAAATCCCAAATTATATGACATACCCTGCAGACCGTTGCCCGAGCATAGACACTTCCCATTAGAGAGCTTGCAGACAAACTTTATAGTTCTGTAGTGTAAAACTATAATGTATGAACACTATGGTACAGAAGCACAAAGTAGCATTAAATGTAAACATCTAAAATTTGTACTTAAGTGAAGTCTTAGGTATGAGTCTTTTCATTGGAGACAATCATACTCACGTTCAACACAGCTATAAAAATGGTAAAATCCTTATTTTTAATCATTTTTTGTGGTGATTATTTTTGGCACAGTTGAAGAAGGAAGCAGTTAATACTAGAAAAAAAAACGGAGCTTCAAATAAATCTTTAAAGCAATTCAGTTATTTTGTATCGGTAAAGCTGCTATGCTCTGGAGTCTGAAACACGGGCGATTAGCATGGCTATGGACCCTCGGTACGCATGAATACGCACGTGTGTATGTTCTCTTCATCACTGACATTAAGAAATCAACTGGGCTGCTTTACAAACACACTTTCAAGCATATAATTCTAAACATCTGATGTGTAGGGCTTCTCACGTATGAATGTGGCTGCTTTTGCACATGCAGTACTTCTACCCTGTTTACTTTGCCCATGTAGTAAGACTGTATTTGGAATAATGAAACTTAACAGAGTCAAATAAAACTGAATCAGTTTGTGTGAACTATCAATGCATCCAGTCAAATTATAGTTGAATTTAATAATTATAGCACTGAATATGACAATCTGCAAGCTTATCAGGCAGGCATATCTACTAATGACCTTTCTATTGCTTCCTTTTGTCATGCGGACTAACCACTTTGAAATGTTAATTCCAGTATTGCTGTGTTTCTGTTGACTAAAACTTGTAAAACACAGTGACCAGAAATGAAAGTCTGTGAAAGAATAAGTACCTATATTAAAATTATATCCCAAATATAAATAACAGCAAGACTAAGCTTGTGTTGTTGAAAAGCTACAGTGAAAAAACACTCAGCTAATTATATGAAATTGAATCCTTGATTCTGCAAATCTAGCTGTACGTCCCTTCTGTTCAACAGAAACATAAAGCCCAAATATCAGCCTGTTTGGAGAGTAGGTATTACACACTGTTCACTTGACGCTATAAATCCAGGCGCTCAAGTCTCCAATCAAATCTCATTGTGACAGGCATTAGGGGATTATCCCTGTGTGCTTTGGGCCCTTACAGTCGGCCTGGTGGCCCCGGCAAACAGCACTATCCGGTAACCGTGGCACTGCTTCTACTCGCAGCCTGCCTCAGCCTGGCCGGCCCTGAGAGAGCCGCCGAGGCTCATGGGCCTTCGCTCAGCTGGCCGGCTCACTGTCAGAGCTCGGCATTCACAGGGATGTACGGTCAGGATGGGACGCAACACTTCACAGAACCAGGTGAGGCCAAAGTAAAGCGCTAGATTTGTGTTTTTTGGGTGTTTTTTTTTTTTTTTTCTGTTTGTGCAGTAAAAGCACAGAGCTGTGGAGAGTGCTGCTGCTGGAAGCTGAAGGGAAGCACTGATGTGAAAATGAATTATTTAATCTGTTTCTGGTTTGTGGTTGTTTGAGCATTTCAAAAGAAATGTGTTGTAGAACTGTTTTGAGAGAGAAAATTTTCAAGAGCTGCTTCACTGAATATGTTTCTGATTTATATTAGGCTACGATATTTTTCCATCTCAAATTATTGGACTTTATGCGATGAATATTTTGAACATACAGAGGTATTGAATGGAGATTCAGAAATGTTTGTGAATGAAACATACAGTATACTCTAGTATGAAGCTGGTTGACAAGCTACGAACAGGGACCACCATGTGTCCACATGATGGCAGCAGTAAACAGTGTTTTATACTAACTGACCACCCAGTAGTGGAGGGTAACTGGACCCAAGTACAGTTACTTAATGGTGGAGATAAACTATGCAGATTTACACAGGTACTAAACTTTATCTTAGTTTAACTCCACTTCAGTATCCTATTTTTTTCTGCATCATTTGAAATCAACTCAGCTCAGTGTAGATTAAGACTCCATTTGTAAAACCTGTGATGTGGTCCTACTTTAACTAAACTACCAACCAAATTACAAAGTTAGAATTAGTTACTGCACAACCAGCTGCAAAACTAAAATTGAAACAAGAGGCTGTAGATCAGGTGATTACTAATGCCTTGTTAAATTAATGAAAAAAAAATACAAAAACACCGTTTCTTGACATTTCTCATCTGATCTCATTTTTAGATGTCACACTGAAAACGTCCTCTTTGATTAAGCCCTGCGCTGACAGGTTAATGCAGAATTCCTGATTATTTTGTGGCTTGTCATTCGGGCTATGGAGGTTAAATTTGTATTGATTGTCTGATGACTGGAGAACCTATAGAGAGATAAAAGTGCTTAGAGCAGAGCTGCTGACAGAGGCAATTGGGACAGCAGTCAAAATGAATTCTCAGCAAAACAGGGTTAATGATTACAGGGCCTTATCACACGCTGTGATTGATTTACGTCGTGCATAGGTCTTCATGTTTATTGATGCAATTGTTTACTTATTTGGTGCACAGGGGCTACTTGAGGTTTCAGTCTGACTGCGTGTAACAAGATTATACATGTTTTTCTTTTAGATTTTATCTGTAGAAAATATTGCATTCAGCTTGAAACAGTACCAAGATGTGTTCATGGTTTCTTTGGGGGATTCAGAATAAGTTTGCAAGATAAAGAAATAGATGAAGTAATTGTGCATTAAGACTATAAATGTGTAGACTTTACAAAAAGAGATCATTTCTGTGCTACCCGTGCTACAGACACTTTAAATACAAAAACACACCTGTGGTATTATGAGGTGCTGGACAACTAAATAGTGTCTATAGTTGTCTGAGAACAAATTAGCGGTAAGGCAACCCAAAACTGTTTCATCCTTTTGGCATTTTCTTTACTGACATCATCTTTCTAAAAGATTAAGTTAATCGTCAGCTGAAAGCCCAAAAGAAAACACTTAACAGTGCATTTTTTATGTTTTTAATTAACATTGTAAGGTCCTTTCACTGGTCCGTTTGGTAACTTGATTATATTGATTTTAGCAGAAAACCTGAAAAACTACCCACAGGAGATGAATTGGCTCTGAATGAAGCCAGGTTTGTAGGCCTCTGAGGACAAATTAGAGTCTATTATTTGATGAGAAAAAGGAAAAATAACCAAAAAAAAAAAGTGATTTAGCTGAGGTTTGTAAAATCAGTTTCAACAATAAAGGCAAGAGAAAAGAACAACACAGTTTTACAGACTAAGTACTCCAACAGCACTATCTGAAAATTGTCCATTTAGTCTTCATGAATAATAAATTTGTGTTTAGTCAAAAGAAATAAAAGTAACTAAGAATATTCCATTGGCACCGAAAATATGATATTCCCCCGCTCAGCCACAGGGGCTTGCATAAGCTGTGTTATTTGCAGATAGTTATCTGTTGACAAGGTCTTTGCCATGACACTCTACTCACCTATCTCCTCAATCTACTGCAGCAGCCTTTTTCAGCTGGCCTCAAATCTGCTGCAGGCAGCACATTGTCTCCTTCTGTTTGTCTTATCAACACGCTCCTCACAAAACACTCACATTTCCATTGTGATGTAGCGCTCTTAGAAAGAAACAAGATAAGTCCACAGACAGATTATATTCCATATTCTTATTAACTGTTCCAGGCTGCCATCATCGTCTTTTTTTTCCTCCCCGTTGGTGGGTCCTGTATTTTGATTTTACTGTGTTGCTTCCCTGCCGCTCGCCTTTGAGATCGGACTTGGGGAAATGAAATGTAGTCATTGAGGAGAAGGTACAAATAGGCAGTGGTTACAAATGGAGTTTGGTCAGTGGTCGGAGATTCCTATTCAAAAGATAGACAGGACTTTGTTCACAAACTGGAGTTTGAAGTTTCAAAGGGGAGAATCACACAAGTGTTACATCAGGTCTCAGCGATCCTTTGACTTTTAGCCCCGGGGCAGGAGTTTGGGTGACTGATTATAAGACAGCGCTGTCTGGACCATCACATTTCAATATGGCAGCCTCCCACTGTATTTAGCATGTATTTACCAGCTAAAGTTGCAGCTGGATTATCACATTAACAAACTAATTTCTTTACTTAAAAAAGAAATTAAACTTTTATTTTATTCTGTTATGTTAAAACAGAGCACAAGCCAAATCACGATAAGAACAGTGAACTCACGCTGCTGAGTTTCTGTCCTATTTTCTAGTCTATCCTGCAGTGTGTGGCCCTAAATGAAAGTTGTTACATGCTAATTTAATTACTGCAATCATTTCATACTGACTATATCTAAAGGTGCCATCAGTGGTAATTTAGTGCTGCTGTGTCCAGCCAGCTATAGACTACACAAAGTTTCAGGATTTCAAATGTCCTATAATTGTATATTGATATACAGCAATAAAAAACGTTTTTAGAGTTGAGCATGAAGCTGATATTTATATGAATAGTCAACCTTTTTAGTTTGTGTGTCTAACATTAAGAATATGTTTTTTCTATAGAGTCTACATACATGTTAACAGCTCTGTGAGACTGTTGAGACTTAGCTTAGAAGTGCTAACGTTAGCATACTAACCTAATCAATGACCATGTGCCGGTTTTTGTGGCTTGTTTGCTTATGTTGTCAGAAATGATAGAGGTGAATGTTAAGTTAATACATTGTAATTTTAAAATATGCTCATGAACATGTTTCATATATTCCTTCTTATATATATATATATATATTCAAGTTACCTGCTCATCAATTTGCAAATTAGCCTCAGTGGCTTCTACACAGCAACAGTTGCCTGGCAGCTGTGTTCTCGTGACTTAGCTGATGTTACCACTTGAATGCCAAGCTTTTTGCATACAAGATCTCCCATGACGTAACCATGAATACAGAGGTTCCATGTGAAGGTAAACTTTAGAAGTTGACAAATTAGGGTTTTGACCTGACGGAATATAAACATCGTTTGTAATCATTTTGTGGGCACCCTGCCATCTAGTATGTAAATGTGTTGATCTGGAACAAAATAGCAGGCCCATGTTTTCCTCTTTAACAGGATTAAGAATCTACAAACAGGTTAGAAGCTCTGTGAGACATCTACTTTAGACATGGTCACCATTTTAGCTTGTCAGTATGCTAAATTGCTATTCGTCAATTAGCATAAAACAACTAGGTTGTGGATAATTTGACATTTTGACCTGACTGAGGGGAATTATTAGTATTTACCCTCTGGAGACCATGAATTACTTAACAACACAGGCCTCCAATATTTCAATTTTAATGGATAATGTAGCAATGCAACTGCTAGCATGGCTAAATATTACTTAAATTCTTGATTGTATCACAGACATATTTAGCATTTTCTTTCCAGCAAAATAAAACAGTTAACTTTCTGTCTTATTACCTGTTTTTCTTACATTTGTATTCCTTGCCATACTATGCTAACTTGCCATAGCTTCATATTTACCATATTCATCTTTCCTTAACCAGTCCTTTAAGATCACTCAATTTAATAATTTTCAGTCAACTTCTAGAAAGATTTTTGAATCATACAGAATATCTTCCTGATGACAACAATAGGGCTGTTTTAAGTGTAAAATTTCCAATCTGTAGACGTAGATTAGGATTATGAATATAGTGGCTGCATCATAATGAGCACGTGTTGTCATAGGGCCTTGTGTTTTATGGCCTACACATGTCAATCCGGCCTGTGGCTATTGTGTGAATGGAGGTACGGTATGTCAAGACAAACCCCCTACTGCAATTTTCAAATAAGTCAAAGGAAAAATTTGAGCAGTCCTATCTAACACATCAGAACAGTTTGTCAGTTTGTGATTAAGAAAGCTATAACCATGCAGATTATACTTTATAGTCCTATATATGACTGTTCCTTGAGGAGTTCACAGAAATTTAAGATGGGAGCAGCGATAAAGCCCTTTAATGACTGGGAAGATAAGATTTGCTGTGAGTGACTCATTCATAGCTCCACACTCATTCTCTCATCCTCACCCCCGCCCCCCATGCTCACTCTGCTTTGAAATAATGAGCACGCTTCTTGAGCAAATATGGGCATTGCAGAAGAGTAGCACGGATCGAACATGAAGAAATGTTGTAATAGATGACCTCTGTACACACAAGCGAAACCACTAATCAAGCTGCGTTCGCCGCGCCATAATTAACTGAGTGTGTAAAAAGCTGCTAATCATTTTTTGATCATGGGTGTCAATATCCATTGAGTTAATCGCGTTGTTTAAGATCTTTTACGCCATCTGATAGATCAATGCATCTAGAGCTGTGACAGTCAGGAAAGACTAGATTTTGTAGCTTTCAATCAGAGTTGATCATTTCTGATAGGATTATTGGTGTAGGAGGGGGTTGTCAATACTCAGTCATCTCGGAATCACGCACAGGAGCCTCCAGACTCCATGTTATAGCGTTTACTTGGCTGAAGAAAAATAATTTTATGAGTCTCCAGTATAATTTGAGTGTATAGTTAACAAGTTCACCTACCCAGGGTTTTACTGCTTCAGAGGTCTAGTTGAACTCAGGATCATTGACCTATTGCTATGTACTGGCACTTTCTCTTCAAATACAAGACTACTGTTTGCTGTGTGACATGTAAGAGATGGCCGATTTGCGCAAGCAGAGAAATTTATTTTTTTAAAAAACAATCAGATCAGTGTCACAAAAGTCACAGAGTGAACGCAAACCAACATGAATCACATGAATCCAGTGTATTAGATTGTATTGATTACCACGTGACATATATACGTTAAATTACAACTTGGAAAATGCAGCGTGCAATGCAACCTTTTACATTTTAATTAAACAGTTCATACTTTTAAAGTAGAGGTGCATCCTGCTTTCCATCTTAAAATGGAAAATTACAGAGCAGTGTTTTTAGGTTTAACTCATTTGGCCTTCCTTGTTACCCTTTATTTCTAAATATTCAGTATATACTCAGTAATTTAAAAATCCAGTGCAGTTCTCAACTGACACTGTGTTGTTACCCTCTTACTCCTATTTATTAATAGCCCACCTGTATATACTAATATTGTAAAGTTGGTCACTACATGCTGTTCATGTGAACAGGTGCAAGTTTCATCTTACTCTGTCTTAACTTTCTATTCAGTGACTTGTCCCTGTAAGAGGCCATCCTAAACTGTTCCTACAGTGTAATGCAATGCATCATTCAGATTTAGACTTATCCTTTATTAAATTTATCATAGAGAGTATTTTAAATGTTTCCTTTATGATGAAGAGCTACAGAAATGAACTTGACTTCAAGAATCTTCCACTTTTCTTCTGAACCACTGAGTGTGTCTCTCTCTGAGAAGCTGCTGACTTTCCAAGAGCAAGTGCTGATCTTTTGGATCAGCCTCACGTGCACCTTGCATTGCCACAAACAACGAAGGCTTTGACATAAAGGCATTACTTTGCTTTAGAAAGAGTTATTTCCCTTGTTAATTATGGCAGAATTAACCCAGATTTACCAGCTACGTATTACACATGGAAATAGGTCTGAATATGGCAGACTGCTGTTAACTCCTGTTATGGATGAAGTATTCAAATGTGTCAAAGTTAGAGATCAGAGTTTTAATATTAAGGAGTATTTTAATATCTTTTAACTTATCTGTGCAGAGGAAAGTTTGTGTGGATTAACTGTGGATGGAGGCTTTGGACACTGGTGTGTGTTTTGTTTGCCATGCTGCAAGTCGTTAAAAGTGGCAGGAAAGGTGGAGAAGCGGATTCCCTTGTAACAGTCAAGTTTTCCTTCTGAAATGTTGTGTAGAGGTAGAAAGTAACCTAAATAGAAAGGGTTAAGTACCACTAAATGTATCCTGGCAGATGTTTGACACTAAGCTATACTAAAAGACACAAGATGACTCTCGCGAGTTTAATCAAGAAGGAAACTGACAAGTATTGTAAATTTCTCTTCTGTAATGTAGTGGAGTAGTAGTATAAAGTACTTTTTTATTTAGTTATTTTCATCAGTGGGTCTCATTGTCGAAGACAATCGAATCCAAGCAGCTTTTATATATTCTTTGTTACTTTGTAACATATTTGTTGTCAGAAAGCTTTTCCTCATCTATGTGAACTATGTGAAAACATAGAAGCTCAGGTGCAGGTTTTGAACCATCAGGTCATTAAAAGTGACAGAAAGGGATTCCTTGGGCTCTGCCAGAAGAGAAGGGGGTTGTAGAGTAAATAGGCAAATATAAAGTTAGATTATTCTTTCTGAAATGTTGTGGAACTGGTATATAAGGTACCAATGCTAAATGTGTTACTTTTGACTATTGTGGTTCTCCCTGCAGACACAAGCTAAGCAGCCCTGTCTCTGTTGCTTTATAGCATGATGTGGACGAGGTTAACATCAGACATTCCTCATTGGTGTGAACAGAATATAGAAAACGTTTCTAAACCTACACCAGCCCTTGAAGGTTTTGATTGACCTGCAATATTTCATTAAAAGTGGCAGACATTTTTGGTTCTTCTACTTAAGTAACTCTGCTAAGTTACTTTCTACTATTCTAGGTCTTCCTGCAGACACGTGAAGCTAGGCTGCACTGTTGTTTATTTCCTGTAGCTTTACAACATAATACCGAGGAAGCAACTGTCAAACAGCTTTTCAGTTTGAACTAAATATAGGAGCTTAGATGGAGATTTGAACCTACGGCAGGCCTTGAGAGTTTTGATGTATCTTCAGCATGTCATTTAAAGAGACAGAAAATGATTATACATGTTTGACTTGGAGAGAAGATTTAGTAGTGTAGTAAGTAGACAAGTTAGATTTCTCCCTCTGAAACATAGTAGAGTAGTAGCATAAAGTAGCTAACATCCACCTCTGTGGGTCTCCCCGCAAACACTTGAAGCTATACTTTCGTTTGTTACTTTACAACATACTAGGGATGGCGTAATTGGAGTGCATGTGATATCGGCATGCAACAGAAAAGTGTAGGCCATAAAATGAACTGGTTTAAAGTCGTGGGGCAGTGATTTGGCTCTGGTGGAGGAATTGTTTATCCATTACTGACAGAGAACCATGCAGGAATAGCAGATATCAAAGTTGTGCTATCTCTTCTGAAAGAAAAAAAACACAACCCTGTGATTCACCACTGAAGGTGCTGGTTAACCATCAACCAGGCAGACACTCCACCTCCCCTCTGGTTAGCGGCACGAGGGAAGGAGGAGAAGGAGGCGATCTCTGCTGTCAGTCACTGTCCTCCACTCTGACACTCATGGGTCCCCATCACACTGGTCTAAGGAGCTGTCCTGTTACTGGGCGGAGCTAGGCCCAAAAAAAGAGGGAGGGGGGTTAGTAGAGGTGTACGGGGGTGTGAGAAAGGAAGGAGAAAGAGGAGGGGGGCACATTAGCTTCTTGGACAAGTCTTTCTGCTCCACTGTCAAGTAGTTGAGAATTTGTTTGCCCAAAGCACTGGCAGTCATGGACATGGCAGACTACAGCGAGGCTCTGGACCCAGCCTACACCACGCTGGAGTTCGAAAACATGCAAGTGCTCCCCTTGGGCACAGGTGAGTCTCATATATGCAGCTCTGGCGTTGAACTTTGAAACTTTTACTGATTTAAAACTTTGGTCAGGAGAGGACAGTTCTTGCGTGAAGTGATAAAAAGGGGTCATTTGTCCATCTGCTCCTGCTCACAGAGGGATGATCAGAGTGCGCAGTGGTCTTCTTTTATCAGCCTGTGATGGTAAAACATTAAGAGATTTCGCTTTTAAGACTGCTGCGACTCTCAGCGCGCTCAGGTCAAGGGATCTGAACATGTTTCGGCTTGAATGGTGATGTGGTGATCGATATTCGTTCTGCCATGAAGCAGTAGTTTGAGTATCATGATCACCCTTCTCCTGTTACAAACGGTCTGTTCCCACAGAGTCTAAACCAAAGAATAAGGATTCAGTTTTTCAATATGTGCTCACACTGACACCAGCGTATTTATATTTGCAGTCTCCCATGACTTCTGGCTGTGATCCTGACTATAAAATTTCCAGTGAGATTAAAAAAAAAAAAAAAAAAAAAAAGAGTCTGCCAGGGAACTTTTTAATACTGCCTCACCACCACTACACAGTCTCGCTCTATTATATAAATGTATATCAAGCTCTCTCTTTATGAGTCTGCCTGCCATTTTAAATAGAATGCATTTCAATAACATGGGTCATGACACACTCAGTGATTGATCGACTCGGTCTGGTGACTGTGAGGGTGGCTAGAAAGAAAACTGTCTCCAGTGATTGCCTTTTCAGGGGTAATCAAACCTACATCACTTATGCTCTGTTGACTCTGTCTGAGCTACTCAGGCAGGTAACAGATCCTCGTAGGTTCTCACGAAGACTGGTTTTAATCAGCCGTCAATGGAGCTGATCACCGCGTTCGCCCCGGCTGTTCACACCTGTGTGCCAGTGATTAAACATATTTCTTAAAGCTTGTTGTTTGCCTTCTGGTTAAGCTGTCATAAAAACCCTCTTCCTCCAGTTTCAGGTCGCTTTGTTGTATGCGTGTACAACTAATGACTTAAAAGCCAGATGACCTGATGAGACATTTTTTTTTTTTTTTCTCTCTGCTTGTGTCAGACTCCTCACCGGCTGAAAGCGCCAACATGAACGCTAGCGGCCACCTGGCAGCAGGCAGCTTGTGTGCCATATGTGGAGACAGAGCGACTGGCAAACACTATGGGGCCTCCAGCTGTGACGGCTGCAAGGGCTTCTTCAGGCGCAGCGTCCGCAAAAACCACATGTACTCATGCAGGTGAGGAAAGCACTAAGAGAAGAGGGAGAAATACTGAAAATCTTTTGATTTTCTGCCGCTGTTTGTGTCACCGAGGAATGAAACTTGCACATTTAACCAGTGGAATTGATTCCCAATACATGTGGGAAAGTGGGACTAATGATTATCATTTTACTTTCTCAATTAATCTACTTTTCTTACACATCCTCAGAACCAAGACATGTCAAATAATACTATTTATATTGTATCCTTCGTCAAGTTTCTTCTATGAATCTCTAACAGTACAAACAAGAGTATTCCTCTCTCACATTCCAGGTTCAACAGACAATGTATTGTGGACAAAGACAAGCGAAATCAATGCAGATACTGCCGACTGAAGAAATGCTTTAGAGCTGGCATGAAGAAAGAAGGTAAGGAGGCTCGTCGCCTTTCAAGATTTAATCTTTATGTACTAATTTCCAAAAGGAATCAGTAAATCACTGCCGCAGTGCGAGCTGTCCCCACTGGATTGATACGACTCGTCTAAGTGTGTTGCAATACCCGGGAGAGAACTACTTTGTTAATGTTCACTCCTCAGACCGCTGAAGTCTCTGACCAGCTTATGCTGAGCAAACATTTCCGAGCAATAATAGCCATATACTGATAAACATGACAACCTTGGGAGACGTATTTTTTTTTTAAATGACTCCGGATTCAGACTTTGTGCAACAAAGGAATGGAGAAAATTGGACATGTTTCATTGTTTCCTTGCATTTTACTTAGATGCATAAAAAGTGTTTTTGTTCTGCATATAGCTGGACGACTGATGATATTCTAAATGTATTTTTAGCTGTACAGAATGAAAGAGACCGAATCAGCACCAGGAGATCCAGCTATGAAGACAGCAGTTTACCATCCATTAATGCACTCATCCAGGCAGATGTACTGTCGAGACAGGTAAGGCTGCTATAAACCATATTTGGGACTCACATCTGACTGCTTTTGATCACCCGTAACAAGGCGTCACGTGACTTTTTCTCGTGTAGATCACATCCCCTGCTCCCATACTGAACGGCGACATAAGGACCAAAAAGATTGCCACCATCACCGACGTGTGTGAGTCCATGAAACAGCAGCTGTTGGTCCTGGTGGAGTGGGCCAAGTACATCCCAGCCTTCTGTGACCTGCCCCTGGATGACCAGGTAAGATTCATACACAGACAGAGTGTACATAGTGGTATAGACAATCTGGTCACTCATCAACCAGTCTAGCATGATGTGGGCTGCACGTGCACACAGCCACAGGCCTGTCACTGATCATTCTCTTCCTCTATTCAAAAAAAAGTGTAGTATAAAAAAGTATAAATCTCTGAGGATGACAGAGCTTTTCATCACTCCAACCATTAAACTTTTCAACCAGAATGGTTAATGTGTTTTAATCCTCAGTTAGAATATGATGAGCTGGTTTTAAAGTTATATCCCGGCACGAAAAAAGTGCACAATCATTAACAGTGTGAAGACCGGGCCTTGGTAACTGATTTGCTGATGCAGTGAGAGAGACAGTGTTTTGTCGGCTCTGTCAATTTAAACAATGATCTTCAGGTGAGAGGACTTAAAAGCAGTATTATATATGTCAAAGCTAATTGTCTTTTAATTCACTTTATTTCAGGTGGCACTGCTGCGAGCTCATGCAGGCGAACACCTCCTGCTCGGTGCTGCAAAGAGGTCCATGCTGTACAAAGATATCCTCTTATTAGGTAAAGCTGACACACGAAGGAGTATGTTACTACCCTCATTTTGCAAATACTGCTCACTGAATTCTTTAAAAAAAAAAAAAGCACTGCATCCTCCTGGAATAAACCTAAAATGTGCTTCTCCTGCAGGAAATGACCACATTATTCCCAGAAACTGCCCAGAGCTGGAAGTGGGTAGAGTAGCAGTGAGAATCTTGGATGAGCTGGTGCTTCCCTTCCAGGAGCTTCAGATAGATGACAATGAATATGCCTGCTTGAAAGCCATAGTTTTCTTTGACCCAGGTACTACAACTCACTCAGCTTGTGAGTTGTTAAGACTTCTTCTCAAAACCAAAAGTTCAGCAGTGGTATATGAAGAGACTCTGAATAAAGATGCAACTCATTAACACGCTTCTTCTTTTAAAACGTTTTGTTTGTGAACAGATGCTAAAGGTCTGAGTGACCCCGGAAAGATCAAGCGAATGCGATATCAGGTCCAGGTCAGCCTGGAGGACTATATCAATGACAGGCAGTACGACTCTAGAGGCCGCTTCGGGGAGCTGCTCCTGCTGCTGCCAACGCTACAAAGCATCACCTGGCAAATGATTGAACAGATCCAGTTTGTCAAACTCTTCGGCATGGCCAAGATCGACAACCTCCTACAAGAAATGCTTCTTGGAGGTGAGCTCCATTCACACTGGTTATCTTGATGAACAAATGAAATTTACTAGAACATAACTTCTGTATTTGTGGGGTTTTGTCTCTCAGGTTCTGCTAATGAAGCACCACATGCACCTCACTCTCTGCACCCTCATCTGGTTCAGGAGCACCTCAGCAGCAATGTTATAGTGGCCAGCAACATGCCAACGCCGATCCATAATGGTCAGATCTGTAAGTACAAAATACATCAGCGTCCATCCACATCTTTAGTTCCTTCATATAATCCTTCATATTCTACTAAAGGGCGACCATAAAATATTTCTCACCAAGCTCCATGTGCTGCCTGGTTACGTTGCTGGAAGGACAAACAGGCTTGGCAGAATAATCCTCTAAATTCTTCACAGAAACTAATCTGGCTTATTTTGTCAAAGAAAACTTCTGTTATTCTTTCTTAACATGTTTAATGCTCTGAGAAATTTCACAAAAGTGCTTATTCCTCATCTGAAAATTGTGTTGCCCCGAGACATGTTATCCAGCAGCATGGTAAATATACTCCTGCTTACGGTGCAGTTTCTACCTTGACTAACTTGCTGCTGTCTCTCTGTGCTCCACTTTCCAGCCACTCCTGAAACCCCGATCCCGTCTCCGCCCACCGCCTCCAGCTCAGAACATTATAAAATGGCTCAGGGGGTCATAGCCACCGTGCCCAAGCAGCCAACCTCCATCCCTCAGCCCACCATTACAAAGCAAGAGGCCATCTAACAACCCTCTGAATCCTTAATCCTTCAGTTTTTTATTGTGCTAAACCAGAGTCATTATATATGACATTGTACACTATCAGCATTGAAGCTGAATATATAGAATATAATTTCCAGCATGTTCCTTACAGATTCTTAAGGTATCTATTTGTACATATATGCAGCTGCAGTTGAGCTCCACGGCTCGATGAAAGCCAGAAAAAGTCTGACACTTAGACAGAAGTCCACTTGTATATACAGTACAGTATAGTTCATCACTGGGTAACATCACTTCCTTTAGCATGTCCTCAGTGTGTGCAGTAAGGCTTGTGTTAGACATGGTGACGCGATCATGTCAGTATTTTATGAATGTTACAACAGGCATTATATTTAGTGCTCCACAGTTTTTATTTTGTTTTATGTTTATTAGTGAAAAAACAAAATTAGAAAAAAAAGCTTCCCTTGAATTGTTCAGCTATTATGGGCTCTCTTTTAAAACTAAACGGTTATACAACTATACATATATACAGGACTAAAATTTAACATTTTAAAATGTCTGCAGAGATAATCAAGCTACAGTGACAAGTCACAGACAGACACGGTGAAGTTTCCCAATAACATGTTGTGTTGCTTTTTGAAATATATATATATTTTTTGTTTAGTACTTTGTCATGGTTTTACTGATGGAATAAACTGTGCCTTGTAACCTGTACTGCCTTACAAAACCAGGCAATATTTCGCCTTACAATGTGAAGATTAATAAATCTTAAGGTCTATTTTTACATTGTGCTTTCTGTTGATTATGTGTTATACTGTGATCATAGGAAGGGTTCACTGAGGAATAAAATAGATTGCACGTCCTCTCAATAATAGATGGGGGGAAAAAAATTGTCCAACGTGGCAGTGCTACTTGGTCACTGATACCGAAGCATATTGCTTCAGACTGAAGATAAACTGATCATAAAATCATTAAAGGCAGCACAGATTCAAGACAACACGCAACTTCAAAGATATATTCTGCGAGTGGAAAAAAACCTATGCTATTTGTCGCATTTAGATATATAGTGGGATCAGCAAGCTCATGTTTTCATGTAAACGTGGACATAATGAGAAGGTTTGAGGATACAGAAACATAAATAGAGAATTAAAATTCTGCTCTTGTCCAATGACAGCTGGGAAAGGCTCCAGCCCCCATGCAACCCTCCAGGTGACAAGTGGTTCCAGAAAATGAATGAATGTAACCTAAGCACCATCAGGTAGAACATTACTGAGCACGCTGTCAGAAGATCAACTCATCAAGTTTTGTTCACTTAGAAATAACAGCTTTGTCACAGATACAGAATTTACTACAGAACACAAGACTCCAATCTTCAAGAGTCCAGTCAAAAGAAGGTTAGATGATTCTCAGAGGATGAGTAGCGTATCTAAACTACCCATTTACTTATGAATCATTACACACTAATATAAGAGCATATATGAGGAGAGCAACAGCTGCCGGAAGATTCAAGTGTTGGAAACCTGCAACAAATCAATTCCACCCTGATCAAGGAGAAGCAGCACTCCATTGTTCAAACACATAATCTGTTCTCTTTTGCATATTTGTATAAAGGGATTATTGCAGGGGAAAATTAAACCAAACACACCTGAAAGCTTTAAAAAACTTTGAAAATCAAATAAGTGATGACTGCCACCCCATAATCATGTAACCTCCACTGTTCTGAGCATTCATGCAGAACTTGAAGAACAGAGAAGGGGAACGACAGACACAGATGTTCCTTACACGACAATACGCTCTCAATAAAACTGTCAGATCATGATGTGATTGCAAATTTTGTCAGTTTTTAACAAGCTCAGTCCTCATGCAGCTCAAGGGCAAGAGATTGCAAGATATTCTGAAATCTATGTAAATTTTCCAGGGATGCAACTTTTGGCTCAAACTGTCATTCATCATTCATCGTGATCATTTTTTTTTTTTTTTTAATTAAATTTAAAACAAATGCAAAATATCTTGACTATCTTATCCTACCTGACAGAAATGAGAGTTACCTATTCCTGTAGTTTACAGCGACAGGGAGGCACGCTCAGCAACAGGCAAATTCTGCCATCTACCGCTTTGAAGTGTCATTCATCCCGGGTGTCCTCAAAAAAACATAAGCTGACATTTGAAATGCAGTGCGAACATGTGGAATGTACTTTTTGTGTTTGTGAAAACTTGCCTTTTTACTTATTTGAGAGCACATCGTTTTTGAACAGGCATCTTCTATGTAAAAGAGACGCTTGCAACAACCGCCACGTAAAACAACGTCCATAAATTCATGTGACTAGTTTCCGATGGTCCGTGAAGGCAGCATAGCCATCAAAACAACAGACGCACATCTCCACGGCTCTGCCGCGTCAGCCGCGTATCACGTGCTGCAAATGGACCAATGAAGTAGCACCATTCCTCAACCCGGAAGAGGATTTTCCTGACAGGTCGGTTGTGATTTTTGACACAGTCGTTTTGCTATTTTAGAGTCGCCGTGACTGTTTTTATAAGCCGTTTATCATTTACCAATGGAGACTAATTAGATCCATTTATGTGGGTCCAAGAGATTCAATGTTAAACGCATTTTCGGGTTAGTATTCAGTCATAATCTGACTTTAGTTCTGTCGCATAGGTTCTGTTCAGGGTCAGGTTGTGTTAGCAGAGTTCGCTCAGACTCTGACTCATTACTAAGCAAATACATACAGTGTTTATGGCGTTGTGTTGATATAATAAATGCGTCTAGTCTTCAATGGTATCTGGTAACATTTTATTTCCTACATCTATTGTTCAGTTTGGATAAAAATGTATTAATGATGTAGCTGGGATAGGCTCCAGCCCCCCCCCGCGACCATTCACAAGCGGTTACAGAAGATGAATGAATGGATGAACGTATTAATGATGTAAAACTGCGCAGTGGTGAAATGTGACTAATTATATACGTTTTCTTATGTTTTAGTTTTAAGGTACTGTGCTCGAGTGTTCTCTATTTGAGCCTCTATTTGTCGCTACTTTGCTTATAAGTACAATACTTTGATATTTATTTCACCACTTAAGCTATGTTACCGAGGAGCTGACTGTCATCTCTGAACCACACCTGTAGTTTTAGTGTTTATTCAGCCTGCCTCTTGCATCTTGTATCTGTATTGCGCACTGAACAGATTTTCCCCAGTCAGTCCATGGCTGATCAGCATGAGTCCATCGATCTCAGAAGTCCTCCAGTGGACCCATCAGCAGCTGCAGGACACAGCTGGTTCCCTGGGCCTCCTCCGCCCATGTATTCCTGTACCCTGACCCCTGAACTGGTGGCCAAGGCACGGGAGGAGCTCCAGGAGAAGCCAGAGTGGCGTCTCCGGGATGTCCAAGCACTGAGAGACATGATACTAAAGGTGAGCTTTTATGTCATTTATAAAAAAAACGTGAATAACTATCTCCCGTGTATGGGATGTTAGAGCGTTAAAGTAGTAGAGGCCATTCAAATAAAAAACGTGCCAAAAGTGTGAAGCTAATGTCCCTGTATCACCTCATAATGTCAAGGAATAAATATTCTTGCACATCTATGAATTTGCGAGGGAACATACTGGCTGATTTGCAAAACAATGGCAAAATGTGTACGTCTACAGAAGTAAAAGAAAATTGTCATAATGATTTTTTTTTTAATTCCCACATACAGCATCCCATTAAAATGAATGCATTAGACCTTTTTCGTAGTTACTTTGACTTCTCCAGCCTGTGACGACTTTTTCCTACTGAAGACTGTTTAGCAAATGTGACTCAGACTGGAGGAAAAAGTGAATTTGATGGAGACTTGTTAAAGATTTGGCATTTAGTAAATATTTATGACAGGACAGCTGGTGGATGTAGGACTGAGTAAAATGAAACCAAAATGACCATGTCATCATAACGAAGGAACATGTTACCATGTCCAACTACGTGGCTCATCGATTTGTTTTTAAAAGTTTTTGGACATCAGTAAACCTCAACAGTTGGGCACCGTTTTCCGGTGGCATTATCTTGTTTGATGCAATTTATTGACCATAAAAACAATATATGGTATCGCAAGATTGACTCACTAATGACCAAACTTTAATTAATGGATGCTTTTCACTTCTTCTAACTTTCCTCAGTAATACTGCACTTTTTTCAGTGTTTAATTTTTTTCCTCAAAGGCCTATTTTGTTTTCCTAGTTTTCGTCATCATCTATAGAAACCTAAACTCCTCACCAATCATTTAGCCAGTCTTGGATGAGAGATGAAACGTATTCAAGAGAACTCGACAAATTCAGTTGCTTTTGTTTTGACACACTGAACTCTTATCTTTACACTTGACTCTGCAGGAACAACCCAATCTCAGGACCCGTCTGGATGATGCGTTCCTCTTACGCTTCCTGCGGGCCAGGAAGTTTGATTATGATCGAGCCCTTCAGCTGCTGCTCAATTACCACGCTGGTCGTAAGACTTGGCCAGAGGTGTTCCAGGACCTGAAACCATCCACGGTCAAACATGTCCTGGACCTGGGCTTTCTCACAGTTCTGCCACGGCCAGACCCCAATGGAAGATACATCCTCTGCCTCCGTCCCGGTTGGTGTCAGCTTCATACTCTCTGAAAGATTCAGCATATTTCTAATAACTGTTTTTCATTTAGCTGACACATTATGCAGTACTCTGCAACATATTAAATGACTAATAGCCAGTGACTGGCAGTCCTTCATGGTCAAACATTGCTCATAAATGCACAATGACTCAATTTTGTTTACAGGAAAATGGAAACCAAATGATTATCCATTTGTTGACAATGTGAGGGCCATTTATCTGACTCTGGAGAAGCTGATCCAGCCAGAGGAAACACAGGTGAACGGTATCGTCATCTTGGCTGACTACACCGGAGTCGGCATGTCACAAGCATCCAATCCAGGCCCGTTCCTTGCCAAAAAAGTTGTGAGCATCCTCCAGGTGAGAAAAGAAAATTACAGATTCTTTTCTTAAAGTTTATTAAGTTGCAGTAATTATTCAAAAATCAGAATGTCTTGAGCACCGCCTGCTGCCTGTTGTGTGTAATATTTCCATGAACATGCACATTACATGTGAATCATTTCACAAAGACCAGCTGTGACTGTTTTGAATGCGTTTGTCTTCTTATAATTCCCAGGATGGGTTTCCAATCAGAATCAAGGCCGTCAACATAATTAACGAGCCCCGGATTTTCAAAGGCATCTTTGCTATAATTAAGCCCTTTCTGAAAGAGAAGATGGCAGAGAGGGTAAGTATTGTCCTTGAGTCGTCTCTGACTCTTTTGTTTCAAACAAAGGCCCGTTTTGAATTGTGCGCCTCGCTTTTATCCGAAGCCTGTGCTCCAAAATAATGGTCTAGTTTCATCAGTGAAAGTGGAAAGCTAAGCAGTTTCTGTTTCTGAGGAATGAACTCAATCCAGAACAAAAGACCATTTAAAAAAAATAAATAAATAAGAAAAATCTCATGAGAAGTACTGCTTTGTGTTAATTTAATAACAGTTTTTATTGATTTAAAAAAATTAGCTGTAAACACAACACTGACATGTTATTACCTTCTAAGTTCATATAGCGAACTTGTAATCAGAATATACAGAGAAACGACAGCATTTATTTAGCTACGTGTCTGGCCACCGGGCAAATAAATCAAGTAGGTCTGGATTAAACTTCACGAACTCCTGAAGATAATCTATGGCCATATGCACCTTTATTTTTTACCAGCTATGAGCCTCATTACTAAGAGGTAACTGTATGCCATGTGGTACCTCTGCTTTGCTAAATGCGTCAGTATGAACATGCAAGCTGTAAGACTAAACCAAATGAGTAAACTGAAATCAAAACATTGTGCTCAAAGAAGCTTTGAATCTTCTGCACAGTGCTAATTCTTTGAGGGTTCATTATTATGAATAACACCTCTCCCATTACATGAAATATTAATTATAGCTACTTTAAATAATGAAGCTGCAGCTGGGGCAGGAGATGTCACTGACGCGTCTTGGCTGTCTTCTCATACAGTACATCCTCCACGGCTCAGACCTGCGCTCTCTGCACCGTAACATCCCGAGGACGGTCCTGCCGGAGGAATATGGCGGCACCGCGGGCCAGCTGGACATGAGCGCCTGGTCGAGGCTGCTGCTGGACTGCGAGGAGGAATTCATAGTGGAGTTCTGCCAGCCGGATCCACTAGAGGGCGTGGTGCTCCCAGACTCCATGCTGTTTGAAGGAGAGCAGGCCAGCGGGCAGGATGATGACACCTTCAGGGGGCTGCGCTCTCAGCTCTACTACTGCTATTGATGCATACACTCCCACCACTGAGAGGACAATTCCTGTTTCATTTGAAACACGTGTGTAGACTTTTACAGGGCAAGTTGCCAATATTATACATGAATTATTTTACTAACTAAGCGGCACTACTATTAGTGGAAAGTCTACTCTAGTTTACACATAGCCCAGCATTCAATCATTGGTCCAAGGCAGCTCCAGGCTCTTGTGAAGAAGCTTTTGACATGAGCCGATGCATGTTTAGCCAATATTGGTGGCATCTATGAATTCACTGGTACTGATGTTTAAGTTATAGGTTCATGTATTTCAATAGTCACGTGCATATGTGCTTAAAGACTAAAAAGATGACTTCCTATTTTGCTTCCAATCTAAGATCTGGGACAAAATCCAAATTGCTTCATCAAATGTTCCTTTCTTCGCTACAAAACCTTCGTGTTATCAGCCCTCCACTGCAGTTCCGCACTAAACCACCGTCTAGGGAGACATAGAAATCTCTTTCTCTTTTGGGGTTGCCTTCTTAAATTGGCTCTCACTGCTGGAGGTTTGTATTAGCTTCGGATGAACTTTGGAATGCATTTCTGCTTAATTGTGGACAGTAAATTTAGTCATGGAAAAACAGTTTCACTTTACACATGGCTGCTTGAGCAACATTTTTTTTTTTTTTTTTATATTTTCAGCAGAGAAAGGATTCTGAAACAGCTTCTTAAACTTTCCTCTGTCTGTTCAGTATCTTTATACCATCTCTCTGTGCTATATTGGCCACAAATCATTTGAAAACCAATGTGGACAGTTTCTGTGTATGCCACCATCGAATACATTGCCTTAAACTGTTTTGTTGTTGGATTTGTGTGCACCAAAGCAATATTCACTTGTATTCTCATCAGGCCTTGTATTACATGGGAGCATATATACTTTATTGTTTTTAGAAAGTAGCTGTAGGAGGCTGCTTTAGCCAGAGAAATCATGTAATAGATTTATTGGTGAATGGTTCAGCCGAATATGTATTTCAGTATTTCAGAGCCTTTGTTTAGTTGGTACTTGTGTTATCTGGCTTGAATCTTCTCAGAGGATTATTTCAGATAGTTCAGATAATCTGCCTTATGTTATTTTTAACCTTTTCTGACCTGTTCGCCTGTGTTTCATTTCATCACTCAGTCTTAACACGGGGCCATTACTGATCACAGGCGTCGCGAAGCGAATAGAACGTTCAGTCCTGCATTTACACACTTGTGGTCTGCCAAATTGTACACACGGCCATGTACTGAAATGTGCAATAACATTAGATCTGTTTTCTCGGCGTAGCCCAAAGCTGTTTTGAGTACTTTTGTTCAAGTCTTTTATATTTTTTATTTCGAGCATGTCTGTGACTATAGGCTGTATTGTGTTGCAGGATATTTATTGTTGATAGTGAAGACAGTAAAGTAAAAGTCAAACGGAGAACGTGCTATTTGTGTCTTGTTTGTGCTGTTGTTGGCAGAGGACGGGGTATGCTGCAGGCTCTTGGGAAGTTGTGGGTATTTTAACAACCATAATTGCATCTGTCCTGTGTTTGAGTTTCCCAAACTGGGTTCATGGTCCCCCAAAGACATGAGGAATACGCAGAAGGACGCAGAAGTTGTCCTATCATGGTGTCTTAAACACTCAGTTGCATATAATCAAACCTAAAAGTACTCATTATGCAGCCTTTTTAGATTGCTAGGCCATTAAATACAGTATATTTGATGGCATTTTTACTCTAGTTGCATTTGAGGTGGAGTAAAGTTGAAATATTATTAAGATTATCTATATGTTATAATGTAAGGTAGTTGGTCCACAACATAGTATGTTAAACCTTGTGCAATAAGCTCTGTCCATTAACCTTAAATGTTCATGGATGCAAGCGATGCCTAATACAAAGTGTGTATTGTATTGTAAACAATGCAGGGCTCTGGGGCTCTGTCTACCTTCAAACTGAAATGGGTTTGGCTCTTGAGCTGGTTTTACGCTGGGCCGCTGCCAGATGGAACACTTTTACACAGATCTCATTAATTTGCCGTCTCTTTATTTCAACTTTATTTTAACTCCGCTCAGCCCACACTGTTGTTGTTGGTCTGCTTGTTTCCATGACATTCATTTAGTGAACAAGGCTGTTGTGTGCTGTGCGCTCATGCAACACGATTTCATTAAAAAATGAAAAAAGATGAAATGCAGCTTTATTAGAGGGGCACTCCTCTGATTATACATATGAAGTTCAGTTTATTTGACAGGAGGAGCACGGCTCAAACAGATATGCAATGTCCTCTGTGGTTCTGTAGGGAGCTCTCAAAAGTAAAAAAATATATGTATACAACCACCATGAGGTTTTCAGTAGAAGTACTACAAACTGGAGGTGTGTGGTTTGAAAACAAGGCAATTTAGCATTATTAGTCCTGGAGGTATTTCTAGACTCCTGTTAACACTGTGGTTGAAAATATCTGCAAACTAAAAATGATGCAACAATGAACCAAAATCAAGCTTTAACTTTCAAATTGATGTTATTTCTTTATGCTTTCAAACTAACTATTTTCTATATTTTGTTGATACTTTTTCAAGGACATGCACACTTTTTGACCACTTGAATAAGAAATGCAATCATGGGTTGAAAAATGAGTTAAAATTCTTTATTTTATTGTTTACCGTACAGAATATTTCTTTCATCCAGATGGTAAAAAAATAGTGGGAATACCTTCAGAAGAGTTTTAATGATAACTGTCATTAAACCAAACTCAAAGATCACCATATTTATTTCTCAGAGTAATGGATGATGACAACTAAGACCAATTTAATTTCACTCAAATACAATACAGTCTAAGTATGACATATATTTGGACACTGGCTCTATTTTATTGAAATCCTGTTATCATCCACTGTTGCTGCAGCCTGAGGCAGGACTGTGTCACTTGCACTGAGATCTCTTCTGAATGCACGTCCCGGATTCGCAGCCACAGCTTCTAAAAGCAAACGCCACGCTAGGAAACAACTCCAAAACATGAGGAGTGAGGGAATTTCCCACATCTGTCCATGAAACAGCTTTTGCGTCAGCTGTCCAATCACCTTAGCCTTCATGAAAGCAGATGACCGTGTATAAAATGGTTGTAATTCCTAAACCCTTTCCTAATATTTGGATGTAAATAGCCTAAAAGTAAAGCCTGCACTTAAAGACAATATGTACTGTATTAATGTAACGTGAATATCTTCTGATTAACAGCCCAAATAATAAAACTGTATCATAACATATGGATCTATGCACCTGTAGAGGCTTTTACAACAATTGCAACAGTAGTTAAATGACACCCAAAGATCACATTTACTTTTCAGATGAACAAATGCTTAGGTTTATAAGTCAAAAGCACTGATGACTAAAACCTAAAGTTATTTATATGCTTGGATATATGACTTAATTGTAACAATACAGATGGGACAAGGCACGCCTCTGAAGGTCTAATGATGATATATACAGTATAGTGCAGTGGCATTATGGGGAATGTAGGATTTTGTTTGGCCCATTCAGCTTTATAAAAGTGTACTAAACTGCTTTCAATTGCCAATTTATTAGGTACACCTTCCATAATAGGAGTCAATTCTTCATGTGCAAAACGTTAAGTTTCAAGCCTTTATCAAGATATGACTGTGGGGACTGGATGGTCATTAGTTCAAATCCCCTACTGCATCTGTGGCATTTGCCGTTGAGCAAGGCATGTAACTCTTAAACTGCTCCCCTGGTGCCTCATGCAAAGACACACAAATAATAACACCTGTAATAATTATTGGATGTTCAGAATTAACATCAAATTGGAGTCACCTGCGTGGAAATCTCATCTTACAGTGGTTTGGTGAGCGGATAGGTAAAGCTGCAGAGACATGAAAGCTAACAAAGAATCACCCCCTCCAAAAACCATGATGTCTATCCTGTATGTCTATCCCGTGTGTGTGTGTGTGTTGATGTGTAATCGTGGGAGCGCAGTGTGGATGTGGCTTCAGCCAACAGGAGGAGCGGGAGCCTCCACAGCCTCGCTCTGATTGGCTCCCACCAGGCTAACTCCATTTTGGAAAACAGCTGTTTGAAGACACAACCTTTTTCTCTCGTTGTTTGCAGACGGTGCGCCGAGGAAAAATTACAAAAAAAAAAAACCAAGCAGGCTGCTAACGCGCTCTCCTTCCACCGCAGCTTTTGTGTTTTTGTAAATTGACTCCGTCCCGCTCCAGTTCCCTCTCGCCGTGCTGCGTTTTTGTCCGACTGCCAGGAAACTTAACTGGAGATCCATGGTGTTAAATTTCCATTGTAACAAGTGGATAACAGGGGGCGACCCGACCAAGGTTAGTGGAGCTCTTTCTATTTTATTGACACAAATGCGGCGGGCAAATGTCTTTATTTTATTTATTTTAACTGGCTTTAAAAATGGTGGGGCAGTTAATGTTTGAAGTGACCATCCGCAGGGAGCTGCAGAGTCACGAAGCGCCTCTACGTGATTTTAGAGAGGCATTTTTCCAGCCAGCCCAGCGACCAGACAATACATCTTGACGAAGCCGTGAGTGTCCACTGCTCACAGACGGCTTAAATTAACGTCTGCGTCTCCCCTCTTTGTCTTGATTTATTATCATTATTATTATTAATCGTACCATTTAATTTACACGAGCGACCATTATTGCCCGTGCTCATTTGTACAATTTAAATCTGCTGCCGTGAACGTACCTCCCACACATTAGCTGCTGCATTCACTGTCTCTCATCATCAACTGTGCTTTTTCTCCTGCACCCAGATACTACACCCCCCCGCCCCCACACCCCCACACCCCCCTCTCCTCACACAAACACAAATCAACTTCTATTTCCTAACTCAATAAGATAACATGGCAGCGATGGCAAGCGGTCTGCAAGCAATAACCGGGCTGCTGAGAAAACTGAAAACCTGTTTCTCTGCTGGTGCATGGTGCGAATAGGCAGGTCAGGATGGAGATGGTGCTCAGAGGCTGAGCAGCACCAGGATGGTGGGAAGCAGCCCGGGACCCCCTACTTTGCATGAGTGTTGCTGGGCAAGTGCCAGCGTTACTGGGCATGGGGACTGGTGAAAATAAATACTGGCTTCTTGCCTTGTCTGTGGTGCTTTGCTTCACTGTCGACCGGCTCAGTGTAACCAAAAAGGTGCTCCCTGCGCACAGCGCACAGGAATAAAAATGAAGCAGCGTTTGTGATTGAGTTAAAATAGCATAGCTTTGCACCGTTGCGATATGAGTCAGTAAACAGAGCTGCTGTGGCTTGACTGTCAAAACTGATATGTTCTGATTTGGGATTTTGTGGCTCAGGGGAACTGTTGCACAGAAGGCACCAACATGAAGGAGGAGCAACTAACATTTTTTTCTGCTCATAAAATATGAAAACATTAAGGTGAAGCTGTTTACAAAGAAAACTAGCTCATATTCACATTTTAGAGGTTGAAATGAAGTAAAGAAAGATGTTTTTGTTCGACTATTATCAAAATATCTCCTTTGACTAATTGTTAATGCCCTAGACTGAAACAAGTGGATATTATCTTAACACTTTTTGCGAGCTGAATCTTTCTCCAGCATTTCATAGCACATATGTCATTTTCCTTTTGTGGAAAAATCCCATGTCGCTGGGGTTTAGGCCACTTGATGACTTTAAGATTAAACTGCACGGTCTGTGCAGTCAGACGTGTCTTTCTTTGGAGCAGCTCTCTGCTGCTTCGTCTCCTCTCTCTCTCTCTCTACCAGCTTACCAAACATGGGTCTGTTATCCATCAAAATGGCCAAGGGGGCTGGAGAGTGGCCAGAATAGAGAGCGCAGTGAAGCTAGAAAACCCCTGCTACTGGAGGGACGCTCATGCCCTGCTGACCTTGGACAGAGCCCCGCAGAGCTTTCCCTCCTGTGCGCCTCCAGTCGTTTTTCCTGACTGGAGACGAGACACACGGAGGAAAAGGCAGACCGCTCACCATTAAGGTTGCACGTGCTCGTGATTTGGCTGTTCCGACGGCTCATCCTCTGAGGCCTTTGAGCGTTGCGCATCTTCTAATCTGTGACACTGGTTATTCAGAGAGCGGCTAGATCGTGAGTAATCAGGTCATGCTAGTGCAGTTATGATTATCTGCAGTGCTGCATGACCAACACTCTTACCAACACCATCCTCCACCTCCAACTCCTTCAGTAAGGAGAAGTCATATTTGTTTCTGCTGAGAGCTGCCAACAATAACATGGTTACCCAGTGAACATGTGGACGCCTGTATCCTTGCGCATCAGGGATGGTGGGGGTGGGATGTTACTGTGTGCTTGTTTCTGTCAGTTGTTTTTCCTTCAGTGGTCATCAAATAATTTTTTCCCCCTTGCCAGACGGCTTTTTTCCATTTGTGTTCCTACTGAAGGTTAAAGCAGTCTTCCTCAGCGCATATTATAGTGCACATACGCAATGTCTTTCCTAGCTCTGTCTTTCAATACTGTCCTTAAATGGCAATCTGAGGCAGTAAGGACAAAACATTACATGCTTTAGCTAAATATAGAAATCTATTCTCAGAACTGGTTCAGATGCCTTCTAGATTTCCTTGAGATTATATCCACAATCAGTCGCCTGACCAGAGACTTCCCTGTCAGGTTCAAGATAACCAGGATCAGAAAACAACAGTGAAGCAGTGTTTTAATACTGCTCATATGCTCCATATCTTTGTGCACTTCCTTCTGTGTACCTTCAAGTTTAATGTGCACATATTTTGCGGGCATGGTTTTTTCAGTTCAACTGCAATGACCTCTAACCACATTCCTTGCCCTGCGCACGGAGGCTGCAAGCGTCTCTGTTTTTAGCTTTCTGACTTCCCCATGAGGAGAAGATGAAGTGGCATCACCTCAGCCATTAGTGTCTCGTGTGACAGATGGAAAGACCCTTCTGGTCTGCTGTGAGAGACTCTGGCTATAAGAAGCAAACTTTTGTCTACTGTGTAAAATCAAAGCCCAGTTTCTCTCTTTTTTGTTTAGAAATGAATTTTCCCTATAGACAACACTTCTTAGTTTATGTTATGATGTATAAGTGCATAAAACATGCATGTGCCATTTACCCACACATGAACTCCTGTTTATGAAAGAAGAATGCTTCAGAGCAGCAAAGTTAATTCAAGATCATTTTGTTTTCCTGCTTTTTTCATCCTTTTTTGTCAAGCACCTTTGAAAGTCCTACTTCCCGATGCTTAACAATGATGATGGTTCACAGGTACCTGTGATGAATCAATAAGAGAGGGGCTATAAATAGCCACAGTTTACATAATGGTCCCATGTGATGAAACCAATGTTTGAGGACTTTGTCAATGAGGCACAAGTTCTTCAATGCTGGTTTTTTTTTTTTGTTGGGGCTTGAGGAAGTTTGAACAGGAGATTTGCATGTAATGTTTTAGGATGGAAATTAGACACCTGGCAGTTTGAGAGCAGCACAAGAATTCATTTGGAGTTGTGCTTCTGGACACCTGATGAATATGGATGAATACTGACCTCCATATCGGGGCTATCAGTGAAGCAGATCAGATGACACAGTTCTCAGATACGTTATCTGCTTTTGTGGTGTTGTGGCTGCTGGACCATAGCAGCAGAGCGGAGAAAGTACCACAAACTAGCTCCTTGCATGTCATGTATGCTGGCGTCAGCAGTCAGTCATCATCACAGACCTGGCCCATGCAGCACGAGTCTACTTCTGTGCATCGTGGACAAGTGTACATGGCAAGCAGCTCTTCTGCACTGCAGGTCTTATTGTAAACAAGAAGACTGTATTTTGTTCTTTTTGTCAGCCTGCTGAAATTTATATTTGTGGCTTCAATATAATCTAATGTGTTTTCTGTGCACACACAGTTTTTTCTATTTTTTAATTCATAAAATATATTTCATTCCAGAGGAATGCAGGGCTGTGTTTGTTTTGCTTTTATGTGTTACAAATCTGTACGCTCTGTTACTTTCTAACAACTATCCAGGTTCAGTAGTCCTCAGTAACTGAGGTATAAAAAGACATTATCGTAATATTTCAATCAGTTGCTGTTTGGAGCACCCCCAGTCCAATATTCACACTCCTGTATTTGGTACTTGTATGTGTTTGACTATCTTCAGGTTATTTTCGAAATGTGTATGTCGGCAGTTGAGGGATGAGCAAGTAGAGTACTGTGAGATTTTAGAGATTTTGTTTGCTGAAAGCAGCTGCCAAAATGGTGCAAGTGAGAGTGCTGAGAACAAACCAAATCAGTAAAGCTACAGGAAAACAGCAGAAGGCTCTAGCATGCTACAGCTTAGTTAGTGCTACCTAACCGTTATAGCTGTTCGCCACAGTTGATGTTGACAAAAACAAAATGCAGGGTACTGTTTATGTAGTTGTTGGTCCTTTGGCTTTGACCACCGCGTTGTAAATACTGACTAAAGGACAACTTTGGAGGGGAGAGAAATAATATAGATTGAGCATTCTCATCGACAGGCCTTGTCTTTGTAGTGAAGTCGTCTGTGATTATTCCTTTTCAGACCAAGCCAAAATTTCAGCCAGTCAAGCCTTAAACATATACAGTGCTAGAGGGGATGCACAGTTGGCTTCTGACTCTGTTCGAGTTTGTCTTTGCAGCTTCTGCCTTGATTGAATTCCCATAATCCTATACTGTGCGCGGACACAGACAGTAGCACAGAAATATAAATCGGCATTGACACAGCTGCTCACTTTGAAGCCCTAAAAAGGAGAAAGAGGAGCTTCAAAGGAGCTTCAGATTCGTGTTATAATTCTCTGTTAGTGACCACACCGTACATTATTAAAAAAATATAAATTCCAGCTGCTTTAAAGCAGTTTAAAAGTGACACCAAGATCTTTTTTCTTTTCTATAAAACACTATGAAAGAGTCAAATTTTAGTGGGTTTATTTACACAGAACATCTTTCGTCTTAAGTAGGAGAGCAAAGAAACTCTCTGGGACTGAAACGAAAGAAGAGCAGGATTCGGATTCTTCAGCGACCGCAAATAATCACACAAATGTTCCTGCCAGGGTCACCAGGGTCGAGTGTACGGGCTGAGATGGAAGCAGCAGCCTTAACCATATGTGGGCAAAAAGTCCCAGTGTTTGGGACACACTGAGCACGCTGACAATAATTTCTTTATTATTAAACTGGGTCACCACTGAAAGATACAGTAACCGCTATGAAAACAAACTGACTACAGCCTTCGTTCTCTGCAAGGGCTCAAACTGCAAATCATTACGCTCAAAGGGAGTGAGTGTATCATTCTCGGAAGATGGATATCGGGTGGAGTATCATTCAGATTTGTGGTGGTTTCCATTCCAAGCACAAATTGGCGCAGGAAATACTGTACTGACCCAGGCAATTTACTTCAGTGCCTTGTTAAATCCTGGCAACAAGTGTGCTCGGTTAGGCTGCAGCTGACTGCTACACTGGGAAACGGGTGCATAGATGCTACATTTATAACATCTATTTCCTTGTGTCTTTCATCATCCTGATGAATGACATTGTTTGGTAAGGTTGATCTTCTCAGTGGCAACACATCTGTTATTCAGCATGAAGCCAGTGGGTTTAATGTAGCAAAGCCGAGTTACGCCCCCTTACTTCAGTCTGATTGGCCCACAGCATCAGCATACATTTCACAGAAAAGGCCGAGGTGTTGAATAAACACAGTTTTGAATCCGTCTACGTAGAGAATTTTTAATCAAGCCTTATTATGTAAATGGTTCTCATCCATGTGAACTGGTTTGGAAGTAAAACAGACATGTCCTTCTTTGGTCCAGCAGGTCAGTGAGGGATGATTTGATGGGAATCTCTGTGGAAAGGAAAAAAAAAATGAAAATGAACTTTAATTATTCTAGATGGAGCGGCCCATTTTAAATTGATGCGAATAAAGTGCGAAAACCAGCGAACTGTTAAAGCGATGAGACGGGTTAAAGGCACGACGTGATCTTTGCTGTCTGACAGGAAATCAGAGGCTCGTGATCTGCTTTATGCTTTTATCCGATCCACTTCGGTAATTCTCAGGCTCGGCATGCTTTATAATATTTTATTGGAGGGTTTCAGCCGAATCGCTGGGGAGAGGAGACAATGAGTTGTGTTGATAGGAGGTCACTCTCATGAACTAGAAAGGAAAATAATGACAGCGATTAAAATGAACTTGACAGTGATATATTAAAAGTACATCCCATTTCCCAGCTGTTGCTAGAGAAGAGCCAAATTCATCAAATAGTAGGTTAATTACTACTATTAATTATGTCTACAAAATGAATAGTCACAGCTTAATGGCCTGTTGTGTTATAAGTTTGATTTACTTATGCAACTATACTTTTACTCTGCTATATTTCAGAGGGAAAAACTCTTGCTTCGTCAGATCAGGACTTCACATTCAAAACAAAATGAATAAATACAGAGCATTATTAATATTAAACCCACAACATTTAAGGCTCACTGAGAATTTTAGTCAGGTCAACTAAAATCTCTCAAATGGTTTTGTTTAGTTGGGGGAAAAAAAAGTCAGCTCCACAAGACATGGAGCATGACTGGAGCTAAAGCAGACATCTAGCAGCCTAGGAACCCACCTGTCGCGTAAAGCGGCAGCACCCCTAATTATGCATTACTTTAATTCTTTAAATTTAAACGAATGACTTCTGTAGAAATTCACCAACTGTACTGTTGTCCTGAAAGGAGAAAATATGGAGGTCTGTAGAGATTTGTATTGCTTTTGGAGTTGGCCGCTGAGGCACTTCCATGTTGCCTTAATCTATCAGTCCTTGAAACTCCAAAGTGTAAAAACAACTTTGTAGTGTTATGGGGAGTTTATTGACCAAACTGCTTCCTGGCTGGTTACCTTTTGACAGAGTCATATAAGCCATTTCCTCTGTATTTCCAGCTGCTTTCCTGGCAGGAGAATTGTTAACGTGCTGGTTACCAGCTACAGCGCTAACATGTGGTGTACACACTGATGAGGCATAACATTATGACCACGTTCCTAATATTGTGTAGGTCTCCCTTGTTCCTCCAGAACAGCTGTGACTGATCAGAGAATGGACATGGTCCTTCTGAGGGTGTCCTGTGGTGTCTGGTAACAGAATGTTGTTAGTGGGGGCCTTTGGGTCCTATGAGGGGAGGGGCCTCTGTGCATCATCCCACAGATGCTTGATTAGATTGAGATCTAGTGAATTTGGAGGCCATGTTCCTCATGTTTTTTGAGTTGTTCCTAAAGCATGTGTGTGTCTGTGTCAGGCTGTATCCTACTGGGGATGGCTGCTGCCATTAAGGAGTGTCATTGCTATGATGTCATGGCAATATAACCACTGACTGGCGCCTGTGTGTTTACTTGTGACTCTACAAAAATTTACTTAATAATACATTTGCATTTTTACTCAAGGACTTTGAATGAGGGACACTTGCTTGTATACAAGCTTTGACTACATCTTCCATTGGTGCTGAGTGCTATGCACAGCTGTGTTCTGTACTGTCATGATTAATGCTTTTATTATCACGTCTAGAGGAAAGTGCAATGGTTGCCGCTGTTCTTTTTTGTGTGTTTGCTCATGAGGAGGGTTACGTCTCCGCCTTTGTGTCCCGGTCAGCTCAGCAAATCAAATCACATGACGCCCACGTCCTCCTAGACTTGTGGGAGAAAGGTGTGATGATGCAGCTGAGTGGAATTACTTGGCAAACAGCAGACGCAGCGTGGCCGTCGGCACAGGTGAGAGGAGAGGCTCGTTTCCCCTCAAATTATTTTAAATGTGGCACAAAGAACAGCTGTGGTTAGCATAATCACATTTACAGCTTTATGAGAGAGAGAAGTCTCGGGCTTAATGTGGTTGTGTGTTATTACGTTAAAGCTACGGTGAGGGGAGTCGGGGGAGTTGTGGGTGAAATCCCTCTAACAGGTGGTGCAGAGACAAGTAGCCCGCAACCAAATCATATATTCTGTTACAAACTGGCTAAATGGTTGTACACAGCAGCTTGGAGGAGGAGGATGTATTGTGTTTCTCAAGTTCTCAAAAAAGTAATGAAAACACTGGCTCCAGTGAGGGATTATTTCTTTATTTAGAAAGCACAATAAACATGCATTCCTTCTCTGCAGCTCTCATCCTCCTTTCTTTTTCTGTCCTGTTTTTTCTGCTCTTTCGTCACCCTCATCTGCTTTCCATCCTTTCCTCATCGTCTTTTCATTTTCCTCCACATCTCCATCACCTTCTCCTCTCCTGTCCCCTCACCTTTCTCTTGTCCTTGCTCCCTCCTCCTCCTCCTCCTCCTCCTCGTCAGCTCAAGGGTCTCGTTCAGCCTCCAGTGCGTGAGCCTGGGAAAAGATGGGGCATAAACAACACATGCAAACAAACCACCTGCTTCCTGCTGAGGTCTCGTGTTGTTAAATGTGTGGACACAAATAGAAATGGGCAACCTTGCAGTAGACTCAGAACAGATAGAACGGCCGGTGGGAGGAAAATCACAGAGCGGCGCTCGCACGTCACCGCATGGCCTCTGCATTACTGAGATGGAAAGCGAACGCTACGACACCTGAGGACTTATGGGAACGGGGAGACGAGAACTAATTAGAACCGAAACAAGTAATTGGTTCATCGATTGACATAAATGAATCTGCAGCTAGAATGCCGCAAATTAAATTTTCTTTAAATGTAATTTGATTGTCTTTGGATTTTGGACAAAGAAAATGTAAAAAGAAATGTAAAGATTTTAATTATAATCACACTATTCCACAAAACTGGATAATGCAACTAAGACTTTTAACTTTAAAATGGGGAAAAGTAGCAGATCTTCTCATTTTAGGTGAAATCTTGCTTGACTGGGCTGTGATGACTGATCATTAAAACTGTGGCTAATTCATTATCTGCCAAAAATGGTAATCTACTACCTTTTTAAGGTTTATAAGCATCATACATACTGACTGTCCATACTGCATATACAAATCTATATATGAGGATTAATGTTTTTACATACTATTATTGTAAAATAATAATAATCATCTAGCACTTTTCAAATCAACATAAAGTCCTTCACAAAAACATTAAAAAACAAAGCATTAGGACACAGTTTTTCACAATTTCTTACATTACAACTTTTGACAAGATATCACTAATGACTTTGTTACAGCCATGATCACAAGCTCCCCATGTCAAAGACGACGGCCTCAGCTGTCTAGATTTCTCAGAAAAACAAACCCCAACGATGTTTACTTTGCATCATCAGCCAGAAAAAAAAACATAGATTAAATTAAATTCTTTCACATTTAGGAATCGGAAACCAGGAAGTTTGCTTGGATAAACTATTTGAACCACTGATCTAAATTAAATTTGTTTCCGGTCATTTTCTGTTAATTTATTTATGTGACACTTTAATAGCAGAAATTCATTTTACACGAAAGGATGTTGAATCCAGGGCTGCAGCTTACAAGGATTATTAATATTGATCCATCTCTAAATGATTTCCTCAGTTAATATATCCATTGTAGGACTGATAAAATATCAAAAAAGTTTTCAAATCCCTCAATTAACAATCCAAAACCTGAAGATATTTAATTAATTAAGTAAAACTTAAACAGGATAGAAAATACTCAAACAAGAGTGGACATAAAATATATACAACCTTCGTAGCAGCTGACTTCTCTAAGCTCCGAGTACTTCCAGACACACAGCACAGTCATCCAGATCTAAATATATTCAACATGAATGTAGCATCTTTAAAGAGTTATAGCCACACCACATTCTAGCCTACTTTATTCCTCAGCTGCTTTGCACAGTCATAAATAATTTTGGCTTTTTAAGAGAACAAGAAAGTAGCTGTACAGAGAAGTGTGTCTCAAAGAACACTCATCTGTTTTCCTTGCTTATATTGTGAGAGATGTGAGTGTGTGTCTCTGTGTCGTGCAGTCATTGTAGAATCTGTTTCTGCTGACACACTTGTGTTTGTAACAACAGCGCAGCCTGTGAAGAATCTCGAGGATGACGAGCCTCTAAACAAACAGTTGCCACTCGGAAATAGCGATGTGAGATTGTTTTTTTTTTTATTTTCTGAGGGGGTTGTAATCATGGCTTCATCTTGGAGTCCAGCTGGAGCACCTGCTCCTGACTCATCTGTGAATCACATGGTGGTTGATGGGAATCAGTCACACCCATTTTATTCACACAAACAAACACAAACCAGGGAAATCCCTATAGCCTGAGGCAGTCTTGCCACTTCTCTCTTCTGGCTGTGAAGCATTGATTGATCACAGTTTTTTGGGCCGCGGGTACACACACACATACGCACCGGACACAGTGTTGTGCATTTAATACCTCTCGTAGCGTAACCTTTCCTTACCTCCGTAGAGGGATATCTGATCCTGGATGGTGTATGGGATCCTGTTGTTTTGTAATATTAAGATGCACTGCCTCTCCGGCCTCAAGAACGGTTATTGATCCACCTAGCTGTTGCTAAATGAGCTAACAAAAGGGAGTAGTAGAAGTATTGTCTGTCTCTTCAGTGCCGTTTGTTATGCGATGCTGCCATCTGTTTAACAGATGAGACGACTTAGTAGATTAACAAAATCAATCACAATCAAGACATTTTGGGTTTGTTCTTAGTTAGAGGAGACTGGTCTGCTTTAAGCAGACATAGTCATAAACATGTTATATAAAGGATTTTCAGCTTTTCTCTCTTTTTTTTTAATCAATCAGTCAGACTTGTATTTGGTGAAGTAACCGAAGCACTTCCCATTCAATCATTGCTGATGTAGTCAGATAGTCACTGACTCCTGTGTGCCCAAATTTGCCCACTGTGGTATAAATAAAGGATTATCTTATCTTAAGTTAATATATTTTTTAAGAAAGTGTTCCAACTTCACAGGAATAGTTTTAGACGGGAGGTCGGTCTGCAGTCTGTGTGTAGCCACAGTCAGGAGCTGCTGCACTTCCTGGATTCTCGTTGTTACGGTGACGTGTCCAGGCAACCAGTGGCGATTCCAAGAAGCTGCTGCGCCCAACCACGAAATAATATGTGTAACATGAAGTTACTGTGCTCTGCTCAGCCGCTGGTTAAAGGAGGATTTCACTGACTTCACATCTTCTTGGGGAGTTGTATTCCATGTGTGAAGCAGAAGCTGAACAAAGTGTTATGTGGGTCCAGAGGGAGATGCTGTGTGAAGTAACAAATTTTGTACCCTGAAGCAGAGTTAATACTGGGGCTCTTGATAGCTCACCAGACCGTTATAAAAGAACTTTGGATGATGACGGCAGACTGAACACTAGCAGCTAGCACATAGGTTCTGCGCCTGAGTGAAAGGAAATAATTCTTTCTACCAGCAGGTGGCAGTAGTCTTTATTTGTCATTCACAAGGGGAAACTGGAAGAAAGCTAGGATTAGCCAGGAAGAGCTACAAGGCACTGTACAGGGATAGATTATCACGTTGAAAAAAGAGAATAGTCTTCGTTGTGTGTCCTCTGAACTTCATAGTCGTCACATGTTCTTTTGTCACATTAGTTTCTCTTTTCCTGCTGTGGATCTCTAAGCCGACTCATTCGGCTGCAGTTTCAACATGCTGAATCAAGTGAAAAAAAAAGAGTCAGACTGGGGCTAACAGTGTGCGACACTCCGCCAAAACTAGGGCTTCAGATACTTACTGATTCCCTCTCAGTGGTAAACAGCTGACCGTAGGCTTGGTGCGTCACAGCCTGTATTGTTTCCACATTTGTTTACACATTCGTCAAGTGTGCTGTTTCACAATTAGTCCTAAAATATACTACATCCACTCCTAACTCTTTTTAAAAGCACTTCGGTACGTGCAGTGGACATATTAATATAAACTCACTACGCTTGTGCAGACTCCTGAGCCACATGTTACATCAAACATCTTAAATATGTTATGATCATATTTCAAAATAAATTGAAGAAGCTTCATATTCTCCTTCGTCTTCTTCTCCTCTGTATTAATGCTTTCTGTATGCCTCCTCTTTGCCTCATCACTCACAGACACAGCACATCACTGAGCTGTGTGCGTGCGCAGAGCAGCTATATGAAGCCATTAAAGCCTTACTTGATTGCTGACAGAGAAGGATGTTGCACAGTTGCTGAGCATCAATAACTATGTTCCCTCTTTTTATTGGCTATTAAAACTCTTACTCGGAGATTAGCTTGCTGTGAAATCATAGTGATTGATCAGCTTTACAACTTAAGCAAAGTCTCCAACTGAAATTTGTCTTCAAAAGCAGCCCTATTTTTAATCCAATGTCTGCAAGTGTTTGTTAACTGCTTAGAGATATCAGTTTATGACTTCAGCAGCTCTCTCTGATCCTGCTAAGTCTGAGTCAAGAAGACAGAGAAACTTAACTGCACAGGTTGTCGGTGAAGCTTACAATTGATTTATCTGATCACAGAGGCTCATGTTTGAAGTTTGTCAGGCACAGAGGAAATGGTCAATCCCCGGTGAGAACAAAGAATGATCAAGTGTGTTTTGGAAAACCACCTTCTTGGTTTTGCACTTGTAAACCTCTGATATGCAGATTACTTATTCTGCATATCAGAGCTGAGAGAATCCATTATTCCTTTGTCAGTTGTCAGAAAACTGCAGCGAAAGTGGCAAAACTCAGTTCTTGAATGTGAAGGTTTTCTTTGTCTTCTGTGAGAATAAACTGAATAGAATAGAGAACAAGACATTTTGATGTTGTCGCACTGAGCGCAGGCCTTTTTTTTCCGTTTACTATAGATGAGGAAATATTCTGGAGATAAATTCGTAATGGAAATAAACTGTAGCAGCAACATCCCTATTCTATTGACGAATGAGACGTGCAAAGAATCAAAGCGGAGCTGGCTTTAACTTCATTTGTCACGGTACTGATGCAGTAACATGTCAAGCAATCATATGCATTGGTTTCACCGGTTGACATAAACGTATAACATCATCAGTGTCACATTTGATCAGCGCTTGGTCAGTACTTGGGTGCTTTCACACAGAGTTTGTTCTTCTAAAACCAGGAGTGGTTCCCCCTCAGGTCGCTTTGTTTCGGTTGGTGTGAACAAGTAAACTGAACTGAGCCCGGTTAGAGAGGGTGATCCAAGTTTTACCCCAATTTTAGGATCAATTACAAAACTTAGAGCTCTGTCTCAGTTGTCACGGTTATATGCAACATCGTAGTCATATTGTATCAATTACTGATTCAAGTTACTGATTCAAATATCCAAGCAGCTGTTTTAGTTTGCTTCATCTATACTTTAAGGGAATTGGAGTTTAAACCTGAATCACAGTTATATGTTATATTTGGATTCTTAGTCTTATAATCACACATATTCTAATTCTCTTCTGCCTTTTTAAGTGTTAGGACTTGCTGCTTTTCTGTTCCTATATCATAGTTTTCTTTCTTTTTCAAACACTTAACCGACAATAATTAGGAAAGAGAAAAATATTTCATAGACATTTTTGGAGCAAAGCCATTCATACGTCTGTCCCTCTCCAGCACTGACCTCTTCTGAGAGACAAATTGATCTCTCAAGTGCTCTGAGTTGTGAAGTGGAGAACCACGAGTCAGCTGCTCCCCTGTAAGCCTGCCGAGATAATCAGCACGAGCTAGATTGATTTTTGATTTGCCTGAGCTTTCTGAAGAAGCGGCTTTGCCCAGCTCCTTTTGTTTTATTCATTAGTTCACTCAAGACTTTTCCACAGTAGTTGACGCTAATGGCGTTGGTCAGGCTTCTTATCTCCGGTTCCTCAGCTGATTCATAATGCCTTCAGACCTAGGAGCTCAGCATGCTCATTTAGGCTGGCAATTATGTGAGAGTGGCAGCGATCGTTCTCGGTATCTCCTCCGTGAAAAGGAGATGGAAAATTGCACCGAGGAGCCAGTGTTATCAGTGATAATTCTGCATGTCTGACAGAGAAGGCAGAGACTTCCACTGTGACTTAATAGTAATTCAGAGACTTCTAAGTGCAAGATATAAAGAGAGGCGCTGAAAACCTCTTTTGAGTTTCAGAGGTTTGTGTCAGCTCGCCTCTCAATAAGAGAAGGTCCTTGCAGTGTAAATGGCTGACTACTAACTAGTTTGCCACGTTCCAATATTCACTTCACCAAGGGAAATCAGGTCTTCACACCCAGCCCAGGTCCCGTAAGAAGAGGAAGGATATGGGGCAAATATATACACCAGAATTGAATGGACAGGGCCTTTATTTATTTATGAAAGGAAGCGAGCAACAACAATGCTTACCCCGACGAGGAAATACAGCTCCCTTGTGTTTGAACTGAGCTTGTTGTCGGCCAAGCAACTGCTGACATCATGCGAATGGACGGTGCCCAGACCACGTTGGACGGGGGCTGAGAGGTGGTGAGCAGGAGGGCAAAGAGCTGAGGCACTCTAATGTGATGGTGCTCTCAGTGTGTAACACTTAGCTCTGGAGGGTGACTGGACTCGGATGTATTTGTCCGAAGCCGTTTGTCTGCTTGTAGGCACCTGACAGCAGATGAGGCGACTCTGATTACTTTGGTAAGATGGATGCTTTGTCTTTTCACGTAATGAAGAGTTGTTGAGAATCCGTTTTGTGCTCCAAGCTGACAGAGCATAGAGGATGTTTGTGTTTTTTAATTGGAGCTGAAAAGTTTAATTGATTATTTAATTGACAGTAACAGTTCCAGGTTCCCTGTTGTGGAGATTTGACACTTCTTTTCAGCTTTATAACATTTTACACTGAATAGCTTGGTGTTTTTGACTTAATCGGACAAAATAAAAGACATTTAAACTTCACACAGGGCTGTTTTCAGACTGCAACTGATGATTATTTCCCGTATTTATTGGATGATTATTTCATGGGATGGTTCTGTATAAACTGCGTATTCTAAGCTCAAAGTGACGTCTGACTTGACGCTCCAAAAACCCAAAGACATGTATTTTACCGTTGTGTTTGGCAAATAAAAGCGTCAAATCCTCACACAGAAAAAAGCTGAAAGTTGTTTTTCTTGCTCGACCGTTATTTAATTATTAATCAAACAGCTCCTCTCTGTTTACTTATTACTGGCATTTTATAGACCAAACTATAAAAACCAGTGGAAAATTTGAGTTGCTATGACGAGCTGATGACCCTCATTCACAAGGAGAGTTTGTGCCTTGTCAATAATTGCCTCAAAATTAGTTGACAGACTTGAAATTGGTCAGGTGGATGGCACTAATGGACGTCAAAATTGGCAAAGAAGCCAGTCTCTGTGTGGGTTATTGCAAATAATGTGAGTTTATTACACACAAATCAGGCTTAAAAGGCTGCAGCGGGATAGGAGTGAGCCTGCCTCTCTAATGGGTCCGGTGTAAGTAGCTGTGCTGACTCATATTCCCTCAGTGATCTCAAAGGCCTTTGTTCTTGATATCTCCATGCCAAAACCTCTCCTGTTACATGTCACCTCCCAGTGTGGTGACCGTTCATGCTCAAACCTGTCATGAAGACAACCTGTTGCACTTTCATTTGGCCTTTGCTTTCATTCACAACGAGCAGTTGTGCTTTAGTGCCGATATAACAATGGCACTATTTCTACAAAACAGAGGAAATGGCAGATTTGGGATATTTTCCTCTTTGAGGAGATTGTTGACGCATGCAGTACAGAGCAGGAAGCAGAGTGAGGCTACAATGAGTTCAGCAGCACCGTTTTCCCTTTGAGTATTGAGTTGTTATTGTCCCAAGTGAAAATGCACACCTGTGACATTTGTCTTGTGCTAGTGTTTCCAGCTGCAGCTGTGTCGAGTTTCCCTCTGTATACACACACGGTGGTTTTTCACATAAAGGCACCTTTTTATTAAACTAGGACATACACCTTAAGAGCGCTATAAGTCATAATTTCTGCAGTACAGTTGACATTTCTGTGTGAAAGCTGTGAATGAATCAAAAGTGTGTAATAGGTCAACTTATTCTTGTACAGTACGTTGTAGGACATAGGACATTTATTTAGGCCATCTAGATATCTGGTCCAGATTAAGGTAGATGTGAGAAAACTAACTGATTTGTCAAAGTAGCTTTCTTAATTGATTAATAATGTCATGTATTACTTTATTAATCAGAAATGTCACACAGTTGCTGGTTTGAGCTTTTAAAATTTGAATATTTGACTGGACTAAAGCCTGACACACACCAAGCTGAGGGTAAGCCACTGGCCAGTGTTTGCCGGTGTTGGCCCATCGGTTAGCATCTGCGGCCTTGGTTTTAGTGGTATTTCCTGCAGCATTAGAAACATCACTCTGATTGGCTGTTCATCTTAAAGGAGAGTACATGATAAGAGAAACAGAAGTGACAAAAGTGAATGAAGGGTACTCAGACTTGTCTTCTTCACCTAATCTGAACATTCAAATAATCAAATATGTATCTAGACTGAAATGTAGACCAACATCAGCATGATTCAGCTCTTCATAGCCTCTCGGCTAATAGCAGCTCTTAAGGTTTCCCTCTTTTAAATGATGACCACAGACTACTGCTACCTGCTGGCACGAAGAGTTGTTTCCTTTAATGCAGGTGCAGAACATATTTGTCAGCTGGCAACTTTTGAGGCAATAGTTAGTGAGCCTTCATTGCAGGTGGTTCTGTTTTTGCCTGATGAAGTATGTAGCAGAAGAGAGCTGCTCCGGAAAATAATTTACTAACAGATAATGGGATCCTCAGAGACTGGCAAAATGGGGCACTAAATGTAAGTCACCATAGCAATAAAATTGCTTATATGAAGAAAATCCATCGCAAGGGGAAGGAAAACCAGTCCAGAAAACTATAACTCCCTTCATAGCCAGCAGCCCAAACAGAGAACGCAGTCAGAAATGGCTAAAAACTGTGTAGAAATGGGACACGCGATGGACAGAGTAATGGGGCTGGAACACAAGAAGAAACGATTAACGTAAAAGGAAGCAGGAGACAAAACCTTCGGCTTCGACAGACGGTGGTAATATGAGAAAGTCCCTAAAATGTTAATGTTTGCTCCTATTTACTGGTTCATCGTAAAAAATTGTTTGGAGAATAATAAAAACTGCTTATAATTGTTAGTTAAAGATCCAGATATCCACTGTTATTCTTCCCTTCAATAAACGAGAGCTTTAATTACTTTGATTTTTATACAGAAGGTTGTTGGTATTTTTTTACAGATCGTCTGCATCTTAGGCCCTTTACATATCCATTTGCATTACACAAATCACAGCAGGCAAGCAACAACAGCAGCCTCCACTGCTTCAAAAAACAGGTTCACCATCACAGTGAGCTTTGTGGATATCAAGGATGAAGTGATTTAAAAATGCAGCGCTATTAATCTGCTTCTCGCACAGCTGAGACCAGGCAGTCAGGCAGAGAGGAGTGTAAACACACGCTGAAGAGCAGAAGGCAAAACATCATCACCACCATCATCCTCATCCCTCCATGGAAACCCGTTAATGATCTCATGGTAGGATTTGATCCACATGTGCAGGCAAGCCGACTAATTAAACAAACAAATGGCAATTAGATGGAACTCCCATAAGCCGCGCAACAACTGGGCCGATGGAGAAGAAACAGGCAAACATCATAAAACACAGAAAGTAAGTCAGTGCAGCAGTGGAGACTCAGTTGTTTGTTGGATAGATTTCTCAGTAAAATCATGCAGTCCGTGTCACACTGACTGGTGGTGTGGCTGAATGATTGTTTTCATAATGTGATCTTAAATCACTGTTTTCAGGTACCACATTTTAAAGGAATAGGGAGACATTTTGGAATTATTTTTGCAGAGAAATACAGAAACAACATTGGAAGTGCCAGGTCTCTGTCTGGACTGTATATACGAATTGCGGAAAGGTTTTGCTGAAGAGCACATTTGAAGCTCACTGTGGCTGGTCCTTGGGTTTAGGTCCTGCAGTACCATATAAAGACGCTTATATGCTACAACAGGACCTACGCACATAGCCAACGCTGGTGCGAGTCATTTAGTCCCAAAATCAAAGATATTCAATTCAGCGTATAAAGTAGCTAAAGTGGAAAACTGGAATTGTACCATTTTTGTGTTTATTGCTTAAAATGTAATTGTTTATTAAGTTTGCTGATTGCCAAATTGTGTCAGTTCTAAACAGCACCATTATGTCCACAAATCTTTAGCTTTTCTCATTGGCTACAGTCTGCAACAATTATGAAATGTGCAAACAAAAATGATCTGTATTGGTGCTGTCAGATCTTTAATAGTAGAAAGAAACACTAAACAGAACATACAGAAGAGAGCTGAAATTTAAAATCACAATTCCGACATCAGTCAGAAGAATTATAGACAATTTCCTGCAAACGTCAGCACTAATTGGCGGTTAGTGAAAGCCTCGGTCGGTTGTGGAGAAGGTAGTACTTCAGGTGTAATTATGAACCTGGGAGTCTCTGGCCTCCCACTGTGATGTGGCTCGCTAATGATTGCGTAGACCAGCTATCTAGATGACAATCTAGCTGAGGATCACACCACCATCTGCAGTCGTTAACACAGAGTGGCTCTTGTGTTCGGTAGGAGCACTCGGGGGAAAATGCCAGCAGTCCAGAACTCAGTGACATTTCCACAGGTACTGCTCTTACCTACTGGGGCTTAACGACTGCCCTTCACTGCAAATTTCACATTCCTCAACCAGCATCGCCTACATTTGCAGTGTCTGCTGACCTCTCAGGGAACGACCCTGGCCGCTTCCTTCTTGGCATGGCCCACACACACTGTACGTGGGAGAAAAAAAACAATTGTGGGACCTTTTGAGTGATACTGAAAGAATGCGAGTGAAAGAGTTTGGGAACAGACTGCCCCCAGGTCAGCCTGTTGCAGCTGTCTCTGCCGGCCCGTCTTTATTCCTCCCTCCATTCTTTGACTCAGGACTCCTTTATTTTCTCTACAGATTCGTAGAGCCCCTGCCTAGCTGTGAATTGTTACATGCTTTAATATGAGTACGTCCATAGCTGTAAAGTAGTCTGTTACGCAGCACATCATCAGCAGTGAGGTCTGTGCCAGCCTGGGGGGAAACCTTCAGGGAATAAAGCTGCAGGAGAGGAGCAGCTGTGACGACACTTACATGCTGATCAAGTGTCTCTGGGTTTCCTTTTCTTTGGATCAGAGGACTACTTTCTGTTCCTGCTTTCCTTTCCGTCGTTTCACCTTGTTTTCTGGAGCAGCATTATTATTTGTCCTCTTCCCTCTGAGGAACGACAAACTCCATAGTGTTTTAGTGGTTGGCAAGATCCATGACCTAGTTAAATATGGACTGAGAACAGGAAGCAGAAGAGGAATGAATAGCTAATGGGAGCTCGCCTTAATTTTTTTTCTTCTTTCTCTTGGCTCCGCCTCTTCTTGATCTTTGAATGGGGTTTAGCTCTTTTACTCTGGCTGTCCATATTGATCAGCGCTCTGTGCAGCTCTCCACCTCATTTAAATCCTTGCTGTGTAAGTACCTTTAGGTTAGAGATACTCTTGCCGAGGCGTATGGCTATGCAAGTGAGAGCCCGTTCCCCTGATGTAATTAGGACGCCCAATTAGCACAGATGTCAGTAGTGCCATTAATCGCTGTACAGAAATAGAAACGGCAATTATTAACACCTTCATTCTTCTTTTTATTAAGTGTCTCTCAGCTGTTGGCCTCTCAGTTGTGAAAATACTCCTTCGTTTTGCCCTGGTGATCCTCAGTTACCTTTTAAATATCTCAGTGCTGTGTGACTGAGTCTCTAGACAGTATTTTTGTGTGTCCTGTTGGTTCTGCTGAAGTAGAATTGCTCAGTAGAATATCCTCCCACGGCCACTGAAAGAAGACAGCAGGGTGATTTATGTGCTTCTTGCAACACCTCCGCAGCCGTCTGACATCCCCTCCTCCCTCTGGCAGGTGTAATGAGAGCGCTGGTCATGGACAGATGATGGACGTGGAGACGTCGTACTCAGACTTCATCAACTGTGATCGCACAGGCCGCAGGAACGCAGTGCCCGACATCGCAGGGGAGGGGACAGCAGGGGCCAGCACCAGTGAACTCACCAAAGACATGGCAGAGATGGACCTGAAGGCTGCAGGTGAGCAAGGCCACATCACAGCACGCCGTTTTCTTATGGAACTTGCTAGACGAGTCAGTAGTGCTTGACCAAGAGTCAAAGACAATCATGTCATTTCTGCTCCTCACATGGCTAGTAAAGTACTGTTATTTACCACAAAATACTCTAATTGGAAGATGTACTGCACGCTTAAATGTGTTTCTTGAGTTGCACAATAGATCAATGCTGGTGTTGATATTTACATAAATGTAATAAAATCTAAACTTCTTGGGTTTAAAATGGCTCAATACACACACCATCTATAGTTTGACGTCAGCCTGAACAACTCTAATCAGTGGTGGGCGTTCCCCTCTTCCACGTGTATTACGTTGGCTGCAGCGTCCCCAACAGATGACGGAGAGAAAAAATAAGATTGCCTCTAGCTTTCTCTCTGAGGGATCATTTTACATGTTAAAAAAAATAATAAATAAAATAAAATAAAAAAGCACAGTCCTTACATGTTCTGGGGTTTCTGACCACATCTCTATTATCACTATTATCCTTTTTTTACCGAAGCAGTAAAATATGTTAATGAGAACGGCTTGATCGGGTTCAGCTGGATTTAAATGCATGATATGCTAACGTAGAGATTTCATTGTGCTGGAAGTCAGTCATATTCTTCTTCCTCACCAGATCTTCTCTGTAAAATGATCTTTTAACTGTAATATTTCTTCAAATGTAACGCCATGAATTGCTGGAGTGAACAGAGCTGAGAGGTTTGGTGTTTCTTAGTCAGCCATATATTCTAGTTTGAATGATGCCCCCACGGTTCTTGGCAGAATTCATTCTCCTGAAGATAGCCAGAGTTTGATCAGTGGTGAAACTGTCCTTGAATCTGGATGCAATAAAATAACAACATGACAGACGGGAGCTTCTTTTCAGCTTAAGGTCTCAGGGAGATCTGATTGTGGCCTCAGTGTTAAATGAGCTGTAACGGACGCACAGTGAAACACAGTCCTTGCTTCCTCTACTCGTAGTAGAGTGTCAGGTTGTTAGGAGGATCATGTCTTACATGTGACACAAACTCCTGCTGTCTGACCAGTGCATGTTATATCATTATTTTTACCGTCTTCCTTTTCAGTCATAGACAAGTTTCCCATGACATTTGGCTGCAGTAAATCAAACCACTACCTCTTGTCATATTTGGAAATAATCTCATATGCTGACACAGTGCTGCAGGAAGTTGTAGTTCCTTCCTCAGGAATCTTTGGCTGATTTTTTTTATTTTTTTCTCCAATTTTATTTTCTGCAGAAGGAGACCCAGGGGCCTCCCCCGCCCCTGAGGCAGAGGGCTCCACCAGCCAAGATGCCCAGGGAGGAGGAGGCCCCTCCTAAACTCCACCAGAGACTGAAGGGGAGCAGAGAAACTAGAGAGAAAGCAGGTGAAAGTGGAGAGACATGGAGGAAGGAAATACAGAGTGTATATTGGTTGTCCTAAATGGACATGAGGACACTTTCGCTCACTGCCGGCCTGTTTGGAGCTTCAGTGGCGCCAAATGTACGCCTTTTCATTGGATCAGATTGTAACAAGGGGAACATAACAGAGCAGAACGGTTGATTGAGAGGCTGCTTCATACTCTGATAGTCATTTATATTCCTGAAGAGACAAGGAAGAAAGCACAGAAACTTTGGATTCACGTCTGTGGGGATGGACTGAGCTAAACAGAATTCATTTATAACACTCGAAATGTTGCTCCAGCCTAAAGTGGAACCGTGTCATAGAGGGTGTATTCATAATCATCTGTTTGTCGGTTTCTTTCTTTATGTACATGTGTGTGTTTGTGACTCTCGTTCAGTTTCATCGACAAGTCTTTTCTTTTTATAGTAACCAACGTAGTCTCCCATTTTTCTGTCGTGTGTGGACTTCATATTTATTGCTAAATGTTCAGTGATAACTTTGTGATAGCCATTTTCTTTGTGTAATAAAATACTTATGAATTACTGTAACTTTTGTATTTAATGTTCTCAAGGTTGATTAACTTTTGGAAGCAGGCATTTAGCAGGTTTCTGTGTAAGAGCTGTAAAGGTAACGAGCCCCAGTCAACCAGGATTAATCAGCTTGGCGCTGAGTTTTTCCAGAACCATAAATATTACTGAACGCAGCTTTTTGTGTACATTAGGATGGCTACAGGAAGCCAGTGTTTACATTTCTACCGAGCATAGACTCCGTGTTCCCATTTATCTCTTTGTACAATAAAGTAACAGTTCATCTGCAGAGCTGTGCAGGTTCTTAGAAGTCTTTTTAAGTTTAAGCTTCCTTTATTTTCATTATTAATTACTGGAAAAGCTTTTGTTTTTACATTTTAACTATTATAATGAAAGTTGAGTCTTTAGTATATTAAGAGAAATCAGACACAAACATTTCATCACAGCTTTTATTATGGTCAGAGATGTTTTTCCATACGTCTCATAAATGTGCTGGTTATAAATGGAAGTGCTTGTTTTTATTTTAATGAAAAAAAAAATATTTTAAATAAATATGTACATCCAAAGAGCTGAGAGGGTAATTATCAAACTAAAACCACTTCATTCAGCTGTGGTTTGAACAATAGTGCCACCTACTGTTCAAATGTAAGACTACATATTTGGTATTGAGCTGTTTTCACCTGATGTCCCATGCAAGTATTTGCACGCAGAAGTTAATAAGCACATCTGTTTCTGACGGTGGATTCCCTTACTTCACCTGGTTTGAACCGAACAATGGATAGTCACAGTAAACTAGAATTTAAAACATAGGTAGTAAGTTCTCTTTCAGGTATCCTTCAGCACGTGCTTTTAAGGGAGGACACTAATATTTCAGCTAAAAATGAAGTAAATAACCTCCCCCATTCTTCCTTTTCAGACTAAAAAAGTGTCAACAACTGTTAAACTTCACGAGTATCGAATAATTGTGAATCTAAAGCTTCCCTGGTTGTATTCCTAACAAATAGGATGTAAACACAAGACAAAGAATGTGTCCAGAGTTTTGTTATAACAAAATCTGCTTAAAGAAACAACATTCCCTTATTTTTGCACCATGCAGAGGACCATGACCTCCTCTGACACTAACACAATAAAGGTATGCAAGTGCAGAAATGCTGACATGATGTGCAGATACATGCCATAAAGGCAGCAGCCATACATCAGTCTAAATGCTTTATGATGGGTTTTGAATAAGTATAAAAACATTCCACTGTGTCCGCTGGAGAGATTAAGGGTTCAGAGTGATATGTTCCTGGGTTAGGTTTCATCCTTAGACATCCTGGCTGTGTTTTAAAATGCAGTACTCATTTTCATCCCATAGGCCTCATACAGTTTGCCGAGGAGCTCCTCCTTCTCCTCGTCCGGCAGGAAGCTCGACTTTGCAGAGGCGATGTTCTGTAAGACACAAAAAGTCGCCCGCAGTGAGCTGGCAAATATTTTATGCATTCACTTTAAATGAATAGTCTAATCAGCAATTTTGGGAGCTTATTCACTTTCATGTTCACACTCTGCTGGAAATGAGAAGACTGACAGCACTCTTGTGTCTTCACGATAAATGTTAGCCTAGCTTGGTCTCTCCAAGAACGCTACAGGTGTTCAATGAATCTTTACCAACCAACTTGAAATTGAACTGACTATACTGGTGGTCTTGATGTGATAACCGTCACAGAAACATGTGACCCACGGCCGACCAGCAATAAACTGGACAGAATGATGAGCTGAACAAAGAAACGGTGCTGAGTGTTTCAGCTGTCGTGTTAACTGTAGGGGGGAAAAAAAATGATATGATCGTGTGGAAAAGAATTCAAATTGAATTTACACAGTGACTTTGAGTCATTGAACTGGACTGAACAAAAAGATTCACCACTGCAGTAGACAGGTGCTTAGCTTAGTTTAGCTTAGCTTAGCATGAACATCCAAAAACAACTAAAACAGAGGCAGCTGGACTTGTTTTCCACTCATCCAAGTGGCTTCTTCAGTTCTAAATGACTGAGTTTAGGTTTTTATTTGAAACATCTGTAGATAGTGCCCAACTGAAACTCACATGACTATTAGAGTAAGTTGATAAGATTTATCTTAACGACCCATTAATGTCCAGGAACTCCAGACTGGAAGCGTGAATGAGGATGAAACATTTTTGGGACAAGACTGAGTTGTAAATGGCTGATAAAAATAAAGTATTAAAAAGAAAATAATAATAAAGATGATATGTTTAACCTTTAGATACAGACAATCTGTTTCCTGGTCCATATCTTTTGCACCAATGAACCAAATGCTGTCTCCCACCACATTAGAAAGTTTCCAAAAAGCAAATTTAAACATGAAATTATTAATTTAATTATATTTTCCAAACTAATTTCCATGCATTGTTTAACACGTATTAGGAACAGCAATAATAAAATTGGATGGAGGGATTTCAGTGTACTTTTCCTTTGCTCCTGTTTTAATTAGCAACTAAGAGAGGCCTTCTACATCCTTTCAAGCCGCGCTCAGATGGCTTCTTCTTCCTGTGATCTACAGCTGTAATTATTCCTGCGTTTGATCTCACCACTCGTTTGAATTCCTCCTCGGTGAATCCCATGTGTTTGTGGGCAATGCTGTAGTCGTGGTGCAGGGTTGAGTTGAGGATCAGAGGGTCATCTGTGTTTAGGGAGTAGTTGGCCTTGTCCTTCCTGAAGCTGCACAAAAAAATAAAAAATGAGCGGCCTTATTATAAAGTAGCCTATTATTGAGTTATGGTATATTTTATTATTCGACTATCATGTAAAGTAAAAGAAGCTTACGTGATGAGAGGGTGTATGGTAAAGTCAGCCCCACAGGCACCTGTTAGCCTACTGGAAATAGGACACATCTGCAAACAGAAGAGCAGAGGCTGAGAAACCTAATCACTACTGCCTTTCTTCTTCCTGTTGTGCCACCGAGTCTCCACTAGGGGTCAGTGTATCACTGTTCCTACAGGTTGATGCTTAATTATGTATCACTCCACCTTATCTATAATTAACAAACGGAGCAATCCCATTTCCTGTCTGTGATGACCAATATTACCAGTGTATAATAATGAACAGGGCAGTGTGCGTTTATTAGGTTAGATGACACACATATTTCTGCACATTTGCACTTAACTACTACAGTCCCTGACAAAAGTCTTGTCACTTATCCATTTTGTAGAAACAACAGTTTATAACCTGACTTTTAATTAATCCATTGGTTTTAGAAATGGCTCATATGAAAGCTAAAACCCTCCCAAATTATGTTTGATATACTAAAATAAATTTGCTTCACTGAAGAAAGATTGATCATTTAATGAACACAGAAAGGTCAGATTTTGGCAAGACAAAAGTTTTGTCGCCTACAGAAAGTAATGTGAAAATTGAACAAATCATTTACTTCAAATACAAAAATATGATGCATAACATCAGTGAATGAAGTACTGGTGCTGTGAGATCCATATTTAATATCTTGTATGACTTCCATGAGCTTGAAGGACTGCATCCATGCGGTTCGACAATGATTCATACAATTTATTGATGAAGTCATCAGGAATAGCAAAGAAAGCAGTCTTACAAGAATAAGAAAAAGATTTGAAGAGACTGGAGATGTTTTTGACAAGCCCAGGTCCGGCAGACCCCGCAAGACAACTGCTCGGGAGGACCGTTTGTTGGCTCGAAACATTCCTGATGACTTCATCAATAAATTGTATGAATCATTGTCGAACCGCATGGATGCAGTCCTTCAAGCTCATGGAAGTCATACAAGATATTAAATATGGATCTCACAGCACCAGTACTTAATTCACTGATGTTATGCATTATATTTTTGTATTTGAAGTAAATGATTTGTTCAATTTTCACATTACTTTCTGTAGGCGACAAAACTTTTGTCTTGCCAAAATCTGACCTTTCTGTGTTCATTAAATGATCAATCTTTCTTCAGTGAAGCAAATTTATTTTAGTATATCAAACATAATTTGGGAGGGTTTTAGCTTTCATATGAGCCATTTCTAAAACCAATGGATTAATTAAAAGTCAGGTTATAAACTGTTGTTTCTACAAAATGGATAAGTGACAAGACTTTTGTCAGGGACTGTACAGCGGGTTAACAGCCTTGTTGTTGATTCAGCTTTTTGGACGACTCATTACCTCAAAGTGCATGTTTTGAGCCAGAAGTTTTTTGTACAGGGCTTGGTCCTCCAGGGTTCTGTATCCGTGTCCGACTCGTTCAGCTTTGAGGATCTCCACGGCCTAAAACATGGGACATAGCCCAAAGAAATAATCCACAAATAGATTCACCATGTGCCACATGTGAGCAAAGTCTGCGGGCTGTTTCTTGAGAAACACACAGTCATTCAACTGTTGCGACGTTGCTTAGAGAGTGGCCTGTTTATTTTGGCAACTTCTATACAGTGAGACATGTTGTCATTTAGCATGGGAGGGTATTGAGGCATAGCCGCAGAGATTGGACCTATATACCTAAACATATGCTTGTGTATTCGTTTGCACATAAATATTTATCAGTCCATGTAAATAAATACATGCAGGACACTGTCATTTTAAGGCATCCCTAATTTGCCCTTTCACCAACCTTTAATTGTTCACCCGCTGACATAAAATTCTTGTTCTTCTTGTTTGGTTTGGTTCTCTGCCCTCATTTCTATTGTTAATACAGCCCCCATTGTTTTGTTAATATGCATGTCAGGACCGTTAAGGCTCAGATTGCTCCAGCACCTCGTTCAGAAATGCCTCACGTTATTGTCGAGCAGCTCACCTCCTTCACCACAGACGCCGGGCCCACCTCTCCTGCATGAACCGTCCTGTGGATGCCGCTTCGCTCTGCTTCCTGTCAACAAAATCAGCCGTGGAACACATCAGCAAGCGTACAGCCAAACATCTGGCTTTCATATCAGCAATGCCGCGGCAACGACAGAGGAGCTGTTTATAATGTAGACAGGCATTGCTTTGGCAGTTTGATAAGGAAAGAAAGAAAACAACATTCCACGCTAGCTACACTTTTAAAATAAGAGTGTTTACTTTGTCTTTACTAAACATGAAGAGGACATCCATCTGGATTGATCATCCGTTCTCATTTTAGCAACCTTGGACCCACGAAGTGTAGGTTGCTTAATCGGCACATATGTATCTAGAGAGTATATATTCATATAGATAACCCTCAATATTAGGGCGGACTCTGCTCTGTGAGTTTGGCTTCTTGTTAATAATTAAAAGACTTCCATCAGTATAGAGTCACCTTGGCAGGATTTCAGAGATCCAGTACACCATGATAAAGTTGGAAAAACAGCTTTTACAAATTGTGCTTTATAAAGAAAGTAAATATAAAATCATATGAAAAATCATATCCAATATTATACTTAAGTTTGAACTCATTTATATGTCTGATTGGATAATGTTAAAATGACGTTACAGCAATATTGATGTCAGAGTGAGTCAACTAAAGATGTGCTGCATCTGCAAATACTGGGCTTGTGAACCATCAGCTCTTTTGATTTGATGGCCACCTTGTGAATTATTGACCAAATGTTTGCCTAAGAAGACTTTTGACTTTAATTCATTGAGGCATTGAGGGTATGACAAGAATTTCTAGTGCATACCTTCTCTATTCAAAGCCAGCCATGTAAATACTGCTATGTTTACCTCTTCAAGCATGAGTGACTGACAATAAGATCATACAGTATATAATAATGTTTCATTCAGTCCACCTTTGAACATATCACCATTGTAACACGTGCTGTTTGGAGGCCGCGGCATCTCTGCAATGTCAAACTATAAATACAGTAAGAGCGATTAATTTCCACCTCCATTCATTTCCATAGTGGACTGAAAAATGTATAAATCTTATGATCTCTCCCGAAGTTGACCTCAATCGATCCTGAAATTCATTTCAGGTAAAAGGTCCAGCATCCCGTAGAGTATTAAGTGATTAATCCACTTCATTCCTTAATGTCTGACAGGCTAAACTGGTTGCAGAGGTTCGTATTCTCTGAATTAATCAATACTATTCTGGCCGAAAATTGAATTGGATTTTTCCGAGAACCTTCAGCGTGTAAGAGGAAAATGATACAAACACCTGAGCTACAACCTGTTTGACACATCTCCATGTATGTCTGTGAAGGTTCTCAGTCATCCAGGTCATGGTATATCCAAAAAAGGTTCAAAAAAGGCAACTGGACATGTAGAGTTTTTTTTAAGCTTGAAACTCTACAAACTCTACAAGTCCAGTTGCCTTTTTTTAACCTTTTTTGGATACACATCTCCATGGTAACAGAGAGGATGCACATATCCTGCAGTTTAGATCAAAAACTCCAGTAGCTTCTCGCCAAGTCTGCGTACATTAACAGTGGGTAGTGAATCATGTGAATTAGACGAACACGTAACATGTTTAACCTAGCCATGCTAGCAGCTACATGTGGCTACACAGTGGTGCTGGCTGGGAGCTAATGCTAACATAAAGAATGTTTTTATGCTAAGCTTAGTAAGCTAACTGATGCTAAACATGAACCTGCGTATACTAGGGTTATCTTCAAATTGGGTTGTATTTACCAGGTTCCCGAGAAAAGTCCACATGATCTGCCCCTAAGTGCAAATTTTCATTAAAGTCAGTGTTGTAACGGGTTTGCGTATGGATGTTCTTATGTTGAGCTACCCAGTCGCTAGCTGGCTAAACTGTTGGCGTTGCTGGTTTTTAAAAGACAACAGTTGCCTAGCAGCCGTGGTCTTACGACGTAAACATTTTGACACCATATGGAATAGCTACAAGCTCACAAATAGCATCTGAAGACAGTAATACTCATTGCTATGCAGACTGATTCCTTACTTCTCATTCAAGAATTCCAGACTGTTTTTTTTTTTAAATGTTTTCCTCTCGTGTGTAATCTCCACTTCTCCCTGCCATTTTAGTTTTGCCTCAACCCGAGTAAGTATGCCTGCTTTTTTTAAATTTTTATTTTTATTTTTGGAATTTGCCTTTTGGCTACTTCCTGCATGAACTGTTTGCTTTCCAGACTGATTAACTTGCAACTCATTCAAGGTTGAGATATTTCAGTCAAAACCACAAAAAATTATAGAGGTTAGGGTGTTCCCACAGTAATTCAGATGTAACGGTTGCAATTGTGACATGCACATTTAAGACTGTTGTGTTGACAGCGCCTTATTATCTTCATGTTATCTGTTGAATGAAGTCAAGCCGATCTGATGCTCTGATGCTCTGATGCTCGGCCCTGAACCTTTTTATTTTATATTTTACTTTTAACTCGACAGTAACTTTTAGGTACATGTGGTATACCTTTGTATGACAGGACAGGGCTGTAAGATCAGGCACTGCCCTTACCTATGACTATATCTATCTATCTATCTATCTATATATACACACACACACACACACACATATATATATATATACATATACACACACCCACACACACTTAAGTCATATTAATTGTTGCTACAGTGCTAAGAGCTAAGAGTTGCTACAGTGTTAAGAGCTCTATCCATCTTTCTTTTTATTATTCTAAGAAGAAAAATTGTTGCACAACACTTTTAGAAAAATAGTGCTGTTCCTTCAGAAATTGTGCATGACTGCGGTTGTGTACCGCAGACATGAATGTGGTTGTGTACCGCAGACATGAATGTTGCAATTAAAAGTAAAAAAAAAAAAAAAAAGAAGAAGTTTGTCTCGCTCTTCGTTCTAGAGATGAAACAGATAAATGGTAGACTAACATCTAAAACATTTTTTCAATGGCACGGAATCTGCCTGTACCACCTTCACGATCTACCATTCGATCACAATCAACGCATTGGGCACCGCTGCTGTAATAATTCCTGAAAGTTGTTGATGCAATAAACTGCAGCCAAATTCACCAGCCTGCAGCTGGCGAGAACATAAGGTGGATTCTCAGACTATAAAAATATTTTTACGAGTGCAAAATATATTTTTGACACCATATGGCAAAGCTACAAGCTCACAAATAGCATCTGAAGACAGTAATACTCATTGCTATGCAGACTGATTCCTTACTTCTCATTCAAGAATTCCAGACTGTTTTTTTTTTTTAATGTTTTCCTCTCGTGTGTAATCTCCACTTCTCCCTGCCATTTTAGTTTTGCCTCAACCCGAGTAAGTATGCCTGCTTTTTTTAAATTTTTATTTTTATTTTTGGAATTTGCCTTTTGGCTGCTTCCTGCATGAACTGTTTGCTTTCCAGACTGATTAACTTGCAACTCATTCAAGGTTGAGACATTTCAGTCAAAACTACAAAAAATTATAGAGGTTAGGGTGTTCCCACAGTAATTCAGATGTAACGGTTGCAATTGTGACATGCACATTTAAGACTGTTGTGTTGACAGCGCCTTATTATCTTCATGTTATCTGTTGAATGAAGTCAAGCCGATCTGATGCTCTGATGCTCTGATGCTCGGCCCTGAACCTTTTTATTTTATATTTTACTTTCAACTCGACAGTAACTTTTAGGTACATGTGGTATACCTTTGTATGACAGGACAGGGCTGTAAGATCAGGCACTGCCCTTACCTATGACTATATCTATCTATCTATCTATTTATCTATCTATTTATCTATTTATCTATCTATCTATCTATCTATCTCTCTCTCTCTCTATATATATATATATATATACACATATATATACATACACACACACACACACACTTAAGTCATATTAGTTGTTGCTACAGTGCTAAGAGCTAAGAGTTGCTACAGTGTTAAGAGCTCTATCCATCTTTCTTTTTATTATTCTAAGAAGAAAAATTGTTGCACAACACTTTTAGAAAAATAGTGCTGTTCCTTCAGAAATTGTGCATGACTGCGGTTGTGTACCGCAGACATGAATGTGGTTGTGTACTGCAGACATGAATGTTGCAATTAAAAGTAAAAAAAAATAAATAAATAAAAAGAAGTTTGTCTCGCTCTTCGTTCTGGAGATGAAACAGATAAATGGTAGACTAACATCTAAAACATTTTTTCAATGGCACGGAATCTGCCTGTACCACCTTCACGATCTACCATTCGATAACAATCAACGCATTGGGCACCGCTGCTGTAATAATTCCTGAAAGTTGTTGATGCAATAAACTGCAGCCATATTCACCAGCCTGCAGCTGGCGAGAACATAAGGTGGATTCTCAGACTATAAAAATATTTTTACGAGTGCAAAATGACATAGCACATTATAAATCACATGTATACCCAGTAGTGTACTTTAGAATCGATACTGTCTGTTGGTTTCCTCCAGAAATCACGCTTCTTGTTAAACTTTGTAAGTCTGCAAAACAAGCTGCTGTTTAGCTGATCTTAATTACTGCTGTGACTCAAGCATGTGTTGCTTACAGTTCACGAAATAAAGACACATTAAAGTCCTCTTAATCTGACAGACACTACATGTGGGTGTAGTGCTGATGATGCTGCATGCTCACCTCGTAGGCCCTCCTGTGTTCTGGATTAGCTTCACAGTTGAGTGATTCATCACCTGCCAGATCAATGGCGACTACTCCCTCATCTCGATATTTCTTACACAGCTCCACGACATCCATGGACCAGCCTGGAGAATTTAAAACGTACATTTATTACTACACAGTTTGATCCTGCCAACTCAAACACACACATGAAGATGGTCAGTCTGAGCATAATGCTACAGCCATCTGCATGAATCTACAGCTGTGATAAGCCCAAGACGTTAACATTAATCACCATGTGGCGCTAACTGCATTTGTTTGACTGGTTCTTGGTGTAATAGTTCAACATTTTGAAAAATGTGGTTTTCTTTAGATGAGAAGGCTGATACTAATCTCAAGTCCGTACATGACCATGATTTGCTCCAGCAGCCGGTTTGCTTAGCTTGAGTTATGAAAGGGATTTTGGCTGTTTTCACATGTCAACACGTCTCACATAACCTAAGAGACATGCTCAGGCCACGTAAGATGTGTCAACATGCGAGTCCTGACAAGAAAGCTATGAAGTATTTCCCCAAATGTCAAACCATTACATAAATTTCCTGTGTCACATCTGGTATGTTTTACGGCTTGAAAACAACAATGAATTGGGCATGTCCACAAAAATTCAATTCAGACTGATTTGCCATCCTTGCATTGCTGCAGACTGGTTTCCTAAAAACATGAAAAAATAAGATATCCTGCAAACGTTCACGAAGACTCCCACATGCAGATAAGTGTATTCACTAGGGACATCACAGCATGTTTAGCGGGGGTTGTGGTGGAAAATGTATGATGACAAATATGAATTGCAGTTGGCTGTTGAGTTGCACAGGAAACAGCTGCATGACTGGAGAAGAGCGTTTCTGCAACAGGCATATCACTACTGTCACTGATGCTGCTAATGGCACTGCTCACGTTACCACCATAACTATTACTGGTACCTTTTACTGACTCAATGGTACTCTGTTATTGGTATGGACGTTACTGCTGCAACTAATGCAACATCTGCATTTTGCAGACAATTCAACAAGTTCTTGATGTTTCTAGGGATGGTAGTTTTACTCTGATGGTTATTGGTCACTTTGGTCCGGACTGAAATACCTAGGCAAATACTGAATGGTCTACAGTGAAGATTAGCACTGACATTCAACTCCATTTAGCACCACCATCAGGTCAAAGGTTTATGTTCTGGACCAATGACTCATTAGATTCACTTTTTATAAACTAAGTGACAAATTTTACACTAAGAACATTATGAATGATTATGACTCCTCATCATCAGCCTGTTTTCATTCAACACGTTAGCAGGATGACATTATGTCAAGTGTCAGTTTGTCTAAAAACTTAGACACATAGTTTTCAAGACATTATGGAGCACTGACAATATGAAAATGGACCTGAGTGTAGCATCTTTATGTGTGGTGCTCCTGTTTATTATCTAATGGGAATAACTGTGGCAGAGCTTTGGGACAGGACAGAAGACAGTACAGTAAGGAACCTTATCTCACAAGGTTGTTTTGGCAGACAGGAGCATGAACAGTTCATTACTTGGCATGTGGCGCATGCAGCATAGAATGGACCTGGCTTTGATATTGAAGGCCCTCTCGCCCTCGCGGAGGCCTTCGTTAACCAGGTGCACCACATCGTCTGGGCTCAAGTCGCCTCTGAGGAGAGAGAAAACATGCGGTGAGCCAACCTTAATATGCACAGCGTAGGTTTAACCAAAAGACAGCGGTGGTTAAAAACAAGCACTCACTCTGTCTGGTTCCAGGGTATGGGCTCCACTTTGCTGTTTGCTAGAAAATGTGGGCTGTATCTGACTTCGACATAAATCACTCCCTCCTTGGCCTTGTCCTCAACAAACTCATAGGCTATCCTCTTTATGGCCTCTCTGTCTCCACTGAAAGAGAAACAAAGGTAAACACAGAATGAATCACAGTGATAAACTTATCTCATCGATAAAATGTGATGCCATTAGGCTCCCCCAAGCCATCATTTAAGCTATAATGGCTTTCTAAATGACCAATATAAGCATTTACACTGTGTCACTAGTGTGAGGCACAACATGGTACATGTCTGCAATAAAACAGAGATGCTTGTTGTTCTTGACTTAATTCTGCATGAGAGACATTTTCTGACCACTGTTGACTTTTTCATGTCATTTAAGATTATATTCAATGTACGCGTACATTTAGAGGAGAGTATCTCTAAGGGACAGTATGAGACTGATTAACAGGCTAGAGGATGTTCAAATAAAAGCAGAAGAAAGGAGAAGCCATTTATTTAGCTCTTGTTGACCTGCACTATAAAGCAATCACTAATGGTGAGCTCTGAGTTTTAAAAGCCAGCCTGATTCTGTCCCTAACACAAGCAACAGGATTTTATTTACTTATCGTGCCAGATCAAGGAGCACTGAACCTCATGTGATCTCACGGAGAGGCAAACCCAAACCATACTGAATGAGGTGTAAAAACGGTAATGCACTGATCTGCTGCTTTATCAACAGCCAATTGTAAGAAGAGGAAGAACTTGATGTAAAAATAAAAGCAGGATGCCAAACTAGTGTGGATGAGAAACTCTCTGGGGAGATGAGGTCAACACTGGGTGTCTAGTCTTCAAAGAAAGGTGATGGTGAGTTTTTAAATGTGATTTGCTAGCTAGCATTAGCCTAGACTGTTGTCTGACAATACTATCAGCTGCTCTGTGAATCCTAAATATCAATTATTTGAAATTAATCGAGGAAGGCGTCGATGAGTCTGCGAGAGGCTCGGGAGATTTAATAGTAGATCTGCAAAGACCACACCTTACAAGATAATCTGAGCTTTAGGGATAAATCAGCTCTAACTTCTGTAGTCTGAGCCTGGCATAACATGTGAAAGGTGCTGTACAAATAAAATAACATTTAACCATCTGAACGTGAAACGTCTTCATGGCTAAGACAGATTTTAACAGTCATCATCTAAATTAGTAAATCTAAATCAAACATTTTGCCATTTATTAGGCTAATCTGTTAACTAATTAATTAAGAAAATACTGATAGGGAACATCATTTATTTATATTTAGTCCAGGGGCCTCATATATTTATGAAACTAAATATAACCCTACTCATTTTTAGTCACTTACCTTGTAATTATTACGCTCAACACCTAAACATTTCTGTCTGTTTTGTCCGTACAGTATGACGTCATAGAGTCGTGTTGTTAAAATATGGAGCTCTCATTGGAGCGTTCATTTTTCCTTTCGACCCAGCAGCATGTTTTCATTCCCACATCAGGTGAAAGAGAGCAGCACAGCTTCCAGCATTTACAGTGAAAGTGAATGCTCATAGGCCCTGAATGCCTGTTGTTCTCCAGCGTCCTCTCAGCCTCATCACCGCCAAGCTCATACAACAATTGTGCATGAGCTAAACTCCACTAGCAAGTTCCCCATGCTGCTGAAGCCCTGTAGCAAGCCTCTTGAAAGCCTTGTGTGCAAGGCTTTCAAGAGGCTACAGAAAGCTCCATTCAGCACAAGTGTGTGGTGTCGTCCAGCAGCCACAGGCCCTCATTGTCGGAAGCTTTTACGGCCATTGAGTGTCTGAAAGACTGTATTTCGTCTTTTCTAAACAGTTCGGCCTTGTTAATGGAGGACTAAATATAAGACAAAGTGACACCGGAAAGGATCTTTACTCTCTTCTTAGTTTGGTTGCCAAGGTGACACTTGATCTCAGTAATGTTATGTTCCTCTCCTGCATGCCTGGCATTTAAAATCAGCCTGCCCCCTGTCGTGGTGCAGAATTACGTTGCATAATCCTGCTGTGTTTTACATCCTAATATTATCAATCAAGAACTAAACCGCACACCCTGGTTTTAAAAGACTAGTTCCTACATGTGTGTGCGATAACAAACTGCGTGACTGGACTTCGACCCTCGCCGTTCACATTCCTGCAGCACTAATGAGTTGAACCCTGACTCTTAATTACTCAAACGTTACTATGTTTGTCATCTGGTCAGCAAGAAACTACACTGCTGGTAATTATGCAACTCATTAAAGGTGACATGTCAGCACTTACGCAACCACGTGCATGTACTCATTGAACTTCTCCAAGAACACGGTGAGTGTGGAAGGCTCTTGAAGAATAATGTGCTGTGTCATCTCTTCCACAGTATTTGCTGGCAGATTAATGCCGCGTTTCCTAGAGAGAGAGAGAGAGAGAGAGAGAGAGAGAGAGAGAGAGAGAGAGAGAGAGAGAAATTTAAAGCTTAGTTTCACTCTGAGCAGTTTGGTTTTTTGCACTGAAGGATCAATTCTCATCTCAGCTGCTGAATTATAAATGAAAAATTAATTAAAAGCAGCCCCTTAAACTACACTGTGATCTATTGAGCCTTTTTGAGTTATTATATTTGCTGACTTGCAGATTCTGACATGTTTCGTTGATTTCTGGGCCGCTACCATGCTTACGTAGTGATTTAATTAGTACTGTGTTCATTGTTGTCCTGTGTTGTTGTGCTTACAAGGTTAACGCAGTTAAGTCAATTCATGAATGCCATGGATCGGAAATTTGCGTGTTTAGTTAAAAATATATTCATCGTCAATAATATGAATAATGTCCATGATTTTGAAACGCCGACGGCACTGGTAACTTAATACCTAGCAGCAGTCAGACTCTTTAACTTCAGCATTTCTTAGCACTGCTGCTGATCTTTTTTCTTGGACATATAAAGAACATAATACGTCTGTCTATACCAACTCATCCCTGTATTACGTCATGTCATTACCTCATGTCATTTTGGTGCAATACTTGGTGCAGCTCCTATTGGAGTTTGTCTTTATACATGATATTCATGATGTCATTATGTGCCTCCTTACCACTTCAACCTTAGATTAACACTAGTTGTTTGTTTTTTTTCAACTTTTTGGTTAGCTACTTAAAGCTGATGCAATATGTAATTTTTTTTTAATATCTTAACATACTTACTTTTATACACAGCCTGGCCAAAAAGTCGCTACCAAAACAAAAAGGTTACACTCTCTAATATTTCGTTGGAATGCCTTTAGCTTTGATTTGTTTCGATAAGCTTCTGCAATGTCACCAGATTTATTTCCATCCAGTGTTGCATTAATTTTTCACCAAGATCTTGTATTGATGATGGGATAGTCTGACCACTGCACAAAGCCTTCTCCAGCACATCCCAAAGACTCTCAATGGGGTTAAGGTCTGGACTCTGTGGTGGCCAATCCATGATGTCTCATGCTCCCTGAACTACTCTTTACCAATTTGAGCCCCATGAATCCTGGCATTGTCATCTTAGAATATGCCCGTGAACATCAGGGAAGAAAAAATCCATTGATGGAATAACCTGGTCATTCAGTATATTCAGGTAGTCAGCTGACCTCATTCTTTGGGCACATAATGTTGGTGAGCCTAGACCTGAGCAACTGCAGCAACCCCAGATCATAGCACTGCCCCCACAGGCTTGCACAGTAGGAACTAGGCATGATGGGTGCATCACTTCATCTGCCTCTCTACCCTGATGCGATGGTTCCCCACTATCCTTCCAGTTTTTAATAATGCATTGAACAGTTCTTAATCCAATTTTCGACAATCTCCTTGGATGTTTTCTCTGCTTGATGCATGCCAATGATTTGACCCTTCTCAAACAGACTAACATCTCTTCCACGATCACAGGATGTGTCTTTAGACATGGTTGTTTAAGAAATGAGAAGCTACTCATTGCATCAGTTGGGGTTAAATAACTTGTTGCCAGCTAACTGTTTGCTTAGTTACATCCGGGTGGCAACTTTTTTTTTTTTTTTTCACCACGCAGTGTATAATTTCACTTGTCTTACCTTATCATATTTTTTTTGTATTTTGCACTGTTGTTCCATGCCGCTGTAACACCTTAATTTCCCCTAGGGGATAAATAAAGTCCTATCTTACGTTATCTCTTATCTTAGTTCATATAACTGGCCTGATATTGTGTTACGTATGTCTAATAAAAAAAGAAAAACAAGGCTGAATTTTGTTCCTGTACCTTGTTTTTCTCAAGTGTAAAACGCAACTAAACTCTAAATGAATGCTAATGTTGCTCCATAACTGCTGGACGTGTGTCAACATGCTGACTGTCAAAAAACTGTCAAAGTATTATTAAACCCTTTTTCTGTTTCTTTTTTTATTATTATTAATAAAAGAGTAAAAGCTTAAAGAAATGTTGTTCTTTTGCAGTGGAAACTCTGTGCAGCACGTAGCGACTCATGTGCCTGATGGTTTGCTGTGCACGCACACTTATTACAAAGGAAGGAACTTGGTATCTAAAAATAGTTGTTACATAGCAGTCAGAATTTCATGCCTTTCACAATACAGCAGCAGAATTTCACCCAGTCGGAATCAGGGTTAGGGGTTAACAAGACATGGGACCCGTTTTAAAATTATGTTCTTAAAGCCAAGCCGATGTAGGCCGATACACCTGCAGTCGCTCACTTTTATTTTAATCACTATTCCCAAGTGCAGCTGATCAACAAACTACACAAAGAAACATTATCTTATCTTCTTGCCTGTCTAAACATGATTATCTGTATCTCACTCTGAAAACATTTCAATCTAATGTCAATATTAAAGAATGAAGCGGACTTACCGGGCCACATCAAGGATAGTCTGCACCCTGATGGCTCCATCGAGGTGCACATGCAGCTCAACCTGTGGATGAGAAGGATAATAAATATCAGGTCAAACAAAAACAGTTCTTTTCATGTAGATGAATACATCTTAGTCTGATTAGAGGGGAAAAAAAGCAAGAGAGAGCAGTGATGGTGGTGCAGTTCAGTGTTTTGGCTGCAGCCCATTATGAACGCAGTGCGCATGACTGGACAACAAATGCTGAATTGGCCAGGGGTGCCAGTGAGGGGTAACAGAAGAAGAAGTAGAAGAAGAAGAAGAAGAGGAAGTGTTCTGACTCTCCTTATATCGCTGAATACTGGGATTTATCTGGGCGGATGACATTGATAAATCTCTGCCCCTCCTTCAACAGCTGAGGCCTCGGTCGTCACAGTGAGGTTCAAATTAAAATGTTCATACCGGGAATGTTTAATTCTAATCTCTGGCTGCTGATGAAAACAAAAATGGACACAGTTTTGGAAATCAGCTCTGAATTAAATCCTCTAATGTGTGTCAAATCAATCAGCCGAGATAATGGACAACAAGTTTCCACAACAGCATCTTCTCACTTTTACCTGAAAGGTCACCTCGTTGTTTGAAATCAGCTTCTGAGTCTGAAGAGTTTCACATTAGAGATTCCCTTGTTTTCCTTTCCCACATGTCCAGTGGTTTAAAGTGAGTAATGTAAGTAATGTAATGTACCTCATGCTCCAAAAAGGATTTAGTCCAAACTCTAGAGCTTTTCTTCTTTCAGTATTCTACGGAAATACTTCAGATTTACTTTTTTTAAACTTTGGATGGCTGAATTGTTTTCATAAAGCAGTCATTGAGCCTTGTCATGACCACAGATGAGCTTCATCCAGATCCTGCTGCTGCTCTATAAAACTCCAGATGTTTTAACTTACCATCTTCACCACTGGCTCCATCGCATGTCAAGGAGAAAAGCATTAATGCATTTTGTGAACTTAACAAAAAAAACGAGGGGCCTGATGTCACTGAAATCTGTTGATGGAGGGATTTGGAAACGTGCTGAAGATCTGCGGGATGTACAGACATCACCTCAGCGCAGAATTCAAACAACTCAGCTATTACTGGCCACAAAGCTGCCATCAACTTTGAAGATGTAGAAAGTCCTTATGAAAAAATATTTAAGTATTTCTTTGAAATGAAATACCTTCAGTGAAGTCAAGCATCTGTTTTTTCTTAATGGCTGTGGAAAGATACACAACCTTCTTATTGGTGTGCTTTCATCAAAGTAAAGCCTTAGCAGTGAGGAATCCTGAAAACAGCTCCACCCTGGGATTTTAGTATCGCCATTACTGGATCAACGGCCGTGTTTGGTTTCGATAATTGGTGCATTGTGACTAGACCTGAAACGATTGACTGCTGGTTACAAAATAAAAACTATTTAAACTGTTTATCTCCTCTCATTTTTTTCAGTTTTGTATCATTGTTAATGGAATATCTCAGTAGGATCACTTGACGTGTTCATTGTTCATTCATTGTTCATTCATTCATTCATTAATCGTGACGATTACATGTAACAAACTAATTATTAGTAGGTGAATGTTAGATGCAGATTTATAGAGGGCGTGTCCATCTCTGTGTGACAGAGAGGAAGAATTGTTAGCGAGGACACATCTTTTGTTTTGTAATCTCACTGTGCTGATACATGAGGAAGTCAAGCATCAGCTAGTTCACCAAATTTGACATGGGGAAATCCTTTTAGTATACACGGCACTTCCTGTAGTACATTGTGACAAATTACTGAAGTCAGAGGCAGCTATACTAATTAGACGTACGCACGATATCATCTAACAATCCCTCATTGTTTTTCAAAGGAAAATACGGGTGATGTTACGCCATTCTGTGAACACAAATATGAAGTTTAAGTGAAAAAAAAAAACTGTCTGGGTTTAAGCTGAGTGTCATTCAAAGCAACATTTGACCTTCTGTCAGTACACGACCATTTTATACTGTTAACATGATCCCGCTGTACCAGGCTGTAACTCTAAACCAGAGCAGACTGTCACAGACGGCCTGATCAGTCTCACCGAAACCTTTCACTGCTTTCTGCAATTTTAAAGACAAAGCAAACCTCAAACAGTCAGTCAAGAAAATAGCTGTCTGACTGATCAGCAATGGAAATAATAAACGCTCTGCTCAGGTTTTAGCTCCTTGTCTGCGTCTTAAATAGCATGATAGTCAACAAGACAGATAAACAGATCAAGAAAGACACTGAATGAGACTTAATGAACAGTTTTCACTGTTTTACACATGTTTAATATCAAACCATAAATCAAGATATATCAGAGATTAAAACAACTGTTAAGAGTAGTTTTAGTCCTGTACTAGAGTGCAAACCACTACGGGGAAGGAAACAGTTTCTTTCTTCCATGAGAAAGAAACTGAAACAGTCTTGGTCAGTCTTGCGTGACAGCTGTATGTTTTGCACTGTTGCTCAGATAAAACAAAAAGCAAAAAGGAAACCATTAAATGAATGACTGGTGAAAATAGCTGTTAGAGTAGTCTCAGCCCTGTTTTTGGTCAGATTTACCTTATTACAAACCTCTACTTTTCAAACAAAAAACAGAAATGTTTCATAATTCCACGTGCATATTTACAGGTATTCTCCCACATGTGCAGTACGCACAGATTTCTATTTTTGTCTGTTTCTACTTTTCTGTTGTTCCACAGACTCTGATCCCTTATCCCAGTTTGTTCTGTTTTGTACACCACTCCCTGTGCTGCTGCTGCTGGGTCAACTCAGACTTGCCCTACAGGAGATCAATGTTATCTTATCTTATAGTAATAACCCTATACTGTGTCAGCGTGTGATGGTGTAGCAGTGAAGGTTGCTGCAGCACACAATGACCCCATCACTCTGTACAGCAGCATATTAATATGTAATGAGGTTATCTCTGCGAGCGGCCTGTGCACCCTAAAGTCTCTCCTTTCACAGTTCCCACCAACACGCTCATACCCTCTCACGCTGTGTGGCAACTGATCCCCACATCTCGTCCTCCAAGCTGCATGTGTGGGTTTTCACTTCTCTCACTGAATCAGTCACTTCCTGTCTTCTTAACAGCTGCCAGTTTCCGAGCAGACCAGGTACATGTTCAGGACTCAAAGAGCATGAGTGCGACTGATGCACATGTCAAAGTATTTTGTGTATTAGAAATAATAAAAAAAATAATCCAATGTCTTTCATCCCGCAATCAGGCTCTAGTTCCAAATTACACTGATTACAAAACAAGCAGTCCAAGATAAAAGATCATCCTCATACTGTTGTTCTTTATCAGTGCAAAAAACATGTTTATTAAGAGGTTTTTATTAAGAAAACATCTACAAAGAGGTCGTTTCATTCGTAAAATGCGTCTTGATGGTGACAAAAATGTACTTTTAGAAAAACACGTCTTGGTTTCATTTCGTTTTATTCATTCCTGCCACTGTCTTTGTCGCGGGGGATTTTACAGAGTTCAGTGTTTAAGCAATCGAGCCGTGCGTTAAACCACAGAAAAACAGTCAATTGCGCAATAATTCACCGCCTTTCCATTTAAATGATTGAAGCTCCTACTACAGTGTACCGGCTGACCACGTACCTTTGGCTTGTTGAATACGACTTGTTCAGAGCAGTGATCGGCCATCGTAGAGAACCTGTGGGCGAGTCTGCTGGTGCACAGTGAGCGGAGGACTGGGGAGCCGAAGCCTATTGCAGCTCGTCTGGCTATTATATGCATGACTCAGGGACACGCCTTTTTACACACACACACACACACAAAAAAAAGGCACCACGAGTGCCCTCGCCACACAGTGGTAGGCTGTTAACGGTTCTGCAGGTCGGCAGGCCGTGCTCTTCAGTGTCCATCAACACTTGAAACCTACACAAGAGTAGGTAGACGGATTAACGGCAGCTTTGCGCCCATGTGATGACAGCTTTACACCCGGCTAATTAATTATGTCAGATCGGGTTCTGAAACAGAAGAAGTATAAGCCAAGTGGTCCAAAAATAATAAGAACAATGGATGTTGGAAGTGTTGTCACCCTAACAGAGATTTTGAATTCACCTCAAGGTCAATATGGCGCGCACACCTCCTGAGTCCCCTTAATACCAATCCATAGGTCAGGTCAGTGTCTGTAAACGCAGCAGATACAAGACAGATACCAGACAGACAGGTAGTTTTTGTGTTTATGTTGTTTGGGATCTTCTTGTAACACACTGTATCACCTCTACACTAAATGTTTCCTAATTTATTATTATTTTAGCTTGTAGAGATTATTTTAACTGACGTTTCAGAGGTCAGACACAATCAAGTGTCCATCACATCTTCACTTTCAGAGATCTGGATGTAAAATTTTGTATTTGTGCTCTGTATGAGCTAGAACTCTCTAGGGTCTAAGTAACATATCATAAAAGTACAGTTGGGAATATTTCTTCATACATAGCCAAACTTATGTGGCATGTGAAACATAAGCTATCTTAAAACAAATGTAAATTTCTGAAGACAAACGATAATATTAAAACGATAGTATTTAAAATACCATATACGCAAATTAGAAAAAGGCTCATTTGAACTCTGTCAGGAACTAGAATGTTACAGTCTGTTGGAACTGAAGAGGAGGACTGGCTTTGTCAGTTATGGGAGTTAACTGAAGCGACTCGCACTTTGCACGCACTTTGCACGCACTTTGCACGCAACTCAACAAAGTATTTTGTTCACTGAGTTGTTCATGTAGCACAAATAACAATCCAAAATAGTCTCTAGACACTTTGCAGAACCTTGAGACTAAAATCCCCAGAGGGATCACTAAAGTGACATTGACAGCTCCCTTTTGACATAGGAAGAAACCTTGAGAAGATCATATGAGGGGACTGATCTGTGTGAGGCCGACCACGTAGAGGCCGAAGAAATAGAGAAGTAGGATCGAAGAGGAGGAGAAGAGGAAAGAGAATAGAAGAATCAAGGAAATTAATTCATACATACATCTGGATACAGCATAACTAGGTGATACACAATATATGGGAGATTGATAATGATATTATAAAGTGTGGATAAAGCCAGCAGTCAATTTATTCCAAGTAGAGCAATTTAGTAGGCCTAAATACTGCTCATAAAGTTACTGTTATGAGAGGAAACAGGAGCACAGAGGCAGACAACTTAGTCAGTGAAGGTAGTTGTTATATTACAGGTGAATAGGCTGGCATGATGTATGCACACACGAGGTATCACAAGGTAATTTAAATAGCAGTTAAGTTGGAATAGATAATAATAAGCAGTGAACACTGGGCACATTGAACCAGTCCAAGTTCACAGATGAGAAACATGCAGCTGCTGATCAGAAAGCTACAGAGACACTATCAACAAGCAAGGTTTTAAACCTAACCTTAAATGGATAGGAGATGTCTGTTAAACTCTTGTTATTTAATCATATGTAGCTCGTGGGTTTATTGGTTTTTATTATTTGTTCTACCCATTATTTGGTCTGTGGAAACCCAAACAATTCAGCAACACACAAGGGCTGAGTAGTTTAACATATCTATGGTGCTGAAAATAGAGTAGTCCAGTCAGCTGTTAACGGTTAAAATGTCAAACTTGTGCGCTATGTTTTGAGTCCGCTTGGACAGCAGATTTCATATTTTCTCCTGGAGTGACCGTGTCAGCGTCTCTGCCTGCCATGGGTGATGACCCGTCCTCTGTCCTCTGACAAAGAAAACAAATAACATGTAGTGTATCTCTTTTGTTCTGTTTGGCGTTGGGTTTCTATTTATTTTGCTTGTCCAACATTTATCTCAAAGGAACAGTCTCGTTTTTTTTATATTTTTATTTTTATATCCCTAACCCTTCCAACCCTAACCCTTCCATCAAGAAATATCATTTGTTTTTTCAGCTGAGCTTTGAATTTCCTGCTTCCTTACAAATAATATAGACACTGCAAGTTGTGTTGCTCATGGCTAGAAAATGAAAACCGCAGTGTCCTGCTTTGTTTTTGGTGTCAGCAGTTTTCCAAGGAACCACGTCCCACTGAAGGCACGCATCTTGAAAAAAGTGTGGGCAGAGGTTGTTTGCGTGCAACTGCCTTTGCAAGTTGCACCACCCGGTGGTTGTAGATCAGGGCAAGCCTGCAATGTTTTATCAACAAGGTCTTTATTCAGGATCCAGAAAACACACAGAACGTTAATGGAGAGAAATGATCTGTGGCTCTGACTCAACGGCTGCTTCCCTTCTCTTTTGTCATTGGCACCAACAAGCTTCCATTGCATCCTAACTGATGTGCAAACACTCCAGCCTTTAATAGAGATAAGGGAGATTGTGTAAGGAGTGACTCTTGATATAAATCTGTTGTCTTATCTGAGACATTTGTGCGTGCAGATGAGACACAGACTTTGGCATCATATTTAAAAAAAAAAAAAAAATAGGAATTAGCTGTTGTAGAAAGATTCTTTACAACAAAATTAAGTTTTTTATTCAGATATGAAAAACAGCTACAAAACACAGCGTAATAAAAATTAAACAGGCCACACACACTTCAATAAAGATCTCTTTTAGAGGTAAATTTGCAGTGTTACAAAACAGCTATCATTGCATTTAATGACAGTATTTAAATAAAAGAGACAACACATGATAAGACCAATGTTTAGTTTTGCTGACAAGACATAGGCTAGTCTCAGTCATACTAGATCAAAAATACAGGAACTAGAAATAGAAAGCATGAAACTACAAGTCCTTTTGAGTAAATATTTACTTTTAATTCCAGGTTCCTTTTCACTAAATTAGAAAAAGACAGCTGTAATTAAATCCTGGGGTGGGGACATCCTGTGTTTGACAACATCCTGTGTTTGACAACATAAAACATTTTAATCAGTGAGCTTCAGATAAGTTTATATTTGGTCTGTGTTAGTGTGCATCCTTTCTGCTAAGCTAACAGTGTCTTGTCTTTTTATTGATCTTCTCATAAAACTATTTTAATAAACTTTCAAAAAAATTTTTTAAGGCTGGATCCAAACAGGCTCCTTGTGTTCTGATGAGCCTTATAGACCACCCCAATAACAAGGCAGGCTGACCTGTAATCATAATCATCTTATTATCTGCTGCTTTATCTAGATTTGATCTCATTCAGCCACAAAAGCTGGTGTTCCAGTGTATCTACACTGGAAGAAAAGATTCACCATATTCAACAGAAGGTAGGTGGACAAAATAATATTCATTCATTCATCTTCTGTAACCGCTTGTCCTGTGAAGGATCGTGGTTGGGCTGGAGCCTATCCCAGCTGTCATCAGGTGAGAGGCATCATGGACAGGTCTCCAGTCTATCACAGAGCTAACACATAGACAACCATTCACATGCACACACTACAGCCAATTTACAATTCATTGGTTATTCTGGAAGTACCCGGATTCGGCCCATGGATTCGAAACCTGGAACCTTCTTGCTGTGAGGCATCAGTGCTAACCACCACGCCACTGTGTTTGGTATTGAGTAAATATTAATTAAATGAGACCCTTAGCAGATATCCATTTAATAGGAGTAGATTCGAATAGAAAACCGTACAGAATTAATAAAAACCTAAACAAAAATATTGATTTGAAAAAGATAAACTCCCTGATGTGTAAATAGTACTAATAATACTTTATTTAATTCTATCAATGATATAAAATTGAGTAATAATCATCTACATTAATCTGTGCATTGATTTGAATTACATCTAAATATTCTTCTTTCTTAGGAAAAACTAGTCTACAGACCAGAATATTCAAATAAGACTTTTATTAACAATTTTAGCACAACAGTGTAGAATGCAACCACAGTCTCATTTCAAAAATTCCAGATTACACAGTGGTGATGTGTCCATAAACATGTGTTTCCATGCTTTCTCACCTCACTTAGCCACTAAATTGGATCAATAATGATCTTAAAGAAAAATCCTCCAGAAGTGCATATACCAAAACAACAGCAGAAAAGTGTAATGAGTACGGCGTAAAAAAACATTTGTACTTTGATCTAACCACAATAAAAATGTCACTGACATACGTGGGATGCAGAAGATCATCCCTTGAGGTTGTTTTGAATCCTCAGATTTCACACTACCATCTCACTTGGAGGCACCTAAGGAAAAACAGAAAGTTTTAGATGTGAGATGCGCCTTTCAGCTTCAAATTGCTTATTTACAAATGAAAGTCATCCCTGTGTCAATGAAATGAATGAATGAAAATATATGCATATTTATAGAGCCTATGATTTTTAATGAGGGAGAAGGGGCAGATGTAATTTCAAGCACTTTAATGAGATAACTGAAATTTTCACCAACGCCAAAACAAAATTAAATTGCAGCTCTTAAACGTAACAATGTTCATGGACTCATTTTACAGGTGTTCTGTCTGTGTCTGTATGACTGTAAAGCAACAATGACATGTTCTGAGTTATCAAACCACAAAAAATGTGCTTAATAACCACCCAGCAAATGTAAAATGATTTTTTTTTAAAAAAAGTACGTAAAATTCTGTTTCAAAATCGTTAAAAAAAAAAGTGGCAGTATTCTCTGCTCTGAGAAACTGGGGGTGTGTCCGTTGAAGGCGCCGTAAACACACAACTACAGAATTTCATGCAGAACTCCCCAATAAAAATACACAAGTTAAAATAAGCCCCCAGGACAAGCAACATGCTGATATTTTAAAAATAAAGTAACGATAGGAGCCACTGTTTGATTCGGCAACTACTTTGTGGGTAAATGTGGGCTTATTTCAGTAAAAATACAACTTAAATGACTAGTTAACAAGTCATTCATCACCAATCATCTTTATGTTAAATGGCCGTTTTATGCAATGGAGTTCGGCGGCCGGCTCACGAAACTAAACACCGCTAATCAGATAGGAAACAGTATTCTGTTTCTAAAATGTTTTCAGCAACTTCTTTAGTGTACTGTTTAGCCGTAAAATGAGAAAGTTTGTGCCATGTTAAGCCTCTGCTAACGTTGTGCTAACAGCTGTGGACATTACCGCACGCTACGGACATAAACAGATTTATGCATGAAAATAAATAACATTGCGGCACTGAAACGTGTAACTGTTAATAGACTGACTTAGCGTGTGCTTAGGTTAGTTACCTTCACATTTGCAAGTTGCAACAAATCAGAGAAACAACAGAGAGAAGTTCTGTTACCTGCCCTGAAAGACAAGCTCCACCCACCGGAAGTAAAGCCAACGGAAGTGCGGAAAGAGCAGTTCGAAATATAAGATGCTCTTCCAGCGATAAACCCCAGTATTTCTCTTTATGGAAATTTGTCTAACCTTATCATTAAACCCAATGTACTCCTTTACGCAATTTCATAAAAACATACTGAGGATATACCAACACGCAAGGGACGTAGGAACCATGATAGCGGAAATGCTAACCCGCATCCTTCAAAATAAAGGTTTGACTTCGATCCATGTGAGTTCTTCCCAATGCTTCTTCCCTAATGCCCTGCTCATATTACAGCGCAGCAACATCACACTACTACATTAACATATAGCCTTGCCAACAGAAGACAACTTTCTGTTGCTGCTGAGTCTCTTTTTCTCTGAAAGCTCATTTTATATTGTATGCGTTCTTCTTACTAGCCCAGTTAAATATATTTTACCTAATACATTAATTCAAATCTACATGGAGAATCCTTTCTTACAGTGTAGAGGTTTTGGATTAGGGCTCTGTGCAGACCAGGCAATTTTTTCACAGCTCAGACAACCTTTTCTTCATGGCCTATACCACTGTCATTTTGTCAGCAGGAAACATGGAGGCTTGCTTTTGTCATAAATTATATATTTTATAATGTAGCTGTAAAGGAATAGTTCAGCAGATGTATTTCTTTACCAGGTGCCGTGACTTCCTGGAAACTTTAGTTTTCGTCTGCATGAAATGTTGATTTGTGAGCTTTTGACGGGCTGGTAGGCAGGTTTTTGTTACATTTGGACGGAGCTAGGGCAGCTGTTTCCCTCTGTCGTTATGCTGAACTAAGACAGCAAGTCAGTGTGTTTGCCAATGTGACTGCCCTGTGGTGGTTTATAGTGGCACATCAGGAACTCATATTTAACATCTAACTGCAGTGTTTAACCAGTTGGCGAAAAGCAAAATTTAACTGTCAACTTAGCGAAGCGTGAGTTTGTTAAAGCAACTGTGAGCTGTATTGGCAGGATGAGGGCCAATGTAAAGTCCGTCCTGTGCAGGCTGAGGTGGAGGCCTTTAATATCCTGTGCCAATATGTAGAAAGTCGTTTAAGTGCCTCCTAGGGAGAGCACGAAAGTACCTCAGATCACACTTCTCTACTGTGGTGGCTCCTTTGACAACTGATATTGACCACTGATACATATCAGAACTCTTTAACTAAAACCTAAACCTTGGCTCATTCAAAAACACAAAGCAGAAACAAGGACAGCTGGACTTATTGGGTTTCTTGGCTATGTTTTGCTTCACATCCAAGTAGGAGAAAGAACTGAACTTCTTCAGATCCCTCTGATCACAACTAAGTATCTGGTTATTGAATAGTCATGCAAGTTTCAGGTGAGTTGTGTGTGATATTGTGTATACCATGACCTGGATGACTGAGAACCTTCAGTCATCCAGGTCATGGTACCTCAGCGAGGGATTGGCTTAACCTTTCTCTCTCTCTTTTTTTTATTTTTTTGTTTAAATCAGGTTTAGTTAGCATTATTTGATCTCCTATTTGTTGAGATTTTTCTTAAATGGTTTTAAAAAGGTCAGTTAAAAAGAAGGCTATCCAGAGCCTGAGGTACTTTGCAGAACATTGAGGAGGAAGTGCATATATTCAGAGATCATCAGTTCAAGAGGGGCTTCATTTGACATGACTTTCTTTGCATTCAGACTCGTCGCAAGTGGCATGAAGATGCAGAGAACCTGAGAACCAGGCTGGACATGACAGCTCAGAGATGTCTGAGCTGGCCTTATTAGTGATAAATCAGTCTGGAGGTATGTGGGGGAAACTGATAAACAGGTTCATGGTGGGATGAGCTATTCAAAATGTCCAGCAGGTGACACTGTAACCAAACAAACACTAAAAGACACACTTGCCAATTCATTAAGTACACTAGTAAAAACTAATACCCTCAGTTTTGCACTAAGTCCCCCATATTGACTGTTATAATGTTCAGTTTACATTGAAACAGCATCAGAAAGGTGGTGATTCAACTGTATGATCATTTTGGAAGATGTAGTTTGTGGTGCTGTTAAACTGGATTGCATTAAAAAAATTGTTTCTGTTATTTTGGCTAGGCCAGTGGCTGAAATGGGGGCTAATAATTTCCCTTCACCTGTGCCTTCATTCATCATGTTGTGGACCTGTTGTTTCCCTGTCATCCTGCCCAGTGAAACATTTCTTTTCATCCATCCTATCAAAGCGGCATCGCTCTCTCTGTCCTTTGAACTACAACAATGCACTGATCTATCACTGGCACATCCGCTGCCTGTCATATTACTGGTCTCTGTGCTTGAACACAGGCTGTTGAACCTCTGCGATATCAGAGCCACAACAGCTCTGTGTGGTGGAGGAGGTGGAGCCTGGGGTGCACTTTTGATCTGATGTCTGGATTTCTCTGCACATGCTACACATGCATTCACAGATCAGGCCCCAGATGTGGGCATCCTTCTATACTACAGTGAGTGGTTTCTAAAATATGTGTATCTGTATCTTCTCAGTTCGATAAAGATCTATGTACCGTAAGCCTTCTTATCTTTCTGCCGTTTAGAGAACAGCTTATCTCAGGAGGCAAAAAATATATTTGCAAGTCTATTTTCATTCATCCATTCATCCATATTTCATCTATTACTGCTTATTCTTAGAGTCACAGGGAGCTGGGGCCAATTCCAGCTATTATTGGGTGAGAGGCGGAGTATATCCTGGACGAGTCAGTAGTCTATCACAGGGTTAACGCAGACAGACTAACAACCACTCACATACACACCTACAGCCAGTTTAAAATCACCAACGGACCTGACACGCATGTTGCCAAACTGTGGGGAAAAGCCAGAGCACCTGGAGAAAGGCTACACAGGTACAGGGAGAACATGCATGCTCTTCACAGTGGTTAGCACTGACGCCTCCCAGCAAGCTGCTGTGAGTCAATTTCCTAAGGCTGAATAGGCGTTTTAAGCAGGTCAACCGACAAGCTCTGACACCACAATTGCACCTTCCCGTTACAGACATAACACATGTAAACACAGTAAAAAAAATGTTGCCAGACACTCGACCCAAACAGTTCTCCAAACATTGTGAGAATGTATAAAGCGCTCTTTCAGACTGGGAGAGCAACAACACATCCTGACTACTCCCACACACTGGCAGCTGCAGCTTCATGCCATCACTGAACCATTTCACCTGCAGTTCTGAGAAGAGAGAGCTGTGGCACTTGTGTTTATCACGCATCTGTAGTCGGCCTTTTTAAAACTCGGCTCTCTGTAATCTTGGTGTTTTTGCCTTAAATTCATTTAAATATTTACTCTTGCAGTGATTTACGAGAAACCAGGTTTGTGATGCTTCTCTGTGGCCTCCAGAAAGCAAATAAAACGAATCAATCAGGTAAATCGGAGAGGAATTTCTTTTAAAATGTAAATGTTCAACCAGCATTCATGTTCTTAATAGATTTAATCAGATGTACATTCTGCTCTTTCACAGCTACAACTGGCTCGATCAAAATCTTTAGCTGGCTTCCTGTGTTACAGATAACTGCAGCTGCGCACGAGCTAAATATTTCCACTACCTGGCAATCGCAGCTAAAATTACTGACACTCCCAGGAAGTGGTTGTTTTCGTGAATTGAGGCCTTGTTCTGTATTTATTTGTTCTGATTTATTTTTAGTTAGTGAAGCTAGAAATGGATGTGTTGTTGGTCTGGGTGTGTCAACAAATGCAGGAGGATATTTTTGCTCTGTGCAGCTGCTGCAATCAGTTCTCTGCAAACACCTTCTGAACCCAAGGTCGGGCAAAAATGTGACCAGGGTGAAGGCTGATGAGATACATCGGGTTTATATCTTTAGCCCACTATAACAGGAGGGTTTATGGACGAAAAACTAAACGGATACAAGACTTAGAATCTACAGCCACACTCGCTACTCCGTGGGATCTAAGCAGTGACGCCTTGCAAGCTATTATGCTCACAATGACAATGCTTGTGTACAGAACCAATAGGTAGAAAAGCGCTATATAAAAGCAAGGCCATTTACCATTTACCATTTACAATAAGTGACATACTGTGTCATGGTGACTGGTATTGTTTACCATGCTCATGAGAAAAGTCGACATAAACGGCTCCCTCTGTGGTATTTGTAACTTTGCATGTCCCCAGATTTATGGTTCTGTAACAGATGTATCCCACTATAGGAAGCTCCACACCCCACACTGTACCTTAAAATGCACCTCTCTAGAAATGTTACCACACGCTGCTGCAACGCAGCGCGCAACAGCTGTGATAGGTCCAAAATGCATTTCTTTCTCTCTCAGTTCCCTCTACTCGGATGTCTTCTCATTTTTGTGCATTGCGGTGATTTCAGAAAAAGTAACCATTAAATTTCATGTTGTGTTAATGTGTAATTACAGAATGATGCTGCCATCCCAGCGTACAAGTATACACAAGTATACATTGCTTACACAAGTAGCCCAGTGAATAACATTGACCATCTTGTGACAATTCAGTGTTCTGCTGGGAAACTTTTGGACCTGGCATTCATGTGGATGTTACTCAGACATGTACCACCCACCTAGACCAGACCAGGCACCCCCACCCCATAGCAATGACACCCATCCACAGCAGACAACACACACACACAAAACGGTTTAGAAACAACATGAAGAACAGCACAAGGTGTTGACCTGGCCTCCAAATTCACTAGATCCCAAACTGATCAAGTATCTGTGGGATGGCCGTGATGTTACCACTTGAATGACAAATGCACACAACCTCCCATGTTGTAACCACAAGCTCATAGGTTCCATTTGAAGCCAGAATTGAACACAAAGTACATTCGAGTCTGATTGGTAGTTATTCATCTTTAAGTACCATTGAATGGCTGTATTAACATTTTATGGGAAGTGAGTCAACAGCTGGCTTAAAAGGTCAACCTTGTGGTGTTGCCACGAGAAACATCAGTATTGTCTGCCGTTAAGAAGTTGCACTGAAACTGGTGTTGCAAGTGGGAGAGAGAGATCATCCTCTGGGGATCATAAATATCTCTACAAAATGTCACCGTAACCCTTCCAATAGTATTTATTCCAGTCTGTACCAAAATGGCGGGATGACCAACCGTCTGTCAAATTATCCCTACAGCTATCTACGCGAAAAAGGAAGTGATCACCCCTCCTATTATATCTCCTCACAGACATGTTAACAATGTCATTTTTTGCAACATCATTTCACCAAATTGATACACGTTAGTGGATTTGACAGTTGTTTCTACCTTTGCTGATACATATGTCAGTACGGTTGTCATGATGAGTGGGTGTGAATGAGCGTCTGGACGAGATGTGCTTTTCTCCCTCTGGTGTAGACACGGCGGTGACCTCGGCCCTGCGTACGTCAGGAGGTGACCTTTGGGCAGGATGAAGTTCTTATCGCCCGCTCTGGGTGCTCCTGTGGCAACACTGTGGGATTTTCACACGTCGAGCAGGAATGCCTGGAATGCAGGTGTAATTTTAGGGAAAACATTTTGGCTGCAGCTTGAGAAATCCATGTTGGAAGAGCCCTGGCTGTGTGTGTGTGTGTGTGTATGGGTGTTTGTGTGTGTCTACTACTGTAGCTGCTTCCATCTGGACCGCATCTTGACACATTAATAATGTTATTATATCAAATCATATGTCAAAATTCCTTCTCACTGCACGGTTTCCATTTTGTGGTTTTCTTCTGTTCCCTGACATTTTTAGACTTTTGCTGTGTGGAATTTCTGTAATTGCTGTATTTAGTCTCTGGCTGAGAGTCTAGGTGGAATTAAATCACGCCTCAGTTCCTTGTTTGGATATATTTAGAACAGTCATTACAATTTAAGTTGTATATACGTCATATAATAGCTCTGCACCTGTGCTTCCGTGTTGTTTCACTAGAAGTATTTCAGAGGAAACATCTGGATGTTAGTGGTGAAAGTACTTTTGCTGCTTCTCAGTGAGTTATGTAAATCTCAGGAACATTTTCCTTCTGCTTAAATCTCCACTTCATTTTGTCTTTTTCTTTCCCGTTAAAAGTTTTATGACCGAGTCGTTCAAAGCTGCACTTACAGGCTTCTGCGGTTTGATTGTTTTTGAATATTGTCTATTGTTTTGAAAGAAATCTACAAGGTATTGTACTTGTATCAGTATTGATACAAGGGGAAAATTATTCAGATGAGGTGTAGGAAGATGAAAGGGAACAGAGAGAGCAATGTGAGACTGTGACCTCAACGTGATGTATTCCTCCAGTCCTGCGATGCTCGTCATTAACTTCACTGGAATAATGAGTCAGATATACTTGGTACAATCAACATCATGAGTTGACTACAGCTCGCATGCCTTTTGCTACTCAGTCTGCCTTGCACACTGAACAAATACCTGCAGATCTGGCAGAGACAACCTGCCAACGACTGGAAAACTTTCAGCGACACTCAGTGCCAAAACCTCAGACACCAATTACCAAGTGCACTTGGAGCTGCTCTACATTTTATATACTGCGTGTCAAATATTGTCCCAAAGATTTGAGTATTATTTGTGGTCGTTACTGCCCATTGCCTGTTAATTCTGAGTCACACTCAAATCAGTCACATCTGGCCGGCACCACCCAGAACCCACAAACTGGCAGCCTTGGATGCTGTCTGGATTTGTTGAGGGCACAAATGTTGCAGAATGAAAACATAGATTCAGTAAAAGGACTAACTTACTGTACCATGACCAGACAGGAGTGTTTTATGTTAAAATGAATGAATGAATGCCATTATCAAATTAATCTGAAGCATTAGTGCATTAAGGTAATAAGTATTATACCCTTTCTATTATTACTGAGCCTGCTGTCATCTGACATCCAGTCACTCCCATGTGCTGTACAATAAACCCCAAGACCTTTGTGTTTTTTTCAAACACCTGACAACCACCTGCTTGTCCGTCGTTTCCACTTCCAACATTATTCCTTCTTAGTATACATTTCCACTTCCCTCTGCCAGGTTGTCATTCGGGACATAGCTTTCCGGCCAATGTTTTGGATTTGTGTTTTTTTTTTTTTTTACCCATACCAGCTTCTTGACATTGACCCGCACCAACCCCCAACCTGGTTCTTCACTACATTACCTTCAATGAAACAGTTAGAACTTACCATCTGTGTCTCAATGACAATATTAACATGTTCAAAAAGATTTCCACTAATATTTCCCTTGATGGTGGACTTGATCCAGATCAATCAACAGTTGAATTTTAACCAACTGACAGAAAATGTTGTAAAATGGAGCAAAAGGACCACTGAGATAGCATGGTAGCCTTGACTTTGGATGGCGTGTTTCAGCAACTATGTTTCACTCGGCCTGCCCCGAATATGTCTGTGAAGGTTCTCAGTCATCCAGGTCATGGTATATCCAAAAAGCGTTTACCTTCTTCAGTTCTAAGGGACTGGTGGGAAGTTAAGGTTTAAATAGGAAACTCTTTGGGCATAATCCATCAGAAACTTGCTTGACTTGTTTCTGTTAAACACCAGAACCCTTAGAAATGAACAAACTACTCGGATATGTCTTCTCAAAAAACTCTACAAGCCCAGTTGCCTTTTTTTAAACCCTTTTTGGATAAGAGGGAGCGGAGTTAAGTATAGCCAAGATGGCGATCAGCATGCCTGCCCACTTAGAGCTTCAAATCTATGCTTCAGACCTGCTCTTTAGAAATTCAGTGGGTGAACTCCACCTCTCAAATATGATGATGTCAGAATTTCATTGCTTTTATTGACAGCATTGTTAAATTCAGTTGTTGCATCAGAAGGAAGTCTCTCCTGACTGAACTGAGTCCTGTGTTTCTCTATGATGTGAAGAAGCATAAATCCTTTACACAGAAGGTTTCCAAACTATCCTGTGGAAACATATGGCACTAAAAACAAATGACCTCATAGAAAAGAGAGATGTCAGAGACAGTGGGGATACATGATCTGGGGACCAGTGCCTTTGGTCCGTCATGTTGTTCCAATATTTGTTTGGAGAAAAGTGGTGAAAATTGACCACCAACTCTCCAGCAAACGCGAAATATACAAAAAAATAAAATTGGTAGGACATAATGTCCTTACACAGCACCTGTTACTCTTTCACTTGGAAAGTAATCTTTGCAACGTAGATATTGATGAAACATAACTACAGGGCTTCACATCTGTAAATATTATTCAAGAACTGCATAACTTTAGCAGAAAGTCACCCCAGCATATGAGCCTGAGTTGTATTTTTTTGCTCCCTCCACCCTGAGGTATTTTGGACAACTCTGTCTGAACATGTGTTAGACATTTCTGCTCCTCAGTGACAGATTTGGAAAAGTGGTTATCTTTGCTTTCAGCGCGTAGATCAATGAATTCTTTCGTAACATTCACTGGATGAATAATATTTTCATTACTTTGCCGGTCAGCTTTTGTATTTGTGAATCAACAGGGAAGCCACAGGACTTTTCCTACATACCATCACATACCAAAACAATATTCACCCAAACTGAATGGGGTTCATTGTAGAAGTATCATTCTGACTAACGGTATGCACTGTTAGTCAGAATCATACTTTACTGTCTGGGAACTTGCGTATTCTGGAAAAACAAGTTCGCTGTCGCTGGCAAAAATGATTGTACTATGACTGGTACTGATATTTCCCTACACCCTTTTCATGGCATGTGTGCTCATAAATCAAGAGTACTGAAGCTGGATCAACCGTGTAATTGTTTGGTACCCATGTTTTCAGCTTAATTAACCAACATTGTACTTGTGATCTACAATTTTATACTTTTATTTATTATAGTTTTTCTTAGTTATACTTGTATATACTTATAAGTATTATACATTCCATATATTTATCTTTAAAGCTGCAGTTGTCCATATGTTCTTAGGAAGCTCTTATTTGTGTTTATGTGTTTTCCTGCATCCGTGTGCAAATATCTTTATAAATTACTGATAATTCTTTAACAGTAGAATTTATTCATATGTTTCCTTCAGCACCAAGAGATGCCTTTGGTCTGACATCTTTGGAATCAACAATTCCACACTACTGAGTGTAGTACTGGAGCTATTACCTATTATAATGCAATCCTTCTAGCTTGTGTCATTCTTGAAGAGCAAAGAAAACACGTGCTAGCTTCCAGGAAAACATAGTTTTCATCGAAAGCTCAATTTGCAGTACATCCATGCTGACTGGCCACCTGGGGCCCACCTGCTGGCCTGGGACACCCACATACTTTCCTCTTCTCTATCTTTCAGTCTGTCTCCTTCTATTTATATCTCATCCCTGGGTGTCTTTACCGCACACACAGATCTGTGAGAAAGGGCTGATGTTGAAGTTCAGGAATCTAGTGTTTTAACTGAATTCTTTTTACCGTGAATGGCTTACTTTCTGTGTCAGTGACTGACCGAAATGTTTTAGCTATGTTGTTGCGAGTCAGGCGTGATGTGGCCACTGTAATATTTAGTCTGTGTATATTGGTGCTATAGGTTTGAGTAACACTTGAAAATCGGCTCTAAATTACGTTAATGTTGGTTTGTTCATTTGGTTGCATGACAGCTTTGGTTCAGACTGAAGTCTCTCCACAACAAATTCTGTGTAAATAGTCATGGTCCCCTGATGACTAATTTAAATGACTTTGGTAATCCCCTGACTTTATGTTTTTTATTTTTAGAGTAACTGGTAATGAGCGAAAAAACAATTAGGTGAGACAAAGGGGTGGGACTGGAACTTGTGCCACTGCAGTGGCGACTATAGCCCCAGTTTATGGTGCAGTGACTCAACCAAGTTATGAGTAACCGAGTATATGGAGCTGCTTGATTGTGATGTGTGAAGCTGGAATGACCAACCTGCCCAGTGTTCATTGCATACAGCTGTCAATTCCTACCCAACTGTCACATGTAATCTGCTTCTGAAGCTTTGTATAGTGCCTGAGAAGGTTCTCAGTCATCCAGGTCATGGCACATCGAGAAAAAAAAGCTAAAACAAAAGCAACTGAACTTGCTTGAGGTTACTTGAACTTAAGAAGCCACTTGGATGAACAGATAAATGTCTTCAACAAAACTCAAACAACTTCATTTCCCTTTGTTTTTTCTTTGTTTTGCATGCATAAGAACAATCTACATTATCTAAGTTGTTCAATGATTAATATTTTGATTGCTAGCTCTGTCCCACCTCCCTTCACCCTCCAACCAGCTGGCCTCAAGCAGATGAGCTGGGTTCTGGTAAAGGTTTCTTTCTGTTTTTCTTGCCACAGTCACATTAGATCTCATTCAGTGGGTTTCAGGCTCTGGATTCTGTAAAGCTTCCAAAAAAAACGTTTTCATTGTTGTTGGTGCTATACAAATAAAACTGATTTGAATGCCTCACTAACTCTTGGACTGCCATGTAATTGCCCCCTACAGGATGAATGGCAGTAGCTTTGGTTTGGCTCTTGTTCCTCACTCCACAGCTTTCACTGTAACTATTTAATAATGAAGCAGCTCAGGCATTTTATGTCAACAGAGGATGTCTCCTTCTGGACGATTTGCTTCCAAGTTCTTATTCAAAGATTCTCTCATAATGGAAGCGATGACAAAGATTCACGTTCATGCCAACTTCAGATAGCTGCCCTGAGCACCATGGTAACCAGAGGAAAGAGGAGGATTAAATCACTTTAAAGTCTGACTCAAACACTTTGGGGTATTTGCGGTTTTGAATCATGGAAATATCTGCTCTATATCCGTATTTTTAAAAGATGAGCTACTATATCTGACTGACCATCACCTTGTGAAAACATCAGCTCCCTAAAATCTCATCTACTTAAATCAGAATTGCTACCGCAAAAAGCCCTGAGGATTATTTGACTTGTAGACAACTTGGTTAATGTATTTTTTCTCCCCTTAGCTCATGTTAAGCTGTGCAAACTCAGAACGCCACAAGACTGGAAACAGAGGGAGGAGGAGAGGAAAAAAGAGGGGGAAAAAGATTTGGGGGTGGAGGTATGTGTGTGTGTGTGTGTTTGGTAGTGGAAATGGGCAGCAGGGAGGAGGAATGTGAAACATTTCTGATGCTGGTCCAGTGGCTGTTTACACGGTAGTCAGTCCGTGACATCAGAGTCCAGACTTTATAAATGTCAGCAGGCGCAAAAATGAGCAGTTAGCAAACAGCTGCCCGGGTCGCACCACACCGTCACACAGGTTAGAGAGACAGACTGAGCTCCATCCGCCACACAAGCCCCCATGGACCGACCGCTGTGCAACTGTGTGATTGCTCTGGCTGTGCTGCTGTGTGTGGCTAAACAGGTGAGGCCTACTCCAACTTATTTACCATGGCTAGTCTGTGTGTCAGAAACTTTATTGTAGATGTGCAATTGCAAACAATGACATTGATTTCTTGCGATTTATTTTCACTTCATTGCTATACAATGATCAAAAAAATACTGCTCAAGAAGAAGGAAATGATAGAGGCAGAGGGTGTTCATTCATTCGCAAATTATAGTGATTGCATTAAATATTCATTCATGTGTAGTGGAGGAGAAAAAACCTGCCTGACTACATGCAAATTAGATTTCTGACATAAATAAGGAAGCTGATTACCACAATTTACTATTCATCAAATTGCTTTTTTTTGCCCAAAACCTCAAGATAATCAATTTATGATCAGATGAGATGAATTTCGTTGTACCTGTACAATGACAATAAAGACATTCTATTCTATTCTAAAGAGAAATTACTTACAGTATTACAATTATGTACAATATTACAATATTATTGGCTTAATAGCCAGGAAGTAATGTGTCATGTCCCAGCAGCGTATGTTCATACAGTTATGCATTACCTCGCTGGGAACGGCGTGGGGAAAAAAAAAATCTGTCCACTGTACTTCTTTCCACTATCTTTGTTTAAAAGCATTGACGAGATTCTTTTGGTAAAGCGAGGCTGGGCTTGTCCAGACCTCGCCTACGATTTGGCTCCATGACACAAATGTAATTGGAAACAGTGGTTTGGCTTGACTGTGTTGGACACTGATGCAGCGTCTCAGTTTAACGCAGTATTTCTTTATCCTGTCTTTAAAGGCAGGATGTGACGATAGTTGTTATGCTGATCACTATCTTCTAACTTGTTCCTGTGTGTTTCGCCCTTCAGGTGCTGTGTCAGCTGTGTGACAGACCTTGCGTTTGCCCTGATCCTCCCCCTCAGTGTCTGAAAGGAGTCCCTCTGTTGCTGGATGGCTGCCGGTGTTGCCAGGTGTGCGCCCGGCAGCGAGGCGAGCCCTGCACTGAGATGTTTCCCTGTGACAGCCAGAGAGGACTCCAGTGCGACTACAGTGCCAGCTTCCCTGGATACCCTGGGGAGTGTGTCAGTGAGTGCCTCTTCTAATGAGTAAACAGCTTGGCCCCTGTCTAAATGGGTAGGACAGAGTGGAGGAAACACAGGGAGGGGGTGATCAAGTCTCCGCCAGCTTGCATGAGAGGGACACACAGACAGTTAATGTTTAGAGTCTGCTCAGCCGAGCGAGACGGCCCGCTGGGCGGCACGGATCTGCCTGAACTCCAAAGTGTTTCAACTTTTATTTCCAGGGCTGCTGTTGACACATTTCCTCTAATGACTGCCCTCCGAGCATGATAAATTGCAGGGACAACACTCGTGGATTGAGAAACAGACTCCTCAGTTTGTCAGTAGAGAGGCCTGCTTTCCATTGAAGCTACATAACCATTGGCAGGGACAGCAGCTCCTGTGTTCTCACCTCTCTCTGTCATTCCCCTCTGCTAACTTAATCACTTCACTTCCTGATTAAGTTTCCCACATCAGTCCAAGGTGCAGGAGTGGTCGAGCAATGACGGCTTCTGTGCTGTGTGTCTTGCAGGTCGGGAGTATCTGGGCTGTGAAGTCAACGGCATTACTTACCACGAGGGACAGTCCTTTCAGCCCTCCTGTGACTCTTACTGTCACTGCAGAGGTGGAGGGGTGACCTGTGTGCCAGCTTGTCCCTTGAACGCGCATCTTTCCACTCCGAACTGTCCCAACCCACAATTCGTCAAGCTACCAGGGAAGTGCTGCAGGGAATGGGTGTGTGAAAACCTTGATAACACAGTCATTAAGGATGCCATAACAGGTAAACATCACAGGTGGATAGATGCTTGTATGCATGAGTGCAACATCAATCCAGCTTTCATATATCTATATTTCATTTTTAAAAGAGCAACAGTGGCGATAGACTTTCAAGGAAAAGTCTGACACTTTACTTTTTGAGTTAGACATGGAGCTATAGGGAGAAATGTCAACATGTAGCTGTGTCCAGAGGGCCGTGTTGCCATGCTAAACCAAGATAATCTGCTTCTTGATTGTATCACTCGCTAATACACATGATTAGATGTTTGCCAAGGTAAAACACATTTAGAGGCCCTGTCAAACTGGAAAAAAAAAATAAAAAAATAAAACGACCAGCAGGCTAGCAACCAACAAGAAGATATCAGATACCTGGCTTAGTCTACGGCAGTGTGGAAGCATGTCATTGGCGTTTTCAATTGGGCAACTCCCTTCACCAATGTTTCGTTAAGTTAGGCTGACGACACCTCGAGAAGGCTTAACAGTGAATTCCAGCGTCCTGGAGTCACCCCCCTCCACGCTGCCACTGCACAACCCGGTTTTTCTCACCATTCTCACCTTTCAACAACTAACCTTCCAAGAAATTAACCTAGCCCTTTTATCAGAGCAATCAGAGCAAACTTACTTGAAACTCTCTCCAAAAAAAGCAAATAAATGTGCTTCCCAAATGTGTTTCCTAAAATCTTGACATCAGAGCCTGATATTTACGAAATATTTTCCAGTGTCTGGGTGCCAGCGCCAGACATATCTGCAAATGACTACATTTCTCAGGTTCAGTTCTTTCTTATTGATGATTCATCCATACGTAACATCATTCGTTTTTATGAGCTTTGTCACTGGTGGTCATGTCTGGAAGTTTTTACTGGACCATGTTTGCACTAAACCTGGGTGTGTCTGGCCAAAGGAGAACTCCCAAAGCTCTAATATGAGCCACAATTTTTTTTTTTTTGGTCAAACATGTTTTTTTTCCCCCTCAGTCCTCATGTTTCCTAGTTTCATAACAGCAACCACCGTGACAATTAAATATCTGCAGCCATGTAGAGATTACATTACTCCATTAAAAGGGAAGTGTGTATGAGCATGAGGCGGGTGTTAGGGAAGTGAAGCCAGTCTGAAAACATCTGGAATTCCAAACACTGTCTGAGTGAAACTACGTTATGGGAACAGCAAAGAACATTTTGTTCCTGAATACAAAACACGCTACTAATTGATATGACTTCTTCATGTTAGTTTTGGGAAGGGCATTTACTTTGGATTAGTATCCAATTTTCCCAAAAAATCCAGAGCCATGGATTAGGTTTGGGATTTTTGGGGTGCTTAAAAGATTAACTGAGACAGGTTCAAAGTTAAAGTTGAAAGTGAGTAACAGAGGTGAGTGACTTCAGTGACCACTGGATTTATTTGTTTGGAGCAGAGATTCTGAAATATAAAGTAGGGAAACATTACCTCCTGCCGTCTGTATGCTCCTATTGTCATTAAGGGTAGGGTTTGTGAGTCTACCATAATAGTTTTATATGAGGCAATGATTGAAAAATACATGCTTTTTCTTCACCATGTGTCTGAAACAAGTTTTAGCTCCTGTATTTTTACAAGCCCCCTCCTGAAAAGCCCACTCTGCTCTGATTGGTTAGCTGGTCCACACTGTTGTTTTTGGTCAACCACATAGAGCTAGCCAAACTAACTGCAAGGGTCCGTATTATGTGAATGTGTTACATGATGAAATAAATAAGTAAAATGCAAAAAATTTGGACATAAGGTGTTTTGGGAAGCAATAAAAGCTATGCAAATAACACACTAAAGGACAAACCTTATACATGGGTTTCTTTTTAAAACCAATGGAAAGGCACATGCTGTGCCCCCATATCAACTCCAGCAGTGGCTGTGGCACACACATGGGAGCAATTAAAGCCCTTTAAAACACTTAACACTTGACTGTCTGACATCCAATCTCAGTCAAATTAACTAAACAGGAAACATTCACATGCTTTTATATTTAGTTTTTCTAAAAATATGTTTCGATACATAGAAATCACCATCACCAATGTTTATTGCAAATAAGCATCCATAAATCCATTGATATATCAAAGAATGAGCAACAATGCCTATAACACCACACCAAAATCATACTGTAAAATTTTATTCTGTGTCACAGTAATATAGTATACAGTATAACTCACTGAGACCATATACTGTAATCTTTACGCTATGCTAAACTTGCTAACATTGTATTAGCTGTAGTTTCATGTAGCCTCAAAGTTTTTAATATCAAAGCAACACTTGTTAAAAAGTTGGATTTACATGATGCATGCTGGATGGAACAATAACCATGGATTCTGTCTGAAACTTCTCCTTACGCTTGTCATTGTTCTGTCTTCCAGCCATGAGACATCACAAGTTGTGGCCATCTCTGCCGAGGGATCACCCTCTAAATAAACCGGTATTACCTGCCTCCAAATGTGTAGAGCAAAGCACCCAGTGGAGCGCCTGTTCCCAGAGCTGCGGGGCTGGAGTCTCCACACGGGTTTCAAACCAGAATCCCGCTTGTAAGCTGCAAATGGAAACTCGACTTTGTAAAGTGCGGCCTTGCCAAGCTGTTCAGCCTGCCCTCAGAAAACACACGGTGAGCTCCTGTCACAGCCGCAAAGTAACAACTGAACTATAAAAGTTTTACATAACAAGCTTAGACAGTAAATACAGTACAGTTAAGAGAAGCTGAATTTTTCCATCTGATGACCATGTACCTAGTTAGATACCACAAAGCGAAGGTGACATTACGTGACCCTTGACCACACAGAAACAGAATTAACTTTTGTTACTCAGTTACCAGTAGTCATTTCTCAGAAACAAAGTTGCTGTACAGTGAAGTCTAAAATGAAACCACTATAAATGGCAAGCACTAACACTTCATATTTACAGTCATATTTATACCTACAATAAAGTGTGGTGCTTTTGCTATTAACAGACTGACATGCACAACACTTGGTTTCCCCCACAACTACTTCTCCACAAATCACAGAAAGCAACACTTTTAAAAACTCTGACACTAAAAACATTGGCATGTAAAACATTGGCATGCAGGTCAAAAAACAGACTAGATCTCTTGATTGCCATCAACATTTTTATTATTATTAAGACGCGTGTGTGTGTGTTTTCTCTGTGTGTTTTCCCAGTGGGGACAGCCGGGATATTGCAAAGCCAGCTACACGTCACCAGGGCCCATCCGGCTTGTCCACCAGGGCTGCTACAGCACTCAAGCTTACGAGCTCCGCTACTGCGGGCAGTGCACCGACTCACGGTGCTGCACACCGTACCATACCACCACCGCTGAGGTGACCTTCCACTGCCCAAGCGGCCGACTGCTGCAGCGAGCTGTGATGGCGATCCACTCATGTGTGTGTCATAACAACTGCCCCCATGCACCGTACACTAACCCTGCTCTGTGGGGATACAGGCCCTGATTGGCCTGATGAAGCACCGACTCACTGAGATTAGTGAGACTTCAGAGAGTGATTTAAGGGCTGGACAGAAACTTTAAGTATCCCCACGTGGATCAACATAAACAAAGAATGGACCCTGAAAGAGAAAAGATTGTTTTAGGAACAGTGACTGAGTTTGATGAAAGCTGATCTTCAAACATGGACCAACATTGTCTGCACTTTTCAAACATATACGTCTGCACCTTGGAAAACATTATGCTGGTTATTGATTTTATCCAAGTATTGAAATTATTTGACGAATGGAGCATAAAAACAGAAGTCATTTAGAGTGTATATCACGTTATGCACAGAAAAGTACTTTACAGGAAAAAACGAGACATGAAGGTAGAAAAGACAGAGAAAACTAAATACTCAAGACTCAAGTGCTTAGACCACAAAGTTAAAGTTGAAAACGAGTTGAAAAAAGCGTGTTTAAAAATTATTGTGAAAAATTATGTGCACTGATTTGGTTTCCTACAGATTATTATTATAATTTTTTTTCCAGAGCTCTGACGGGACAAGTCTTTAAATACAGAGATATCTGATCATGTATTTTTTTTATTTTTTTTAATGCAGTAAAAAAAACAGTGACTATTCCCTTACCTCCGGGCTGAAGTTCAGGCTAAATATTGCCATGTACCTCATTTTGAAAAACCTGAACCAGTCATGTGGACCTTTTAACTTTAGGCTTGGTCTTGAGAATTCAATTTAAGCAACACCTTTCTGCCTGAACCAATAGCTATGAATCGAGGACAGTTGACCTTGGCCAAGGACAAGTTTAAATGAAATTGAAAGTATTTGTTGATGTAAATATGTTCCACAGAATGACTCCAACCTTTGTGTTGACAGATATTTTTCTCTGATGTGAGCAATGCAGCTTTGACCCTTGTACAGTTCTGTTTGTAGTCAGATGACTTTGCACTTACTTCCTCACTTTGTGTTTCATTGTAAATATTTCTTTACAGATGTCTCTTGGGTGTACTGAAAAGTGTTTTAATATTTTGGCCTACATTTTCACTCCTTGTGTTTCTGAGTTGTCCTTTCAGATTATTTATGTACCACACCCCAGAACACTTTCAAGTCCCCGTGGTCTGCCAGATGGAAAATGAATGACTTGTATTACTAAGACTGGCTTTTTATATATGTCCTCTTTATAGTTCTGCATTTAAGTGTTCACTGTGCATCAGAAGATTTTAAGTCAAACCAAGGGACCTGACATCTAGTGTTGTTGCAGAGATTTTCACCAGCATCATCAGAACATAAACTAACTAACTAATTATTATTATTGGTCTGGCTTGGGAAGTGGACAAATGGAAGACAAGTCTGAAGTGTAAGTTACAGCATATCTTTACTCATTTTATTACATGATTTAGAATTACAATATGGATTAAAAAGAACAAATTAACCGGAGCAACATTTAGTTTTCCATCCAGGTTTGTTAGGTACCTGTTTATGGAAAAACAGGTGTGTCCAGTCCAAACATAGTTAAACAAAATGTCTTATAACTGATATAAAATACTTTACACTAGTACACTAGTTGAGAACACCAACAAAAGGGCTTGTTGATATTACAGGTAACATAAAATGTCAGAAAAATATGTGCACAGGATGTGGTAAACCATACTATAGCGAAGCACTACCACTGTCAGATATTAAACTCCTATCAAGGACTCTAGTGCCTCTTCAGATGCAGGTTCATTTACTAACAGAATGTGTCTCTGATATAAAAAAACATGTTTTTACCTTAAAACAACATAGCCAGACATAACATATGTTTACACTTTCAAGTCTGGGGTGTTATTGGAGCAATACCCTGTGAAACTGAGACTAAACTCAATTTACTTTCTGTGTCTTTAAATGGACTAACTTTCACTTTTGATCATTCGAAAAACAGTTAGTGATAATTTCCTGAATACTTGCAGGTGCAAGTTTCATGGGTTTGTGACTTTAAACAGGAAGTTTCTGAACCATGTGGCTCTTTTCCTCTATATACATGTGAAGAACAACACGAGGGCATTCATCGAGAGGAGTAGTACCGACTGCTGTCCTTAATACAATGAATACGTCTTGTCAAACTATCAGCTTTGAGTTTGGAGGTGAATTCCTTCCTCCTGTCTACATCTTAGTATTCATCGTCGGGCTGGGAGCCAATGGATGGGGACTGAAGTCTTTGCAGCACAACTGGAATAAACTGGGAAATGTCAATATTTTTGTTCTCAACCTTGGACTTGCAGACATTTTGTATCTGCTCACACTCCCGTTTCTGATGGTGTACCACTTTATGGAAAGTAACTGGATCTTTGGACATGCATTCTGCAAGGTAACAAGATTCTTCTTCAATATGAATTTATACGGCAGCATCGGCTTCCTCACTTGTATAAGTGTCTACAGATACCTGTCCATCGTCCATCCAATGAGGACAAAGGGAAGAATCACTGTCACTCACTCTGTGGCTATCTCAGTCATCGTTTGGCTGTTGGTGAGTTTTCAGAGTCTTCCTGATATGTTCTTCAACAAAACAACATACAAGAACAACACTTCGAAATGTTATGAAACCACCTCTACAGATCTTGTTGAGGAATACCTGAGATACAGTCTTGGAAGGACAATCACTGGATTTTGCATCCCGTTCCTGATCACCCTGGGCTGCTATGGACATGTGATTTTTGTTCTCTGCCGCTCAAATACCATTGACGAGGTACTGAAGCAAAGAAGCTTGAAGTTATTGTTCATCTTGGTTCTTCTCTTCTCTGTTTGTTACATCCCCTACCATGTACTGAAGAATCTCAACCTCTGGTCAAGAATTCTGTCCAAACAGCGTATATGCTCTGAATGGTCTAACAAAGTGTACATTTCTCATCAGATAAGTCGTGGACTTGTGTGTCTGAACAGTGCTCTCAATCCTCTAGTTTACCTCCATGTAAATGAGGATATTTCTACTCAGCTCAGACAACTCTTCCAGCGAGCTCGCCAAGCTGCCGCGCAGCTGTCCTTCGCCTCTAGTCAAGCACCTCTGGTATAAATTTGAAAAGCGTGAATGAAATTTAACAGTTGTATTGCATCATCTGAGGCACATTTTCTGATGCCAGTTGTTGTATTGCTGTCAACATGATCAAAAAAGCTAATGTTAGAAAAAAAATGCTTTAGAAAAATCTGATTGTGTTGTTGTTCCCTGTTGTAACAGGAAGTTACATATGTATACTGACTACAAAGGATTTGCATCAAAAGCACAACGCAGGCAGCACAGGAGGCTGAAACACCACACTGTAGTGACATTACTTCCAACTCCTTTAACTTAAGATTGGTTTTATTTTCGTGGTGCCTGACAATTTCAGTATGTGACTGTACTGTATGTCAGCAGTGGAAAAGATTCCTGCTGCAAAACCTGCATTTTGTTAGAACTCATGTATACATACAATGAGTTGTTCTGTACTCTCTTACAATTGCTTGCTTGGAAGTCTTGTTCTTTGTTTTGCAGACTTTGTATTTTATCTTTCACTTAACAAGTTTGTTAAGATTTCAAGGTTAACTTAGATTTGACACAGTCAACATAAAAACATTTCTGTTTCGATAATGTGTTAAACTGAAGACACTGAAAGCTTAGTGGAGATACGCTCCCACTATACCGCAGAACATGGTGTGATATGTGTGATGAGGTATTACGATATTTCACACCTTAAATGTACCGTGAGCAACAACTCATTTCATTATTTAACTGAAAAAAATGTTTTGGTCTCAACTAGCATCAGACATTATACTATAATTTTAAGGTCTGTCACATTGTGTGATGGATGCGTGGTGAATCATATGTATATATGAAGCAAGATTTTTTTTATTGTGATTTTATTATTTTTTGTTCTTTGTTTTGTTTTCTTTACATGACATTTTCTTTTTCCATCTTAGTATTGTGTAGAGGAAGAAACTAAAACTCATCAGTGCTTTTGTTTCTCATCCTTAGACTTGTAAGCCTATTTGTACCTGCTCACACTCGTTTCTGATTTTAACTGAAAAAAAAAAGAAAAAAAAAGTTCTATATGGCCACAAAGCGAAGCCAGGGGTGTCATTTTTCATTATCTATAATATGTGATTGCTTTTTCTTTAATGTATCCAGTCTTCAAAGATTGAGATTATTTTTCTTTTATACTTATTCTTTAAGGTCAAACAACGTTTATATTGTGTCTATAATGGTACTGGTTTTACAGCTCATTCATTATGGCAGGGGGTCAGCTAATGGCAGTTTATGGCTAGTTAATGGTCAGGCTAGCCGTAGACACCTCTTGACATTACTGAAGTTGTTAAAGACTAAAGAGTGAATATTATCTGTAACTTTGGTCAACGCAAAGGACTGAAGACTTATCACAACAGAAGGTAATTCACTTGGCTGTGTTTTTAATGCAGGCCCATTTCCATAACGCTTGTTAAAGTTTTTATGCTCATTAGCGAGTTAGCATGTTAGCGTGAATGCTAGGATTAGCATAACTCTGGTGTGGTAGCAGCCTGAGTTTTAGTGGTGTCAGCTGAGCTAAAGCAACTCTAGGAGACAGTACGTAATCATTTGGTGATTCAAATGACCAAAGAATCAGACATTTGTACTTACAGTATTAGACCAGGGGTCTTCAACGTTTTCCAGGCCAAGGACCCCCAAACTGATGGAGAGATGGGTGGGGGGGGGGTGGGGGGGTTCTGTACCTTTTCCGTGACGGAAGAGGTACAAACACTCCATGGCCCGGGTGGGTCTTCTGGACTCCAGATCTGGTAGGCGACAGCCCACATTCCCCTGTGCTGTCCTCACCACCCGGGTTAAGTCCTTCCTGTCCTGCGCTGTGAACCTGCCGTACCATACTGTCACACTGAGATACAGGATACTTTCAATGGTGACTCTGTAGAAGTTTGTGAGCAGCTGTGAAGAGAGTCCACTCCGCTTCAACTTCCTGAAAAAGAAGAGCCGTTGTTGAGTCTTCTTCACCAGGTGTGAAGTGTTCACAGTCCAGGAGAGGTCAGAGGATATGTATACTCTATACTGTATACTTTATACTGACCACACGCTCCACCACCTCCCCATGTAAGCAAAGACGAGCGTATTCAGTCTTTCTGGCCCTCTTGTAGTCCACTATGACCTCCTCGGTCTTGCTAATGTTCAGGATAAGATTATTCCTGGAGCACCACTGTGTTAGATTCTGGACCTCTCCTCTCATCATTGTTGGATATGAGACCCACCACGGTGGTGCCGTCCGCAAACTTCACAACCATATTTGTGGGGTGGGTGGCAGAGCAGTCGTGAGTGAAAAGGGTGAAGAGGGCAGGCCTGAGCACACAACCTTGTGGCGTGCCTGTGTTGAGGGTCAGTGAGGCAGATGTGGACTCCCCTATCCTCACCGCCTGGGGTCTGTTGGTGAGGAAATCCCTGATCCAGGAGCAGAGCGATACTGCCCAGATTGTGGAGCTTCAGGGCCAACATGTCTGGGAGAACAGTGTTGAAGGCTGAACTGAAGTCCACAAATAGCATCCTGACATAGGTGTTAAGATGCTGCAAGTGAGTCAGGGCTGTGTGAAGTGCTAACGAGACAGCATCCTCCGTAGAACGGTTCTCTCTGTAGGCGAACTGTAGGCTGTCCAGGCCTCTGTCCCCTGTAGGCTGTCCAGGCCCCATCCAAGCTGATATAACTGCAACCGATACAACTTTGTGGGGCTTAACTTTAAGTTAATGAGTGTCTTTTGGCTCAGATAAGTGTTGTCTTTGCAGAAGCAGATGTACATAAAAGCACTGAGTTTTCTCTGCACCTGGAAGTCAGCTGGTAGTTGGTAGCATGTAGTGCAGTCTGTTGTTTATAGATATACTGTTGGAGAATGTTGACACAGTTGGTTTAACTGCACTTATTCACACTGATGGGTCGAATGAGCAGAGGAGTGGATGCAGGTCCAAGAGCATTTCTATATGCATTAGCATCTGTCTGGGAATGCAAATGATAGGTAACATATAAAAGAATACTTACAAATCAGATCCAGGCCTTTGTGCACCTTCTTAAATCTAATGTAAATAATATATACTCAGTCATGGGTCTACACTAAGTTTTAAGCCTCTGACCTTGGGACTGTATAAAGATAGATGACAGAACATCTCCTCTGAAGTGAAGCCAAAGCAAGTAGAGCTCCCCCTGGTGTCTGGCTGCAGTATAGGTCATAAGCTCCACCCCCTCCATGTAGGGGGTGGGTCTTAGGCCGAACTAAAACACCAAAATACATGTCAAATAATTTTTCAAGGATGGTTTCTGTCCTTTTAGGTAGTTAATATAATGTTGATGCATAGCTTTATTTAACTTTATATTAAGCTCCAGTTTGTCCTCCCTTTCTGATTTAATGGCTGCCTGTTAACAATTGTGCTTAAATGCTAAAAATATTATGGTACATGTGTTGATGAATATAAGCAGTCTTTTTATAAAAGTATCTGCTTCATACTGACAAGCATCAGTCACATCATAGCGCAGTAGTGATCCACAACAGAGGTGCTTAATTAACCACAGCGTAGTTGTTCCGTTCCCCTTCACGTTTGGGGTGGGTTATTTTAGCGCTTGACTCATAGCGGAAGTGTATCACCACCAAGAGTTATTTATGCTTGTTCCTTGTTTTACTCTATGAAGAGTATATTTGTTGTTTTTCATTTCTACATAATGACAAATAATAATCACAATGTTTTTTAGTCTGTTTTGCTCCAAGAATTTGAATGGACAGGACTATACTGTATATAATGACCCTTCTGCTTACACTGTTGTCACACACACATATAATGGTTGTCTTTTTAAGGATGTTTATTGACATTACATGCATTCCTAGCCGCTTACCCTATTTTTAACCATCACAACGGTTCTTAACCAAATCTAAACCATCAAAAAAGATGCCCTCAATCTAATGATGTAAAATTTAAACTGGCCCTCACAAAGATAGCTGAGCTAGTGCACACGTTCACACATACACAGTGCGTGCACCCACACACACACACACACAGACGAAAGGAGCTAATTCAACAACCCTGCTCTAACTTATAGAAGATGCAACCTGTGCCTGCACATAAGTAACTTTCTCTTTAGGAGTAAGGTTACTTCTTTGTCCCCAAACCTGACCATAACCTAACTATCACACACACACACACATTTGTGTTTGTTTTGTACAGCTATCTTAGTGAGGACATTCATTGACATAATGCATTCCCTAGCCCCTTATCCTAACCCTAAACATCTTAACTAAGTGCCTAACCCTAACCCTTATCCTAACCCGAGGGTCCCTATATCGAATATAATTTGGGATTTGTTTTTATCATTCTGCCCAATATTATCCAAATTCTTTTAACTTTAACCCCCCCTTTTTTTCTTTTAAGACAAAAAGGAGCTAATTCAACAACCCTGCTCTAACTTATAGAAGATACAACCTGTGCCTGCACATAAGTAACTTTCTCTTTAGGAGTAAGGTTACTTCTTTGTCCCCAAACCTAACCATAACCTAATTGTAAACTTTACCCTAAAATCAACTGTTAACCCTCAAACAGCATTGTAAAGAAATGAGGACCGACTAAAATGCCCTCATTTTGCACAAATGTTCTCTCTCCAATGGTTTAAAACTCAAACTGGTCCTCAGGAAGACAGCTGTACAATTTTCTAATATAGACTTAAGATTTTTTTTAAACAGAAATATATAACATTCTTGAAATGTTAAACCTATGAGCAAGCCACAAGCAAGCGATTCTCTAAACCTCATTTGCACATGCACACAGCGTTGTACGTGGATATCTCACATATGCACATGAGTGAGCAGAGGTGGGCCAGACAAAGGAAGTCGTCTGTGTGTAAACCAGAGCAACTGACTAGTGCGACTGACTTCTTTTCAGAAGGCACGATGAATAATAAGACATCTCGTAATCTTGAAAGGAAATTCTATGAAAACACATTACTGCCTGCTGTTTACATCTTGGTTTTCTTCATTGGGCTGGTAGCTAATGGATTTGGATTGAAGTTCTTGCTGCATAAATGGAAGAAGGTGGGGAAGATTAACGTGTTTGTTCTGAACCTTGGACTTGCCAACATTTTGTTCCTGCCTACACTTCCATTTTTGGCAGCGTACTACTTGATGGAAAGTACGTGGATCTTTGGAGATGCGTTCTGTAAGATAACAAGATTCTGCTTCAATCTCAATTTATACGGCAGCATCAACTTCCTCACTTGTATAAGTGTGTACAGGTACCTGGCTATTGTTCATCCGATGAGAGTGAAGGGAAGAATCACTGTCACTCACTCTGTGGCTGTCTCAGTCATGGTTTGGTTCCTGGTGAGTGTTCAGTGTCTTCCTGACATGTTCTTCCCCAAAAACTACAGAAACAATGCTACAAAATGCTTTCACACCACCTCTAGAGAACATGTTGAGGATTACCTGAAATACAGTCTTGGATGGACAATCACTGGATTTTGTATCCCGCTCCTCATCACCCTGGGCTGCTATGGACATGTGATTGTTGTTCTCTGCCGCACAAACACAACTGACAAGGTACTGAAACAAAGAAGCTTGAAGTTTTTGGTCATCTTGGTTCTTCTCTTCTCTGTTTGTTACATCCCCTATCACGTATTCAAGAACCTGACGCTCTGGTCAAGAGTTTCATCAAAACGAGGGATAGATCATAAATGGGACATTGGAGTCTTTGGTTCTCATCAAATAAGTCGTGGACTTGTATGTCTGAACAGTGCTCTGAACCCTCTGGTTTACCTCCACATATTCAGTGTTCATGCTCAGGTCCAACAGCTGCTCCAGCAATTTCGTGAGAGGTTTAATCATCGGATTATGTCAAACTCTGGTAGTGTACCTGTGTCACAAAGTACAGATGAAGTTGAATAAGAGTTAAGATTTTAATGTGAATTGATTTATAAAAGGTCAGACTGATTCTTGTACATGGGTGTGTCCATCACACCCATAAATTACATTGTTTTTCAATCTCTTAATTATTGCATCTTCTTTCTTTTTGTGTAAGGTGTGCTAAGTATGCTTGCCATGAAGCTGTTCAAAATATATTGATATCTGAATATTCCGTTTTGATTAACGTTAACGATAGGCTACTGCTCTGCTTTCTGCTCAAGACTCGGCATTGTTGTCATAGTAATTGAACTAACTGAACTCGGTGTCCTCTGAGCCTCGACGAGTTGACGACCTGTATATACGACCTCGGGGGCGTTCTATTTGCAACTTCCGGTTCGTAACTCAGGAAACCAACTCACAAACCGAGTTCGGTGGACAAATAGAACGCCCCATAAGTATGCTTGCTATGAAGCTGTTCAAAATAAACAGGAAATTCAGATAAAACAGCTATTGATGTGTTACTTTTGAAACAGGAATATCAAATACCAGCAATTTCGTGAGCGGTTTAATCATCGGTTTGGGTCAAACTCTGGTAGTGTACCTGTGTCACAAAGTACAGATATAGTTGAATAACAGTTAAGATTTTAATGTGAACTGATTTATAAAAGGTCAGACTGATTTTTGTACATGAGTGTGTCCATCACACCCATAAATTACATTGTTTTTCTTTCTCTTAATTATTGCATCTTCTTTCTTTTTGTGTAAGGTGTGCTAAGTATGCTTGCCATGAAGCTGTTCAAAATAAACAGGAAATTCAGATAAACCAGCTATTGATGTGTTACTTTTGAAACAGGAATATCAAATACTGTAATGTGACCATGAGGAAGCCCAATGCAAGGCACATACTTTGTGTATTTAAAACAGGAACTTCTTCTTGCTTCAGTGACTGAATATACTGACTGAAAATATTCTGCAAGACCCCAGGATTCAGTAGCACAGGTTTTAATGAAGCATGGTGTTAAAACATGGAAATTCACCGATGTCACACCTAGATACCATTTTACAGTTAAAGGACACTGTATGTGGAATTAGCTCATTTTACTATGTTAATGGTAATTTAGAAACGTTGAGCCAGCATTATGGCTAGTTGATTGTTTTTAAAATATTTTTTAGATTACAGAGGAATAAGATACATCAAGCTTTGAATACAGAGGCTACATGTATTTATGCTTCGCAGCACGCAACAGACATGAACTGCCAGGAAGTAGTTTAATCACCTCCAGCACAAACGTCCACTTGGACCCAGATGAGACCTGATTAGAATTTAGTACTCATACTCGAAAAAGCTGTTCATGTCCATGCCTCAACAATTTCCAATTTTTTTTTGCAGGAGCAAAACAATATTAGGCAGGTGGTTTTAAATGTTGTAGCTGATTGGTGCACACTCATTTAAATCCAGTCTGCCACTTTGTTATATTCGTGTTTGATGCTCACACAGTAGTTTTTATTTTGAGTGATTGTTTTTGATAAAGTCAAGACACAAATAAAAATTTAGATTCTGGCCTCGGAACTGGTTTAATTTCATGTTATTACAGAACGTAAGATGGTATTTATACACTGATCAGGCATAACATTATGACCACCTTCCTAATATTGTGTAGGTCTCCTTTGTGCCTCCGGTCACAACTGTACATATACAGCAGTGAAGGCACAGAAAGAACACCAAGCATTGGGTCGTTCTTGCTGAGGGACGTGATGGCAATGCTGGTCGCGAAGAGCAACATGCCTTTTGTTTTCTGTAATGACTTCAGCAAAAGTGTGTCTTTATTTTGACCCCATTATTAAGGGGGTAAGTGCTCTACGGACTGGAAATTGCTATTTTGAATTTTATTAATTCACAAACAAAATATGTTTGGTTTTCTTCAGTTACAATTAATAATCGACGTTTTACATTTACATTTAGTATGTGTGTGGTTTAAAAACTGAAATTTTTGACAGCAATGTTTTTGTTATTATTGTATGTATAATTGTATATTGTATTTTACTGTGATTAAAATAACGCATATTTGGCTCCAAAAAGACTGTAGTCATTTCAGGACGTACGTTGTAGCACATTTCATTGTAGCTATGGATTTAAGTCTCATTAAAAGCTGTTTTGTTTACAACATGGCAGGGATGTTGCAGGTGGAGCAATCCAACCACTACCCCAGAAAATCCTCCTATTTTTCATAGCTCAGTGTTGGCAGATATGGCCTTCTGAGGGTGTCCTGTGGTGTCTGGCAACAGAATGTTGTTAATGGGGGGCTTTGGGTCCTATGGGTTGAGGGGAGGGGCCTCTGTGGATCTGAAGGAGTTCAAGCTAAAAGAAGTTCTTATCAAACCAGACCGTGACTTCAAAGGTGGAGTCTCTGTTGCTCATCAAATATGTTGTGGCCTTGTGCGTCTCAATTATTATTATTATCTTTTACTGTTAAATGATTTGTGGAAAAACACATAGTTTTAAAGCTCAGTCACAACTAATACAGTAAATGACAAAATTACACTCTTGATGTCTTGCTATTTACTGTTAAGAAATTTCTGTGGAGTGAGAAGGATCATCTACAGTGGCTGGGTGAGTGGAATCCCAGTTCAATGCATAATCTCTGATCACTGAAGATCTGAAGGTGTTGATTTTGCTTCACCACCTTCACCAGTTTTGCACTGCGTCTTATCTTGCTTTTTTCAATTATTTTTTTTTCTGTAGAAATCATAAATGAAAATTAATGTTCAGTATTTTTAACATCTAAATCCCATAATACTATTGCATAATGCTGAATCAGCCTCCAGGATTTTATTTGGTGTGAATGGCAATACCACAGCTACCACCAGACATCACTGACATGCCAATTTGGATTTGAATTCATTTTTGTCATATTAGAGACGTCATAGTTTATGAACCCATGAATTCAAATGAATTGGTGTTATTGGTGTTAATTTGGTTTGATCAGCAGATTTCACATCAAAATTCAATATGCACTACTGACCTTGTGACCTGTGTTATATACAGAACTAACATCAGAGGGGGTGGTGAGAGGGCCCTCTCATTTGTGTCAGTCACAAAGCTATGAAGGTTTTAATTTGAATAAACTGTCTGCTCACTAACCCTAATTTGTGAATTTTATTATATTGCTGTGGTTTGTGTAGCAAAGCATTTTCACGCCAGGTGCTGCATTTTAAACTATTGCGGGCAGTCAGTTTTTCACCATGTTTTTCATGCAGTTTTAAAAATATGTTGACCACTGAGGGTTTTTTTGTCTCTCTTCTTTTTCTCTGTCTTTTTTTTTTCAGTGTTATTGTTTTCTATTGTACTATTAAAACTGTATAAAGACAAGCAGTGGTTGTGGAGAAAAAGAAACCTCATATGGAGCACTCTTACATAATCTTGCCCCAAGCAGGAAGTTGTCTTTGAAAAGTAGGTTGTGGTTACTTGATAGTCATAAGCCAGTTCTGATACGGAGAGGAGTGTTTGTATTGACGTTGGTACTACTCACAAGGCACGATGAATAATACGACATCTTGTCCTTTTGATAAGGGACCCTATGAACACACACTACTGCCTGCTGTTTACATCTTGGTTTTCTTCATTGGCCTGGTAGCTAATGGATTTGGATTGAAGTCCTTGCGGCACGAATGGAAGAAGAGGAACATTAACGTGTTTGTTCTGAACCTTGGACTTGCCAACATTTTGTTCCTGCCTACACTTCCATTTTTGGCAGCGTACTACTTGATGAAAAGTACATGGATCTTTGGAGATGCGTTCTGTAAGATAACAAGATTCTGCTTCAATCTCAATTTATACGGCAGCATCTACTTCCTCACCTGTATAAGTGTGTACAGGTACCTGGCTATTGTTCATCCGATGAGAGTGATGGGAAGAATCACTGTCACTCACTCTGTGGCTGTCTCAGTCATGGTTTGGTTCCTGGTGAGTGTTCAGAGTCTTCCTGCATGTTCTTCCCCAAATACTATGGAAACGATACTACAAAATGCTTTCACACCACCTCTGATGAACATGTTGAGGATTACCTGGAATACAGTCTTGGATGGACACTCACTGGATTTTGCATCCCGCTCCTCATCACCCTGGGCTGCTATGGACAAGTGATTGTTGTTCTCTGCTGCTCAAACACAATTAACAAGGGACTGAAACAAAGAAAGTTGAATTTTTTGTTCATCGTGGTTCTCCTTTTCTCTGTTTGTTACATCCCCTATCATGTATTCAAGAACCTGACACTCTGGTCAAGAGTTTCATCAAAAAGAGGGATATGTCCTAAATGGGAAATTGGAGTCTTTGGTTCTCATCAAATAAGTCGTGGACTTGTATGTCTGAACAGTGCTCTGAACCCTGTGGTTTACCTCCACTTATCTGATTTTCAGGTTCAGCTCCAACGGCTGCTCCAGCAATTTCGTGAGACGTTCAATCATCGGTTTGTGTCAAACTCCCGCAGTATGCCTGTGCCACAAAATGAAGATGAAGTTAATTAAGAGTTAAGATTTTAATGTGAAATGTTTTGTAAAAGGGGCGGCACAGTGGCGGGGTGGTTAGCGCTGATGCCTCACAGCAGGAAGGTTCGAGTTTGTAACTCCACACAGAAATTCACAGTATTCGAACACACAGTATTCAAAACAAACAGAGTATTCAAAATAAACAGGAAGCATTACACCCCCCACCCCACCCCACACATACACGCATTTTCATTTCCATATTGCTATTCCTGCCCGCTGTAAATGTTGACAATAAACTCGAAATCCAGGTAAATTGCTTTTGGTTTCGCTTTGAAATGATAGTGATCATGAAACATGTGAAGGGTGAAACCAATGCAATGTATTGTCTTTGTTTTAAGACAGGAACTTAATAGAGAATGTTGTCCTGTTAATAAATTGTTAAAAAAAATAAAAATAATGACACATCATGTGTAGACTCTAAATATTCACCACCATAAGTTTCCATTTTGTCACTGCACCTAAGTGTAAACCTGGAGCGGCTACTCCCAAACTAATAAAACTAATATGTTCATTCACCAGGAAGTTTTCTTATCAGTTATATCAGTCATATAAGACATCATTGCACCACAGTGACACACAGTGTTTGGTAGCTTTCACAGAGACAGAATGAACAACACCACTTGTCCTCCTGTCAGTTTCGACTTTGAGCATGGATTTCTTCCTGCAGTTTACATCTTTGTATTCATCATTGGGCTGGTAGCTAATGTATGGGGCCTGAAGTCTTTGCATCACAACTGGAGGAAATTAAAGCTCATCAATGTTTTTGTTCTCAACCTTGGGATTGTGGACATTTTGTATCTGCTCACACTTCCATTTCTGGTGGCGTACTATTTTATGAAAGGCAACTGGATCTTTGGAGATGCATTCTGCAAGGCAACAAGATTCTGCTTCAACCTCAATTTATACGGCAGCATCGGCTTCCTCACCTGTATTAGTGTGTACCGATACCTGGCCGTCGTCCATCCTGTAAGAATGATGGGAAGATTAACTGTTGCTCACTCTGTGGCCATCTCTGTCCTGGTTTGGCTCTTGGTGAGTGTTCAGAGTTTTCCAGACTTGTTCTTCACAAAAAGATCTAGAAATGATACAGGGGGTTGTTACGACACCACCTCTTCAGACTATGTTGAGGATTACCTGAAATACAGTCTTGGATGGACAATAACTGGGTTTGGTGTCCCTCTCCTCATCATGCTTTGCTGTTATGGACACTTGACTGCAGTTTTATGGACAATGAAGAGAACTTACAAGGGGCAGAAAGAAAGAAGCATCAAGTTGTTGCTGATTTTGGTTCTTCTATTCTCAGTTTGTTACATCCCCTCTCATGTATTCAAGAACCTCAACCTCTGGTCAAGATATTTGTTAAAACAGAACATATGCCGTAAATGGTTTAATGCAGTCTACATAGCTCATCAGATTAGCCGTGGCCTTGTATCTCTGAACAGCGCTCTCAACCCTCTAGTTTATTTCCATTCAAATGAAGGTGTTGTTGCTCAGTTCAGAAAGCAAGTCCAGCAAGCTCGTCAGACGTTCAACAGTTTCTTTGTGTCAGATTCCAGCTTTGTCAGTTAATTTTTAAAGTTAATCTAAACCACAACATGTTACTGAATATATTAAAATAATTCTGTTACCACCTGTGTTAGGCACCAGCTCACATGTAGATGAAAGTTGTTATTAATGCTGTTATATTGTTTAGCACATCAAAAATTTCTTCTTTTAACATTTTTGATCTTTGTATGTGTCGCAATGCTTTTACCAATAGGCAGATAAGTTATGACTAAACAGAAAGATAACTACAGCTCTAAGGCTCTGTCACTGTTATCTTTTGGAACTATTGATAGATCGATAAAAAAACATTATGACACATCCTGTGTGGACTCAAGTTATTTCAGTCACTCAAGACATTATTGCACCGTGACAAATGTTTTTGTAGCTTTCATGGAAATAAAATGAACACCACCACTTGTCCTCGCATTTTGATAATTTTCATTTTATTATTTTAGAAAAGACTCAACTAACCTTTGATCAGGCAAGACACACAAGCACTGGGCGGATCAGACAGATCATAAAGTTTTAGGTGTCAGTGTAAAGAGGGACATAGTGTGTGGGTGCTGGTTTGCATGTATTTAACTCTGACTGCACATTTATTGTAAACAAGACATCCTCCAAACAAAAGCTACCTGTCATTTCTTGTCATCATTCTCTTTGCATTTATGGAAAACATCAGTACACTCACCAAGGGGACCTGCAATAATTTTTGCTCAGAGAACATTCAACACTAGTCTGGTAGCTGATGAATGAGAGGTTGAAGACTTTGCTGAACATTGCAACAAATGGAAACAATTCTGGAAACTGATGTAAAATCTGCTGATCAAAATTGATGTTAGAGATTAACTGAAATGAAAAAGAGGTGTAGACACCTCTTGACATTACTGAAGTTGTTAAAGACTAAAGAGTGAGTATTATCCATAACGTTGGTCAACGCAACGGACTGAAGGCTTATCACAACAGAAGGCAATTCACTTGGCAGCGTTTTTAATGCAGGCCCATTTCCATAACGCTTGTTGAAGTTTTTATGCTCATTAGCGAGTTAGCATGTTAGCGTGAATGCTAGGATTAGTATAACTGTTGAGGGTCAGTGAGATGTGGACTCCCCTATCCTCACCGCCTGGGGTCTGTTGGCGAGGAAATCCCTGATCCAGGAGCAGAGCGATGCTGCCCAGATTGTGGAGCTTCAGGGCCAACATGTCTGGGAGAACAGTGTTGAAGGCTGAACTGAAGTCCACAAATAGCATCCTGACATAGGTGTTAAGATGCTGCAAGTGAGTCAGGGCTGTGTGAAGTGCTAACAAAACAGCGTCCTCCGTAGAACGGTTCTCTCTGTAGGCGAACTGTAGGCTGTCCAGGCCTCTGTCCCCTGTAGGCTGTCCAGGCCCCATCCAAGCTGATATAACTGCAACCGATACGACTTTGTAGGCTTAACTGTAAGTTAATGAGTGTCTTTTGGCTCAGATAAATGTTGTCTTTGCAGAAGCAGATGTACATAAAAGCACTGAGTTTTCTCTGCACCTGGAAGTCAGCTGCTAGTTGGTAGCATGTAGTGCAGTCTGTTGTTTATAGATATACTGTTGGAGAATGTTGACACAATTGGTTTAACTGCACTTACTCACACTGATGGGTCGAATGAGCAGAGGAGTGGATGTAGGTCCAAGAGCATTTCTATATGCATTAGCATCTGTCTGGGAATGCAAATGATAGGTAACATATAAAAGAGTACTTACAAATCAGATCCAGGCCTTTGTGCACCTTCTTAAATCTAATGTAAATAATATATATCCAGTCATGGGTCTACACTAAGTTTTAAGCCACTGACTCTGGGACTGTATAAAGATGGATGACAGAATATTCATTCATTCATTCATTCATCTTCTATACCCAGTTATTCCTATTAAGGGTCGCGGGGTCTGCTGGAGCCTATCCTAGCTGGATGACAGAACATCTCCTCTGAAGTGAAGCCAAAGCAAGTAGAGCTCCCCCTGGTGTCTGACTGCAGTATAGGTCATAAGCTCCACCCCCTCCATGTTAGTGGATGGGTCTTAGGCCGAACTAAAACACCAAAATACATGTCAAATAATTTTCAAGGATGGTTTCTGTCCTTTTAGGTCGTTAATATAATGTTGATGCATAGCTTTATATAACTTTATATTGAGCTCCAGTTCGTCCTCCCTTGCTGATTTAATGGCTGCCTGTTAACAATTGTGCTTAAATGCTAAAAATATTATGGTACATGTGTTGATGAATATAAGCAGTCTTTTTATAAAAGTATCTGCTTCATACTGACAAGCATCAGTCACATCGTAGCGCAGTAGTGATCCACAACAGAGGTGCTTAATTAACCACAGCGTAGTTGTTCCGTTCCCCTTCACGTTTGGGTTGGGTTATTTTAGTGCTAGACTCATAGCAGAAGTGTATCACCACCAAGAGTTATTTATGCTTGTTCCTTGTTTTACTCTGTGAAGAGTATATTGTTGTTTTTCATTTCTACATAATGACAAATAATAATCACAATGTTTTTCAGTCTGTTTTGCTCCAAGAATTTGAATGGACAGGACTATACTGTATATAATGACCCTTCTGCTTACACTGTTGTCACACACACATATAATGGTTGTCTTTTTGAAGATGTTTATTGACATTACATGCATTCCTAGCCTCTTACCCTGTTTTTAACCATCACAACGGTTCTTAACCTGAACATAAACCTAACCTTAAACCAAATCTAAACCATCAAAAAAGATGCCCTCAATCTAATGATGTAAATTTTAAACTGGCCCTCACAAAGATAGCTGAGCTAGTGCACACGTTCACACATACACAGTGCGTGCCCCCCCCCCCCCCCCACACACACATTTGTGTTTGTTTTGTACAGCTATCTTAGTGAGGACATTCATTGACACAATGCATTCCCTAGCCCCTTATCCTAACCCTAAACATCTTAACTAAGTGCCTAACCCTAACCCTAACCCTTATCCTAACCCGAGGGTCCCTATATCGAATATAATTTGGGATTTGTTTTTATCATTCTGCCCAATATCATCCAAATTCTTTTAACTTTAAACCTTTTTTTTTTTTTTTTTTTTTTGAAGACAAAAAGGAGCTAATTCAACAACCCTGCTCTAACTTATAGAAGATACAACCTGTGCCTGCACATAAGTAACTTTCTCTTTAGGAGTACAGTTACTTCTTTGTCCCCAAACCTAACCATAACCTAACTGTAAATTTCATTGTAAACCTCATTTTGCACAAATGTTCTCTCTCCAATGGTTTAAAACTCAAACTGGTCCCCAGGAAGATAGCTGTACAATTTTCTAATATAGATTTTTTTTGAACGGAAATATATAACATTCTTGAAATACGCGTTGTACGTGGATATCTCACATATGCACATGAGTGAGCAGAGGGGGGCCAGACTAAGGAAGTCGTCTGTGTGTAAACCACAGCAACCGACTAGTGCGACTGACTTCTTTTCAGAAGCCACGATGAATAATAAGACAGTTTGTACTCTTGTTAAGGGACCCTATGAACACACACTACTGCCTGCTGTTTACATCTTGGTTTTCTTCATTGGCCTGGTAGCTAATGGATTTGGATTGAAGTCCTTGCTGCAGAAATGGAAGAAGCTGGGGAAGATTAACGTGTTTGTTCTGAACCTTGGACTTGCCAACATTTTGTACCTGCCTACACTTCCATTTTTGGCAGCGTACTACTTGATGAAAAGTAAGTGGATCTTTGGAGATGCATTCTGTAAGATAACAAGATTCTGCTTCAACCTCAATTTATACGGCAGCATCTACTTCCTCACCTGTATAAGTGTGTACAGGTACCTGGATATTATTCATCCGATGAGAGTGAAGGGAAGAATCACTGTCACTCACTCTGTGGCTGTCTCAGTCATGGTTTGGTTCCTGGTGAGTGTTCAGAGTCTTCCTGACATGTTTTTCCCCAAAAACGTTGTAAACAATACTAGAAAATGCTTTCACACCACCTCTGATGAACATGTTGAGGATTACCTGAAATACAGTCTTGGATGGACAATCACTGGATTTTGCATCCCGCTCCTTATCACCCTGGGCTGCTATGGACATGTGATTGTTGTTCTCTGCCGCACAAACACAATTGACAAGGTACTGAAACAAAGAAGCTTGAAGTTTTTGGTCATCTTGGTTCTCCTCTTCTCTGTTTGTTACATCCCCTATCATGTATTCAAGAACCTGACGCTCTGGTCAAGAGTTTCATTAAAAAGAGGGATATGTCCTAAATGGGAAATTGGAGTCTTTGGTTCTCATCAAATAAGTCGTGGACTTGTATGTCTGAACAGTGCTCTGAACCCTCTGGTTTACCTCCACTTATTTGATTTTCATGCTCAGCTCCAGCAGCTGCTCCAGCAATTTCGTGAGAGGTTTAATCATCGGTTTGTGTCAAACTCTGGTAGTGTACCTGTGTCACAAAGTACAGATGAAGTTGAATAAGAGTTAAGATTTTAATGTGAATTGATTTGTAAAAGGTCAGACTGATTTTTGTACATGAGTGTGTCCATCACACCCATAAATTACATTGTTTTTCAATCTCTTAATTATTGCATCTTCTTTCTTTTTGTGTAAGGTGTCCTAAGTATGCTTGCTATGAAGCTGTTCAAAATATATTGATATCTGAATATTCCATTTTGATTAACATTAACGATAGGCTACTGCTCTGCTTTCTGCTCAAGACTCGGCATTGTTGTCATAGTAATTGAACTAACTGAACTCGGTGTCCTCTGAGCCTCGACGAGTTGACGACCTGTATATACGACCTCGGGGGCGTTCTATTTGCAACTTCCGGTTCGTAACTCCGGAAACCAACTCGCAAACCGAGTTCGGTGGACAAATAGAACGCCCCATAAGTATGCTTGCTATGAAGCTGTTCAAAATAAACAGGGAATTCAGATAAAACAGCTATTGATGTGTTACTTTTGAAACAGGAATATCAAATACTGTAATGTGACCATGAGGAAGCCCAATGCAATGTACAGACTTTGTGTATTTAAAACAGGAACTTAGAATAGTATGTTTTCTTCTTGCTTCAGTGACTGAATATTAATATCTTATTATATTATGAAAATATTCTGCAAGACCCCAGGATTCAGTAGCACAGGTTTTAATGAAGCATGGTGTTAAAACATGGAAAGTCACACCTAGATACCATTTTACAGTTAAAGGACACTGGAGGTGGAATTAGCTCATTTTACTATGTTAATGGTAATTTAGAAACGTTGAGCCAGCCTCAAAGGCTCATGTCCATTCTCTGATGAGTCACAAATGTACATATACAGCAGTGGAGGCACAGAAAGAACACCAAGTGACTGGAAATTGCTATTTTGAATTTTATTAATTCACGAACAAAATAAGTTTGGTTTTCTTCGGTTACAATTAATAATGGATGTTTTACATTTACATTACATTTAGTATGTGTGTGGTTTAAAAACTGAAATTTTTGACAGCAATGTTTTTTGTTATTATTGTATGTATAATTGTATATTGTATTTTATTGTGATTAAAATTACACATATTTGGCTCCAAAAAGGCTGTAGTCATTTCAGGACGTACGTTGTAGCACATTTCATTGTAGCTATGGATTTAAGTCTCATTAAAAGTTGTTTTGTTTACAACGTGGCAGGGATGTTGCAAGTGGAGAAATCCAACCACTACCCCAGAAAATCTCCCTATTTTTCATAGCTCAGTGTTGGCAGATATGGCCTTCTGAGGGTGTCCTGTGGTGTCTGGCAACAGAATGTTGTTAGTGGGGGGCTTTGGGTCCTATGGGTTGAGGGGAGGGGCCTCTGTGGATCTGAAGGAGTTCAAGCTAAAAGAAGTTCTTATCAAACCAGACCGTGACTTCAAAGGTGGAGTCTCTGTTGCTCATCAAATATGTTGTGGCCTTGTGCGTCTCAATTATTATTATTATCTTTTACTGTTAAATGATTTGTGAAAAACACATAGTTTTAAAGCTCAGTCACAACTAATACAGTAAATGACAAAATGACACTCTTGATGTCTTGTTATTTACTGTTAAGAAATTTCTGTGGAGTGAGAAGGATCATCTACAGTGGCTGGGTGAGTGGAATCCCAGTTCAATGCATAATCTCTGATCACTGAAGATCTGAAGGTGTTGATTTTGCTTCACCACCTTCACCAGTTTTGCACTGCGTCTTATCTTGCTTTTTTTAATCATTTTTTTTTTTCTGTAGAAATCATAAATGAAAATTAATGTGCAGTATTTTTAACATCTAAATCCCATAATACTATTGCATAATGCTGAATCAGCCTCGGGCGGCACAGTGGCGAGGTGGTTAGCACTGATGCCTCACAGCGAGAAGGTCACCGTTTCGAATCCATGGGCCGGCTGGCCTTTCTGTGTGGAGTTTGCATGTTCTCCCTGTGTCTGCGTGGGTTCTCACCGGGTACTCTGGCTTCCTCCCACCATCCAAAGACATGCTCATTAGGTTAATTGGTGATTCTAAATTGGCCGTAGGTGTGAGTGTGAGTGTGACTGGTTGTCTGTCTCTGTATTGGCCCTGCGATGGACTGGCGACCTGTCCAGGGTGTACCCCCGCCTCTCGCCCGATGACAGCTGGAATAGGCTCCAGCAGACCCCCGTGACCCTTAACAGGACTAAATGGGTACAGAAGATGAATAAATGAATGAATCAGCCTCCAGGATTTTATTTGGTGTGAATGGCAATACCACAGCTACCACCAGACATCACTGACATGCCAATTTGGATTTGAATCCATTTTTGTCATATTAGAGACGTCATAGTTTATGAAGCCATAAATTCAAACGAATTGGTGTTAGTGGTGTTAATTTTAATGATAATTTAATCTCTATAACCAGATATCAAACCATAGGAAATTCAATATGCACTACTGACCTTGTGACCTGTGTTATATACTGAACTACCATCAGAGGGAGACTCTTGCCCTCTCATTTGTGTCAGTCACAAAGCTATGAAGGTTTTAATTTGAATAAACTGTCTGCTCACTAACCCTAATTTGTGAATTTTATTATATTGCTGTGGTTTGTGTAGCAAAGCATTTTCACGCCAGGTGCTGCATTTTAAACTATTGCAGGCAGTCAGTTTTTCACCATGTTTTTCATGCAGTTTTAAAAATATGTTGACCACTGAGGGTTTTTTTGTCTCTCTTCTTTTTCTCTATCTTTTTCTTTTCAGTGTTATTGTTTTCTATTGTACTATTAAAACTGTATAAAGACAAGCAGTGGTTGTGGAGAAAAAGAAACCTCATATGGAGCATGCTCACATAATCTTGCCCCAAGCAGGAAGTTGTCTTTGAAAAGTAGGTTGTGGTTACTTGATAGCCATAAGTCAGTTCTGCTACGGAGAGGAGTGTTTGTATTGACGTTGGTACTACTCACAAGGCACGATGAATAATACGACATCTTGTTCCTTTGATAAGGAACTCTACTGCCTGCTGTTTACATCTTGGTTTTCTTCATTGGCCTGGTAGCTAATGGATTTGGATTGAAGTCCTTGCGGCACGAATGGAAGAAGAGGAACATTAACGTGTTTGTTCTGAACCTTGGACTTGCCAACATTTTGTTCCTGCCTACACTTCCATTTTTGGCAGCGTACTACTTGATGAAAAGTACATGGATCTTTGGAGATGCGTTCTGTAAGATAACAAGATTCTCCTTTAATCTCAATTTATACGGCAGCATCTACTTCCTCACCTGTATAAGTATGTACAGGTACCTGGATATTGTTCATACGATGAGAGTGATGGGAAGAATCACTGTCACTCACTCTGTGGCTGTCTCAGTCATGGTTTGGTTCCTGGTGAGTGTTCAGAGTCTTCCTGACATGTTCTTCCCCAAATACTATGGAAACGATACTACAAAATGCTTTCACACCACCTCTAGAGAACATGTTGAGGATTACCTGAAATACAGTCTTGGATGGACAATCACTGGATTTTGTATCCCGCTGCTCATCATCCTGGGCTGCTATGGACAAGTGATTGTTGTTCTCTGCCGCTCAAACAGAATTAACAAGGGACTGAAACAAAGAAACTTGAATTTGTTTTTCATCGTGATTCTCCTCTTCTCTGTTTGTTACGTCCCCTATCATGCATTCAAGAACCTGACGCTCTGGTCAAGAGTTTTAACAAATAGCGAGATATGTCCTAAATGGGAAAATGTGGTCTTTGGTGCTCATCAAATAAGTCGTGGACTTGCATGTCTGAACAGTGCTCTGAACCCTCTGATTTACCTCCACTTCCTCGATTTTCAGGTTCAGCTCCAACAGCTGCTCCAGCAATTTCGTGAGACGTTCAGTCATTGGTTTGTGTCAAACTCCCGCAGTATGCCAGTGCCACAAAATGAAGATGAAGTTAATTAAGAGTTTTGTAAAAGGGGCGGCACAGAGGTGGGGTGGTTAGCGCTGATGCCTCACAGTAGGAAGGTTCGAGTAACTTTGTAACTCCACACAGAAATTCACAGTAGTGGAACACATATGGAATTAGAACGCTGCCATAAATCGTGCGCGGCGCAATGAGACTCGCGCGAGCGCAAATCAAACATCCGCGCGCGCAATGAGACTCGCGCGAGCGCAAATCAAACATCCGCGCGCGCATTTTTGCCCCCCGAGCGCTTTTCCAAGCACTCGCGAGCTATTTTGTAGCTCGCGCGCGCGCAGAGTCCGCTCGCAAAACTTTCCCCTGCTCGCTCGCGAAACTCTCCTCTCCTCGCGCGGAAAACTGTCCCCTGCTCGCGCGCGAGTTATTTCTTTTAGTGGGCGTTTTTGTCAGTGAGGGGGACGGGCCTGGGGGCATGCCAATCACCATTGTATCCCCGAATATAATTGGTTGAGCGTATTGGCCAGTTGAACAGCAGGGTACGGCAACACTACTAGGACAAACGGGACAAACCACACAGCCCCGAATGCCTGAATGACATGTATTGTGATTTGGTGTCTTGACTTGAAAGTTTGCAAAATGTCACACAGAGCAATGAACTTCAGTATGTTTGACTGAGTGCTGTCTTTCCTTCCCTCCATCGTCGACATTAATCTGATAAAATGCTGATCATTTTTTGTAACTTGGATTCTGTTGCACAACGACATTTTTTATTTTGGTAAAACTGTTTTGTTCATATTCTCGATTTAGACTACTTCTTTCTCCCTGAAAATTATAAACGTAATGTTAAAAAATCCTAAAAATAAATAAAAAAGATAGAAGGCCTGTAGTTTATATAGGCGTCAGCAACTCTCGATATGAGAGCAGCATATAGACGTATGGTCCAGATGCAGATGTGTGTCAAAATATAGTAGGCTATTTCTTATTAAAATCTTATTAAGGCAAAGATGCCCATGGACACTCTTTTTAAGAGACACAACCCTGCAAACATTTCGACGTCTAATAAACGTTGAAACAACGTCTAAACGTACACGTCGCCAGGAGGTCTAAAAGTAATGCTGAAAGGCAAATTGAAACGACGTCGCGTTGCAACCTCGACGTCTTTTTAACGGTCATAAACAACGTCCCGTTGTAACACAGATGTCTTCTAAGCGCGCATTATTCACCTTCTAAAAACGATCCAGTAAATATTCTGATATATATTTACAGCTGTATGTGTCGAGTTTTAGATGTTGTTTCTGCAGTGGAGTTAAAAAGAGGTTGACAAATGCAGGTAGAGAAGATGTTGACGTTGCGATCTGACGTCTTTTCAACCTTCATCTCAGCATTACTTTTAAAGCCCCTGGCTGCGTCTAGGTCTCGACGTCGTTTTAACGTTTGTTCAACGTCGAAATGTTATCTGTTCAAACTGACTGATTAACTGTAACAATTAGTGTTTACATATAGATAATACATTTAATGAATAATAAATGATATTAAAAATATTTTTGCTATAAATAAACACATTTATATAAATACAATGTATTAACAGAACCTACCTTTGGGGGGAAATTATAAGTTTGACAACACAAAAGTGCAATTTCTTTAAAGTTTTATTACACAAACAATCAGAACACTTGAAAAACTAAAAACTAATCAGACCAACATGATTCTTACACATACAGCTCTGGAAAAAGTTAAGACACCACTTCAAAATGATCAGTTCCTCTGGTTTTACTATTCATAGCTATGTGTTTGAGTAAAATGAACAGTTTTGTTTCATTCTATAGCCTACTGACAAAATTTCTCCCAAATTGTAAAAAAAAATATTATCATTTAGAACATGTATTTGCAGAAAATGGCAACAGGTCAAAATGACAAAACAATTCTGGTGTTTTCAGACGTTGTATAATGCAAAGAAAACAGGTTCATATTCATTTTAGAACACAACACTACTTTTCAAACTTAGGAGGAGTTTAGAAATCAACATTAGTGGAATAATCCCAATTTAATCGCAGCAGTGGTCTCTTTATTTTTAGCTGTATGTGCAATAAACATAAAAACACCCACACAGTTGAAAAACACTTTGTAGGCGATCACGATCTCCTCTGGACCCCTCTCCCTCCTATCAATGGCTCCTTCACCTGGAGTGGAGATCCTCACTCTGTCATGTGAAGCTGGAAAAACATTTGAAGTATATTACTTAACAATTCTTAAACACATCTTGGGAAATTATACACCGTTTTACCATCTAATTCACCTACGTACATACTACATACATCACATGAATGTTAAGTCATGAAACAGACATAAATTGCTTTTTGGTTATATTTACATAGGCCAAAAAGTCCCAGATAATGATAAAATAAAAACATTACATGATCTTAAACAGAAGAAACATTGTTGATTAACAAAGCAGACAATTAGGCATTGCATTGGGAGTCAAATTTTTATGTTCACAATCCACTGAATATTAACATTTTAACAGCTAATCAATAGATTAGGCTACTATTGTTTTTTTTGTTTGTTTGTTTTTTAATGAAGATAAATTAACATTTTCAAATTATCTTGGGGAAAAAAATGCATTTTCTGGACACCTCCATGTCAGCTCGTCTGTATAAGTGCTTCACTGATTTATGTCTGGATTTCTAAACTCCAATAGTCCAAAAATATCAGAATATTAGACAGAAAGCACACTGAAGAGCCCTGTTTCATGTTAGCCGAGTGAGCAGCTAGCTTGAAATCCACTCGACAGTTAAACACATAACGCACGGTCGGTCAATGACACTTTTTAAAACACAGAAAGTTGCATATGAACCTACAGTCTATGATAATGAACACATATAAACCGTCTCTAATGTTTTATGTCAACGAACTTACCGAAAAAACTGTTCGGTACGTGCCGTGCTTGCTTCTCTGCAGTCGTTCCGCTGCCAGGTTTGGAGTAGAAGGTCCCGCCCTTTCCGCCTCTGATTGGCTAGAAGGGCTCACCCGATTGGTTGTATAATTTAATTTTTTCTTCTAGTTGGTTTGTGGTCGAGGTGCAACCTAGACCTACATTTATTTTTTTCATCAAGTTGGTTTGTGGTCGAAGCGCGACCTAGACCTATTTTAAACTCGTTTCACGCTAGAGGTCGCCCCTTAGACCTACCGTCAAGGTTGATGAAATGTTTGCAGGGTACTGTCTTTGACGTTACCTGAATGGCGGTTCGGCAACCAGCTTTTTGGTGCATTACCGCCACCTTCTGTTCTGGAGTGTGAATAAGTGTGGTTTGTCCCGTTTGTCCTATTAGTGTTGCCGTACCCTGCTGTTCAACTGGCCAATACGCTCAACCAATTATATTCGGGGATACAATGGTGATTGGCATGCCCCCAGGCCCGTCCCCCTCACTGACAAAAACGCCCACTAAAAGAAATAACTCGCGCGCGAGCAGGGGACAGTTTTCCGCGCGAGGAGAGGAGAGTTTCGCGAGCGAGCAGGGGAAAGTTTTGCGAGCGGACTCTGCGCGCGCGCGAGCTACAAAATAGCTCGCGAGTGCTTGGAAAAGCGCTCGGGGGGCAAAAATGCGCGCGCGGATGTTTGATTTGCGCTCGCGCGAGTCTCATTGCGCGCGCGGATGTTTGATTTGCGCTCGCGCGAGTCTCATTGCGCGCGCACGATTTATGGCAGCGTTCTAATTCCATAAACACACAGTATTCAAAATAAGCGGAGTATTCAAAATAAACAGGAAGCATTACACCCCCCACCCTACACATACATGCTTTTTCATTTCCATATTGCTATTCCTGCCCGCTGTAAATGTTGACAATAAACTCGAAATCCAGGTAAATTGCTTTTGGTTTCGCTATGAAGTGATAGTGATCATGAAACATGTGAAGGGTGAAACCAGTGCAATGTATTGTCTTTGTTTTAAGACAGGAACTTAATAGAGAATGTTGTCCTGTTAATAAATTGTTAAAAAAATAAAATAATGACACATCATGTGTAGACTCTAAATATTCACCACCATAAGTTTCCATTCTGTCACTGCACTTAAGTGTAAACCTGGAGCGGCTACTCCCACACTAATAAAACTAATATGTTCATTCACCAGGAAGTTTTCTTATCAGTTATATCAGTCATATAAGACATCATTGCACCACAGTGACACACAGTGTTTGGTAGCTTTCACAGAGACAGAATGAACAACACCACTTGTCTTCGTGTAAGTTTTGACTTTGAGCATGGATTTCTTCCTGCAGTTTACATCTTTGTATTCATCATTGGGCTGGTAGCTAATGTATGGGGCCTGAAGTCTTTGCGTCACAACTGGAGGAAATTAAAGCTCATCAATGTTTTTGTTCTAAACCTTGGGATTGTGGACATTTTGTATCTGCTCACACTTCCATTTCTGGTGGCGTACTATCTTATGAAAGGCAACTGGGTCTTTGGAGATGCATTCTGCAAGGCAACAAGATTCTGCTTCAACCTCAATTTATACGGCAGCATCAGCTTCCTCACCTGTATTAGTGTGTACCGATACCTGGCCGTCGTCCACCCTGTAAGAATGATGGGAAGATTAACTGTTGCTCACTCTGTGGCCATCTCTGTCCTGGTTTGGCTGTTGTTGAGTGTTCAGAGTTTTCCAGACTTGTTCTTCACAAAAAGATCTAGAAATGATACAGGGGGTTGTTACGACACCACCTCTTCAGACTATGTTGAGGATTACCTGAAATACAGTCTTGGATGGACAATAACTGGGTTTGGTGTCCCTCTCCTCATCATGCTTTGCTGCTATGGACACTTGGCTGCAGTTTTATGGACAATGAAGAGAACTGACAAGGGGCAGAAAGAAAGAAGCATCAAGTTGTTGCTGATTTTGGTTCTTCTCTTCTCAGTTTGTTACATCCCCTCTCATGTATTCAAGAACCTCAACCTCTGGTCAAGATATTTGTCAAAACAGAACATATGCCGTAAATGGTTTAATGCAGTCTACATAGCTCATCAGATTAGCCGTGGCCTTGTATCTCTGAACAGCGCTCTCAACCCTCTAGTTTATTTCCATTCAAATGAAGGTGTTGTTGCTCAGTTTAGAAAGCAAGTCCAGCAAGCTCGTCAGACGTTCAACAGTTTCTTTGTGTCAGATTCCAGCTTTGTCAGTTAATTTTTAAAGTTAATCTAAACCACAACATGTTACTGAATATATTAAAATAATTCTTTTACCACCTGTGTTAGGCACCAGCTCACATGCAGATGAAAGTTGTTATTAATGCTGTTATATTGTTTAGCACATCAAAAATTTCTTCTTTTAACATTTTTGATCTTTGTATGTGTCACAATGCTTTTACCAATAGGCAGATAAGTTATGACTAAACAGAAAGATAACTACAACTCTAAGGCTCTGTCACTGTTATCTTTTGGAACTATTAATAGATCGATAAAAAAACATTATGACACATCCTGTGTGGACTCAAGTTATTTCAGTCACTCAAGACATTATTGCACCGTGACAAATGTTTTTGTAGCTTTCATGGAAATAAAATGAACAAAACCACTTGTCCTCGCGTCAGGCATTTAAGTTATAACTAAACAATAAGATAACTACAACTCTTAGACTCTGTCGCTGTTCTCTTTTGGGCCAGGCTGTTGAACAAATACACCGTAAACAGGACTAGTTCTAATGATGCTGATGCATTTTGATAATTTTCATTTTATTATTTTAGAAAAGACTCAACTAACCTTTGATCAGGCAAGACGCACAAGCACTGGGCGGATCAGACAGATCATAAAGTTTTAGGTGTCAGCGTAAAGAGGGACATAGTGTGTGGGTGTTGGTTTGCATGTATTTAACTCTGACTGCACATTTATTGTAAACAAGACGTCCTCCGAACAAAAGCTACCAGTCATTTCTTGTCATCATTCTCTTTGCATTTATGGAAAACATCAGTACACTCACCAAGAGGACCAATAATAATCTTTGCTCAGAGAACATTCAACACTAGTCTGGTAGCTGATGAATGAGAGGTTGAAGACTTTGCTGAACATTGCAACAAATGGAAACAATTCTGGAAATTGATGTAAAATCTGCTGATCAAAATTGATGTTAGAGATTAACTGAAATGAAAAAGAGGTGTAGACACCTCTTGACATTACTGAAGTTGTTAAAGACTAAAGAGTGAATATTATCTGTAACTTTGGTCAACGCAACGGACTGAAGACTTATCACAACAGAATGCAATTCACTTGGCTGCGTTTTTAATGCAGGCCCATTTCCATAACGCTTGTTGAAGTTTTTATGCTCATTAGTGAGTTAGCATGTTAGCGTGAACGCTAGGATTAGCATAACTCTGGTGTGGTAGCAGCCTGAGTTTTAGTGGTGTCAGCTGAGCTAAAGCAACTCTAGGAGACAGTATGTAATCATTTGGTGATTCAAATGACCAAAGAATCAGACATTTGAACTTACAGTATTAGACCAGGGGTCTTCAACGTTTTCCAGGCCAAGGACCCCCAAACTGATGGAGAGATGGAGCGGGGACCCCCTAGTTATGTATATTATGTATATGTGTATTTAAAGACATTTAAATTGTGGAAAAAAATGTGGGGGGAATATAAAAAAAAAGTTTAATCAGAACATCAGAACAAACTACAATACGAAAGAGTTAAGAGTTAAGGGATATGTGTGTATGCATGTCTGTACGCAGGACCGGGGGGGGGGTCCACTCCGCTTCAACTTCCTGAGAGAGAAGAGCCATTGTTGAGTCTTCTTCACCAGGTGTGAAGTGTTCACAGTCCAGGAGAGGTCAGAGGATATGTGGATGCCCAGGAACTTTATACTGTCCACACGCTCCACCACCTCCCCATGTAAGCAAAGAGGAGCGTATTCAGTCTTTCTGGCCCTCTTGTAGTCCACTATGACCTCCTCGGTCTTGCTGATGTTCAGGAAAAGATTATTCCTGGAGCACCACTGTGTTAGATTCTGGACCTCTCCTCTCATCATTGTTGGATATGAGACCCACCACGGTGGTAAAATAATTTTCAAGGATGGTTTCTGTCCTTTTAGGTCGTTAATATAATGTTGATGCATAGCTTTATTTAAATTTATATTAAGCTCCAGTTCGTCCTCCCTTGCTGATTTAATGGCTGCCTGTTAACAATTGTGCTTAAATGCTAAAAATATTATGGTACATGTGTTGATGAATATAAGCAGTCTTTTTATAAAAGTATCTGCTTCATACTGACAAGCATCAGTCACATCATAGCGCAGTAGTGATCCACAACAGAGGTGCTTAATTAACCTCAGCGTAGTTGTTCCGTTCCCCTTCACGTTTGGGGTGGGTTATTTTAGTGCTAGACTCATAGCAGAAGTGTATCACCACCAAGAGTTATTTATGCTTGTTACTTGTTTTACTCTTTAAAGTATATTTGTTGTTTTTCATTTCTACATAATAACAAATAATAATCACAATGTTTTTTAGTCTGTTTTGCTCCAAGAATTTGAATGGACAGGACTATACTGTATATAATGACCCTTCTGCTTATACTGTTGTCACACACACATACAGTATAATGGTTGTCTTTTTAAGGATGTTTATTGACATTACATGCATTCCTAGCCTCTTACCCTGTTTTTAACCATCACAACGGTTCTTAACCTGAACATAAACCTAAACTTAAACCAAATCTAAACCATCAAAAAAGATTCCCTCAATCTAATGATGTAAATTTTAAACTGGCCCTCACAAAGATAGCTGAGCTAGTGCACACGTTCACACATACACAGTGCGTGCACCCACACACACACACACACAGACGAAAAGGAGCTAATTCAACAACCCTGCTCTAACTTATAGAAGATACAACCTGTGCCTGCACATAAGTAACTTTCTCTTTAGGAGTAAGGTTACTTCTTTGTCCCCAAACCTAACCATAACCTAATTGTAAACTTTACCCTAAAATCAACTGTTAACCCTCAAACAGCATTGTAAAGAAATGAGGACCGACTAAAATGCCCTCATTTTGCACAAATGTTCTCTCTCCAATGGTTTAAAACTCAAACTGGTCCTCAGGAAGATAGCTGTACAATTTTCTAATATAGACTTAAGATTTTTTTTAAACGGAAATATATAACATTCTTGAAATGTTAAACCTATGAGCAAGCCACAAGCAAGCAATTCTCTAAACCTCATTTGCACATGCACACAGCGTTGTACGTGGATATCTCACATATGCACATGAGTGAGCAGAGGTGGGCCAGACCAAGGAAGTCGTCTGTGTGTCAACCAGAGCAACTGACTAGTGCGACTGACTTCTTTTCAGAAGGCACGATGAATAATACGACATTTTGTACTTTTGATAAGGGACCCTATGAAAACACACTACTGCCTGCTGTTTACATCTTGGTTTTCTTCATTGGCCTGGTAGCTAATGGATTTGGATTGAAGTTCTTGCTGCAGAAATGGAAGAAGGTGGGGAAGATTAGCGTGTTTGTTCTGAACCTTGGACTTGCCAACATTTTGTACCTGCCTACACTTCCATTTTTGGCAGCGTACTACTTGATGAATCGTACATGGATCTTTGGAGATGCATTCTGTAAGATTACAAGATTCTGCTTCAACCTCAATTTATATGGCAGCATCAACTTCCTCACTTGTATAAGTGTGTACAGGTACCTGGCTATTGTTAATCCAATGAGAGTGAAAGAAATAATCACTGTCACTCACTCTGTGGCTGTCTCAGTCATTGTTTGGTTCCTGGTGAGTGTTCAGAGTCTTCCTGACATGTTTTTCCCCAAAAACTACAGAAAAAATACCAGACAATGCTATCACACCACCTCTAGAGAACATGTTGAGGATTACCTGAAATACAGTCTCAGATGGACAATCACTGGATTTTGTATTCCGTTCCTCATCACCCTGGGCTGCTATGGACATGTGATTGTTGTTCTCTGCCGCTCACACACAATTAACAAGGCACTGAAACAAAGAAGCTTGAAGTTTTTGGTCATCTTGGTTCTCCTCTTCTCTGTTTGTTACATCCCCTATCACGTATTCAAGAACCTGATGCTCTGGTCAAGAGTTTCATCAAAAAGAGGGATATGTCCTAAATGGGACGTTGGAGTCTTTGGTTCTCATCAAATAAGTCGTGGACTTGTATGTCTGAACAGTGCTCTGAACCCTCTGGTTTACCTCCACATATTCAATGTTCATGCTCAGCTCCAACAGCTGCTCCAGCAATTTCGTGAGAGGTTTAATCATCAGTTTGTGTCAAACTCTGGTAGTGTACCTGTGTCACAAAGTACAGATGAAGTTGAATAAGAGTTAAGATTTTAATGTGAATTGATTTGTAAAAGGTCAGACTGATTCTTGTACATGAGTGTGTCCATCACACCCATAAATGACATTGTTTTTCTTTCTCTTAATTATTGCATCTTCTTTCTTTTTGTGTAAGGTGTGCTAAGTATGCTTGCTATGAAGCTGTTCAAAATAAACAGGAAATTCAGATAAACCAGCTATTGATGTGTTACTTTTGAAACAGGAATATCAAATACTGTAATGTGACCATGAGGAAGCCCAATGCAAGGCACATACTTCGTGTATTTAAAACAGGAACTTAGAATAGTATGTTTTGTTCTTGCTTCAGTGACTGAATATTAATATCTTATTATATTATTAAAATATTCTGCAAGACCCCAGGATTCAGTAGCACAGGTTTTAATGAAGCATGGTGTTAAAACATGGAAATTCACCGATGTCACACCTAGATATCATTTTACAGTTAAAGGACACTGTATGTGGAATTAGCTCATTTTACTATGTTAATGGTAATTTAGAAACGTTGAGCCAGCATTATGGCTAGTTGATTGTTTTTTAAATATTTTTCAGATTACAGAGGAATGAAGATACATCAAGCTTTGAATACAGAGGCCACATGTATTTATGCTTCGCAGCACGCAACAGACAGGAACTGCCAGGAAGTAGTTTAATCACCTCTAGCACAAACGTCCGCTTGGACCCAGATGAGACCTGATTAGAATTTGGTATTCATACTCGAAAAAGCTGTTCATGTCCATGCCTCAACAATTTCCAATTTTTTTTGCAGGAGCAAAACAATATTAGGCAGGTGGTTTTAAATGTTGTGGCTGATTGGTGCATACTCATTTAAATCCAGTCTGCCACTTTGTTATATTCGTGTTTGATGCTCACACAGTAGTTTTTATTTTGAGTGTTTTTGATAAAGTCGACACAAATAAAAAGATACAGAACGTAAGATGGTATTTATACACTGATCAGGCATAACATTATGACCACCTTCCTAATATTGTGTAGGTCTCCTTTGTGCCTCCGGTCACAACTGTACATATACAGCAGTGAAGGCACAGAAAGAACACGAAGCATTGGGTCGTTCTTGCTGAGGGACGTGATGGCAATGCTGGTCGCGAAGAGCAACATGCCTTTTGTTTTCTGTAATGACTTCAGTAAAAGTGTGTCTTTATTTTGACCCCATTATTAAGGGGGTAACTATATTAATTTAACGCAAGTGCTCTACGGACTGGAAATTGCTATTTTGAATTTTATTAATTCACAAACAAAGTATGTTTGGTTTTCTTCAGTTTCAACTAATAATGGGTGTTTTACATTTACATTTAGTATGTGTGTGGTTTAAAAACTGAAATTTTTGACAGCAATGTTTTTGTTATTATTGTATGTATGTATTTTATCGTGATTAAAATTACACATATTTGGCTCCAAAAAGGCTGTAGTCATTTCAGGCCGTACGTTGTAGCACATTTCATTGTAGCTATGGATTTAAGTCTCATAAAAAGTTGTTGTGTTTACAACGTGGCAGGGATGTTGCAAGTGGAGCAATCCAACCACTACCCCAGAAAATCTCCCTGTTTTTCATAGCTCAGTGTTGGCAGATATGGCCTTCTGAGGGTGTCCTGTGGTGTCTGGCAACAGAATGTTGTTAGTGGGGGGATTTGGGTCCTATGGGTTGAGGGGAGGGGCCTCTGTGGATCTGAAGGAGTTCAAGCTAAAAGAAGTTCTTATCAAACCAGACCGTGACTTGAAAGGTGGACTCTCTGTTGCTCATCAAATATGTTGTGGCCTTGTGCGTCTCAATTATTATTATTATCTTTTACTGTTAAATGATTTGTGGAAAAACACATAGTTTTAAAGCTCAGTCACAACTAATACAGTAAATGACAAAATTACACTCTTGATGTCTTGCTATTTACTGTTAAGAAATTTCTGTGGAGTGAGAAGGATCATCTATAGACAAATCCGGCGAAACACGGAAGTAAAGCAGCGCCGCCATTACTGCGTGCCTTGCTGCTAAGGAAATAGCGGCAGTAGCATGTTGGTCCCGTAGGCGGCTGTAGCAGATGTTAGCTGTAGGAAATGTTATTTTTATTTAGTTTTTTTAGTACGTATGCTGTCCAGTGATGCTGGGAAGATCGTGTTGTGTGGTTGGCTGTTTTAACAACAGCACAAAACTACAGGCCTGGAATAAAACTGTTTGTGAAATTCACGAACCTTTATTGCACATCGACTGTCCATGTTTACGGCCATACGGATTACACAGAGTTCCTGGTTATTCTATGTAACTAGATGTAGATGTAGATGTAGAATATTTATTCTATTATTATTCTATTTATTCCTAGATGTAGGATATTTTATTGCTACAACTGGTCATGGCTAATAGTTATTTGCAACTTGTGAACATATTAGCAACACAGCTAGTGTAGAATGACGTTCGGTTTTATTGTTGTCATCAATTAATACACGTCTTAATTACATTACATTTGGCTTAATTAATTACATTTTTACATTAATACATTATGTTGTCAGTAAATTGTGAACATATTAGCAACACAGCTAGTGTAGAATGACGTTCGGTTTTATTGTTGTCATCAATTAAGCTTAGCCTTATAGCTACACGTCTCAATTACATTACATTACATTTGGCTGACGCATTTTTACATTAATACATTATGTTGTCAGTAAATTACCTTTATCGGTAAGTTTTGGCCACTGCCTGACATCATCTACCCAATGTTCCCTTTCACCAGACATTTTCTTTCATGAGTAGGATCCACTTTCATTGAAATGTCATTAGAGGGTACCGGCAACTGTACTGTACTGTACTGTACTCTGTACTGTACACCGTCACACTTCGCAGGCACGCAGTAATGGCGGCAGGCAAGATGGCGGCGCCCATAGAGTTCGCGGCGGATTTGTCTATAGTGGCTGGGTGAGTGGAATCCCACTTCAATGCGTAATCTCTGATCACTGAAGATCTGAAGGTGTTGATTTTGCTTCACCACCTTCACCAGTTGTGCACTGGGTCTAATCTTGCTTTTTTTCATTTTAATGATAATTTAATCTCTATAACCAGATATCAAACCACAGGAAATTCAATATGCATTACTGACCTTGTGACCTGTGTTATATACTGAACTACCATCAGAGGGATACTCTTGCCCTCTCATTTGTGTCAGTCACAAAGCTATGAAGGTTTTAATTTGAATAAACTGTCTGCTCACTAACCCTGATTTGTGAATTTTATTATATTGCTGTGGCTTTTCACGCCAGGTGCTGCATTTTAAACTATTGCGGGCAGTCAGTTTTTCACCATGTTTTTCATGCAGTTTTAAAAATATGTTGACCACTGAGGGTTTTTTTGTCTCTCTTCTTTTTGTCTATCTTTTTTTTTTTCAGTGTTATTGTTTTCTATTGTACTATTAAAACTGTATAAAGACAAGCAGTGGTTGTGCAGAAAAAGAAACCTCATATGGACAATTCTTACATAATCTTGCTCCAAACAGGAAGTTGTCTTTGAAAAGTAGGTTGTGGTTACTTCATAGTCATAAGCCAGTTCTGCTACGGAGAGGAGTGTTTGTATTGACGTTGGTACTACTCACAAGGCACGATGAATAATACGACATCTTGTCAATTTGATAAGGGACCCTATGAACACACACTACTGCCTGCTGTTTACATCTTGGTTTTCTTCATTGGCCTGGTAGCTAATGGATTTGGATTGAAGTCCTTGCGGCACGAATGGAAGAAGAGGAAGATTAACGTGTTTGTCCTGAACCTTGGACTTGCCAACATTTTGTACCTGCCTACACTTCCATTTTTGGCAGCGTACTACTTGATGGAAAGTACATGGATCTTTGGAGGTGTGTTCTGTAAGATAACAAGATTCTGCTTCAACCTCAATTTATACGGCAGCATCTACTTCCTGACCTGTATAAGTGTGTACAGGTACCTGGATATTATTCATCCGTTGAGAGTGATGGGAAGAATCACTGTCACTTACTCTGTGGCTGTCTCAGTCATGGTTTGGTTCCTGGTGAGTGTTCAGAGTCTTCCTGACATGTTCTTCCCCAAATACTATGGAAACGATACTACAAAATGCTTTCACACCACCTCTAGAGAACATGTTGAGGATTACCTGAAATACAGTCTTGGATGGACATTCACTGGATTTTGTATCCCGCTGCTCATCATCCTGGGCTGCTATGGACAAGTGATTGTTGTTCTCTGCCGCTCAAACAGAATTAACAAGGCACTGAAACAAAAAAACTTGAATTTTTTGTTCATCGTGATTCTCCTTTTCTCTGTTTGTTACATCCCCTATCATGTATTCAAGAACCTGACGCTCTGGTCAAGAATTTCATCAAAACGAGGGATATGTCCTAAATGGGAAATTGGAGTCTTTGGTTCTCATCAAATAAGTCGTGGACTTGCATGTCTGAACAGTGCTCTGAACCCTCTGGTTTACCTCCACTTATTCGATTTTCAGGTTCAGCTCCAACGGCTGCTCCAGCAATTTTGTGAGACGTTCAGTCATCGGTTTGTGTCAAACTCCCGCAGTATGCCTGTGCCACAAAATGAAGATGAAGTTAATTAAGAGTTAAGATTTTAATGTGAAATGTTTTGTAAAAGGGGCGGCACAGTGGCGGGGTGGTTAGCGCTGATGCCTCACAGCAGGAAGGTTCGAGTTTGTAACTCCACACAGAAATTCACAGTAGTCGAACACACAGTATTCAAAATAAACGGAGTATTCAAAATAAACAGGAAGCATTACACCCCCCACCCTACACATACACGCTTTTTCATTTCCATATTGCTATTCCTGCCCGCTGTAAATGTTGACAATAAACTCGAAATCCAGGTAAATTGCTTTTGGTTTCGCTATGAAGTGATAGTGATCATGAAACATGTGAAGGGTGAAACCAATGCAATGTATTGTCTTTGTTTTAACACAGGAACTTAATAGAGAATGTTGTCCTGTTAATAAATTGTTAAAATAAAATAATGACACATCATGTGTAGACTCTAAATATTCACCACCATAAGTTTCCATTTTGTCACTGCACTTAAGTGTAAACCTGGAGCGGCTACTCCCACACTAATAAAACTAATATGTTCATTCACCAGGAAGTTTTCTTATCAGTTATATCAGTCATATAAGACATCATTGCACCACAGTGACACACAGTGTTTGGTAGCTTTCACAGAGACAGAATGAACAACACCACTTGTCCTCCTGTCAGTTTTGACTTTGAGCATCGATTTCTTCCTGCAGTTTACATCTTTGTATTCATCATTGGGCTGGTAGCTAATGTATGGGGCCTGAAGTCTTTGCGTCACAACTGGAGGAAATTAAAGCTCATCAATGTTTTTGTTCTCAACCTTGGGATTGTGGACATTTTGTATCTGCTCACACTTCCATTTCTGGTGGTGTACTATTTTATGAATGGCAACTGGATCTTTGGAGATGCATTCTGCAAGGCAACAAGATTCTGCTTCAACCTCAATTTATACGGCAGCATCGGCTTCCTCACCTGTATTAGTGTGTACCGATACCTGGCCGTCGTCCACCCTGTAAGAATGATGGGAAGATTAACTGTTGCTCACTCTGTGGCCATCTCTGTCCTGGTTTGGCTGTTGGTGAGTGTTCAGAGTTTTCCAGACTTGTTCTTCACAAAAAGATCTAGAAATGATACAGGGGGTTGTTACGACACCACCTCTTCAGACTATGTTGAGGATTACCTGAAATACAGTCTTGGATGGACAATAACTGGGTTTGGTGTCCCTCTCCTCATCATGCTTTGCTGCTATGGACACTTGGCTGCAGTTTTATGGACAATGAAGAGAACTGACAAGGGGCAGAAAGAAAGAAGCATCAAGTTGTTGCTAATTTTGGTTCTTCTCTTCTCAGTTTGTTACATCCCCTCTCATGTATTCAAGAACCTCAACCTCTGGTCAAGATATTTGTCAAAACAGAACATATGCCGTAAATGGTTTAATGCAGTCTACATAGCTCATCAGATTAGCCGTGGCCTTGTATCTCTGAACAGCGCTCTCAACCCTCTAGTTTATTTCCATTCAAATGAAGGTGTTGTTGCTCAGTTCAGAAAGCAAGTCCAGCAAGCTCGTCAGACGTTCAACAGTTTCTTTGTGTCAGATTCCAGCTTTGTCAGTTAATTTTTAAAGTTAATCTAAACCACAACATGTTACTGAATATATTAAAATAATTCTGTTGCCACCTGTGTTAGGCACCAGCTCACATGTAGACGAAAGTTGTTATTAATGCTGTTATATTGTTTAGCACATCAAAAATGTCTTCTTTTAACATTTTTGATCTTTGTATGTGTCGCAATGCTTTTACCAATAGGCAGATAAGTTATGACTAAACAGAAAGATAACTACAACTCTAAGGCTCTGTCACTGTTATCTTTTGGAACTATTAATAGATCGATAAAAAAACATTATGACACATCCTGTGTGGACTCAAGTTATTTCAGTCACTCAAGACATTATTGCACCGTGACAAATGTTTTTGTAGCTTTCATGGAAATAAAATGAACACCACCACTTGTCCTCGCGTCAGGCATTTAAGTTATAACTGAACAATAAGATAACTACAACTCTTAGACTCTGTCGCTGTTCTCTTTTGGGCCAGGCTGTTGAACAAATACACCGTAAACAGGACTAGTTAATAATGATGCTGATGATGCTGATGCATTTTGATAATTTTCTTTTTATTATTTTAGAAACGACTCAACTAACCTTTGGTCAGGCAAGACATACAAGCACTGGGCGGCTCAGACAAATAATAAAGTTTTAGGTGTCAGTGTAAAGAGGGACATAGTGTGTGGGTGCTGGTTTGCATGTATTTAACTCTGACTGCACATTTATTGTAAATAAGACGTCCTCCGAACAAAAGCTATCAGTCATTTCTTGTCATCATTCTCTTTGCATTTATGTAAAACATCGGTACACTTACTAAGAGGAACTGCAATCATTTTTGCTCAGAGAACATTCAACACTAGTCTGGTAGCTGATGAATGAGAGGTTGAAGACTTTGCTGAACATTGCAACAAATGGAAACAATTCTGGAAATTGATGTAAAATCTGCTGATCAAAATTGATGTTAGATATTAACTGAATCTCTATGTCCATCTTGGATGGACATAGAGATTCAGTTAATTCAGTTAATGGACTTAAAACTAACTTCTCCTAGCCAAAAGACCTTCCTGCTGCCTCCTACCATCCCTTTCCTCTTCTGGGTTTATTGGCAGTTGGCAAACTATTACCACCGGGTACTTCTGCCAGCTGCTTAAACAGATAATGTTGGTTACATTTTGTACATTTTGATAATAGGTGTAATATGCTACGGCAGTGGTTAACAAAGTTTTTTGGCCATGCTCCCCCTTCTATGTCCCAACCGGGTTGATGCACCCCCAATCCCCCACACCTTAAAAAAATAAAATAAAATAAAATTATAACCATATTAAAGGTGGCATGTTTAATCTGTGTTATCAGTGTAATTTAATCAAATGACCCAAACACACATATCATAAAATAATCACGATCACAACAATGCGCTCTCGCATTTGAATTAAACTAAAACACTGGAAGAACATGATCAATACAATGCAAGTTACGCACAAACTTCCACTTTTAAGAGCAAAGAGGATGGATGACAGGCTCAGGATCAGAGGCAGAAAGCAGTTAATTTGGGGGAAATCAGTACGTAACCAATCCAAGTGAAGCCCAGACCCAGATCATTTTCATCATATTTCCGTCTTTTTTTCAGCGTCTGATGTTCACCCTCTTCAACTCTTTTGCCTCGTTGCTATCTCCTTCCCTCCTTTTTGGTTTCCTCTGGCTCATTATTTTGTGACTCCTCTGTTGCCTCAGATTCCTCACTCTCTCTTGGTTCCCCCCCTCCTTCATCACTAACTTTGGCTTGAGATATCCCACCTGACAATTTTCCTGATTTCAGCCATTTGATCATATTTGCAGATATGAATGTCATAAGAGGCCACAAGCTAGGTGCGCATATACAGCGCATAGAAGAAGATAACTATTTCTATGCCATTACATTTTTCATCTCGCACACGCCCTAGAGGCAGCTCGCACAACGCCCACTTTGGGAATCCCTGTGCTACGGTAAGGGACTGCTGTTTTATCTGGTGCTGTTTAATGACAGCTGTTTTACAAGTGCATGTAAACATCAACAGGACATTCTTACTCTTTATAAATTCTTTTTTTTAAAACTCCAAAGTGATCACAGCTTATTGTTGGTCATTGTTCGATTAGACAGAGATAGAGTGAAAGGTTGATTTTAGGACAAACATGTGATGTGTTTTGAACATTAAGGCGGCACGCTGCATGTGCAGAAATAGATTCAACATATATATTTCGTACAGTTATGCCCCGTGAGCCAAAAAACAATAATTTAAACAGTGTTTCTTTTATGGTGATGTTTGTAATCCCAGGCATCGCAAACTAAAAATTTATCACATTGAAAATGTATTACAACATGACAATCTTCAGAATTTCACATATGTGAATCACATATCTGAAATATTCTTATGAAAAGAAAAGCATTATTTTATTATTATGTATTTTACAAAAAAGAAATGTTTAGTAGAGAGCATTCATTAAAGTTATTGCATTTTCCACTAGTGTTGCTGTTTCATAGTTTCTTGAGTTCTATAATCACATGTTCCTGTTTATCTCACTCTGCAGTGAAAAGCCTTTTTTGGTATCATTTTATCTATTCATGCTTTGACTTCTTGGTCCTTAACACGCATCTAATGACATGTCTACACGAAAACCAAACTAATGCAATGATCATTAAACCAAATACCACAAACACTGCTATCACATCTATACAATAATAGGCATACCATGGCAATCGATATGACTCAGTGCGTAGAAGTGCTGCGCCCCTGTGTCTCATTGCGTATTCCGTCCAGAAAACGGCAGTGTCGATGGGTTTCATTGGTTTGTCATGATGAAGCTGAGACAGTTTGTGCATATTTTGTTTGTAGTGATTCTCTGGGTCTAGAATATTCTGTAGAGCTCTTGTCAGAGTCTCAACATCCAGCATTGTCACTTCAACTGTCTCAGCCACGCCCCGAGCTTTCAAACGCACCATGTTGTCGTCTTGGTCAAAGATGAGAGGAATTCCCAGAATTGGCACGCCATGGTAGATGGCCTCGTAAATGCCATTAGTACCCCCATGTGTGACAAAAACCTTGGTTTTTGGATGTCCTAGTATATCATTTTGAGGCAGCCATTCAACCAGCATGGTGTTATTTCCCAGAGAGACTGGTCTTTTCCCAATGTGTCGCCACACAACCTTCTGAGGAAGACTGGCAAATGCTGAGGCGACAATCTCCGATACCTCTGGGCCCAGGTCACCCAACAGCGTCCCCAGAGTCATGACGATGACCCCATGTTCACCAGAACTCTGCACAAAATCCTCAAAATCAGCTGGAAGAGGCTTGGAAGGCTTACCCTGGAAGCCTCCGATGTAGAAAACATTGGGCATGGTGGGACGAGGCAGCTCGAATGTAAAGTCAATACGCATTAGCCAGATGTCGGCACCTTGAATAAGAGACAGGGTGCTGACATTATTTCCAAAATAATGATTGCAAACAGCCTGGTATGGCGGATTGGAAACAAAGTGGTACATGTAAACCAAAATGCTGTGATACATTATATTGCTAATCCTTTGAAAAAAGTCCATCTTGTCAGAGTAATGGGAAAATAGTTGAGGGACATATGAAAGTGGAGAAGGAGCTATGGCGAAATGTGCCTCTCCGGAAAAAAGCCAGCGCACATTAAAAACCAAGGGAAGCTGAAGATAGTGGGCCACCAGCACCCCACCTGGAAATGCAGGGTCAGTCAGAAAAACATCATATCCAGTTTCCTTCAGCTCCTTAATCAGTGTTTTATTCTCAAAGATGCTAATGACCAGATTAGCCACAACTTTCTGGTTTTCTCCTATCATGTCGAAAAGGTTCCAGTAGAACTCCAAAAATGCCCAAAATGAGCCTTTCTGCCGACGGATCTCTGTTGACCTTTTCAAAAAAGAGGTCATGAAGTCTTGACTCTCTATAATTTGATGCTGTTCCTGAGGGATTGTGATGGAGGTGTAAAGGGGTGAGAATTCAGACACGTACCAGCTGGTGGAGGAACGTAGCACTGTGATTTGATGGCCTTTAGCATGTAGTGCCTCCACAAGGATTTTCATGTTAAGCCAGTGGCTCCCATCTACAGGGTAAACTAGCACTTTCCCACCGTCACAACTGGAAGAAAGAGTAGCTGAAAACAGCAGGAGGAACGCCAGGCCTGGATATGACTCCATCACTGTAGAAGAGACGCAGAACTTACTGTACAAATATTCGCAGATCATACAGTGCTTCAACTTCAGAAGAATACATTATTTGCAGTTATATAATCTTAAAAAATGTATTAATTTACTTAAAAAGCCATAGTTTATGGTTAGCAAACAACTGCCCTTTTGTGCCATTCAAACATTTGTTGGAGTACATGCTTGTACACACTTTGTTATGCACTCATTTGTTGAGTTGTTGCACAAATGTTTCAGTTCTGACAGAGGAGACATTTCATGCAAACACTGTGTTCAAAATTGCATCTGCAAAATGTTTCGTATATTGTAACATTACTTGTGAGAGATGCATGTAATCATTGCTGGGGCGTTCCTTTGTGGGATACGCATGTTATTTCTCACTGTCGCCAAAATCAATGTGTGTATATACAGTTGCATGCAAAAGGTTGGGCACCCCTGGTCAAAATTTCAGTTAATGTGAACAATTAAGCAAGTGGAAGATGAAATGATCTCCAAAAGGCGTGGAGTTACAGATGGTACATTCCCTTTACACTTTAAACAAAATCATGTTTTATTTTCATCTTTTTATTTTAATCTTCAAATAACGGAAAAAGAAAAAGGGCCACAGCAAATGTTTGGGCACTTTGCATAGTTAATACCACAAAATGTAGCGTCTGAATTTTGCAAAAGAACATTTAGACAAGCCTGGTGCATTTTGGAAACAAGTCCTTTGGACCGAGGAGGTTAAAATAGAACTTTTTGGCTGGAATGAGCAAAGGTATGTTTGGAGAACAAAGGGCACAGAATTAGGTACTAGGTATTAGCTATGCAAGGTGCCCAGACTTTTGCTGTGGCCCTTTTTCCTTTTCTGTTATTTTGAAAATGTAAAAGAGGAAAATAAAACCTGATTTTGTTTAAAATGTAAAGGGAATGTATCATCTGTAACTCCAAGCCTTTTGGAGATCATTTCATCTTCCACTTGCTTAATTGTTCACATTAACTGAAATTTTGACCAGGGGTGCCCAACCTTTTGCATGCAACTGTAGTCTGGTTAGACAGTGCTGCCATGTCTTACTGGAGTCCTTTTTTTTGTACTAATTAAGCTAGCAAAATATAACATGGTAATTGTCACGCTTCAGAGGAGGAGTGGGATTTTGTTACTTTTTGTGAGAAGCAGACTAACCATTTCCATGTTGTTGCCATGTCTCAGTGTTTTATATTAACAGTGCAGACATGACAGTTTTCTCATTTAGGGCTTGGCCAGAAAGTAAATGTTTTGCTGCAAAACCAAACCCAGTGAGGAAAAGAGAATTAAAAAGCCTTTTAAATCTCCCAGACTTTCTCTTTGGGCTCTTCATTCCAAGTACAGGAGGTGGTTATACTGTTAAAATAAAATAATTGTTTTGTGTTTTTTTATAATCTTCATAAACATTTAAATGGACACTTCACAGGGGTGAATGTGGGTGCTTGTGTGTGCTTGTCAAAATGCCTGATGAAGTTTTTCAACACCTTTTGGTTTCCAACCCCTCTACATTATAAAGCTTACAGTTTTTGAATCTGTGTGTGCTTTTATGTTTTCTGTGCCTAGATACCACAAACACACCACTCACACTGCACACTCAACGTCTGTTCTCATTTCATTGTGCTACCACTACCACTAACCAGTGCAAAGTCCATGTGCATCAAAGCGTCTAGAATATTAAAGCATCTAGTCTTGCCACAGTGTTTAAAGCATGCACATCAGGTTAGGACATGCATAAAGACAACATATCAACATAAAGAGTTTGGAAACCAAAAGGTGTTGTTCTGTATGAACAAAAGTTATCTAAAAACAAATTTATGTCAAACGTTGAAGCAAGTTTAGAAACAGCCTGTATCAAGTTTAAACATGGGACACACTGACACTATTTTGGAACCCCATTCCAAAATGTTTTGACATCTGATGTTGGACATATTGGTTAATTGGTGTCACCGGACTTAAAACAAGAAAGCATAGCGTTGCAATATATATGCCAGCTCAGAATAAGATATAGCAATGACCTGGTTAGAAATCCGTCTTAATCTGTACATGTACACAGGATATAACAAACCCACAGCCTAGTTATGACAGTGGCAAAATGAAATCATTTAGCTTTTAAGATAAAAACGTGTCTCTGTGGTATCAAGTAATCTAAGCTACATTCATATCATGCAACAAAAATGCAAAGTCTTGCTTAACAAAACAGCTGCCTGTTCTGCAAGCCTGTTTAGCAGACAAGAAAATGAGTTTGTTAATTGAATCAATACTCACCAGTAGACCCTCTGCAGGTTCCTGTCCAAACCAAAAATAATCTAATCTTTGCGAGCAACGGCCCTGGTGAGCCGCTTGTTGAAACACAAGTCATTGACATGCAGAGTTATACATTCACTTAACATGTCTGTTCTGCTGCCCCTTGGTCCAAGCCCCTTGGTCCAAGCCCCTTGTGGTTTTGAAGCTCAGTGCACTGCTGGCAGTTCATTTTCCCCTTCTGTAGCTAATGATGAAATTAGATATTGAGATAATCAGGATTGTAAACATGTTTATTTCTGCTGTAAAGCTGGATATTTTAACATGGAGGTCTATGGAGATTGACTCACTTTTGAAGCTTGGCTCACGTTGGCTTCATTTACCAGGCCGAAGGTTGCAACTTCATATTAACTTGCGTGACCAGACAACTGTAGTTCAGCCACTGGTTAACTTTTCGGTTTTACTTTAGAATGCAAAGGCTACCCAAATGAATCATCAACTCTGATAGTTTCAAACCAGCATCACATGTCTCAGTATTCAAAGACCTGAACAATGTAATAGTAAGTAGAGTTTGTAGTATTTTAGCCCAAGTGGCTCCTAAGTGGAGGCAGCAGTTTTACATTTAACATAATAATAATAATAATAAATTTTATTTATAAAGCACTTTACATCAAATATCTCAAAGTGCTACAGGTTAAAAAGAAGAAGAAAAGGTTTTAAAAAAGAAAAAACATCTAAAGGGGACCAAAAGCTTTGCTAAAAAGAAATGTCTTAAGACCTTTTTTAAAACAGTCAGTGGATTGTGGTGCCCTCAAGGTGTCAGGGAGGGCATTCCACAGACGTGGGGCAGCAGCACAGAAGGCCCTATCTCCCATGGTCCTCCGTCTGGTTCTGGGTATGTGGAGGAGGTTTGATTGAGTGGAGCGGAGGGAGCGTGTTGTGTTTTGTGGATTGATGATTTCTTTGAGATAGGGGGGTGCGTGTCCATGGATGCATTGGTGAGTGAGGAGGGAAACTTTGTACTCAATCCTGGTGGAGACGGGAAGCCAGTGGAGTGAGTGGAGAATGGGGGTAATGTGCTCATGTTTCCGCACTCTCATCAGGATCCTAGCTGCAGAGTTTTGGATGTACTGAAGCCTCTGCAGACTCTTGCTAGGAATCCCGATGAGAAGTGCGTTACAGTAGTCCAGTCTGGAGGAGACAAAAGCATGAACCAGCTTTTCAGCATCTGAGAGGGAGAGAATGGGGCGGAGTTTGGAAATGTTACGGAGGTGGTAGAAGGAGGTCTTGCAGAGGTGATTTATATGGGCTTCAAACGTGAGTTGAGAGTCCATTTTTACACCAAGATTAGTGACTGTTGATGAAAGGGGGATGTTGGCGCCAGAGAAGGTGATGCTGGTTATGGATGATGATTTGGTCTGGTGAGGGGTGCCAATCAGTATGGCTTCGGTTTTGGAGCTGTTTAGTTGGAGGAAATTGTGCTCCATCCATGACTTTATCTCCTCCAGGCAGGAGGTGAGTTTTGATGGGGATGACAGTGAGGATGGGGTTGCAGCTGTGGCATTTACATAAAGCTGCGTGTCATCAGCATAGCAGTGGAATGAAATTTTGTGACGGCTGATGATTTGGCCAAGGGGGGTGAGGTAGAGGATGAAGAGGATGGGGCCAAGGACTGATCCCTGGGGGACACCGCAGGTGACTGTGTGTGGATGTGATTTGGAGTGACCCAGGGAGATGTATTCTGTCCGGTTTGTGAGGTATGACTTGAACCAACTGAGAGCAGTGTCATTGAGTCCAGTGGTGAGGTGGAGCCGGTTTAAAAGAATGCCATGGTCGACAGTGTCAAAAGCAGCAGAAAGATCCAGGAGGATGAGGAGGGAGGGAGAGCCACCATCAGATGACATGAGGAGGTCGTTTGTGACTCTGACGAGGGCGGTCTCTGTGCTGTGAGCGGAGCGGAAACCGGACTGGAATTTTTCAAAAAGGTTATTATGTTTGAGGTGGTCCAGAAGGTGGGTGGCAACTGCTTTCTCAAGTACTTTCGATATGAAGGGGAGATTAGAAATGGGCCTATAGTTGGATAGGACGTCCGGATCAAGAGTGGGTTTTTTGAGTAATGGTCTGATTATGGCATTTTTTAAGGCAGGGGGAACGTGACCAGTTTGGAGGGAATGATTTATAATAGCGGTGATCAGGGGGGTTAGGACAGTGATATGGGTTTTCACCAGGGAGGTTGGGAGAGGGTCCAGAGGACAGGTCGAGGATTTCATCTTCCTGATGATGTTCTGCACCTCTTCTGATGAAACCACAGGAAAGCAGATTAGGGGTTGTGAGACAGTATACGCTGTAGGAACAGTTTGGGTGGGAGGACCAAAAAGGGCAGAGCGAATATGTGCAATTTTTGATGTGAAAAAATCCATGAATTTATTGCACTGCTCTTCTGTAGTGGCAGTAAGTGGAGGGGGTTGTGGTTTGAGAAGGTGATTTACGGTGGAAAAAAGCTGCTTGGAATTTCCTGGACTGTTTCTGATGGCATCGGAGTAAAACTGTGACCTTGCATCTTTGAGGGACTGAGCATATTTTTGCTGTTGCACCCGGTACATTTGTTTGTGGACAGTGAGGCCAGAGGCTTTGAAGCGCCGCTCAAGGACTCGCCCTGCTGCCTTCATCTTACGAAGCCCATCTGTGAACCAGGGAGCTGAGCGGGTGAAGGTGACTGTTCTGGTTTTAACAGGGGCATGGAGGTCCAGGAGGCTGCTCAGATGGCTGTTGTAGTAGTCCACTGCTTCATCGGCTGATGAAAAGTGTGTGGAAAGATGTTGAAAGTCTGCTGCCAAGAGTTCTGGGTTTATGTTTTTTAGGTTTCTGAAACAAATATTCCGCTTAGGCTTGGAGAGGCTGGATGGGGATTGCAGATCCATAGAAATGGCCTTGTGATCAGACACACCTAGGTCATACACCTGCAGGTTGGTGAGAGGGGCAGAATTTGTAATGACCAGGTCCAAGGTGTGTCCCCTGGTGTGCGTGGGGACATCAACAAGTTGTTTTAAATTAAAACAGTCCAGTATCTGAAGAAATTCAGCTGCAAAAGGGGAGGAGGGGGTGTCAACGTGGATGTTCAGATCACCTAAAATTATGACATCGGCAGAGGATGTGCAGAAAGTTGTGAAAAGATCTGACATCTCAGTGATAAATGACGGGTTTGGTTTTGGTGGTCGGTAAATGAGGAGGAACAGCACAGGGGAAGGGGACTTAGATTTAAATGCAAGGCATTCAAATGAAGACAGTTCAGGTAATGGTTGCAGAGATAGCTCCAGATCGCTGCGATAGATAACTGACAGGCCGCCACCGCGTCCTGTGCTGCGAGCTTTCTGGAGGTAGCTATATCCCTGGGGACAGCTCTCATTTAAAGAGGAAAAAGTATTTGGTGGGTGCCAGGTCTCTGTAATGCACATATAATCCAGACGTTTATCCAGGATATGGTCATGAATAAGACAGGACTTGTTTGTAATAGACTGTGCATTTAAGAGTTCAATTTTGCTACTTGATGATGCAACAGGTCTTTGCACTGGCCGTAGCAGACTGAAATCCACTCCGCGTTTCCCATTTAGCTCACTGAGAGGTGTTGCCATGGAGACGCCCAAACTACTTATCCGGTGGGAGACAGCGCTCTGATGACGTATGCATGGACCGGGATGGACCGGGATGGTAGGACTTGTCTGTGAGCAGACAAACTTTCTGCGGGAACTTCTATGGATGTAGCGTGGGCGGCGGAGAAGTCCAAGTTGCTTAATCACTGCAGTGCATGGTGGAGTGAAAAAACTGTTGAGATTCATCAGCTGGTTGGGGGTGTAACTCAACATAGTGGTGGTGCCGGCGACAGCGTGGAAGAAGTGCAGGTTGTTTTTAGCCGCGTAGCCAGGATGCTAGCTACAAGGACTTCCAACTCTGCGGCAGGGGCGATGGGTGGTTTCAGACTTCCCAGATGCACTTCACGATGGCAGGGACAAGCTGAGCCCAGGTTGTCCTGTGTCCACTTTGCCAGCTGAGGTAGCAGCAGCGATGACCAATTCCAGGGAGTCTCCGAGCAGGTGTTGTACGAGCAGCAACCGCTAGACTCGAAAACTACCTGATACTGACGTTATTTTGGCCCAGCGTCAGGATGGAAAAGGAGAGACACCAGCAAGCTCGAGTCCAACACAGCTCCCACCACACAAGCAGACAGCAAGTCCAACAGCAGTGAAATAGGCCTCGCCGATGGCAACCAGCAGAAAAAAAAAAAATAAAACAGTTGATCACCAAAACGACCAAAACGCGAACCGGAGACAGACCCCACAAAACGCAACAAAAGTGTGGAAAAACAAAACAAACAATCAAAACAAAAAAGGCTATCTATAACTGTACAGCTAAAGTAACGAATATACAAGAATTTAAGAAAAATAATCGGGAATAAAATAGTAAAAAATAAAAAATCCAAACAAAAACAGGTCAGACGGAGCGGCTTGAGCAGCCAGCGTCCCCGTTGCCTAGGGCTTTATCCTTTACAAACATCTATACAAATTAGGTATAATAAATAACCTGTTATAGTATCAGAACATACTATAACAACAAAAAAGACTGTAGAAGAAAACTTTGAAGGGACATTGGCTTTGACACGTCTGGGGCAATTCCAGCCATATGTTGATCTCTCCTGTCTCTGCTCCCCTGCCGATCAGAGTTTCCTGATAATACTCCTTTGTCTACCCTCCCCGTCTCCTCTCCCCTGCTGATCAGAGCCTTGATCATACTACCTGAGTGTCACTCCTTTGTCCTTTTGCCCTTTTGTTCTGACCATGTCTGGGAGCCACCCCTGCCCCCTACTGAGTTGACCCTCCTGTGTAAAGTTGCCCTCGACTGACCAATATACATCCACTATACGATCTATTCAGGAACTGTCTGCAACCACACCTGGGGACAGGGTATATCTGTTCTCTGGGCCTGCATTCTGGGTCAGTCTCCGGTCTCGGACCCACTCTGTGTTGGTAGGCTCATCATGACCTGGAACTCCAATAAACTTGCACCACTTCAGCAAACTTGGAACTAGACTTGGATTGTATTTTTTCTTCAACAAGACCAAATACAAATGGTGGCCTGTACAAAGATCAAGCAGTATCCATGCATAATTCACATGGTCTGTTTTGTTGCACAATGAAACAAATAAGGAAGTTATTTACAGCTGGAGAAAATGTTAAAATTATGGATAGCTGTATGAACAAAAGTTATCTAAAAACAAATTTATGTCGGACTTTGAGGTAAGTTTAGTAATAGTCTGAAACTTTACACATGGGACACACTGACACTGTTTTGGCACCGCATTCCAAAGTGTTTTGACATCTGATGTTGGACATATTGGTTAACTGCTATCACTGGACTTAATACAAGAAAGCATAGCATGACAATATATATGCCGGCTCAGAATCAGATATAGCAATGACCTGGTTTGAAATCTGTCCACGTACACAGGATATAACAAACCCACAGCCTAGTTATGACAGTGGCTGTGGTGTAAACGTATGAGCTCAAACAAAAGAGGCATTCAGCTTTTAAAATAAATGCATCTTTGTGGTGTCAAGTAATCTAATCTACATTTATATCAGCAGCTGTAGTTTGATGCAACAAAGATACCAAAGTCTTGCTTAATAAAACAGCTGCCTGTTCTGCAAGCCTGTTTGGCAGACAAACATATATCATTTAGCAAACAGATATTATATATATAAAAACTGACCACATACTTTATTTACGTTTTGTACTTTATTACAGTAAATAGATTCAACAGTGCGTCATGTCTCTGGCTAATTCTGGCAGCTCCTGGTGGTTGGTGTTCAGTGTCTGGAAATCATTGTTGTTTTTCAGATAAGAACAAAGACTCTCTAGGAACAACGCCAATGTAGAGGCTGTCAGTGCTGTTTTACAGTGCATTTGAAAGTTGTAAGCAGTTTTTTCTTGTTCATATAGATCCACAAAACTAAATGATGTTGATTTCCACTAATGCACTTCTAATTAGAATCAGCTCAAGCCATTGAAGTTAAGTCATACTTCATACTATATATACTAATTAGGTCAGAATATAGTAGAAGAAACCATTTCCTGATTATTTATACACTGAATAGAAGCAAAACTGAACATACATAACCAGTGATTGCGGTGCGTAAGCATAAATGTCTCAGTGTTCAGCAACAATCACCTTCTCAGCGACCTTTGCACTCGATATGATGCACACTAAGTGCTGCTTCTACTTCGACGTGTGTATGTAGTGAACTCTGGCCCTGGCAAACATTAAAGGACAAGCCCAGTGCTCTGCTATCATATATCCATGTGCCGCAAAAGGAGAGGGCTCAGAAGGGTGGGGGTGGGTTTAGAATACTTTGGCACAGAGGTTCAGCTTCTTTAAAAAGCTTTAGTTCTGTTGCCACAGGGCACATAATCCTGTGCGTCGATTGTGTCGATGATCTGCTGGTTGTTTCGCTGGACTGCTGCACAGAATGGAGCTTCCTCAACTGGAACACGTGAGGCTCCGCAGATGTGACAGCGCAGGTGAGATCTCCCTCTGCAGAGAGCATGCAATAAAAGCACACAGAAAAACAAACCCTGCATAACAGATTCTACTAGATGATACAAGGATATGTTCATGCTGACTGAGTGCAGCAGGGATAAGAAAGAGCAAAAATAAAGTGTGTTGTCATGCTTACACAACAACAAACAACTTCCTTTTTTAAAAAATAACAAAGAAACAGACTGGCATGTAAGAAGAGCTTGCCTGTTTTTTGATTGACAGCGGTTGCTTTGTTATGTTTATATCAGTTTTTGCAGATAATAAACTCTTGTCTTGAGTGATAAAATAGTGTCTTCATGAGACAGTAAAAGGCCCAGATCCCCAGATCCTGCAACCTGTCTCTGAGAAAAACAAGTGCACTAATGTTTCATCAGTTTGTGTCACGGAGTAAATAGAGTGAAACTTCGCACTGTGTTATGTTTTAAATTTAATAAAGGGATAGTTTCTTTGATTTTTGGCTGTATGCGGTACTTATCCATAGTCAGTGGCAGCTCCTGACAAATCTCTCAGGGAGGGCAATGCTGGACAATGTCACTATGTGTCTAAGATGACCTGATTATTGGGTAAATTAACAGCAGCTTTTATGTAAAGACTACTTTAACTACTTTAGTACTAATGAAACACCAACTATGCACAATCACCAGATTCGGTTCAACAGCAGAATAACATAACAAGTGTCTTCCCTTAACTTAAGATTTGAATTTCATTACTTACGCATTCTGAAATTTTGGTCATCTTTGCCTTTAACCAGTAAAGTGTTCACTTGCCTTCTTATGCCAATGATTAGTTCCCTCTTCATGCATGAAGCATGGCCTGTGCATTCAGATGTTCCTGATTTTCTGCATTTTGCAGGAATGTCTTGATTGCTAGGGGGGGAAAAAAGTTACGTAGTGACCGCATTTTAGTGTAATCCCTCCTGGAACACATATAGATTGCATTGCAAGGTCTGAGAAAAGGACTGCCCTAATGTGAGAGTCTATCTGGAGCTGACACAGACAATCTACGACAGCGACAGCCTTTGACCGTGAGCCAAACACTGGCCCTATTGCCCCAAAGAAGAAACTGACCATGACCTACAGTAGATGGGGTCAGCAGAAAACGTATCTTTGCCACCTAAAACATCAATATAAGGCTTAGACTTAGACTTAGATAAACTTTATTCATCCACAAGGGAAATTGCTTGGTCACAGTAGCTTAGTTGTACATAAAAAACACTCTCAAGAACCTCAGATAAAAAAGATTAAATTAAATAAAATAGAAATAAAAAATAAGTAAAATAAAATCTAGTAAAATAAAATAAAAATAGCACAAATGTAAAAATTAGCATATTAGCATATGGACAAATGTACAAGAAATAGAGAAGCTAAGTGCACGCCATAGAGTGATTATCACAGCTTGACAAGAAATTGACATATATATTGGTCCTCTTCAAAACCACCAGACAAGTGCAAAGCAATGATCAGTTGAAACACATTGGTTGCTTGGTTTGTTATTGTGTGTGTGTGGTGTTTTCTGATGCATTAAAACCCCAAATCTCACAGCCACATCCCAGCTTCTGTGTTTAGCACTCCACCGCTTTTCATAACAAGGGGTTTGCCGTACAGCCTCTACCATCTACTGACACAAACCCCTTTTAAAATAGCTGAACCAGTGGTTTTCAAAGTGGGGGCCGCCAGGGGGCGCTAGGTGGCCCTCAGACAAGTGGAGGGAAGATAAGAAAAAAAAATTAGAAAAATTAAAAAAATATAATCGAATTATTTTTAACCATTATTATAAAACATAATCTAATTATTAATCATTATTATAAAATATAATCGAATTATTTTTAAAATCATTATCATAAAACATAATTATTAATAATATATCATATCTAAATGTTATTTGCCATGCTCATCTTTCTGATTCCCTGCCAGTCAAAACATCGTTCATGACATCATAAACTGTGTAGAGCTGGCGGTGGCACCATTTATCAAGCTGCTTTGCCCCTCAAGCTAGCATGTAGCTAACACAAAAGGTTTTTGACAAGAAAGAGACCAAAGGAAAATAAAAAATAAAAAATAAGAACTCCTGACCAACTAAAATCAGAAAATATGAGGCAGCACTTATGCTAAACAAATGTAATAGTTATTGAATAGTGAATAAAAGTAAGAAAAAAACATTATAAAAAAATTACGTTTCTTTACATATTTTGTAGTATCGTCTGTAGGTTTGCAAAGGGGGTCCCCGGCCAGAAGCTAATGCTGTTTGGGGGGCCTTGGCATGGAAAAGTTTGGGAACTCCTGAGCTAAACTATCCCTTTAAGCTTTTATGTGTACATCTACAGTATGTACAGTATGCACACGAGAGAGGGGAAATAGAGGAAGAAGAAGTGTGATGAAAAACCTAAATCCTACTTGGCCGTTGCTTTTGGAGGACATGCTAAAGTCCCAGCATGGAAAATGCTCAATATAATAGCGCATACTGCCTCTTAATGGTTGCGTTTACACCATAACAGGAAGCACTGGTTGTTAAACGTGTTAAACGTTGCCAAACCTGGGTGCATGATATTCTCTGTTTGAAGCCAATGGAATGAGTGACAATAAGGTTTTAGTACTGGGACTTGATTGTTTGATAGAATGCCCTGCGAGATCATGAGCGATTTTCAGTATTTGTCTATGAAAATTGTTGATTGGTACATTTAAAGGCAGCAGTGCAAATAACTAAGTGCATTTGCTGAAGTGCTGTAACTAAAACAAGCAGGTTTTTTTTTTTATTATTATTATAGGAAAGGGTTTATTTGCTGTCTTGTGGAGAAGATTGACACTCTTGCCTACAGACAGCACACACAGAGAGATGCATAAAGCTTTATGAAACATACGCTGCCTGGCCAAAAAAAAGTATTAACTAAGTAACTAGGCATATAGGTAAAGAGCCTCCTATTGGACAATTACTGCATGGGTGATTATCTTTCAGCTGGCAACAAGTTATTTAACCCCAACTGATGCAATGTGTAGCTTCTCATTTCTTAAACAACCATGTTTAAAGACACATCCCGTGGTCGTGGAAAAGATGTTAGTCTGTTTGAGAAGGGTCAAATCATTGGGATGTATCAATACAAGATCTTGGTGAAAAATGAATCCAACACTGGATGGAAATAAATCGGCTTATCGAAACAATGCCACAGCAAAAGTGTTCTGTAATCAAAGCTAAAGGCGGTCCAATGAAATATTAGAGTGCGACTTTTTTTTTTGGCCAGGCAGTGTATGTAGTATAGGTGGCCACATAAACCCATCATGTGTGGTTAAAAGTTACCATCAGTGCCATCATCTCAAGTGTGAAACAGCTGTGTGATCTGAGGTGTAAACACTCAAACACACACAAGATTCTCTTGCTGATAACATTTAACTGAATGTTGTAATTTACACCCTCTGTCTGGTTACCACACTGGTTAAATGTTTATCTATATTTACTCCAAATACATTTGTGTAAAATGCAAACTGTATGGGGACAAGCCTCCCAGACAACCGTCAATCCAGTCAAATCATTACACAAACAGGCACTGAAAACAATGGACCAGAAACCAGTAACATCACACCACTGTTTAATTTTGCAAAAATATTAAGTTTTGACAATTTTATTAAGTTTTCTTTTCTTAAAATAATTTTTAAATGCGCAAATAATCTGGTGCCCTCTGTACTCTGTCCATTTGTCATGAAAACAAAGGCAAGGAGCGTGGCCACAAGGGGAGCAGTGGGTGGCAACTGCACAGTAGAGGGGTGCAAAACTTCTTTCGGCCAGTCATGTTTTTCAGTAATAGGAACCCGTTTTTGGAACGACTTACCGATAGAACTAAAAACACAAACAGAACTGAAAACATTTAACAATAAGGTAAAACACTGGCTGAAAGTAAATCAGGGTTGTGACCATTAAGACACGTGCGCACGCACACACACACACACACATACACACACTCTATTGTCTATGTTTTACTGTACTGTCTGTGCTGATGCCTGGCTGTTCACATAGGTGAGAGTTTGCGGGCGGTTGGGTATCTGGGGACTGGGTCTTACGTGATGTGATGTTTTGCTGTTTGTGTTGTTGTGTGTGTGACTGGCTGCTCCCATAGGTGAGAGTTTGCGGGCGGCTAGGTATCTGGGGGTTGTATCGTATTTAATTTGCTTTCTGTGTTATTGTATTGGCGTATGTTGTGACTGGCTGTCCGTATAAGTGAGAGTTTGCGGGCAGTTTGGGTGTTCGGGGGTTGTGTTACGTGACTTACTGGTTGTGATGTTCTTATGTATGTTGTGGTCATTCTGTTGTGTATGGTTAGGGTATGAACACTAAAATGACCCTTGATGTTTTGTTGGTTTCTATGTGCATAGAGAGGTGTTTGTACACATATACTACACTTTTAGAATACTTTTAGACTACAACATGTTTACAGAACATGTCTGGCCAAAAAAAAAGTCGCCACCTGCATTTAACTAAGCAAATAGGTATGAGAATCCTATTGGATAATTACTGCATGGGTGATTATCTTTCAGTTGGCAACAAGTTATTTAACCCCAACTGATGCAATGAGTAGCTTCTCATTTCTTAAACAACCATGTCTAAAGACACATCCCGTGGTCATGGGAAAGTCTGTCTGAGAAGGGTCAAATCATTGGCATGCATCAAGCAGAGAAAACATCTAAGGACATTGAAGAAACTACTAAAATTGTGTTAAGAACTGACCAACGCATTATTAAAAACTGGAAGGATAGTAGGGAACCATCGTCTTTGAGGAAGAAATGTGGTCATCACTTAAACGTTTGGTGAAATCAAATCTAAGAAAAACAACAGCAGAACTCAGGGCTATGTTTAATAGTGAAAGTAAGAGCATTTCCACACGAGACAATGAGAAGGGAACTCAGTGGATTGGGACTGAACAGCTGTGTAGCCTTAAGAAAACCACTAATCAGTGAGGCTAACTGGAAAAAAGGCTTCAATAGGGAGCATAAAGATTGGACTCTGGAACAAGGTCATGTGGTCTGATGAGTCCAGATTTACCCTGTTCCACAGTGATGGGGGCATCAGGGTAAGAAGAGAGGCAGATGAAGTGATGCACCCATCATGCCTAGTGTCTACTGTACAAGCCTGTGGGGGCAGTGCTATGATCTGGGGTTGCTGCAGTTGGTCAGGTCTAGGTTCAGCAACATTATGTGCCCAAAGAATGAGGTCAGCTGACTACCTGAACATACTGAATGAACAATGACCATGACACAGCAGAACTCAGAGCTCTGATAGTTGTTAATACAAAAAAACAAAAGGTTCAGGGGAAATACAACTTAGCAGCAGTGATGCTGGGTGTTAACGAACTTATAGGTTCCCAAGCCCACAGACAAAAAGGAAGCGTCAGAACACCTTAATACATGATCTTAAAAACCCTTTGGACTAAACCATCTTTAAGATGCAAAGGTTGAAAATAAAAAACAACCTAACCAAGAAACTACAAATGTAAACAAAGAGATTTTTAAATTAAAACCTTTTACCTTTTACCCTTTTAAATTCAATAACTTCAAAACAAATATTTTAATCTTCAATTAATGTTACTAGGCTTAACATAAAATAAAATACAAAAGAAAGCAATACCCTCTCTCCCCCTCTATATTCTAGATGGTGCAGTCCAGATTGGAAACGCCTGGTTTATGTGTGGCGTTCAAGTGCGCGCTTCTTAAGCACCAGCTCCAAACACGAAAACCTCCATAAGAGAAAACGATTAGAAATCATACCAAAGAAACGCCAATGAAACAAATATTCGGAGGAAAATATATTAACTTAGCTAAATGTATTGATCAACTAAACAGAATCCACACAATTTTTGAATGCATAGTACTGATATAGAATCTGGTCTTTTACTCGCGCAGTGAACTGTAGCCTAACTCTACTTCATGGAGAATGCATAGTTAAGATAAAGGTATAAACTGCCCTCTAGTGGTAAGAAAGGAGAAGTGCTGCTCTTCTCAGATTGACACTCGGGCCTCTTAAACCAACAGACGGCGAGGCAGACAGGCAGTGTGGCCGCAGGACCTCCCCCCTCCTGCCTACCAAGTACCTCTCCTTAGCAACAGTCAGCTGACCTGGAGTAGACTGAGTGCAGTGAAGCACACACATGCAGATCACAGAACTGTGACGTTCACTCCTCCACCTGCCACCCAGTTCTCATGGCGTTAACAATTAACATGTCCACAGAGCAGAAAAATCTCACACAGACTCCTCTACTCAAGATCTGGGTGCCATGGATGGGATGTAGCTTGAATCGCAGGAGGGGATGTAAGTGCAATAAAAAAAGAGATTGTATTAGATTATCTTCTCTGTCATAGTCTTTATTCTGCCTTTATGTTAACTTTCATGTTTCAGTTGATATGGCCATTGTGTGCATTAATACTAGTTACTAGCAGTCATGGGTTTGAGTTCAGTCCTGTCAGGAGATGCAGGAAGGAAGTGATTGATAGAGGAATCAGCCATTGGATGATGGCCATCCTGGACCAGACGAGGTCTGAGTTGGCTCTCTGTTCACTGTCTGACATGGGCCTTTGAGCATTTTCCTGACACAGCATGATCCATTCATAATCGAACAGCCTGGAGGCTGACACTCTCCTGTCCCAGTATGGACACAAACAGGGCATCCGGGAACTTCTGAGGGTACAGCTAGCTGGCAACCAACCCTGTAGTCTACTTTAGAAATGACTGCCATTGTTGGTACAGAGAAGCATGCAACAGCTGGTTTATAACTGGGTAAGAGACACACAGATAATTGTGTTGGAAGAATGTCAGGGTTGTGTGGAAATTCATGAGCAGGAATATTTAATCACAAAGTTTTCTTTTTACTGTAGCTTCATAAAATACTTGTGAGTAGTGACTCAATCCTAACAAAACCTTAGATTCAGACTGGTCTGAATAATTGTGTTGCATTGTGAGCATTGTTGTGTATAGCCGAGCTGATTTGTAGGAGTCTGCGGGGACATTTTGACACACTTGGAGATTAAGAGTATTTTGTCCCTGTGATTGTAAACCAGATGGCGCAATATGGTACAAATGTTGTTCTTCACTTCTCTAACAGTGTGGTTGATTATTTGCAAAAGCATTATGTGCTGGTTGAACAGTTTTCTACGGTCTAAGAGGGGTAGACAAATTGTCTCTACACTAGTATGTAGATATTTGAACCTTGCCGTGGAGCTCTTAGTCTCTCAGTTAATGTAGATTACCTTGGCACCAGATACCTTACAACGCATGCCCTGAAACACCAGTCCTCACTCTGTTGTTGTGACTCTGGATTTCAACTGACCATCTGAACATGAGACAGATGCTCGACTGCTGAATAATGCAGCCCACATGCAGTAAACACCTGAATTCCGGCTTGAGCAAAATTAATTAACTGAAGCCTTATGCTATTGCGTGTCTGTTTTCTTCTCAGCCTCTGTGCCTCAGTTCTGTAACTCCCCTACACTGATTGTCATGGTGGGATTGCCTGCCAGAGGGAAGACGTACATCTCCAAGAAGCTGACTCGCTACCTGAACTGGATAGGGGTTCCTACGAAAAGTCAGTTCTCAACATATCACTGTATGAAATAATGAAAGAATTGTGTGTGTTAATTGCGATCCATCTTTTCCATAAGTGTTTAACGTGGGCCAGTACCGGAGAGAGGCTGTTAAGATCTACAAGAACTTCGAGTTCTTTAAACCTGACAACGAGGAGGCCATGAGGATCCGCAAGTAAATGCAATACAGAGATGAGCTGCTTAATGATGAGAGTCACAGCAGATATCTATACACTGGATTTTGTCTTCCACTGTCATCCGGGACATCTCATCCTTATCATTCAGTCTTTTTATGCATTTTTTATTCCTTTGCCTACACAAGTTTTTGCTTCTCTCTTAGGGCCTGTGCTGCAGCCGCGCTAAAAGACGTCTCTGCCTACTTCACAAAGGAACAGGGACAAGTAGCTGTGAGTAAGACAACAACTGTCCTTCACGTTATAAGATTAAAAGTCTAGATGCTTTATTGTTAAATTTTCAGTATAAACGTTCTTCACTCTGTGTCCTGTCTCATGCAGGTATTTGATGCTACTAACACCACGAGGGAGAGGAGGACAGGCATCGTTAGTTTTGCCAGGGAGAAGGGCTACAAGGCAAGTGACGGTGGCTGTGTAATAATGAAACAGACTGGCCCGATCAGAAGGAATCAGATTGTGAGGGGTGTTGGAATCTGATCTGATCCGTTTATTAGGAATATTTATGCCTAATATAAACACCTGATCTGGTCGTTTCTCATTGGCTGGATTAAATACATTCTTCCTGCATGTTTCCTCCCCACTTTCAGCATAGGTTCAAATATTATATGGCTACCAGTGGCCAGTTAGCTTAGCTTAGCAAGGACTGCAAGCAGAAAGAGTCAAGTTATGTCTGATGTTGACATAATCTGCCCACCAGTGCTCTAAAACTGACTATTTAACATGTTATTTGTTGAGTTTTTAAGCAAATGTGGCTTATGTTCTAGGACTATGTCTTTGCTACCTGAAGACAAGTTCTTTGTGATAAGCTGACCACCTGCTGGCTGTAGCGAGTAAAGAGTGGTATTGATCTTGTCATCTATTACTAACAAAGAAAATGAATATACCTTGACCCTTACACTCCAGACTTCTGCTTACACTCCAGACTGAGTAACTTCTGACTGGCTAGCTGTAAAGTGTTGGACTATGCTTTAAGACTTAAACACAAAAAAGTAAAACCCCAACAGGCTTTTCTTCTTGGATGCAGGTGTTCTTTGTGGAATCAATTTGTGACGACCCAGAAATCATTGCAGAGAATATCAAGGTAAGAAACATATTCCTGAATATTAGCAAAAAAGGTGTGTGGGGTTCTTAATTGAACTACAAAACTGACTTTTGTTTAAAGCAAGTCAAATTTGGGAGTCCAGATTACGCTGATCGTGACATCGATGAAGCAATGGAAGACTTCATCCAGCGCATCGAGTGTTATAGGGCCCACTATGCTCCTATAGATGATGAGAGAGACAGGTACGACCCATGATGCTTTTCCTCACGTCATCATAAGAAGGGGAATAGATGACATTTTCTCCTAACTTCTGCTAAAGTTGTTTTTAAAGTCGGTTTTCTCTAATGCCATGGCTTTGATCAGGAAACTCTCCTACATAAAGATCTTCGACGTGGGCTGTAGATACCTGGTGAACCGGGTCCAGGACCACATTCAGAGCCGGATAGTCTACTACCTCATGAACATCCATGTCACACCGAGATCCATCTACCTGAGCCGCCATGGAGAGAGCGAACTCAACCTGTTGGGTCGCATTGGTGGCGATTCTGGTTTATCCCCTAGAGGACAAAAGGTGAGCAGACCGAGCCACAAGGTTCACTGGGTTCACTGGGTTCACTGTAAAAGCAGTAAAACATTTCTGTAAAACTTTGTCTTCAGTATGCCAGTGCCTTGGCGACCTTCATCAAGGGACAGAATATCAGGGACCTGAAGGTTTGGACGAGCCACATGAAGAGGACCATCCAGACTGCAGAGGCTTTGGGAGTCCAGTATGAACAGTGGAAGGCTCTCAATGAGATAGATGCTGTGAGTTTATGAAGTACATCTCTGCGTTGTGGACTGTAATATGATCCCTCAGGTGAAGGGCGACACAAGGCTTATTTCAGTCGGCGAGACAGTTTAAACTGAGCTCAGACTCTAGGAGTTTTAAAATCCGGCCTAATTTTGCTGATTTGAAAGGTCAGATTATTGCTCCAGATCAGAACGCACCAAGATCACCATCTTACATTGTCTCATGGGGAAATTAATGTAAACAAAACTTGCTGTAAATCTACGGATCAACATGCCAATCTGGCTGGCAGTTATGCACTTATGGTACTTTCCAAAATTGCATGAACTTTCTGGGGGCGCTGAAGATTTCTGCAATAGCTGGTAAAATATATTTCTTGTATTTTGAGTATTTTGAATTGACTTTGCTACTACTACTCATCATTTTTTTCCAGTGGCGATTGCAGTGAATCATGGTTAACAGCAGCACCACTTGATTCTCTTCCATGCTTGATGTGCAGGGTGTATGCTTTATGCAGCAGTGCTGGTTTTTAGACAACGTCTTTTGTATAGGTCTCCCTTGTGCCTCCTGCTGTGGATGGCTGCTTCCATCAGGGAGTGTCATTGCTATGGGGTGGGGGTATCCAAATGAATGCGAGGTCCAAACTTTATTATTAAGTATTGTACAAACACTCAGGATTCCCAGATGAAGAAATGTACTGTAAGTTCAGCCTCAAAGAGTGATTGGCATGGCTGTTGTCTCTTTACCTTGTTAGGTGTGAGTAATGAGCGCCCAATGATTTCCATTGCACTTGTTCAGTTCAAGTTGATGTTTATGTAGTTTCTTCTCACTCAGGGTGTGTGTGAGGAGCTAACCTACGAGGAGATTCAGGAGAACTTCCCAGACGAGTTTGCACTGAGAGACCAGGACAAGTATCGTTATCGTTACCCCAAGGGTGAGGTAGGCACAGCTCCACAAGTGTAATGTGATGTTTTTTATTTATTTGACCAGTAAAATATAACTTAAGTTTTTTTAGTAACCTACCATTGAAAGTTAAACTCATGTTTGCACTGAAGAGCAGAAACACAGTTCTATCTTTCAGTCCATGAGGAACTCTATTGTTGTTATTGTTGTGCACAGATTCTGCTTTGCAAAGTAACCATGAATGTGAACAGTACTCTTCAGAGTGTGGTGGCGAATACAAAATTACATTTGTACTGCATTTGTAAAAGTTATCGTTAGAGATGCTGGTAGGTGGATTGTGTTTCCCTACTACAATGCTAGTCTTCCTGGTTCCCTTCTAACTTCCCAGATATCAGACGTATTGGTCAAGTGACATTTATCCTACTCAAATTTGTCCTGACAGATATTATGTTGTAAGAAAATGAGAACAAATGTTTGGTTTGGTCAGTTGAAGAGCTTCTACTGTTGAATTACTGATGAACTTTTAAAATGTCTCTCCTCCAGTCCTACGAGGATCTCGTCCATCGTCTGGAGCCGGTCATCATGGAGCTGGAGAGGCAGGAAAACGTTCTGGTTGTCTGCCACCAAGCTGTGATGCGCTGCCTGCTGGCCTACTTCCTAGACAAACCTGCAGGTACAAAATGAGAATAGGCTCTGCAGCGAATGAGTGTTCTTTTAATTCCACAAACGCTCTGCATGATCTTCACTTTCCTTTCCCTCCAAAGGTGAGCTGCCTTATCTTAGATGCCCCCTTCACACTGTGCTCAAACTCACACCAATAGCCTACGGTAGGTGGCAGTATTTAGGAAGTATGACATAGCAAAGCTTTTCTCTAACTGCCTGCCTTTCTCTTCACTTGAAGGGTGTAAAGTCGAGTCATTTTTCCTCAACGTTGAAGCTGTCAACACACACAGAGAGAGGCCAGTGGTGAGTTCTCACAAGCTTTTCTCATAATACACACTCAGCTTTGCCATCTATTAACCTGTGATACGTTAACTACGTCTGACAGCAGGCAGTCGGTGGTGGTAATTTGTGTGATTGGATGCAAAGAACATACATGTACATACATGTTTGTGTACGTCCGTGAAGATTCTCAGTCATCCAGGGCATGGTATCACAAAAACTAAAGGGACTAGGCCTGTTTGAGGTATGCACCACATCCATAAGTTTCAGACATCCTCAAGAGTCTCCCCGGGTAGATGTGATATCAGCTCAATGAACATCTGTTCAGCTTCTGATTTCAGAACATCAGACGTGAAGTGAAACTGTCTCACTTTCTCACTGAGCAGCTGGTTTTGGGGATTTCTGTAGGATTTTCTCAGCGCAGTTACTTTTGTTTTAGCTTTATTTAGGATGTAACATATACTGACACAAGAATGAACCCCTCTGATAGAGTTATCTACACTTTAGTGATTACAAACACTAAATTAAAGCAAAAATTGTCTTTTTCGGTTCCTGCTGAAAACCTGGATTCATAAACAATACGGTGAACTCTCCCCTAATGTCACATACTCAGGATTCCTGCCGCCTGGCATGACAGGTAGCTCATATTTGCCAAAGTTAGCAGCAAACTTTAAAGTCGATGCTGTGTACTGTAGCTGACATGAGCAAGAAAGCTGGCAGACTTTTTGCCACCTGTGTGTTGTTCTGTACTCTTAGCATGCCGCAAGTCATCTCATCATCTGTTATTCTTCAACTTTGTCTCTGCAGAACGTCAACATCAACAGAGACCCAACGGAAGCTCTGCAGACCGTTCCTGACCACATATAAAGAGTGTAGCTACTGGTCATGTGAAACTAAATGCGTTGCTACGGTTACAGGAAAAGCTGATTCTGTCTTAAAGGTGTTGAGGAAATGTTTCTGTGTCTTATCTGACTGAATGCGGTTTGCTTTTCTTTTACTTGTCACATTGTTTACTAAAGATTCATAGACTCAACTCCTTGTGTCTTGAAGCCAAAAGAAAAACACATATACACATGTAGGGAGGTTGTGTTTCTAACCCAGGCCTTCATGCACATGTACAGATGGTAGATGATATTGTTGGTAATCTAGATACTGTATTAGGAGTCAGCACCGTGGACAGCTCCCAAACAAACAAAGCACTTGCTGTACATTTGAACTGCAACAATTGTAATGTATAGATTACAAAATGTAGGTGAGTTTGAAAGATAACAAAGTAAATAAATAATGTAAAGAAATGTCTCCAACATGTCAGGAAATGTTTCATTTATGAAAGCCCGTCTTAATTGGTGAAGGAGCGCATTTTGGGAAGGAAATAAACAACAACAAGAACAACAAGCTCTGATTTAAGAGCCCTCCTACAGGGCAGCGGAGGAAGAGGTGTGTTTGGGTAGCGGGGTATTTTCCGCAAATAGTCGAGCAGGGGTTAATAATCCCTCATTTCTCATGGAGCTCGGTGGCAGCAGTGCGCGAAGTTTCCAGTACGCATGGACACAAACTGGCAGCTGCTTTCTTCCACCTCCAGACTTCAGCCAGGACTAAAACACCGTTCTTACTGAACTTCTTCGTAACTTCATCGCCGCAGTGGAGCCGTTTGGATTGAGGTGAAGTGAGGGAGGGGAGAAAGACGGCCCCTTGCTAAAAGTAACCTGCGTAAAATGTGAGGTGCGTGCGTTGTTGGCTTCAGTCACCCAGCGTGAGACTACCGGACGATTTTCTACACTCAAAACCCAAAACCATCATGGACATGTTGTTTTTGAGAAGTCAGTGCGTTCTGGTTTTCTTCACTTTGTGTTTGCAAGAGGGATTATCTGCAGAATATGAGGCGCACCTCGGCACAGATATTCATTTACAGGTGAGTATATATTATATGTATTTTTTAATTCATGCAAATTTCTGAAACAGAATAAGAACTTTAACTCGAATATACCTCACATTTTTAAAATGATTTGATCTTACTGTAACTTCATCTATTTGCCCCATGAGTTTACAGTGTGTCACGCAGGCAGACTAATTTATTCTTATGTTTCCCTTTGAGGAATTTCCACTCTTAAAGTTATTTGTTTATGTTAAAGTCCCTCCAATCCACAGGATGTTTGGTAATGTATTGACACAGTAATGACTTGTGCGCAAAATTACCATCTGAGACCAAACCGTGCAGCCCTCGCCGGCCCTGTGTACAGTGAAAGCATTTATTGCCAGTTGCACTTCCCCTCCATTCATGAATGGCTTTGATTCAGGCTATTTTGACACAAAATCTTGGACGGCCTGATAGTGGAGATTATATAAAAAAAACTATGATTCTAAGAAATTGTGCACTTTCCTACAGTTTTGACATGCTGCCTTGTTTCTTTTGCAGAGAGTAAAACGTCAAAGCAAACCAACAAAACCAGTGGTGAGTTTGTGTCCTTCATGTCTTTGTCCTGTAATTTAAAGGTCAATTGTCTTTTTTATTAACATATAATTGGAGCTCCCTTCCAAACAGAAAACAGTAGATTAAACTGAACGCATTTTCTTCTGACGGCAGAGAAGCAGACTGATCATATCATAAGTATCATAACCTGTGGATCTACCTGCTGTGCAGCTTTTGTCCTGCTCCATACAAAGTCACAAACAACCCCACCTTCAGTAGCTCCACTGTGGTTTCCCCCTCAGACGACGTGCAGTAATTCTGCCTGTTTTGCACAAACCACAGCTTTCCTAAATACCAGCGAGTAGGAGGCCTGATGTGGCTGCCTCGCTCCTGCCTGTCGCCCCGTACTGCAGTCATGTGGCCAACGCTGACCAGATTGGTCTCAGCAGGCGCCAGCGTTCCCCAAGCAAACAAGAGGAGGGCAGAGACAACATGCAGGGAACTGCTTTGTGTCGTTTAGTTGACTCGTCAGGGCAAACCGTGACATGAGGGGAAATAAGAAAAACCTGTTGCGTGTGTGGTTTATCATTTGTTTTTGACTGCAACTCAGGGTGGTTTAAGGTGGCAGAGGAGAGGAGAGGAGAAGCTGTGTCTTTAGTGATCCCATGTAGAAGAAATTCAGGGTGACACAGCAGCACTAGAATAACAAGACAAAAGAAATACTGTAATGTGCATTTGATGTATATGTATTAGTATTTACACCTGACGTATTAATACATAAATCAACAGATAATATACATTGTATGCAAGCAGATTTGTTATTTCTACATAGTAAATATGATAATATGAAATCACCCACCCGCTATCTTCAGTACGTTGAGCAACTCTTTGAACAGCTCATGTGCAAGGAGGTTATATCAGATGGCAGTATGTGGAATCTGTTTTCAAGTTACAGTCAATTGAGGCTAGCGGTATTGGGAGATGTGCCATTGTGAGGCCTGATAGTTGCTGGTAAAGAAGATCCTCCTGAACGCTTTGAGGCCGTGGCTGAACGGGCTCCTGATCTGCCTCGGCTCGACGTGGACAGGAGGAGAGGGGCTGTGGCTTTCAGCTTTCTTCTCGTCCTCTGCTTTCAGAATAAAGTCTTGCTCTGCTCTTGTGCTTTAACAATCTCCTGCCTTTAAAGTGACAACATGTATTTGTTATGTCACTAGCTGAAGGTGACAGACTACCACGTGAAGTGCTCGGTGGTGTCCCGCTATGCTGTTACCACCGTCCACAGTTCAGTGTGGAACCAGCTCCCCATCATCAAGGAGGCCGCCTTCGAGGTCGACCTGCCCTCCTCCGCCTTCATCTCCAACTTCACCATGTAAGACAGTCCATTATCATCAAGTCTCTGTCTATTATCTGATTATCTTATTTCCTTTTTAAGCCGCCACACCCACTTCAGGTGTTTTTGGTTAAAAGTTAAAACTATTGAAGTTGGCAGAGGAATGTTATTTCTTTCCTGTAGAAATAACATTTCCCTGCCACATAGTGAGAACGTGAAATGAGGTTTTACTGATGGGCAGAACCCAGAAATAAAATTATGTAAGAAACTAGAATTACGACCCGGAGGAGGAAGAGGAGGAGGAAAGAGGAGGAGATAATTTGATTTGATTACGAAAATGTCTGGAAACCGCACTCCTTTAAAAACGCTAAATATAAACAAAACAAATAAGTCAACATTGCAGGCCAAACAGCGAGCCCGGAGCTGGCTTTGGGAGCGGAAGCAGGTCAGGAGGAGGGGGAATCTGAGGGCAGATGAATACCGGGCTTTGTGAATGGAAGTCAGAAAGTTAATAGAGAAAATGACAGGAGTTTGCCCAGTCCCCATTTTCTACCCCCACACAGTTTACTAAGGCACTCTGCCAGTTCAGACACACGCACACGCATTCCTGCACCCACTGCACGTATAGCTGCCTAGATATAGACTTTAAAGTGCATCTGAGTACCGGTTTTTTTTTTTTATAACCATAATCTGTCACATTTCTCTTCTTCCACACACCAAAAAGCTGCATGCTACCTTTCACCTAATACCCAGAGGAAATGTGTGGCATACTTAGTTCTTGGGCATTTCTGTGTGTGAAACTGAGAACTGTGTGTTCTGTGTGTGTGTCACTGGTGTACAGCCGTTCCTTTACCCCTCTCAGCCAGCCACACATATAAATACAAGCGCCTCCATTTTCCACTCTGCTCTCTCATGCCATTCTGCTCTGTGTCTCAAACAAGACCCGCTTCAAGCCTCTAGGTTTATTTTAGTTAGCCCTTGATGTTTTTCTCTGCGTGGATATATATGTTCAAAATACTTGACCTTAATTTAGCACCTTGTCACGTCACCAGAGTCAAAGTGGAAGTTCGCTGTGCGAACTGGCGTCCATTTCTGAGCGCTGGTTTTGGTGGGGATGACTCCCCCGGAGTGTCATCTGTCTGCAAGATCTCTCTTCATCAATGCTGTTTTCAGAAGGAAATTACTCTTTTCCACTCGCCCTGTTTGTGAACCCCCCACCTCCCCTCCACATCTGCAAACAGGCATGATGGCTGTTTGTGAAGAAGCTTTGTGATTGCGATAGGAAAAACAAGGAATAAAATAAAGTAAACCGACGCGGGCTGGGAGTGTTTGCGGCTGTAACATAATATCTCTACTGTGAGTCACACAGAGAGCTGTTTTTCTTCCCGTTTCCTCTGTCCCATCAGCACCTCCAATGGCAAGGTGTACGTGGCCCAGGTGAAGGAAAGAGCTGCTGCCAGGAAAATTTACGACGCTGCTAAGAAGCAAGGAAAAACAGCCGGGCTTGTCGCTACCAAGTCAGTCCAAGGAAAAAAAAAAATGTTTCTTGCACGCATGTTTCATTTTCAGTGTCACACATTTACATTTTCAATTCAGTGTTTTAACATTAGTCTGACATTTCTTCTCATTTACTTCGTGATGCTGCAGAGAGAGGGAAATTGAGAAGTTTCGTGTGGCTGTGAGCGTGCCATCAGGGGCTCGGATGTCCTTCCTCCTGTCCTACGAGGAGCTGTTACCTCGTCGACTTGGCCGCTATGAGCTCAGCTTGGGCCTGAGGCCTGGACAGCTTGTACAGAACCTCTCGTTGGATGTTTGTATAACAGAGAGGACAGGCATTAGTTTTATTAAGGTCCTTCCTCTTAAGACCAGCCGACTGCTCTCCAACACAGCTCAAGGTAAAATCTGACAGAGTAATCAAGCCGATCTGTGCAACCTTCAAAGTGGAAGTGTCTGTTGTAAAGTACACTACCTGGTATCTGTCACTGGATGTTTAGAAAGCTTCTGAAATCTCAAGAGAAGGTTGAATGGACAGCTGTTGGAGTTTTAGAGGTGCTGGTTGGCAGATCTTGTTATCTTTGGATATCTTGTCTTGGCAGTTCTCTAGGGTATGAGCAACCACGTTCTTCATTCCTACAGGAAACACAGAAGTTCCTGCCTCCACTCGTGTGGATCAGAGCGCTGGCTGTGCTCGTGTTCACTACAGTCCGACTCTACAGCAGCAGAGCAGGATCTCCCCCAAAGGTCTTAACGCTGACTTCATTATTCAGTATGATGTGGACCTCCGAGACCTCATGGGTGACGTCCAGGTCAGCAGCATCCATTCATTTCTGGCTTGTAATGCACACACAATATTTGTCACAAATCTTCAGCTGTCTCTTTTTTGTCGCTCTGTACCAGGTGTATGATGGCTACTTCGTACACTACTTTGCACCCAGAGGGCTTCCTGTGGTTCCAAAGGATGTTATATTTGTCATTGATGTCAGTGGCTCAATGATAGGCACCAAGATAAAGCAGGTAAAGTGGATAAAGGTCATGGAGCCCCAGGAGCTTAGAGTCGCACAAAATGTTTAAAGATGAGAAAACCTGCTAAAATATAATTCTAATCATTTCTGTCAGTAGACCAAGCAAGCCATGACCACCATCCTCGGGGACCTCAGAGAGGGAGACCACTTCAACATCATCACCTTCTCAGACAAGGTTCAAGCTTGGAAGAAAGGCAGAACGGTGCGAGCAACTCGGCAGAACGTGCGAGACGCTAAAGAGTTTGTGAAGAGGATAATTGCCGAAGGATGTGAGTCAAAATCTGTTATTGAACTCAGATTTGAGTGTCTTAATCTTAGTTTGCTTTGCGCATTTAACACGGATTGTCTCTCTTCCTCCCCTCTCTTCTATCAGGGACAAATATCAATGCAGCTCTGCTTTCAGCTGCCCAGCTTGTCAACCCTCCATCCTCTGGTTCTTCCAGCCGCCTCTCGTCCCACCGTGTCCCTCTGGTCATTTTCCTTACTGATGGGGAAGCGACCATTGGAGTAACATCTGGTGACACCATCCTCAGTAACGCCAAGAAGGCTTTGGGCTCAGCCTCTCTCTTTGGCCTTGCCTTTGGAGATGATGCAGACTTCCTTCTGCTCAAACGTCTGGCTCTGGATAACCAAGGTGTAGCCAGGATGGTGTATGAGGATGCAGATGCAGCCTTGCAGCTGAAGGGCTTCTATGACGAAGTAGCCAGCCCTTTGCTGTCGGACATCCAGCTGTCGTACTTGGATGATCAGGCATTTGACATCACCCGCTCCCTGTTCCCAAATTACTTCCAAGGGTCTGAGTTGGTTGTGACTGGGAGGGTTAAACCAGGGGTCAGAGATTTAAAGGTGTCAGTGTCGGCTACGGATTCAAAGCAACGTGTGAAGTTGGAGAGTGATGTTCCAGTTTCCCACGCAAAAGGAAATGTGAGTTCAGATTCACATGACTGTTCGGGAGGTTTAGAAGGAATCTCCAGCTTTGTGCACCGCCTCTGGGCATATTTCACCATTAAAGAGCTGCTACTGGCCAAACTGAATACAACAGACCCCGCAGCTCAGAGGTTACTGGCAGAAAAAGCCACCAACCTCTCCCTCAAGTATAACTTTGTAACACCAGTCACTTCTTTAGTCGTAGTCAAGCCAGATGCAGATGAAGCGACTCCAACCACTGCGAAAGCCACCACTGCTGCCACTATAACTACGACAGCAACACCTACTGCTACCACCAGATTATCTGCTGCTGGTGCTGTGAAGAAGCCCAGCTCACCGTTCAACTCAAAGCCTAACAAAACAAAACCAGGCCTGCCTCAGCCACCTCCAAATACCTTACAACCTAAAAAGAACTCATCGCGGACCTCCTTAGCAAAAACAGGGGTTTTGCCATCCAAGAAAGCAACTACAACTTCAAGTCCCAGCTCTGCCAAAACTGCCCCGACGCCACTATCTGGTAAAAAGCCCAGTCCTTCCCAAAACGATTCGAAAACTGCCGCTCCTCCTCCAGCTGGAAAGATACCCACCTCGCTGCTCAAAGCTCTAAAAACAGCCCCGCCTCCTTCACCTGGAAAACTCTCCACTCACCCGCACAGCACCGTGAAAACCACCACCCCTTCACCGACCACCACAGTGCTCACACTCACCTCCAGTACCTCGCGCCCACTCAGAACTGACCCTGCACCCCTGCCCGAGAAACCCCTCACCCAACAGCACGGTGCAATGATGACACCTCAGCCTCCTGCCAAAGGGACCGGGCCATCCACAGAGGCAGAGAACAGCACCACATCTGCTCCAGATGTTCATAAGCCTGAAATCCCTACCACGCTGCACGAGCCATCTCCTACACTCACCTCTCCCACCCCGGCCCCGGTTCCGGCAGTAGAGGTCAACAACTCAAACTCAGAGGCTGACACAGCCCTGAACATTGCCACCCTGCTGTCAGCTACCTTCGCTCCCATGCCCGGGGTCACCGATGGACCTCGACTCTGGGAAGCAGCAGGGCTCCTGGGTAAAATATACACTTTATTCTCCTTTGGTACATTCTGATTTAGATTTACAAAGCCTGAGAGGAGAGTTACAAGCTGAGTGTTAAGGCTGCAGACTTTGTATTATCGTTCCTCTCTGAGTGTTTGATGTTTCTCCACTAGATGTCTCTACTTCCATTCAGATTCAGAGAAAAGGTAAAACTGAACTTCTTTACAATACCAGCAAATCTGTTTTCATCTGAGCTTTTAAATGCATATTATCTGGTACAAATTGATTTAAGAAGAATATCCATGTTTTCAGTAATTAAAAAGTAAAAGTACATGAGAATTTAAGTAGGTACTGCAAAATCTACTTCTGAAACAGATATGTCTTATACACAGCTAGTTCAATTCAGCAGCTGACCAACTAAATGTTGGGCCCCTCAAGGAGGGAGAATCTATCTTTAGATGGAAATGCTCTCATACATCTAGATTGTGTTTGTGTTTATTAAGTGTACATTTCTGATCTGAGAAGTAACCTATAAAAGTCAAATAAATTGGCATACACACTGTTCATCAGCTACTTTTATAGGCACTACAATGCAGTATTCCCCCCACTGTTTAAATCTGACTATGTACTCTGACAGCCATCTGTTATAACATGACATAATCTTACATATGTGTTTCTGTCGAACAGATATTGACCTTGTGAAAGGTGAGTATTGATTAATCATCAATCATCAGTCTTTTGGCAAGCAGCTTACTTTCTCATTGGTTGTTTCTGTTTAACAGACTACGATGCAACGTATGACTACGACTACGACCTCAGCTATGATGCCTGTGAGTTTTCAGTGTTTATCAGAGGTCATTCTGCTGTCTGGGTACTTTTTCAGACCTGAGAAGTTTCACGTCACATACATGTCTGCTTAATTTTCAGGGGACGATAACACGGACACTGGGTCATTTGGTAAGTATTTAAGGAGTGCCTTGTCTTTAAATATTATATCATTTATTGTAGAAGCTGCTTGCTACATATGTCTAGTCCTCTCATTGGTTTCAGTGCTTGGGAGTGAGGAGGACTGTCCTTTAGTTGAATGTCTTGTGCTTTTAGAACCTCCATCCAGAATGAGCACCCTCAGGGTCTTCTCCTCTTCAGGTCAAGACATTTTTTATTTATTTGCTTGTAATTATACCATCCTTTAAGTAGTCTGTGTACTCAGTTTGTATTTTTCCTCAATATTATTATAGTTGATGGAGATCCTCATTTTGTGGTTCAGCTACCAAAGCTGCATGAGAACCTGTGTTTCACAGTTGACGGCAGGGCTAATGATGTTCTCAGACTGTTGGAGGACCCGGAGAGAGGTATGCAGGGCAGTAATAACTCTAGTCTACCATGTCTTCTAGATGTATTAACAAATGTCTACGTGTCCCCTTCCTCTTCCCTTTCTAGGGATCATCGTGGATGGCCACCTAATGGGGGCTCCCTCCAAGCCAGGTGTAGAAGAGCGACCAAGAACCTACTTCGACCAGCTCACCATCTCCTCAGCCAGCTCTGGCGACATAATGATCACGCTGTCACTGGACGCTGTGGTGGTGGAAGGGGAAGGACGGGATACCCTTCCCATCAATCAGCAGGGATCGGTGACGAGGCAGGGTGTGACGGTTACCGTGGACAACCATTGGAGCTGCTGGATCGAGCTGGCCAAGGGCGTGCGGTTCCTGGTCCTATTCCACCGCTATAAACACCCAAGCTACCTGCAGATGGCTCATCTGGGTTTTTACATCACAGATGGACGGGGACTCTCTGACTCAACCCAAGGCTTACTGGGTATGTACAGCTATTAACACTCAGATCCCACTGGCGATTTGTAGCCCAGTGGTGGAAGGAAGGCTCGGATCCTTTGTTTTGGTACAGTAATACAGTACTGTCAAAATACTTTACATTTGCTATGCATTCAAAATCTCAAAATCCTAATAAAGGAAAATCATTGAATCACTGAATATACAGATAGCTAGTACTGTCCAGTGGTTCCCAGCCTAAGGCCAAGATTCGTCCAGGAATGCGAATATTAGTTGGATAGTTTTTCTTTTGTTTCTTTTCACCAATCAAGAATGTGTATAAAGTAGTTTTTATAAATAAATATAAATGAGCTAGTAAAAAATAAAAATAAAAAAAGCAAAAAGAAATAAAATAAAAATAAAAAAGCTAGTAAAAAGAAATACTAATAAATGTTCCAGCTTAAGGTGAAGAAGAGATGCAGGCGTACGTCATTGGATGAAAATTTGGTACACGCCTTTGTGCAGCATGAGTCATCAATATTCTTAATATATATATATATAAACAAATAGTTTCTTATGTCCTTCATCTGCCTGCAGGCCAGTTTCAGCATGCTGACATAAGTGTGACAGTGGTAAAAGACCATCTGGATGGAGGCGCGCATCGAGCCAACAGGGAGGAGATATTAGCCAGGGGGATCCTGAGGTGGGGATCAGAGCACATGCCAGTCACCTTGCAAGACAAGACGCTGAAAGACTCGGTGAGAAAACGCCACACAGGAAAGTGCTGGGTGGTGTCCAAGGCAGAGATAAAGAGACTACTGGGTCATTCATACGAGAGCTACGTGGTGAATCATGTGTAATTCTAGCTGAGTCAGCTCGACCTCGGCGTCTCTCTGTTGCACAGCTCAGATCACAGCAGTCATCTTGGCATGGTTATCACACAAAGGAAAACTGGGAGCTCACTGGACTGAAATGACATGTCACCGGTTGCCGAAAGAGATTCTGTAAGGAGCGCAGGTGTGGTTACAAAACAGGAGAAGAGGGCGTGACAGACTGCAGTGAAAAATAAAAGTCAGGATGAAGATTTATGGTTGCACGAATATGGTGAATGTCTGAATGGTGCCTTTGTGCTTTCTCCATCACTGAATTTGAACTGAATTCAAGCTCTGTGTTCTGTATCTGTGACAAAGATGCAATGTTCTCTCGGTCGCATGGCAACTACAAAATGTCCATTTGTGCTGCGGCAGTTCGCGCTCACTCCAAAACATCTTGCATCCCAACTCAGCTCACAAGTTATTTATCAGATTATCCTTTTAGACCCATTTGTAATTATCATCATTCGGTAAGTTGTATTTTTTTAGTACAAGTGTATATAAAATATTATTGTATGTATGTGTAGATAACTAAACGTTACTCACCTCAGTGTCACAGTTGCATCTTCAAAAAAAATCCAGATCGGGGCCTTTCCAGGTTTGCCATGTGCTTTTTTATTTTTCTATCATTTCATTCATAGTTTAATTAATTTTATTTGTTACACAAGACATTAGGCATTGTTCACGTACTAGTGATCAAACAAGGACAGTAAGTTTTCTACTACTCAGCCTGAACTATTTCTTTTTGTCAATTTCAAGGGATGTTGTGAATGGAGGTTTTTAAAGGCCATACTGGATGGAAATTAAAACAGTACAACCACACATGAGACTTTTGTTTTCAATAAATAAAAGAGAGGGGACAGTATCAGATGCCGAGGAAGGGTGGTGGGGTACAATGGGCTTCAAATAGATACCTGTTCAAGGAGCAGTTTTCCAGTTTTATCAGATAACATGTTTCCAGGATGAAGACCACACATGATGTTGCATGACGTACAGTGTGAGACTGTTGGGAATACAAAGCTGTATAGGTTTAGATTCCAGCTCTGTGGCCGACTGTCGCTGTTTTCCTTCCATCAAAACCTGTTTCTTAGGAATGCTAATAATCATCTTAAATCGTGATGCACCACTGGAATGATCACTAAATAAGGTAAACATGACACAGCAAATAACAAACAAAAACAAATTTTCGGTGTGCATCACTTTTTTTTCGTCAGAACATGAACTAATAGCATAGCATATTCAGCATTTGACGTAAACCTTTCCACAATACGTCAGCAAAATTTAAATAAATAGATAGGGGTGTGCATCTCTCCACTATAAGACGATTCGATACGTATCTAGATACATGGGGTACGAAACGATTCAGGAAGGATACATTTTAAAAACAACCGATTCGATTCGGTTCGGTAGGATTTGATCCGATCCGATCCGATTCGGTAGGATTTGATCCGATCCGATCCGATTCGATCCGATTCGGTACGATTCAGTGCAATATGATGTAATCCGATGAGTCTGTGCAAATTCTCATTTGTCCAGGTCAAAGGCATCTCTAGGCAATTGAATCAGGTCAACTGGACTTGGTTTTTGTCTGTGAAGACGTTTCGCTCCTTATCCAAGTGGCTTCATCAGTTCGAGAGACTAGCAGCAAGTCTGACTAGCCCGCAGACACAGACAAAAACCAAGTCCAGTTGACCTGATTCAATTGCCTAGAGAGTAATCCGATATAGTTCCTTGTTTAAAGTAGACATTTTACATTATGAATGATCCAAAATCAATCCTAAAAATGTGATATTGTTTACCTTCATAGTGATAAGTTTAATAGAGTCTCGCGAGATTTTTGCGGGAAAGACAGAGAGAAAGAGAATAAGCAAGCGGGGCTTCCAGCTGTATTGCTGATATACCGTAAATTCCGGACTATAAGCCGCTACTTTTGTCACTTGCTTTGGACCCTGCGGTTTATACAACGAATTATGGATTTTTACAGCTAACGGTCACCAGGGGCGCACTATCATGGAAGCGCAGGAGCGAGACAGACAGCTCGCGACAGGTAAACGAGAGCAAAACAAACCAAGCAGTACGAGAGCTGCTTTTAAGTTAAAGGCGATCGATCTGGCTGACTTTTCTGGTACAGCAGGCTGGTTATTTTGATACAGTAAACGGCCGTGTTACTGCACCTTTACTGCGGTGTTGGCTGTTTTCGAAAAAGATGCTGGTTATTTTGTTGAGCAGCCGGGTTACTGCACTTTTGCTGCGGTGTTACAGGCAAGCACTATTACAAACAAATTAAATTTAGCCATTCAACGTTATTGCCTCGTCAAGCGTTGTAAGCTTTGTTTTTTCTTATACTGCACTACGCTAGGAGCGCACCGTTGTATTATTTGTGCACTGCACGAATGCTGTTTGTAAGATGATCGATCGATTGATTGAAAGATTTATTGTGTTTCTCAAATGTAAATAAATGGGACGCTTTGCGTTTCCAAACAGTCATTTCTGTCCCGACAATCCTCTCCGTGGTAGAAGAAACCCTTACGGTAATTAAACATTAAAACACCAGCGGTTTATATATATATGGAACAATCTGTAGTTTCCCCAAAATTTAGCTGGTGCGGCTTATATTCAGGTGCGCTTTATAGTCTGGAAATTACGGTAATAACCCCATTCATAACTTTGTAATCGGGCCATCGACCGGTTCGTGGTACATTTGGATCGGTCCAGGGGCTTGTGTATCGATGCACTCACATCTTTTAAATCAAAACCGATTTCCGATTCGTATCGGTAATTTGTTACATCCCTATAAATAGAGCATAAGACACATCAGCACCCCAAGCCTAACCTTGTTTAGAGTTGTTAAGAGATTGGTTGTGGGGGATAAAGGTAACTGTTTCGGCGCTTCAAAGGTAACGATCTGTTTGTTTCTGGGTTTGTAAAATGCCAAGCCGCAGATCAATCTGGTTGTAAGTGTGCACTGCAGCGATATGAGGGACCGTCTCCGCTCGGGTGTACAGTAACACTCCTGATTTACTAGGAAACAATATCCCTTCTATAGTACTCAGTCAGCTCTGCAGAGCTACATACGCCGTCAAAGTGAACTTTAAATGTTGTCAGCGAGCTTTGCCAATAACAGAGACACCAGTTTTGGCACAAGACTGACCTGCGACTGCCTGTTAGTTAAAACAAAGCAGTCAATTTATTCTGAAAGGGCCCAAACATTTGAATCTGACCCCAAGTTAAGGCTACAACCAAATAAAAGCATTTCGGTTCGTACTCACAGGGTGGCACTTGTAACTGTGGCTCCACCCTTTCGCTATGCTACAAAGTCTTGTTTTAAATGGTGGGAGTGTATCCAGCTTTCCGTTCTCTAACACCTACGGATTTTGTCCTAAGGGTAATGATTTATCTCAGTGACAAACACAAAGGTTGAAACAACCAAGACACAATCTGGTGCGTTCACTATGAGCCAAAATTTCAGTCTCTACTCTCTTCACTCAAAAGTGAAACTTTCCAAATGTCCAGTCCACAACATTCCCTGCATACATTCTTCTACCCAAAGCACACTTCCTCACATCCCAAGTTCTTCATCACTCCTTCCAGATCACAATCCTGCCTGAGCCTCTTCCGCTTCTGACATTCCCTTTATTTATTTTTTTTTATGTTCCCAACTTGAAGACCACAGTTTCAACCTCAGCTCTGTAAACTTCATAACTTCAGCCAGTGAAATGTGCACCGAATATATAGAAATAAAACTCTTCAATAATTTAAAATGTTAGAACGTAAACTATTTCAAATTCAAAACTGACATACACACACAACAGAGATAAACAAAGGAACTGTTGTTTTTTTGGGGGGGGAGAGGTTGGGGTGGGGTGACAGTTAATAGTCACTGGTTAGCTTGCCTGCTAGCACAGGGAACACAACAGCATTGCAAAGTGAGCACTATCAGTTGACAGAACAGCCCGTTTATATGTAACTTTTCATCACATTTGTTTGTTTTGTTTTTTTTGCCCAACCAACAGATTTTGCCAAAAGGAGCGGCGTCTATTGAAGTAACACAGGTAAAAGACCAAGTAAGAGAAAAGTGAAAGCAGGGTTGACAGGAGTGATGCGTGGAATGGTCCAGCCTTCATACCCGCAGTGTCATTTGAGTCTATGTACAATACTACTGTGTGTAAAAGATGCATGCATGTCCAGAAGATTCTACTCTACGCTGTTACAGGTCTCTCATGTCAGAGCTTGCGGTGCCATCAGTCCTCCACTCTTCCACCTAACCTCTGACATGAGGAGAAAGACGTTACAGAAAGAATGAAATGCTCTGAAAATCGCCAACAACAAGTAATAAATCCACCTCTAATGATAATAGTTAAGACATGGTTATACTGTAAATTCTACAATGGAATGAAAGACCATATCAACCCTGCTTTTCTGTGACAGAGAAAGGGAGTGTATTTGAAAAGCGTGTATGTGTGTGTTTGTGAGCGTTTATGTGTGTCGAGAGAGAGAGACGTAAGGAAAAGGAGGCAAACTGGCTGAAGACAGGCAGAGCCCAGACAATCCCCCCCCCCCCGCCGCCCCTCACACTTGTTTTTAAAGCACTGTTCAGGCAGCCTCGGCCCTCTACCGCAGGCTCTGCCGCTTCTTAGCCCTCTTTTTGCCCCCCCCTCCACCTCCTTTCCCGGCCCCGCCCTCTCTCGGATGCCCCCGCCCTCTACCGCTCACTGCTCATCCTCCCCAAACACGTCGTTCTGTTTGCGTTTCATGTTCTCAAAGTCAAAGTCGGTCCCGGTCATACGTTTGTAGATGTCCTTGATGTCGTTGCAAGTGGTCTCGAAGTGAGTGGTGGCATCGTAGGAACTTGAAGCAAAGACCTGGGAAAAATACAAGAACAAGAGTGAGAATCTACAGCTTCGCTAGCGGCTCTGTTAGGCTGCATTGGTGCTCAGACCGTGTTCAGACCTGGGTGATCTGATCACAGGTGGTCAGCTCAAAGCACCCAAGATGCATTTAGGACACATTCACTTAGACCACATTTAGAGGTGGTCTGGGTCACTGGCCACATTGATAGACCACCTACTGACAACCAATTTTTTTTTCATTTATCCCTCGTGTTGTGTTGCCATTGAACACGCAACTTTTGACCTCCCAGGTCAAAACTGTCGCGGCCTGCACCGTAAGTGTTGTCTGTCCATTAGTAGGGAGAAACTTTCCAAGTATTTTGTCCCAGTAGCTGTTAACTAACTAGATAATTAAATCCAAACTAGAATGAACCAATGAAATGACTTAATATCAGTAAGCAGCTGTGCTATTCCCTCATGAAAAATGATTGAGCATAATGTTAACTAGCCATGTGTTCATGTTGACATATGCAAAGTTGCCATATGGAAGGGGTTTTCTCCAGGTGCTCCGGCTTCCGCCCACAGTCCAAAGACATGCTTGTCAGGTTAATAGGTGATTTGTCTCTTTGAGTTGACCTTGTGCTTCCACATTTTATAGCCATGTGCATGCACAAACACTGTGCATAGTACTGAAACAGTGGTGGATTCATTGTTTTGACACAGGAGATGTTGGCAAAATGTTCTGCTGTGCAACAAAGCACAAAACTAAGATGCGATCCCAAGTGGTCAGTCGCTAGGTGTGAGCATATGTACTTAAAGGTGGCCCATTGTGATCGGAATTAATAAAGTCACTTTTAGGAAACCTTTAGTATCTGCAGTATATTTTACAACCAATCTAATAACTGACAAAATATTTCACTCTGAAATAAAAATATCAAGTATGGGAACCATAAAGGTCCACCAAAAAGATTGTTAGTTACTTACCTGACTCTCAGTGCCATCATCTGTGGGCTCATAAAGGTCACTAATAGCCACAAACCTGTTAAAAACAACAACTTAATCAAACATTGAATTTTTTCATCGTATCATCTGCACACCTTGTCCAATGGTTTTCTGCTTTGTTAAATTATAATACGTTACGTTAAATGATGGCACAGAAATCAGTAGAAGTAAATGCGGCACTGACTTTTGGTCGATGGGTTCCAGCAGCTCGAGGGCCGGCTCGATCTCAGCCTCAGGCTCACTGGTTTCCACTGTGGTGCTGACGATAGCAATGTACTTCCCCTGGGCTGCCACGTTGTGAGCATAGGAGATCATGCACACATAGATGTCTGGAGAAAATGGTTAAGAGGAGGAGAAAGTTTAATCAGAGTTACCCTAAAACTGCATTAATGATTATTTTTTTTTGGCCATTCGTGGGCAGTGGAAACAAGCTGTATGATTCTTTAATGTCATTTAAATAATTCTGATCAGGGATTCCAGCTTAAATGCTAAATAAAATGATCTGTGATATTTACATGGACCAACATACTGATCAGAAGAGAACTTTTTTGATAGGTGCAAAGTGGTTCTGGCCGCTGTTGAGCATCACACCTCTGGAGATAGAACATTTCCCAGCTTTACTGACAGCACTGGATTATTATTCAATGGAAGAAGACGACCAATGCTGCCCTCATCTGTTCTGGCCTTGTTCATCCTTTCAAACACTCCTTTTATGACCAGTTTTCATCTACCTCCATGTTTCTGTCCTTCCTAGAAACTCATCACATCATCTGATGTTTACCCCACATGCACCAAACATGCTCAGAAAGAATATATTTATTTATTATTCTCCAACCAGAGAGAAACAGTCTGATCATGCTGTCCATACATGCTTATTGTGTGTGAATAAAAAATCATGTTCTGTTCTGTTCAGATTAAAGCAGTTAGATGTGTTATTTTCATTCTGATTATTAATGGTGTACCAGTGTCCATGTGAACACAACCATTGAAATTTATGTAAACAGCTGCCTGTTTACACAGGTGATACGTTCACAGTAGCATTCATCCAGAATCATGTTTCTGACACATATCCACTATTAACAATAATTTAGATCGTTTTTTGTTTCCATAACTCCAGAGGGAAATGACTGTCTCTTGAGTTTTAGTAATTGACTTTGCCTATATTCCATTTCTTGCTGAGCAGGAAGAATGACGTGAGCTTTAAGAGCTTTTCTTAATTCAACAGCTGCATGCTTTCTGAAGCAGTTCAGAGACATGACCTAAACAATGAGCTGGAAGCAGCTAAAAGGAGGAAAGACAAAGACTGTGTTCAGCATTAAGAGTTAAAACAATGCTAGTGTGCAACAATTCACAGTAGAATCTCATTTTAAATGATAAGCTATTTTTCAGTTAGTTTATTTTGATATACAAGGGACTCCATTTGTCACGTTTCTCTGAAAGGCTAAAATGTAGAAATATGCAATAATTAATCTATTTTATTAAGAATAATCCTTTTAATCGGCATGGCTTGAAATCATATCAGTTACATTTACTATAATATATAACATAATAAAATGTTTCATATATCTTTTTGTTATTGTTCAATTTCCTATAAACTGAATTCTGCCCAAGCCTCTATGACACATGTGTCAAACTGATCCGTGAAAGGGCCACTGTGGCTGCAGGTTTTCATTCTAACCATGCAGCAGCACACCTGACTTGGCTTAATCAATCAACTGAACTGCCTTCTCACAGTCATTTCAGGTGTCCTCTTGCTTGATTGGAACAAAAACTTGCCAGCCACACCCACTGCATGGGTGCTGCATGGTTGGAATGAAAACCTGCAGCCACAGTGGCCCTTTCACGGATCAGTTTGACACCCCTGCTCTATGATGATGCTCACCTGAGTTACGGTTGACCTGATTCTGAGGAATGATGATCTGGCAGGAGTTGGCATCATTAGTGTTTTTGATGGGGTGGCTGAGGATGCAGATCACACGGATCACCTGACCAGCCTTACGGACGCGGTCCGGGATGTAACTGGGGTCGCAGATGAGCTGCTTACAGCGAGCCACCTGCAGTGGGAACGAGACAGTCAGGTACATGCAGCGTGTAATTCTTAACCTCTCCTCTCCTCAGCATAAGCCGTACCTCGCCCTCAGACTTGACTCCGATCACATGGCCTCCTTCCATCACTATCTCTTCCACTGGTTTGTTCAGCATGTAGGTTCCTCCATAGATTGCACTCAACCTAAGATAGCCAGTGAGTAAGAGCTGTTAAACCATGGATTGGTCTTAAGCTTCTGTATTTACCAAAGTTAAAGCCAGCATACACTCACTTGCCAGTTCATTAGGTACACTAGTGAAAACCAATGCATTCTATCTCATCATTATTCAACATTTGTTTAAATAACAAATCAATAGTTGTTGATTCAAGGCTGTGGTTTGTAGTACTATTGAATTGTATTGTGTTATGGTGAATCTAGTTTAACAGCATCACAAACTACATCCTCCAAAACGATCCGATGAATTACCACCTTTCTGATGCTGTTTCAATATAAATTGAACATTAGAACAGTCATGAAGAGAGATTTAGTGCAGGACTGTTACACAAGATTGCATTTGTTTTCACTAATGTACCTAACACGTTGGAAGTGAATGTCCAGTCCATCATAATCAGCATTGAAATGTTATTAAAATACCTGGCAAATCCTTGAGGCAGCTCACCCAGACCATACAGGGGGTAGAGGTAGGGGCTCTTTCCATATCGTGCCAGCGACTCACTGTAGAGTTTAATACGATTGATCGTATCCAAACAGGGAACATCAAGATAGCTGAAAGTGAAGAGGAAAGAGGGGAAGGAAATCAGATGATGTTAGTCTCCACAAATGTTTGTAGTAAGTAAATAACTGAATGATTTATTTCGTCTTCGTAAGAATAGATACTGATCAGTAAGTACAAGCAGATGCAACATTATGTTGTTGTTCTTACTCATCTGTCCTGTAGAGGGCCAGGGCGTGGCCAGTGAAGTCAATGACATCCTGGCCGAGGTCAAACTTCTTGTAAACGTCCCTCATTGTTGTGGTTTTGGGGTCCACGCCCTCAAACGTCTTGGGGTCATTCTCGTCGAAATTGGCCACGAAGACTAAAAACTTCCGGAACCTTCGCTTCTCAAACATTCCCATGAGATCTGGAAAATTCGAGCAAAGGTTTCATGTTGAAATACTGCCACGACAACCTTACAGAGAGCAAGGAGGCATAGTCAGGAGGCTTACTTGAAGCTAGCGCCTCAGTCTCGGTTGACGGCACCTTGTAGATCTTTCCTCCTTTGTAGACGAAGCTTCCCTCAACTACTTTAAAGTCCAGGTACCGTGTCACTTCTGTGTATAGCAGCATCTTCACAAGCTGACCTGAAATCACGCGTACAAACACATGCTACATCTGATTACTTGTGGTCGACCTTTAATGATCAAACATTCTGCCTTGATAGAATCAAGATGGAGCAAGACACTTGAAGAATCTGATTCTTTTAACTTGATTTAATTATCATTTACTGATCTTACAATGAGAGTTTAATGGAATAATTTCCTTATGTACACCTAGCTTGTAATCCGATACTGACCGTTAGCCATGAGAAACTTGGGGATGAGGTCAACGTTCCAGTCCCTCCCTCTGCCCATGGACTCAGGTGGGCTATCTGGGAGACTGAAGCGCTTGTACAGCTGCAGGAAGAGAGAAACACTGACATCAAATTTCACAGAAACTGCAGCATTACGAAGCGGAAGGGCGCAAATGAAGATGGCGAAACAGCGACAGATGGCACCAGAAGTAAAACGAGATAGACTGAGGGACATAAAATATATATTGATTGGTTTTATAGATCCCAGGGGCCATGTACCTCCTCCAGGGGTGTAATGGAAGAGCTCTCCCCACCATAGTACGGGTTCCTGTCCATGTGCAGAACCTTCTTCCCATTCACGGACATGATCCCGGACAGAATGCATTCCTGCATAAAACAAGATAAATACCAGACATCAATAACATGAGCTCAAATGAATAATGGAAGCCCATGGAATGAAAGGAAGGAGTATCTCATTATGAAAGCGATTCAGCTAAATATATTATTTATATCAAATAGAGATAAATACACATATTTCCAAACTGTTAAACTCACAAGTGTTATTTTGTGACAAGTGCTTGGCCATCTAAGTTTTTAATATCATAAAACATAAACGTGTTGCATTGGGGCTGGAGAAACTGAATGTACATGCTAGTTTAGAGGTTTTGACAGGAGGCTTCAGGGAACAGAAGTAATGCGCATGCGTGAATGGATGGTTTCACCCTTGTCGCCACTATAATAATAATAATAATAAACACAAAAACAATAATAATATTAATAATAATATGGAATTGTATCCCATAAAAAAAAACGTTTTTGGTTATGCATTGACAAAGAGAAATTTGACACCATTTAATAAACTACCAAAATGTCGGCTTTTACGCATATGCAAGCAAGATTATCACATAAACTGTACCAGGCGTATTTATTCTCCTCTGGGTGCGATAAGTGAAAGTAACTGCGGCGACAGCAGCAGCACTGAAAGGCTCAGTCATTTAATAAACCCGTGCTCAGGCCTGCGCCAACCTCAGGATGCAGGCCTGTCTATGCAAAGAGGACCGTGACACGCTGTGGTGGGGTTACGCCTAAAAGATGCTGCTGGGTGTAACACAACACTGAGCCGGCTGTGAGGCTGGAGAATTGAATAACTCCTTGAGTACTGTCTGCGTCGCGAGATGCACGAGTAATTTAGCGACATTTTTTTAAAATCTGTAACTTAATTGTCTCATATCACAAGCGCACCGCGATGCAGGAGGCTTTCATTCCAGGGCGAGAATAGAGGATCAGAAGATAGAGGGCCAAAATAAATAAAACCCCTTCATATTAGACAAAATCATTCTGCTTTGTTTCTGAGCAGACCAAACGAAGCTTGACTACTCACTGTGAGTCCGGTGCCCAAAACGATCACATCATATTCCTCATCCATGTTGTATCACCGCCTCTCCCGTCTCGCCCTCTTTTTTTGTGCCTTGAGAAATGAAGGGTATTGGAGGAAAGAGTCCACAAACCGGGATGTTGGTTCCCTTTCTCAGACCGAACTGCTTTAAATGGCTCTTCAAAAGTTGAATATTATTTATGAATCATTAGGCATTAATGACCAATGGAATAAACTGTCCACACTGTCACCGGCGAGGACGACCAAAGATGGCCCTGATGGTGGAGCACTCTGGAACAATGTCACTGCGCGTCGGCAAATAGTGCGCATCCTCCTTCTCCCTCTTCCCATTTAGCCACACAATGGACTCAAACTGGGGTCTGGAACAGGAAACGCCGCTCTGAGTCGGCTTTGTTGAGCAGTTATAACACACATTGTGCGTTTGGCTGCAGAGGTTATCTTGCATTTTAGCCGCTGTTTTGCCATTTTGAATACATTTTGTCCAAGTGTGTGTGTGTGTGTGTGTGTGTGTGTGTTCTCTATTTTCTCTTCTATCTTTCCTTCCCAGTTGTAGGCGCAGCACTGCGTTGTGAAGGCAGTGGTATCCCTCCGCCGCCACAGCTGTGTGGATGGGAGTTACTTTCAATGACTGAGCGCACGCAGGCCTTTTCAGTACAAAATAGTTTGTCTTGTATTGTTTTTATTTTGTTTATTCATATTTTGCATTGTTTATTGTAGTAGTATATATGGATAATGGGACATAATGACAGGAGTAGTGAAATGCTAACATATCATGGGGTATCAGCACCATGGACAGTTGCCAGGTAAAACTATAGGCATACAGTTAAAATACATTAAACGCAAAAAAATGCTTGTTTGGGGGACTATCAGCATTTCGAGAACTTCATTTTAACTGAACAAAATGTTCTTCTAAGTGCTCCTAATGCATTAGATTTAGCCATATATCTAACATAAGAAGGTCCTGACAGTAGTTTGTTGAGAAGCTGAGAGAAGGTGAACTATTCTGTAGGTTTTTAATGCGACCAGAAGAGAAATAAAGTGATTCAAAGCTGCATCCAGTCGGGGTGTTGGATGTGATGAAAGCAGCTGTGGGCAGGGCAGGCTGAATGAAAGAAGAAGCAGGAAGTTCTTTCTTTGCACGAGGCACATGACTGTCAGCTGGTTTGAGTCACGTGAGCAGACTGGAGGAGCTAAACGGAAATGGCTCGACCGAGTTGCAGCAGTAGTTTAAGATCAATGGCCTTTCTTGCCTTTTTCGTCGTTTTTTTCGCGTCAGCGAGCGCCACTGCTCAAGTGCCACTTCTTATGTGGTCCAGTGACAGGTAATAATTACTGTATTTATCAAGTTATAGTCACTTTAAGAGTCAACGCTCGCTGACTGACTGGCTTGCATGCTAATGCTAACACTTGTTGCTAACAGTTTCCACTTACACTTACTACTCATAGCTAACCTTGCTAAATTCCATATGTTAACGTCTACTTGTTTTTCTTTTGTTTGTTTGTTTTGATCTGTTTTTGTTTTTTACTTAGGACGAGTATAGAGTTGTATAGTTTTATCTCTGAAACGCAACTTTAATCGATATCACAAATATTCTTAAACAAACCACTGAAGTACCGAGTTAGCCTCTTTGATCTGGGTGGATTCGCCAACTTGCCTGCTGTCTGTAGTACCAGCAGACATGTTCTTTAATACGCATATTGTGTGACTGTCCATGTCCTAAAAAAGATCTAGGCAGCTGCCGTGACTCGTTAAGCTTAACATCTGTTAATGGTCCGTCAGTGGCACCTTTAAACTGCACTACAGTTATTGCACAAACGCATTTAGCCTACAGTCCATGAAGCTGAGGAGCCACACATCCTTAACATGGAAAACACAGGCTTCAGAGAGGGACAACAGGCCCCCCACACAGAAGGAAAATGTGGAACTATACTATTGTAATATGTGGTTTGGACAGAGGAAGTTGAGGGTTGTGCTAATCCAGCATAGTTTTATGTGACATAAGAGCTAAACCAAAGCGAAACAAAGGTTGCTCCAGGATAAGAGCAACTGGCCTGTATTTGTTGTATGGAAACATTTGGCATTACTGTACTTATGCCAACATTATTCTTTTGCAAATGTAAATGAGAAATATAAATATATTTCAGAATGTTGAAATGTCAAAAATGTGTTGAAGCAGTGGACATACTAAAACTTACCTATGGTCTGTGTTTAGACTACCACCACTGGCCTCACCTACAGCTGGTCACATAACATCCAATGACCAGTTGTCTGCCTACCTCACCTCAGCCTTTGGTTCTGGCTCCCACACTGTGCTGTTGTTCCTACAGGACAAGGTCAGTACCTAACACATGAAAACTACATGTTTACACTGTATGTGCCTTCTGAGTATCCATCAATTAGAAAGGTTCTTCTTAGATTTGCGACTTGCGTAAAATGGGGTAGTACTGACTCATGTGTAGCTGCACTGCAGTCCCATGTGACACTGTAACAGTCTTCTCATTCTGGTGTGACTATGAGGCTTGGCATTACTTCCCATTTAGCAGTTCCTTGATAGCACATTGTTCAGGTCTTTTCTCTGGTGAATGGTCATTGTTGTGGTCAATAATTGGGACTGATTAATGTTTTAATTGTTTTGCAGTGTTTGTGCTTTCTAGATATGAATATTTTATTGCTCTGTTTATCTGTGTTCAGCTGAGCAAAGATGACTTCACGGTCTACGGTGGAGTGTTTGGAAACCATCAAGATAGCGTCTTTAAAAACCTTGAGGTAGGTTTTATGAGTTACCCATACGTTCAAAATGAGATGGATTTGGTCAGAGAAACAATAAATCATTTATTTTCTACGGACTTCTTTTCAGGCTGCACAGCAGTCTTCTTCCTCGTCAGTGACACTTCCTGCCTTGGAGTGGTCAGGCTCCTCTGCCATCCTTGCTTTCCTGCAGGACAAGCTTGGGGTTTCGCCTCTGCTTGTAGACGCAGACACTCTGTCACATCTGAGCATCAACGCATCTGTCAGCAATCTGCTGCTCATCAATCTTCCTTACTGCAGCGGGTGAGATGTTCTGTGCTCTTCAAATGTATCGGGTTATCTGTTTTCTCTCAGTTTCGACATGCTTACTCAGAGTTCCTTTTCAATAGTTTTTTTTTTTTTCTTTTTTTAGCTCACCGAAGTCCTGCAGTGAAGTCCTACACAGCAATGGTATGTTTCAACCATCAAGCTGTGTAGTTGTGAGTCAGTTTTTGACATGTATTGTCTGTAACTCAAATTCATATTTGTGTCAACAGATGAGATTATCGGAGAAGTTATGAGTATCATAAAGGCCAAAAATGTGCCATACACTGCAATATACACAGGGCTCCAGCCATCACGGGTAATATATCATCATTAATCACATCTCCATGCAGTTCAAATGCACTCTGGTTGTTTGACTTCATGGTATCGAGGACATGAAGCATTTTGGCTTTGTTGCAGATGATTGCTGAAACATCAATGTCTAACCAGCCGGTGGGCCGCACCTTGCTACAAACGGTTGCACCTGATATCAATCCGCCCATCATGTTTAATCAGTCAGGCGGTCCTTGCATAATGCTGTGGGCTCAGAATCTCAATGTCAGCCTCTCAACCTCTTTACCATGGACTGACCTTCGTACACAAACTCCAACCTTGACAGGATCCATGTGCAACAACACAAACTCCCTGTAAGCTGGTCTTTCATTCATTCATTAAAATGTTTTTTTTTTTTTTTTTAATTCTGAAAGGATTTTGTTGTGTTTAAAAGAAAGAAGTAATTTAAATGTCTTTTCCCACTCTAGGCTTGTCCTCAACTATGAAGCATTTACACTGAGGTAAGGCAATAAGTCGTTTATTTAAAGGAAAAGTTGGTTAGATTTCTAAAGAATGTCACCGTATCTGCAAAAAAAGTACAAGAACTAGTCTTCACCATGATTTGTACACTTATGTGTGAATACAGGTTAAACACATGAGATATAATGGGCTAATAATTCATTTTTAGAGGTGTCATTGGATGGGGGTGTGGACTTTTTGTTTACCTTTGAAGAGAGCTGGGCTAGGTGTTGACACTTCTGTCTGGTCTTGCTGTTTATGTACGTTAACTGTCTGCGTGTAGCTTCATGTTTAATGATGACAATACTGATATTCACCGCTCAATGTTGGTAAGACAGTAAAAGTACATTTCCCAAAATGCGAACCATTTCTTTAAACTTTTCACAACTTGACCTCAAATTCCATGCGCTATCTATAAGCCATGCATACAGGGTTTTTTTTCACTCATATGTTTTCATTAAATACTGAGCACCTTCTTTTGTTGTTCTCCAGTTTTGCCATGTCTCAGCAGTTCTATCCTGTGTCTGCACGAAACTGGTCCACCCTCGACTTTGTGCAGCTGCAGACAAACGGTCAAACTGAGACTTTCTCTGGGAATCGCAGCATCTATGCTCCCGCAGAATACTCCTTCCACTGCCAGTCTGTCACCAACTTCCAAGACCCCCTGCTTGTCTCTGCCAACACCAACCAAAACTCATCTCAGTGGAGGCTCAATTTTGTCGACTTCCAGGTACAATTTTAGTGCTTTATTCTCCAGTCTGCAACTGCAAGTACATGTTAAATAAGTGGTTTATTGAGTGACGTATTATTTTGTGATACAGATTCAGGGATTTGGTTTGGCCAACGGAACAGATTTCTCCTATGCCAGTGACTGTGCAAGCTTCTTCACCCAAGCAATTTGGATGGGACTGCTGACTGCATTGCTCATGCTGCTAATTTTGGTGTACGGTCTGCACATGATCATGCAGGTCAACACCATGGATCGATTCGATGACCCTAAAGGTCCATCGATTTCAGTGCCTCAGTCAGACTGAAGCACTCCTCACACACACAGTCCTCCGTCTGTCAGGGTTTTTGTATGTTTGGGCCTTTTTTTTTTTTTCTTTGAACACATTTTCCTCTGACTCTTCCTCTGAGATGCTCTCCTGTGGTTTTCTTTCCTGAGTCCTTCCATAGCTGTTTTGGGATAATGTTATTTTGTATGGCACATTCCATTTCGTCTCTCCATAGTGCCAAAATGTATGCACCTTTTATATGAATAGATTTTGAGTTTATGTTCTAAAAAGGTATTTTTGTGCCACTATTGGGTGACTACAGCTGATACTTTCTCTAAATTAATTTGCACTCTCACCAGGGGATGCCTTAGTTGCCAATATGAATGTGATCGCTGAATGCTGTAGGACCGTTCCAGACCTCAGTTCATATTTTATTTTTCGCAATTTAACTGTAATTTAAGGACTACTGGTAAAAACACACACAAAAAAAAACAAAGTGCCTGTGTATAAAAGATCATTTGTGGTGTGTTCAGAAGTATTTTGGAGTTGCCTTACAGAAGTATGCTGATACTCAAGGGTTTAAATCACACATGTAAACCTGTAAACCAGTGTTTCTGGACAATTAATTTATTTGTATAAAAAATTGTCTCTGCTCAACCTTCCTTTTAAGGTTACTCCTAGCTTCATTGTTATCAGCTAATTTAATGACAGTGCCTTGGTTGTGCTTTTATAAACCACACTAATGTGTAGTTGCCAATATGTACTGTACAGTACACAGTCATTAATTGCAAATAAAGAAATCAAACTATCTATAAATTGTGATTTGCTAAATTAATTATCGAATAATTTGCTGGGTTGAATTTGTTGAATGACCAATAAAGCTTAACCCTGTATTTCAAATTGTACCGAAACTGTCCGACACCCAAAATCATTCAGTTTGTCTACTATTTTCTTACAGTGAACCTATCAGTCTCTTCACCTGACACGGTTATGCTTTTCGGTTGCTATAGTAACATTAAATCAACACGTCAACTGTCGCGGCAGTTCTAAACGAAGCTAACTGAGCAAGCTTTTCGTTCCCTTTCAGTTTCCGTGACTTCATAAGCTAGAAGGTTGTTTCCAAAATGTCTGCAGTTTCTGTTCAGAGAGTATTCTTTGGCAGCACTCAGGAGAGGAGACTGTTTCCTCTCCATTACGCGCCAGACCGTCTGGGAAACCAAATGTCGCGACAGAAAGAGCCACGTCTCGGACCCGGGTCCTATGACAACCACAAGGTTTGTGTCTTAATACCAAGCTAGACTTGGATGGACTAAGTTATACGTCTTTTTTTTTTATGCAGAATAAATGTTTATAACGTTGCCGTGGTTCATAATTTATTTGGCGTGTTGTTGACCTTCATTTGAGTTATGAGACCCACCTTTCCATTCCTTTCGCAGTTTGGCACCATACTTTATGACATAGAGAAGACCCCTGGCAGTAAGAGAGGATACTGTCTCTCTGCGAGGACTGCCACACGCTTTCCACCTTTTAATAAGGTACATGTTACACAATTACAACACTGGCGCCACCTGCTCCATCATCACTTGTATGTGGACATTGTCCGGAGATTATGAGTAAAACCAGAATGATTTTCTAAAATGATTTTAATTTGCCATCTGCCATCCTCACCCCACCAAACTGCCTAGTGTGATTTGGTTCTGGTTATCCATTCCTAACAACTGTTAAGATATATAGGATATATAATTGCATTGCATATATATATATATATATATATATATATCATTATACAGTATTATTACTGGCACAATAACAGGCAAATGGCATTTAAATATTGTTGCAGAATGAGGATGAGCCAGTGGAACTTACATGAGCCAACCTGACTATACATGGAATTGATTTCCTTTACAAAATAGGAAAAAAATCACAGGAGATTAGGAGCAGATATAACTGTGACAAGTGATGGATGAAAATGTACTCTACTGATGGGATTGAGGTCTATGTCTAGACACAGTTATTGTCAGGAGGAAGGGACAAACCTGGTGCAGGGAGACAGTGTTATTTTTGGAGCAGAAAGTACTGTATTTTTTGGCTAAGGGCTGCGTCCAGCCTCATATGTTAATGAAGCTCCAAACACTATAAAACCTGATGCACGACACCAAGAAATTTGTCTGAAATCGTATGGCTCCCAGAATCAGACTCAAGTTTGTATCTTTTTGAAGAATAAACCTTTGAATTCTCCAGTGATTCTTTTTGACTCTGAAGATATTCTTGATTACCAGTAGACTCCAAGAGGTTCATGCTACTATCTGGCCCAGGCCTGAGCCTAGATTTTTTTCTTCGACAATGTATATGGCAAGACGTTCTAACACCTGTTCCAGCTAAATATCTGTAATTATATTCAGGATAAAATGCATTTGGACTATTCAAAATTATAATTTAACAGATCGGAATTCTGCTTATTAGCATTAGTATTTGTTTATTTTGTTTATTTTTGTGCTCTGATTATTAAGATATACCATGTAACATAAATAACAGTGATATAACTATTATGATCAGTTTTCTTCCTATGTTCTCTTGTTTATCCTTATAACAGTGACTTTATGAGCTTGCTGTATACACACACTTGTTCTACAGTTAATACTTTGAATGTTAGCTTTCAGTTCTTTAATTTTTTGTTTTTTAATCAATCTCTCATATCATACATCGCCTGTAAGTATCATATTGATTTATCAGCTTGTTTCTCCTACTCTCCTCCCATCCTCTCCTCCTTTCTTTTCTGTCTTTATCGGGTCGGCCTCAAGCAGATGGGTCCCTCCATGTGAGCTGGGTTCTGCTCAAGGTTTCTTCCTGTTAAAAGGGAGTTGTTCTTTCAGCCGTCACCTTAGCGCTTGCTCTGGGGGTTTCAGGCTCTCTCTAGTGTAATTTCCATGGGTACTGACGCTATATAAATAAAACTGAATTGTGCAATTATAGCTGTTCATGAGCTTAAAGGATTACTCCGCTCACAAATAAAGTTAATTATTTGTCATGTACAACTCTTCTGTGGCTGAAGAAAAACACACAATTTGGATTTCTTTTGCCAAGACAATTTTTATGTTGTGCTTGACTCATACCTAATTTTTGTTCTTGCAGTTGGGCAGGGATACTTCTTGCTGCCACCTTAACTTGCTGTCTTCATTATCTCCATCAGAAAACACAGACCCCTTCACCGCAGCAGTACCAGCAGGATCAGTGTGCGTCCAAAATCCCAGCGCCCAGCAAAACACCTTTCAGCTCAACCACTCAGAGGTTCAGTAGCATCCAGTGCACAGCTGAGAGGAATCCAGGGTGAGGCAAAGACACACAGCTGATGTGCAACAGTGTTGAAATGAGCTGACCAATGTTATTCTGTGACACAGTCCAGGGACGTACGCTCACGATGCAGCGATAAACAGGAAAGTGAGCTGGCCGATGTGCTTCGGGAGCCCAGACTGGTCCCGACTGCCTCAGCTGGAGAAGAAGTCACTTAGGGTGAAGGTGAGTGAAGGAAGTCCATAAATTAAATGCCCTAGTTGTAAAACAAACTGAAGGACAGCCACTTTAAACAGTTTAAAACCAGTGGTGGTACCAGATTTATAAAATATAGGTGTGTCCAGTAGATGCTGAAAAAAAAAGAGATTAAACTCTTGAGTACTTTAACAACAGCATCAAAAGGCAGCTCAATGCTGTCACGAGCTCAGTATTATAAAGGAGTAGTTCAACATTTTGGGAAATGTAGCCAAGTAGCTTAACATGAGGAGTAGAAACAGCTAACCTAACCCCAACCAGGTCCATCTATTAGCATCTCTAAACCCAGCTAAACACATTCTAAATCATTTATTTAATCCATACAACCAAGTAAATTGCAAAATTGACAAAATAGGTTGTCAGCTGGTCTATTTTATGTCTTTGACTTTTGAATGTCAGATTTGATGCTACAGACATCATCGTGCCATTTTATCACCATGTATATCACAAACTGGTTACCAAATCCATACAGATATTCTGAATAGGATTAGGATTAATTTAAAGATAATAAAGATGTTTATTTCAGCTCATTTAAAAGGTGTATTTAACTGAAAGTATGACTTGTCTGAATTCTACTGTCACTGGTCTGTCATTTCTTTTTCTTCAGCTAAGCAGTGAAAAGGACTTCATCAAGCAGAGGAACAGACTGGCCTACTTGAGTTTGTATTATTAACTCTAGAGCTGATGGATAAATGACTCTTTCTTGACTCTTCCTACTAACTAAAGTACAGCAAAAACTATTCAGATGTGCCTGACAAAAAGGGTTCAGAAGAAAAGTTTGATAAATCAGTTTTTTAAAAAAAAAAAAAAGAGAGACACGTTGTTTAATTCACAGAATAAATGGATTTGTGTATGTTCTGAATGTTACACAATGATGTTGGTTATAAAATGATGTCACATAAATTCTGAACAAATTGAGTGCTTGCTGAAAAAGTAACAGGACAAAAACACAGTCATGTTCAACAGAAGTCGAAGTCAACAGCAGTACTGTTCCTATAGAGGAAAAACAGCCAAAGTCCCTGATCACGCAACGGCAGGCCACCCCTCTCTGGGGAGTGAGCCACTGGCTGGACTGCTGAGAGCACCGACCACTGGGGCAAATGTTAGTCTGTTGATTCAGGTGGGTCCTGACTCATTTCTTCCTCCTAACTTTGGGTTTCTTGACCGGCCGGAGGTACGGGTTGTCGATCACATTGTCCTCGTTGACTTTGGCGGATGGAACGACGCCGCTGGGAGGGAGCATGGAGTTCTCTTTGTCCGCTCCTGGATCGTCCTGAAATATGGAGACAGGGTTAGGTGATTATGTCTGTGAAGGTAGTCAGTCATCCAGGTCATGGTACATCTAAAACAAAGACAACTCCACTTGATTATGGTTTTTTCAAGACATCACCACTCATTTATATGTCTTCTGCTGAAGTCTTGTCTTCATCTGAAGAACAACTATTACTACTTGTAAAACGACCTATGACTAATACCAACAACCACCTGCATCTAATACTAACTACATCCTGTACTATGACTACCACATCTACTGTCTTCTACTACAAACTACTAATTACGTCGTCTCCTTCTACTACTTCTTGTATTACTAATACTAAAAACTCCCAGCACCTCTACGTCTACTAGCAATACCACCTGCTACTAATACAAACTACATTTACTACACCTACCAGTTCTACTATGTATTCACCACTAGTACTTCACTTACTACATATAATACTAACTACTCCTATCTACCCCTCCTTCTTCTACCTCCTACTACCAATACTTACTACTGATAACTACATCCTTTACTACAACTTTAATAATTCTAGCTGTAGTAATTCTAGAATCACCTACTACTAACACCTCTACCCACTACTTCTAACAACAATGTCTTCTCCTGCTACTAACTACGTCCTTCTTAGCTACTACTTCTACCACTTCTACTACTACCCACTAATACTAACTGGTACTACAACTAATTACCACTTATTCTTGTACTATTACCAACACTACTTCTACTAGCACTTCTTCTTGTACTACAACAACTACTATTTCTATAGCATTGGAGAACCAATGACGACAACAACGATTTTTAGCACGTTAGCTTGTGTGTTCCTGACCTGATGACTGTCACATGTACAAAGACAAAGGCTCCAATCTTGTGCAACTGTTATAGCTAAATACTAGCTACTGTATGTGTGACGTGGAAATGCTGTTTTTCTGGTAATAAAATGGATCAAGCTTCCTAGTGTGTTTATCTCTGGTAACAGTAAGAAGATATACAAATAAAACAGTGTTTCTGTGTAGTTGGCATCATGCCTCTTCCACTTAAGTACACTTTTAAGAAAAATTGTTTAGCTAAAATAATACTACATAGTACAGGTTATATTGCTGATTCTCCAAATGTGTTTGAAGTAAAATTTAATTACTGGTGAGATATACTGGAGGAAACTGTGATAAATTCTCAGGGAGTAATAAATCCAAACTACATGCAAAACAACTGATAAATCATGTCAATGTTTTCTATTTACTGGCTTCATTTTATAATTTACAATCCTCAGAACGTATAACCAGTACAAAGACATCAGAAACAAGATTCCAGCTGTGAAGACTTACAGTTATGATGTTCCCTGCTGTGTTCTCGCTGTCGGTTTGATCGTCCTGCTCTGAAGAGTCTGTCTCCTCCAGAGCCTGCAGTTCCAGCTCTGAAGGCAGGAGGGCGCTGAGGTATGGGATGGTGCTTGGCCGGGCTGCGATCACTGACGACAGAGTCACAGAACAAATACAGTAACATACATCAGCAACATCAGTTTGAATACATTACAGCAAGCTTGGCCGGGATCACTCACATGGGAAGGCAGTGATGTCGTCTTTGAAGAGGCTCTGAGTCTCTCCGGTCTTGGCCATGAAGCGTGTGAGGGCTCGCTCCACATCCCTCCTCTGAGTCGCTGCCTTCTCTCTCACCACTTGGTAGTCTGACACAGGCTCTCTGAACGTCTGCAGGAAGGAGCACACTTCACTGGGTTACTCTTCAACTCTTACAGTTGTACCAAAGGGAAAATAATTTCAGTTTTTTTAAAGGTTCCCTCTATAAAGAAGGAGGAAACGTTGAGACTCACGGGTGTTCTGATGTAAGTGTGAGGGTCAGGGAAGTCTGGGAAGTGGCTGGGGATGTGAGCAGGATGCATGCGTTTCTGCCCGGCTGACAGCGCTTTAGGAGTCACGGGCGCATTCGTCACTGGTGCTGAAATTCAAAGACATGTCACATGTGAAACCAGATACGGTCTACAAGTTCATCATTAACTGAAGGTAGTTTCAGTTATCATGTAATCTAAAAATGTCAGCTTCATAATCCATAATTAATCTTTTCTACAGTATTCACATTTATTTACCATTTTGTACTTTAATACTTTTTGGGTTTTTTTCCTGCAAGTTTCAGATCAATAGTCTGATCCACAGTGCAGAGTTGAATGCCTACTTACGTGCAGTTATGACCATCCTCTGTGATCTCTTGGCATATACAGGCAGGGTGTCCACATTGAAACCTTCAGTGACACAGATTAAAACTTGTCAGTTTCACCTTCGGTTAAGAATGTGCAAGTCACATGTCGGTGTCCTCGACGTCTTACCCATTTCAATGAGAGTGACCACTGTGTCTGACAGGGTTGGGATGCTCCTGGCTGTGTGTTCACAATATGTTTTGGCGCATCGACCTATTTCAGTTATATCTAGAAAATGAGAGAAAAGAAAATGCAGGATTTTAGAAACCCAATGGAGCAGTCAGAAACGATAAGCACTGTTCATCAATCATTAACAAATATGGTTCATCATTTCTTTAGTATCCACACATAGGACAAGACAAAAAGCAGGAAGCACCAGCTCTGACACTTTGCAGAGACAACAGCAACTAAGTAAGCTGTTTAGTTGTGTAAAAATGATAAAATCACACGTGCTCTCATTGTTGCACCATATACAGTATACACCTCATTTGTCTTAAAGGGCAAAAGAACAAAAAGAGCAGCAGCCTGAGGAACAAATCACAAAGCATTCTGGTTGGTGCAGGATTTAAACCTTCTGAGTGATGGGGACTAAAGCTGCCTTCAAATGGAACGTGTGAGCCTGTGTTTATGACCTGGGAAGTCATCTACATAAAGTGCTCTGCGTTCAAGCAATAACATCAGCCGTAAGTCTTCAGAGGACGGCTGCTAGGCAACTGTTGGCAGGTTATAATGAAAGGATGAGGCCACTGGGAATCTCAACGTTTTCCACAGACATTTTATAAAGCCACAAATAACTATAGGACTAAATTATGATATACTAATGACTTCAACTACTTCTAAAAAATATTAGCAAATGTGTCACAACTTGTTAACTCTGACCTTAACTACAATTTGTTACAAGGTTAGGCCCATTCATATGGAGTTGGCTCACAAACATAGCAAACACAGCTCTATTTAAAGGCAGCATGGCCCCTTTTCTCTGGTCACAGCCCAGCAGTTTCAAAAATAATTACACCTTTTCACTTTTAAATGTCCTATTTCTATGACGGAGCATGCTTTCCAGGGAAATTGTTCTTTAATGGGATGAGTTGTCTGTCCTTATTTTCTGCACTTCAGCCTTAAGAAAACTTGATGAACATAAAATATTTTTTTCCTGCAACGCCACAAAAAAAAGTTACCACTGCTTTCAAATTAAAATACATTCATTAGTTAAAGAACATACAGGAAGCAATGCTTCAGCTGTAGCAATAACCGATATCAGACACTATTGAAATAGCTTTGGAGTCGACTCTTCACCTATTAAGCAGGTAAAAGTTCAGGAGTCATTTATGAGTGTGCTTAAAGGAGCCGTCAATATGAGTGAAATATAGAGACAGGAATATTAGTAGAGTATAAAAAGTCAGAGCAGTCCTGATAAATAGCTAAAATAACAAAAGCTGTTTATATGCACCTAACTTCGTGTACAGTAACCTGTAAATCCCTATAAATACTAAGTGCACAAAGATAAACTCTCCTTCATTGCTCTTGCTCAAAGCCTAGAAGCTTTATTAGTAAAATGTGGTACAGTGAAAAATAATGTGTTTTAATACTGGCCCTCAAAAAACAGAGGAAAATGAATCTGCCTCCGTACGATTCATACGTACAGCTCTGCATCATCTCAGTGAGCGTTTCCACCGCTGCCTTCTCTGCACTCTCGAAGCCGCACTCGGTCAGCAGGGCACTGACAACAACCTGGAGGGTGCGACGTCGGGCCAGGTAGTAGTTCTCCGAGGGGCTGGAAGCAGCCTTACCACCGCTGCCCCGCTGAGAAAACATGAAATAAAAGATTAAGTGGGTGAGGAAAAATATCATAAAAACCACCAGGATAGTAAATAGTCCTCTTGAGAAAACTGGTTCATCACAGGAGGAAACAAAGACAGCACTGCACACTGAAGGCTCTTATCATAGACAAATAAACTGACTATATGAGAAAAATGACACTGTTCCGTTGTCTTGTTTAGGCAACAGGCTTGACTTTTCATCACACGCTGACGGCATGCTATTCACTGCTAAAAAGAAAAGTGGCCACAACATGCAGACGCACTTTACAACTACATATCACTGAGATACACATGCCTCTTAACAGAAAATGTGAACCCTTTGAAATGACCAGGTTTTGTCCATGAACTGGTCAAAAACTACAATTTTAAAAGTTTAAAAGAACAGTTATAATCTAATCAAACCTTTTTTTTGCAGTGTTCCTTGTATCTGAGGATTATGATGTTCAGGTACAAATCTGAACTCTTCTTCTAGAGAGAACTGCTTCGGCTCAGACATTTGTATGATGGCTGGTGTGAACTCATTCCACTGGTTTAGAACAAGGGATCGATTTTATGAAGCACTGACAAAGGTTCAATAAGGACGATCTGTGTGGTCAGTTCTAGGCTATATCTGGTGCCCCCTTCTCTTCATCACTTTCCCGCAGTATCAAAATCACTTTCATTCTCAATTTCAACATCACAACTCTCGTCCAACTATGTTTGCCCGCAATCTCAGAGTCAGTCAGTCCCTGTTGTTTAAATTCACTGCAGTTCTGTCACCCTGGCTTTCAGACCATCTGTCATGGAGCCCTCCCTCAATCCCGGTTGTCTGCCGTGTTTCTGATCCATCAGTGCATCTGCTCCACCACCACCAGCATCGAGACATCTGTGACTCCAGCCTAGGGTGTCGCATCTCATCAGAGTCTAACCGCCACTACTTCAGTAAACTTTGCTCTTTACTTCCAAACGACCTTTCATGACTCAACTTTGTCCCATTGTCTGAATTTTGTTGCAGATTTAATAGCATGTTTAGGGTCAGTGTCTCGTAAGTCTCCTACTGACACCTTCAAAAACGTGGGGATTCATTTTTGCCTTGAGGGTGGTTAACTGTCTAGGCACAGAGGCAGCAAAGCAGAATCAAATCATCATGATTCCTCCACTGATGATGTGTTAATGTCAGTACGCAACTGAATCTGACACATAGCACTATACAGTATGTGTCAAATTCAGTTACTGGCACGGTGGGGATGTTAACTAATGCGTTGAGGAGAGGAGTTCCCTTCATACATTTTTCTGAACTACCCTGCAAAAACATTTGAATGTTGCATTCAATGTCGACAAGAACAATAAAAATATGTGATAGCTATTTGTTAGCACAGATTATGTTTGTTCATAACGGTAAATAAGGTGAGGAACTGACCACATTTGAAGATAAATTCATATATTATTGGTGATCATTCAAAATCACTGTCACAGCCACTGTAACGTTACATTTATGAGGTAATCATTCATTTATATTAAACGCTGATGTAGCTAAATGAAACGGACTAAACGGGAAGTGCAGAAGATTATCCGTGCACTAAACAGTGATCATTTGAAGGTATTAATGCCCGTTAAGACATGTTAGCACAAGAGTACAGTCTGGTCTGACTGCTAGCTAAACACCCTAAACCCAGCTAGCTCCTTCTCACGACGGTAACAATAAAAACCTTCTCTTACCCCGCCTGCATTCAGTGCTCCTCCCGATGCTACCGCGGGATCCGCCATCCTTGGATTATTTCTATCCTACTCTTTGTATTAGTTTAATTTATACTAACAAACAACTTTACTGGTCCGACACCAGTTTAGCCGCCGTTAGTAAACATGATGCTAATTATGGCGTCATTTCCGGCACCAAGGCGGAAGTTGCAGAGATCCCAAGCAATATTTACTTCCGCCCTCTAGTGTTCGCTTGTCAAATGACACCTAATGTCCGGTTTCCATTGCTGGAGGCAAAAGCGTGCAGTAAGAGCTCAAGACTTTAGTATGGAAAGAGCTAAAAAAAAAAATAATATTGCACAGATCTGAACGTGCTGATTATTTTACTATTATTTTAAAGCAGTAAAATGTGGTAAATGTCGTTTTATAAATTTGTGAGAATTATTAGTTTTTCCCTGATTTAAATGTCAAATTAATATCTTGGAGTTGTTTTTAAGACATAACAAATACATAGTATTTTTTGTTGTTGTTCTTGCATTTTGCACGCCAAACAACTGCTGGTAAATCAATAAACAATCAGCAGATTAACTGATAATGAAAATAATCATTAGTTGCAGCCTTTTTTAATCAATATTTTTCTGCTAATGATTACTGTATTTATGACACGTCATTGTAGATATTTGGGGGAACTTGGATCAGTGCTTATATTAAAATCATGGCTTAAGTCCATTTCTAGCTGAAAAATAGGTTTATTCGAGTGCAACATGAACTAAATCGCACACATTTCATTTTTTTCCCCAACACATCCATCATATCACATCACATCCATTACTAAGTGCTGCCCAGCAGCCAGATGTTACTGTAACCTGCAGTTTCCAACTTATTCTTTTTTCTAGTCAACATGTGCAAACTGTGTATATAACCAAATCTGAAACCAAAGATCAATTACAAAGAGACCAGTTCAACATGGTGATTTAATTTACCACCAGAACCATCAACGTTGTAACAGCTATGTCCGTTCATATTCAGCAGGGCAGAGTTTCTTTAAGAAGCATGTAAGCGGTAGGATGAGCTTCGTCGACCAGCAGTCATCAGTTGTTTGGCCTTGTCCTCATTCACTGCTGCCTCATGCACATCCACGTCTTCAGTATGAACCAGGGTGGTGTTGGACTCCAGCACCTGTTTCTTCTTCTCCACTTCCATCTTCTCCACAATGCGCTCTGCTGCTTCATCCTCAATAGTGTACCCCATGGAGGGCAGGAAAATGCTTTCCACCAGTCCACCGACCACTCCGAGCACCGCCAGGCCGGAGCCGAGCATGTAGATCTTCAGCATGTTGCGGCTGGGCTTCTGGTTCAGCATCTCCTTAGCAAATGGGATGATCTCACCAAAGGTTTCCATATTGTATGATTTGATGACTCTGTTGGAGCAAAAGGAAGAATTGTACACGGATATTTAGTTAGAGAAAATTATCCAAATACAAGATTAACTTTTGAAATAAAAAGCTCCTCTTAACACAAAAAGATCATACTCATACTCACTTTGGAGCCCCAAGCAAGTCTTGACTTATTCTTGACTTATTGTCAATGTTTGGTCCAATTAGGCTTTTGCAGGCAGAGAGAAAAGAGCAGATCCTGCAATTTAAACCCGAGCGAAGTCAGGTCAACTCCCACAATGAAAGATGAAATGCATATTCATGAGGCTCCTTGTGCTGCAATTGCTTTTTGGAGATTAGGGCTTGTTTGGGTAAAAGGGCAAAGAGCTCCAGGACGAGATGCTTGAAAAATATTCCCTGTACGTGATACTGTGCATGTGACATCACATGAGGTCTGTATGTTATGGAGCAGACACAGTCAACAACATTATATTGTCTTGATAGTAACTGCACGTATCTATCTATCTATCTATCTATCTATCTATCTATCTATCTATCTATCTATCTATCTATCTATCTATCTATCTATCTAATAATATCAAATGTTAGTGGATAACATGGTTTGTGTTTTGTGACTTGTCAACCTGCACATTGATCATCATCAGGAGAGCTTCATTAGCATCCAATCACAGAATGTGAGTGTGGGAAGCCGTTCCCATTTATTGGTTGTCAGTGAGTTTTTTTGACCACATTGCTGGTTACACATGGGATCCCCCTTATTGAACACTGAGAGATAAGCCTCAGCTGCAGATAAGGTTCAGTAGAATCCCTCGAATCATGCAGTCGCAAGCTGCCCCTGCACTCCTGCACGGCTTCTGACCGTGAAGCTGACAGTGAAGCAGCGGGAGGCTGTCGGGGGTTGATGTGTACGTGTACGTGTGTGTCCTTGTCTCAGGCTCTCTGTCCTTTGACCCAGTTCCCCACTGCAAAAGGGAAAGGAGTGAAGTCAAGTCAGGCAACTGAGTTGGGAAATGTGTCTGATCTTTGTCACAGAGAGACATGTGCCATCAGCCAAAATGACAACTGCGCAACGTCACGAGATGTCAGCATGTTGGTTCAGCAGATGCTGCATGGCAGGCACAATAACATTTAATCCAGTTTCATTTTCAGCCATGGCAGTGGCTCAATTGAAAGCAATGTCGGCTGGTCTGCACGTCGACAAGTTCACTGCTTCAGTCCTGACTAAAGCACAAAAAAAAAAAAAGAATGGAAAAAATATTACCATTTGGTAACACTGATTCACCAAACTTTCACCTCAGGATAAATTAAAATCCCTTTGACCTACTTAATATTCATAAGCTGTTATTATCATTTTGAGTGTGTTGGCTTGTTGCTATCAGTGTTTAGCTCCGAGACAACCTCCAGGTTAATTGTTAAAAGGCCAAAAAGTTTACAGTATGCAGTGAAAGTGATAATTATCAGCATAGGTAACACAGCCTAGGGGGTATTATTTGGCATATTTGCTAGATAAATAAGTATAGACACTTAAAACATTAAATAAATAACTATGAACTACTCTCTCATTGACTGCTCTCTTTGGCCGCATTCAAGGTGAACCTCTCACCCCATTTGTCCTGTTTTGGAGTGCAGGCTTTTCCTAAAACGGTGCCGGTAATATCGCTATAATTACTCAGTCAATAAAGTTCCTCTTTGAGCAACTCGGGCTGCGTTTGTGTTCGCTCCTGCTGGGAAAAGGTTGAGACTGTTTGGAGACCTTTGCTCCATATTTCTGGTTTCTTCTGAGTGAATGGACAGTCTGTCTCTTTGCTGGACTTCACCAAGTCAACTGTGCTGTGGTTAATGGGGGAGGTGAGGAGGGCTTGTGGTGTGTGTAGATGTGAAAACTCTTTCAACATAAGCTCAGGGTAGGAAAGGGTAAGCTACACAGATTTTTCAAACATGCAGTTTGACAGGAAAGACCTGAGGCACATCTTGTTAACAGGGAACAGAGGCAACGGTTTCAGGGGCCCTGACCAGTAGGGGACCCCAGAAGGCTGACAAACTTCAAACTATAGTGGTGGCAGTGTGCTAGGTTTTTTACTGACAGACCTCTCTCACCTCACACAACTCTCCACAGGCGATCCTGTGACATGTCAAGAGCATGACTCTTTAAATTAGTTAAAGAACTTGTCCGTCCGGCAGGATGAGGAAAGACAACAAGACAGTGGCAGATAATGACGATTAACAATAATACTACATAGATAGCTGAGTGCTGCTAGTTTAGCCTTAACTTCCACTAGCATCATGTTATTTAGTTTGTTCTTTCTTTGACTGATAATATTAGCTCATTTCGATAGCAGAGGAGTTGTCGCAGCTCTCTGGTCTGTTACCAAACTGCCAGTGAACTTATTAGCCAATCTACCAGGCTGAAGCGCACGAAAATGCTGGTGTCTGCCAGTTTTAACATTTTACTTGCCATTTTATGGGACACTAGAGAAGGGAAAGAAGCAAATTTGAACAATATTTTTTTGTGTAATCTTAGTTTAATGTTGCCTAGAGACCAAATAGACTTTAAAATTCCCCCTGGTAGTGACACAAGGCCAGTGACTGAAGACAGAATCCTTCATTTTGACACACTGTTTAAAACTGTAATCTTGTTGTGTAAAGAAAAGGTCCAAATTGAATATGGATTTAAAATACTGTGCATGTCATGTCCAGCTTCTTAATCCGATAGAGATGTGTTGATAAAAGTAAAACGTTTGCACTCTGTTACAAGGGCACTTTGTGTATCTGCAGGCTTACTGTATCAGACAGCCGCCTGAAACCTGCTGCTCCAAATACACCGCTTCTGGTAATCCTGACTGTGCTGGAGGAGCTGATGTGTCATCTAATCTGCCAGAGTACAGGCTGGTAATTGGCTTGGAGGGTAGTTTAATTGGGTATCACCGGTCAGGTCACAGAATCACATAAAAGGAGTTCCAGTTTGCGATATATTTAGTTTTAAATTACAAAAGAATCACCAATAAGGAGAAGCAGGAACAAAAGAGAAAGAAGAAGAAATGGGTAAATGGTAAACTAGCAAATCAAATCAGGCTTGAGTGGGATTATGGCTAAATAAAAACATTATTTATTTATTTTTTCAGTTTTCATTTGGGTTTAGGTAAGTGGTGTCATGTATTTCCAGTTAAACTGTACGTTTCTTTTCCGTAACAAAAATTATCTACAGGAAATGCAACTGTCTGCATCCTGTAACCTCAAGGATTACAATCAAATATGCAAAGAAAGTCAATCAAAGAAAATATTATAAATAAGGGAAAAAAAATCAGTCCAAAGGTTTGTTAGATTAGATCTGGCAATATTTTAAATCTTTACATTTGTCTGATTAATGCATGAATGAACAGTTTTATATACTCAATTTCTTTCCTTTTTCATTCTTAACTTGTCTGAGCTCAGATTTTGACTGCTATTGAGTTTGCACGCTTTTAGCAGGATTGACCATAGCTTAATATACTACTGCTATGATAATTACTCAAGTGTCAAATGGGAGGAGAAAGGAAAATACCAGCAAAACAGTTGCAGATTCGGTTCAGGCTTTATTTCTGAGAGTACATGAATCCCAGCTTAATACATACATAGGTTCAATATCTGCAGAATGCATTAATACAAACACATACGGCTGGAGAGACACCAAGCAGACTGTTTACAGGCGACCACTTATAGCAAGAGCAGCGACGTCTATTACATAAATGACATTTCATACTCTAGTAGCGTGTGAGAGCTACAGTTGGTAGGCCCTGGTCATACTTGTGGCATTTACACTGTTAATGTTGTATTTATTTGAATGTATGTTGTAATGTACAGTATATATATATATATTTTTTTGTTTTAAGCTTTTTATTCTTTACTTTTTATTTAAAAAAAAGGAAGCAAATACTTTAGAAAAAAATAAAACAACAATTAATATGAGTAATAAAAATAGGAGACCACTTCACAAGAGCAAATGATATTAATATGGCTTATTAGAAGTATTAAGCATGTCGTTTTTTCATAAATGCGGGTCAGCTGTTTGATAATGCTTTACACATGATGAAGTACAACAAGTTGTCTTATTTAATTGTGTGTCTTTATCTAAATGACACGGGATTAGGATCCTAATGGCTTTGAATTAAAGCTTTCATGACATCAGGAATCAGGGACCGCTTCACCGTAAATGACATTAGGTGAGCCCGTCATATCCCCTCCCGCATAAGACAATCTCTCCAGTGCTGTCTACAAACTCCAGATTCTGAGTTAAAGTGTGTCTCGTGCACCTCAGTGTCTGAGGGTTTATTTGTGTTGCTTCAGTGTGGTTGCCAGGAAGCTTCATAGGCACTCTTTCCAAAAGCAAATGTCGGGCACACTGTCGATCTCCCACACCGACCAGGCCCGTCCGGGGATCAACCACTTCCTATTCTCAGTCTCGGGGAGCCGCAGACACAAAACAGCTGAACGCCGAGTCCAAACAGCAACACTGACCTGCAGAGGACACAATCAGGATGAGACACCCTCATTGTGTTCAAGCATATACTGACAAACAGAACACAATTAAAGCCCAGCACAGGAACACAAATAAATGGGCTTGTGTTCTACCTTGTGTGACTGAAAACAGTTTGTACACTTGTCTAAAAATACAGGTGTAATTTAAAGACGTATGAACTGTTCAGTGGCTATAAAATGGCAGGTTTTTGAGATAAATTATATCAGAGCATTTAAAAAACACTCTCATCCAAACAGACTGAGCACTGTAATAAAATCAAACGGTCGCTTGAAATGTGGCTTTTAGTGGCACTGGACAGGCTATGATGTGATTTAAGATTTATTTTACATCTTAAAACCTGCTGTTTTTTATAACCACTGTATTTAGACATGATTTGCAAATGCCTTACAAGTACCTACCAAGTAAAATGTTTGTTTCCATGTAGCCTTCAAGCAGCCTTCACATGACTGAGCAAACTCCAGTCTGTATAGTCTTGCCATTGCGATTTTTGCCATATCTGACAGCAAAAGGGAAAAGTGTCATTAGCTTTGCTTTGAGATCAGAAAGTGAGAAAATACGTCAAATCAGATGGAGATAACACGAACCCGTTCAGGTTGGCGGGCTCTGAGTGGTAGACGTGCTTTCCCTGCTCAGCTATAGTGGGTGCGTGGTGGGCATCGCCCTGGCTCTGGCTGGCCTTCAGTGGGTGGTAGTGGCTCTTCAGGTCAACATGGTTGGTGGGCAGAGGCAGGGCCGCCGTGGGCTGGGCCTTGTCTGGGTCAGGATGTTTGCAGTTTTTGGCTGGAGACGACACGTCGATCACCTTGATGTCTGGGATGCTGGCCTTCCTCATGACCAGCTCTGAGTGGGCCAGCTGCAGCTTCTTCATGTGATTGATGGCTACAGTGGCATTGAAGGCTTGCTGTAAAGTGAACACAGAGAAGAGGTTGGAAAGGAGCTCTGGGAACTTCACTTTATCTCCTTGTTCATTGTTAGGGGACCTTCAAAGATTACTCTATACAAAGTCTGAGCAGAATAGGTTCATGACTGAATATTTTTCATTTTTTACTGCTGAACGGTCAAGTGCACTTAGGCGCCACTAACAGTTAAAGCCCTACATAAGCCATCAGCGGCCTTGATTACAGAACAGTATCTTATTAAACTGTCCTTAATCAGGAAGGATTTCGGGAAGGCACCTGCGTAATCTTCTAGAAACTGCAGGCCCTCGATCAGCTTACCCCATCAAAGCCAAGAAATCAGCGCGGACTAACCTTCCACTTGGACTTGGCAAAGTTCTTTTGGATCTGAACACTGACGGAATAGTAGATGTCCTGGCTCCGGGCCGTCTTTCCGATAATCCTGGAAAACAGGTAACGAAAAAGAAGGCTTAACTTTATTTCGAGGAAGTGGTTCATTCAGGATCCATCTGTGTGACCTGACGATGCGCAGACACATTGTTTTCTCTTGTCCTTTACCTCTGTTTCCTACAGTGGTAGTGATTATGAGTCTGCAGTGATACTAAATTGAACTTGACTATGTAGTGCTTGACTTTCACAGTTGGAGAGCTGATCGCAATTATTTATGTATCTAAAAATCCTAACATGTCATGTTAACTATGTTAGCCTGAACATTGTTACCCCTCTCATTTCTATATGCTAATTATGAAGCTATAAGAAGGAGATGGTTAGTTCAACTTAGCATAAAAACTGGATACCTTTGGTGGAACTTACTAACGCCTGTAAAACCCTTTAACACTTTATTTTTTGCATAGATTGAACATGTGAGATATAATACATTAACTAGCATTGAATACTCATATTATAAAATAACTATAAAGGGTAAAAGATGATATGATTGGCCTTTTTATGAGTTTCTTATTCAGTTTAATCTAATCTAAATATAACCAATATTTACTGAGGGAAACTCACCAGGGATGTCTGAGCGCTTGGTCTGTACTGTAACGCATGGTGGGATTCTTCTGCATCATGTTACGTATGAAATCTTTAGCTGCAAATAAAAAAAAGACACAGGCATTAGAGAAAAGAAGGTTTCCCGTAGACAAACAACAGGTCTGCGCTAACGTTCTGTGCAATTACCAGATTCAGATATGTCATCCCAGAAGGGTGAGTCAAACTCATACTGCGCCTTCATGATCTTGGAGAACAGCCGTGTCTCACTCTCTTCATAGAAGGGAGGGTATCCACAGAGTCTGCAATGAAACCATAAAGAAGTATTGTTGTGAAATGTATCGTAGGTGTTCACTAGGGGGCGCTATGATGCACCATCTGTCTGTATTTAGTCAAATACAAAACACATTTATGACCAGCAGCAGCCTTTAATCTGCAAAAGGAAAATCTGCATTCAATTTTAAATCATAAGACTCTAATTTCTTATGTTTGTTCGTTTTCAGTCTATCACACATTCACCGTGGATTTATACTTACAGGATATAGGCAATGACTCCAATAGACCAGCAGTCTACGGCCTTGCTGTAGGGCTTCTGCGCCAAAACCTCCGGAGCTGAAAGTGAGAAGGAACGTTAGAGCTAAACAAGTCATTACTCCAAAAGGGAGAAAGGTATAAATAATACACAGTCTGCGCTGACCACTTCATGTGTCTGTGACAAGTTTCAAGTCTCCCACTCAGTGAGCATCCATTAATCATTCACGAGTCCGACATGCTTCCTTACCTACATAGCCTGGCGTGCCGCAGGCCGTCGACATGATGCCGTTGTCGACCATCTTTGACAGGCCAAAGTCACTGATCATGATCTTGGAGTTTTCTTCCTGGCTGTAGTACAGGATGTTCTCTGGCTGCACAGGGACAAAGAGACAGGAGAGCTGTTCACACACCGAGGCCCCAAATGAAGAAATTCTTAAAGCGTTACTTGGAACAAATTCTGTAAAAGTATTGATGCTGTAAATGGAGTTGGACAAAAAAAAAATGTAGGAAACTTAATGGACAAATTCAGCAGTTTGGGAAATATTTGCTTTCTTAGAACAAAGAGCAACTGGATATTCTCGTGTCTATGAAAAACTACCCAAAGGCAATACAATCCAACCAATGGAGATTCCAGCTATTCACTGCATGTGTGCAGTAACATGTTGTGCTGACACGTTTCCAGAATGGACAAATCGAACACTAGCTGTAGAGAGTTCCTTTCACATTTTAATGCTTAAACATAATCTTAAACACCAGTCCTTCATGTGTGTGTCATCTTGTAGAATCATTTAGTTACCTTTTAACAGAGCAAAGCTTTGTTTCCTTTTGATTCAAGCCCTAATGCTAAGCTAAGCTAACCACCTGCTATCTGTGGCTTCATGCTTTACCTACAGACACATACATACAACAGAGTCAATATTCTCACCTAATTGTTACATGCCTTGACTACTCTGTGTAGCACATTGGTTGTTTTTAAAAGTGCTTTAAGACAGACAGACACTGACACTGACACTGACATACCTTCAGGTCACGGTGCACCACGCCGTTTTGGTGCAGAAAGCTGACGGCCTGCAGCACCTGCTGAATCACACTGCTGGCATCCTTCTCTGAGTAAACCCCTCGGTCCAGTATCCGGTCAAAGAGCTCACCGCCTGAAACACTGGTATGCAGACAACACTACCATTCAAATGTGGCCTCGAAGCCCATTTTTAATTTGCAGGTCTGACTATTTGATTGTAGTACACAAAGTAGGGAACTCACAGCTGCATGATAAGATAGTAGTGGGTCCGACTTTCATAGAAATCCTCCATCCCTACAACGTTCTCATGTTTGATTCTGCAAAAGAAAAAAGAAAAAAATTCATTATGTCAGGGCTGTCAACATCCCATCAAAGTTCACACATTTTCAGAACATAAAATAAGACAGATGAACTCCTTCCAGCTCCTTCCCCTCTGCCGACTACTGAGAGAATAGGAAATGAAAGATGAAGGCTCATAAAAATTCACATGTGAATACCTTCTCAGCACAGCGATCTCGTTCTCCAGGTTGAGATCCCTCTTCTGTTTCTTTTTCACACACTTCATGGCAAACATCTTTCCCGTCTTCTTCTCCTTCACCATGTAAACCTCTGAGAACGCCCCCCTGTTCATTAGCACACAAACACAAAATGAGTTACTGATGACGCCTGCTCTCATTACTCTGAAACAGCACAGGAAGGGATAACAAGTCTCTCCGGGCAAGAGGAAATGAGCTTCCTTCTTAGTAGAACAGAACAATTGTTAATAAAACACGTTGGACAGAATATTGGCCTGGTGATGCTTCTCATTTACATTTTCAAACAGGAGAAAATATTGGTTACATTTACTTCTAAATAAGTATATACGTATAAAGAATAAGCTGTACTTCAAATATTTAGTCCAGTCTTAAAGGGAACTCCTTAAAGCTAAAACTCAATTTAAATGTTTGCTGGGTAACTGCATCTAATGACTTTACCTAAGTAGATTTTGTAACAGTTGTTTTTCTTCCTGCTTTACTGCATCATCCAGGGATTGAATCCTGATCTGATTTTTTTGGGAGACTATCAGAATTAAATTAAGCGCAAGGCAGAAATAGCAGAATCAAAGGGTCAATTAAGATCGACTGAGAACCTCAGCAGCTTAGCTATTCGCATGTCAAAAGCTTATTATTCTGCTCTGTGACCGTGCTATCTTCAGCGCTGTCTGAGAATAGTTGTTCTACCAGGTGGATTAGGGCTCCTTATCCCTGACGCAATGGAAACAGCAGCCGGCTGAGGGCTCCAGGCGCAAAGGTCAGAAGCTGAGCATGTGCAGCAGGATCCTTGGGAGCAACAGGCTGCTAAATACAGCGGAGGCCAGGTCACAGACAGCTGTCAGGGGACATGTTTACCCACTGGATGAAAACACAACAGAGGTTTACTGAACAGCTGTTTTGCTGTGTATTCATAAGGTGATGCTGCCCCTGCATCGTCATAACGGCACTTCAAATCCCCCTGGAGCTCATTTTCTTTACTTGGATCTCCCTGGAGAAAATATTTTGACTCAACAAAACAATCAAGGCCTGAACGGGAAAACTGTGCATTTAAAGAAAACAACACAAAGGGCAGTCAGAAATCACTGACGGGCTAACTTGAGTTTAAATTGCATATTTGCGTATTTGTGATGATGAATAGACCGTGTCCATATTGTACGTGTGCGTGTGATGAAGCCCAGTGGGAAAGGTTGCGTTTGGGGTTTTATAACCTCCTGTCCCATCTGGATTCACTTCCTTTTATTGTGATGGAAGACTAGCTGGACCAAATATTAGATCATGTAATGCACTCAGAAAGGCCTCGCCTCCTACGCAGTCCAATCATCACTGACAAAACCTCTTTTTTTTTTTTCAAAGCCTCTTCCACCCTCTGCACGGGGCCGGTCTGTTTGCCCACAACACGCTGGCATCGCTTTGACTGACGCCACTATTTACAGTCGGCATCTCATCTTTTGGTCTCCAGTCACTCGCAAAACACTCAACGCTGCTGGTGGTTTTATTGCTTTCCCTCCGTGAGGTGAGGCGATATAAATTAGGTCAGCGCGAGAAACTCTGGAGTGTGCACAGAATAAAGTGACAAAACATTTATCGAGTTTGAATGTTATTTTTGAAAGAAAGATCTGCTTAAATAACACACACACACACCGGCTGGTAAGTGTGCACAGGGTAAAATGCAGAAACGAAATTCCTTGCACGTGTGTACATATATAGCTAATTTGATTTGATTTCAGTTTTCTTTGTTTTTTTTAGAGCTGCAGTTATTTATTAGTTTCATTTTACTGTTAAACTGATTAGTTTATTTCTTGAGACATGTCTGTAAAACATCAGAAAATGTCAGTGTGAAAATGTCAGTGAGTTTTTGTCTAACTAAAAGCTAAAAACCCAATTTCTTTTCTCTTCCACATGTCGATCATTTTAAGGCAGAGTAATTTTAAGTATTTTTGTGAATGAACTGCTGCACTGACTCCTCTGCCAGGCTCCGACAGGAAAGCTAGACTAACCCTCTAACAGCTGCAGAGTCTTGTTGTCAGAGGATTGTGTAAAGTAGGCCTCCGTATGTCAATCCAATCAAACCAGTAATCTGTTCTCCAACTCAAACAGCATGTTGAGGGTCTGTGTAATCATGACGTGCAGCTTCCCTCAGTAAATTCATTCATTCATTCATCTTCTGTAACCACTTGCCCTCTGGAGGGTAACGGGGGGGCTGGAGCCTATCCCAGCTTCCCTCAGTATAACAAAAGCAAAACAGCAGCACAAAATATTCCCGAGGACACTAAGGAAACTGAACAAGAATTAAGTTAACAACGTGAATAAAAGCTGCTATGTCAAAGTGACTTGAATGTACTTACGATCCCAGCTCTTCCATGATGTCAAAAACCTCCTGGATGTTTTCAGTGGACTTCTTCCACACGTAGTCGGCCTCTTGACGACCCATGTCTGCAGACGCTTCAACAGGGATTTCTGTCGGTGTCCGAGAAGAGAAGAACAAACGTTCAGAGCAGACCCCACTTAACGTCACTGAAGTTCTACAGTCGCCCTGTTTCCTTAGTGTGTTACATTTCTGCCCGCAGGTGCTCCAGAGCAAAGGGAAAAAGCAACTAATCCTGGCTTAATGATCAGACTCCCTCATCATCATATTCACAAGCGGAAAGTCTTGAGGGATTATTGAAGAGGCATGACAAAGCAGGTGTGAAGGTTGGTGTGTCTGCCGCGCTGCTCAGACTGTCTGCAGGAGGACGCAGCCGGTGAGACATGAGTCTCTGTCTGGCAGACAAAAGGCTAGCGCACTAATCCCTGAGGTATCTAGCACACAGGAAGGAGTGAAAGGTGAGGACACTGTGTTATATGGCTGCATCTCAGTGAGGACCCATCATAGGGGACAAAACTGTTAAGTGAGCAATTTCAGATTCATCAGAACACTTTCCAGGACTTCTGAGAATTACACAGTGAGTTATTATGGTAACCATAATGTGTGCCTTAATCTGGACAAATAATGAACATCTATGAGGATTAGAACCCTGTGAAAGAAAGACTTATCCAGTCAAACTGAAGGCACTGAGAGGGATTAGGAGCACTGTAAAATTAACAGGTTACCCACTTTGCTTCCTTGCCCTCGTTTCTCTTATATAATGGATTAGCGCCTGATCTGGAGACCTGAGCTCGTAGCACGCTCAAACACTGGAGGATAGCTTCACACAAATGGATTTAAATGTAAAAAAAAAAAAAAAAAAAAAAAAACTTTAACAAGTATCTAAATGCTGTGTATCAATAAACAGATAAAATAATTAAGAAAAATGATTGATTGAATCCAACTTCATGTTGCAATACATTCAAGACATTTAAACTACATCTATTTACATACACATTAGCTCAAAAATGGGTGTTCCACACTGGCTTCACCATGTAATGCAGTAATTCTTGTTTTCTTGTTGTTAGGTCAGAAGATAAACCTCAGCAGAGGACCCCCAGCCACAGCCAGCAATGCAAAGCTCATATGCAAACTCAAAACGTGCAGTGTTCCCGAAATCAATGCATTCTGCGAAAGTGTTACTATCCCTTCAGAGTCACACGTTCCAGCACAGATGCAAAACGGATAATCACACAGATAAAAAGGAGTGACAGAAAGCAAAGGCTGCTCTGATGGATGATGGATGCATCTACTCTCATGACAACAGCAGCAGCAGCGGGTTGGCTGCGGCATTCGCGGAAAGATCACTCTGCGGCAGAATGACCAGATATTCTGTTCAAGCCTGAAGCGCACAGCCTTCACGCCTGAGCTACTAAACACGGCCAGGTTTACACTCATGCATCCAGTCATGATGCTGAACCTTGACGCAGTCACACTAAAATTAACGCGCAGAATACAAATTAGAAACACTGCCCCTCTGCCTCAGAACAGAATCTGTCCCAGTCTGCACATTTTTGAATTAAAGTACAATGTTATGAGAGCTAAAGACTAAAGAATAAAGAAAGAAAAGGTTTATTCTACAGCACACTCACTGAGACTTACCTAGAGACTCTGCGCTGTAGGAGCTCTGCTCTGACTCTCCTGCCAAAAGCTCACCGAGGTCTGGACGGATTACTTTGTCTGGGACCTTACAAATACCTGTTGTCAGGTCGGAGATTACATCCATGGAGACAGCCGAGGGGAGGGGCGCCCAGTGTCACAGGTGCTCATTGAGACTTAAGGCGCTGCTCAGGCTGCTGCAGCTGTTGTTCCTTTGGCCGACGCATCATTCATCTTTCCACGCAAGTTACAGGTTAAATAGAGAAAAGGGGTTGGCTGGAGTAAAACTGACTGATTCATTCAAAACAGCTCGCTTCGCGCGGGCGCGCATTTACGCGCACGGCAATATTGATAGAAGTGGATTTTATGGTCAGCAGTGCTCAAGGGGGCTCAGAATTACATCCACATTGCCATGACAACATGAATTCACTTTGTAAGAAGATGCAGTTTACAAAGAGTTTCAGAGTTGTATCCAGTGTTTGATTGATTGTTCTATTCTTCTGCATCACTGAGTCTACTGAACATTATCTGTTCTATTGAATAAATGGTCATTTAAAAGGCAAATGCTCATGTAAAGACTTTTTCTCCTCAGTCATCCAGGTTAAGGTATACAGTAAAAATTCAAGGTGAAACAAGGTCAGAGCGACTTGTTGGATTCCTTCAAGACGTTTGACCTCTCATCCAAGTAGCTTCTGCGGTTCTAAAAGACTCCACCAAGACACCGTGCCAAAAAGCCAGATTAAATCTACTTTGATTCAGTTATGTGAGAATAAATCATGAAAAAGATTTACACTGACTGTGATGAATATTTTACTATGGATTTAAATTATTGGGGTTGCTAAAATTCCCATGCTTTGAAAATAATGCACTCATAAATGTGATGTATTAATATTATATGTAGATTTATTCCAGAGGGTGATCTACTTCATGATAAGAAACTAACTAAAAAGACAAAGCGGTTGTCATGTTGAAGGAAATAAGCCCAAACCTCACAGAGATGTTTCAAACCAGAAAGGAGTTCTTGTTAATGATCTATAAATGTTAACACTGAGCTATATATTTATAAACACGTGGAAATGGAGCTGAAAGCAGGTCAGGTTTTTGGCAACTTGCTTTCACGGTACTTTCACAGACTTTGTTTAACTCCATTGCACCGTGAGGCTGTTAAGCGTGTTGTATCGTACACTGTGGTCTTCAGAGGCAACCTTTAACAGGCTTATGCATTAATCTGTATCAGGTGCTCATGCGGGCAGCCATACAGTATGCAGTGACAAAGAACAGGTCCTGCTGAAAACACATGAGTCTGTTCACATGTTTACTGCACACAGTCTCCGAGTCTGTTTTGTCTTGAGCAAAACAAACGACCCTCAGACATCTTACACTGAACAGCACGACTTGACAACAGCAATGCAGGGGTGAACTGATGGTAAATAAAAATGTGAGGTTGTGATTTTATCTACGGTCAACAGCTCCTGTGTTGTTTCATTGATTCAGCTACCTGAGATTTAGGCATGTTCTGCAATCAGAGACAGAATATCAGAAGCTGGAAACATTCGTCATGTTGTCATGGATACCGGTTCAAGGGGTTGTCATGGTCATGTGACATTTCAGGTGATGTTTCTTTCTTTCTTTTTTTTTTTTTTTTTAACCAAAATGATCTGGAGTCTTTTCCAATCAGTAGAGAAAGGGCGCCAGGTCTGCAGCAAACAACAGCTCTTATAATGAGAGTGTCAGGATTGATGATGGATGTTAAACTGAGACGGAAATAAATAAAATAAAATGAAAATCAGCACAGTGGCAAGGTCAGAGTTTTTATAATGAGGAAATATTCGAGTGGCACTGAAGAACAGTGATTAATGGGACATGCGCCGATCAGCCACAACATTAAAACCACTGACAGGAGAAGTAAACAACATTGACCATGTTGTGACAATCCAATGTTCTGCTGGGAAACGGCATGTGGATGTTACTTAGACATGTCCCACCCACCTAGACCAGACCAGGCACCCCCACCCCATAGCAATGACACTCCTTGATGGCAGCAGCCATCCCCAGCAGGAGGCAGCCTGACACAGACACACACACACAAACAGTTTAAGAAAAACTCAAAAAAACATGAAGAACAGCACAAGGTGTTGACCTGGCCTCCAAATTCACTAGATCCCAAACTGATCAAGTATCTGTGGGATGATCCACAGAGGCCCCTCCCCTCAACCCATAGGACCCAAATTGTTGCCAGACACCACAGGACACCCTCAGAAGGCCCATGTCCATTCTCTGATGATATTAGATATTATCTTATTTCTATTTCTTTTCAGTATTATATTAACTGGCATCTTTAACTTTACTGTACATTCTTTCTCTAGTAGTAGTAGTTTCAGTAACCATATGTTTTTTATCTACAATCATAATCTGTTTATTATTATTATTATTATTATTATTATTATTATTATTTTCATTTATTTTATGTTTTATTTATTTAATTTTTTGTCATTTATATTTTTGTTTTTATTATTGTATATATTTTATTTCTGTGAGCACCTTGGGTCAATTACATTGCGTTTAAGTGTGCTATATAAATAAACGTGACTTGACTTGGCTTGACCACTGTTTTGGAGGCACAAGGGAGACCTACACAATACTAATCAGGTGGTCATAATGTTATGGTTGATAGGTGAACCTGCTCATGGACTCATATTATCCCAAAATGCTGAATTTAAAGGAGGATAGCTTTGCATTTTGTACCCCTGGGTGATTCCTTCATCTTAATCAAACTGTTTACAGGATTTATAGAAGCACCTTGGATATTTCAGTCCTGCTTGATTTGATTTCACCTTACTGCTAACAACAACTGTGGCTTCATACTACAGATCACAGAATTCAGATGCAACAAAACTAACTGTTGGTGTTCAAATAAATAAATCAGACAAGAATTTGCCCTTTTCCGTCATTCTGTCAGTACCCATGATGTGATTCTATGCTGCACGAGTCCGTGAACAGCAGGACATAGAGAAATTGAGAGTTGAGAGTTGTTTACCTGACTGAGGACTTGGAGGTGTGCAGCCCATCGCCTGCAGCTCTTCATCTAACAGCTAACACACTGTGGCCGTTACTTCTTCTTCCATTACTCATTGCAACATTTCAAAGTGCTCCGCTGTCAACTCAGTTGTGAAACACAGTGCATTAGCTTGTGTCATAATAAAAGTCAGCTTGTGTAATAATCTCTGAACACTTCAGCTAACTTTATATGACTTTTTGGCAATCTACACTTCTGGTGATGTCTCCACAGACACAGAGTTTATTAATGACAATAATACTTTTACCAGTGGTACTTCATTTGGCAATATTTGGCTTTTTTCTAAGCTACTAGAATCAGCAATATGCTGTTTCAAAAATGAATATGATAATGTGAATTAATATAAAAATCAATTGCGTCACTGCACTTTTGTAAACCTATCTTGATAGCTTTCTTGTTATTACACAACTTTAACTGGAAAAATGATCACATAAAATGTATTTATGTCTGTAGTTAGAGTGGGCCTGCACTGCGGATCTCTAAATGAATTTCCCTAATCCAATCAAGTGCTGTTACCATGACAACATGGAGGCAGCCCCATTACCATTTGGGGTTACCCTGAGTGTTAAAGTGCTACTTTTTTTTTTTTCTCCCAAATTCCTACTCCTACTCCTACTACTACTACTAAATAATAAATAATTTTAGCTCCCCAAAGTTTTATTTTCTTGAGAAAGGTGAAAAACACATGCTGGAGCTCAGAGAATTCTCCAATTCCTCATTTCAATGCGAATAATTTAATTTAATTTAATTAAGCACAAAAGACACATGCAATTAAAAAGTCTGTAGGTTGAGCTGCTCAGCACTGTTTAAATGGGGAAAAATAACCAAGTAGAATAGTAAAATGCAACATCATAATAATCCTGCTACACAATGTATTATGAATACTTTTACTTTTGAAACATTTCCCAGATTTGAATTAACTTTTTAAGACTTTCACTTGTAACTGTGCATTTTTGATGCAGGATTTGACTTCTTCTTCTGCAGTATCATGAAGTTTGATAAAGGAAGTGACATGAGGAGCGACTCGTGTTGCCTTACATCATAAACAAGACTGAGCTCTTTGAGCCCTCCTGCTGGGATTATCCGAGACTCGGCTTCATTACAGTGCAGTAAAACAAAGCTGCGCATTCTCCTCAGAGGGACAACAAAACAGTTAGCACTGCCTTAAGTGCTCGGGATCCATTGCAGCTAAATTAAAGGTCAATGGGATTACACTTACAGGATCTAGAAAATGTTCAGTGCTTTATATAACCGTGGTTGTTGTTGAAAGGTGTTTGGAGCTATGGTGAAAAAGTCATAGAAGACATTCATACACATCACATCTTCAGTGCTTCAAAAAGGACTCAGCAAATATAATCAGGAAGTAAATGCACTAAACAAATGGGAGTTATTTTGGTGTGAGCAGAGTTACGTAAGTTACTTTAATTGGTGCTAAAGGTGTTTATTGCTCACATAACCCGAGATTAAATTCAGGCTTCATTAAGAATTAGTGGCCCATGTGTGATATCTGAACACATTCAAGGTTATGGAAAGCAACTATTAATTGTCTTATGTAACTGGCCCCCGAAAAAAATCTACTTCTCGCTTTTGGTTAAAAAGCGTTACACAATGCATGGTATTTATAAGTACGTGGGCGGTCTTGTAACTATGAACTGCAATTATTCAACTTTGTGCTTCATTTCAGAACATCCAGAAATGGGTCATAAGCTCTGATTAATATTTACTGTTATTCAGTGTGTAAGAAGTAGACCACTGCTGAAGATAAATATCAATCATCACCTATCATTTAGGCTGCTTTAATGGCGTTCACACGTCTGAATAAGAGGCTGACATCACTGGATGAATATGTCTAAACACACTACAGTACCTACAGTGACAATTTTTAAAAGATAATTTTTATATTGGACGATTTCTTTACTACAACTGTACTAGACTTACTGTACTAATAATGTCACTTCAATGAAATCAGGGCTTTCCTCAGCATTCAAATTTTTAAATTTCATAGGGTTAAGGTGGTGCTGGGATTAGTGTGTACTTTATTTGAGTCCATACATTTTGTACTAGATTTATTCCATTATGTCAGAGGGAAATATTATATATATATATATTTGATTTGGGAAACATAAAATCCTCACAATGCATGTGTTTTTCTTTTTGACATTAAGCTATATGAAGTAATTTACGTATACCCTTGTGTTCCACAAGTGGAACGCTCTGATAGTTCCTCCATGACCTGCTGCAACATTAATATGCATCAGTAATAATGATCAAATATCATGTCAGAGCTAAAATAAAGACAACTGGACTTGTGTCACCACACATCCAAGTGGCCTTTTCAGTTCTGCTGGGGAGTTTAGGTTTTAATTAAGAACATGAGTTAGTGATGCACACTTGAAATTAACATGACTAGGGTCCGTTAACCACCCAACACTCACCTGCAAGGGTGGCCTCTTCTTTGCATGGATAAAGGCTCTCTAATGAACCATTAATAACCGGAAACTCTCAAGACTCAAGGTGCACATTTAAGACAGAGAAGAAAGATACATGATTTGAAACGTAAGTAAAGTTAAACCCTCTGTAAACAGGGGAGGTGGACCGAGACTCCACTTATAAGTGCCTTATAACATATCCCAGCAAGTCCAGTAACCTTTGTTTTAGCTTTGTGTAGATATACCATGACCTGGATCACTGAGAATCTTCACATCAGATATCACAGTAGTTAATGGACCGTGTATAACGGTGAGTCAGCTCTCAATCACACACACACACACACACACACACACACCTACACACACACACACACACACACACAAACACACACACAAACACACACACACAGATGACAGAAAGCCACATTTAATGTACTGGCTTCAGCGAGTTGGAGCTCAGATCTGGAGAGAGAATCGCAAACCCTGCAATTAGTGTATGAACTACCCATATATGATATAAAAATAAAAAACACAGAGCGAGGTCATTCTATACTGTTCTGATACTTCTGTTCTTTTCCATAAGTGAAATTATGAACGCAGAACTTTAACTTGTAATGGAATATTTTTAATTTGTGGCTTTTACTTAACTAAAGGACATTAAAAAAGTCTTTGTATTTAAAGTTAACACTGAATCTAGAGGCCAAGTGTGCACCCTAGAGGTTAGAGGTTAAAATAGCAGAGGAAGACAACCATCTATATTTTAAATAACTGCAGCTGATAGCAAAAGGTTATGGCAACATAAAAAACATTAGAGGACCAGGCATGCATCAGTCAGGACCTCTATCACATCAAAGTGCATGATCTTTATTTGATATACTGTGAAGTGCTGTCCAGGTGGCATAAAAATGGCAGCAGGACAATGAATATATAAGGCTCCTTTTCACTAACAACAAACTGGTCTTTGTCGTGATTAAGGCTATTCAGCCAGCACATGAATAGGAACACCTGCAAACAATAAATGACGGCATTTATAAATAGATGAACCGGTCCATTTAAGTCTGTTTTTCACTCACCCCAAATCCCCTGTGTTCATATGATACACCACCACTTAAAAGAGCAACCGACGGTTGAAGGCCATCAGTGAAAGCTGTTAACTGTGAGGACTGAACGATCAACTCCTGAGATGAACTATTCAACGTGCTATCAGGAAAGAACATGGTAAACATCAGGAAGTGCTACAAAATTCATTAACATTCATAAATCAGACTGAATAAAATAAAAATAAACAGAATTGAAATAATTTTTATATTTTAAATTCCTCTTAGTTTCTTTAACGTCCACCATATTTATGTTCTGTATAGAAATACTAAAGATAGATATGTATATTATGTGTGTACAGAAGCACTTATCCATGATGACACAAGTAAAATCAACATTAACATCTAACTATTTTCAAAAACACTCCTGTGTTTTTGATCTAGATCTACCTCTAAGGCTCCAAAGACAGCCACTGCAGGTTTCCCACCGCTGTAATTTAATGTTGTTTAGTTCTGGCTTGGCATTCAAGTCACGTTTCTGACACTAAACCAGGTCAAGTCCCAGGCTGAGTAATGATTATCCGAGCATGGCGGTTGTTCGTATAGTGCAGCAAACACTGAAGATCCTTTTTGATAAGCAGTCTGTTGATATGATCCCACTATCGTAACAGGCTGGGCTTTGCTGCAGAGTAGTTGGACACATCAAGTCAAAGCCTCAGATGTCCAAGCCTATGTCTCCCTCTAGGGGGCAGGTTGCAACTGATATTCATTCAGCCGTCAGTCCACAAACTTGAACTTAATCCCAATCACTGAGGAGCCGCTTGTGGTGGGTTACCTTCCACAACGACGCCACATCATCTTTGGCTTTGCAAATTTAAGTCTGAAAGCAGGAAGTCTCACACACAGGTCAACGGCGAGTATGTGTGTGCGTGAAAGCCTTAAGACCAGTGAACCTGAGATCCTGCCTTCGAGTGGCGCTTAGCCTCCATGATGGAGAAGGCCTCTTGCTCCTCGCTTATCTCCTTCAGCCTCTTCTCTTCCAGAAATGACACCAGGGAGTCCCTCATGTCCACCACCTCGATCATCTGCTGGAGGACCCGCTCCTCTTCTGCCTGCTGCTCTGGTGTCTTGTCTGCCACACAGAAACATATGCACACTTTAAACGTAGCAATGAACATCAGACACATTAAAGAACTGAAAGCATTATTCTGTAATATAATTCTCATACACCTCCAGTACTGAAAGTCTCACTCGAGAACTAAATTGGTACATGGTAAAGCACGCTAAGGAACGCAAATATGTTTCCAACATATGTCTGTGTTTGCATAAGGGACTTATGAAGGTATGAGGACTTGCCTTGGAGGGAAAGACAACGTGTTCTTACTCATCAGGAATTTGTTTGCTGATGAGTAACAACAAAATTCCTAAATGAGTCATCAAAAACTCCAGTGAAAAGTCTGTTTTAAAACAGTTAGCTGTTAAGCCATATATTCATTGAAAGCACTAGAAGTCGCTTTCCTTCTATGCATACTGGTCACAAATGTAATTTATGGAGTCAAAAAGAGGATATTCATTTGCTGAGCCTTATATAAACTTCATACAAGCTAAAATACACACAGGAAACAGGAATGTGGACTTTGTCCTCTACAGCACTGAAACCACTTTATAGAAGGATCCACTGTTTGTGGCAAGTTTGTAAAATAATAAATCACTACAGCACCAGTAAAAGATTAAACTTTTAAGTGGCGTATACACAGGAAGAGAACATGTCATATTCAAGCTCAAGTGTACCGCAAGAAAGCAGCGTCCACGCTATTGGTTCCTACCACCACATCACCGTCAGCTAAGTGGTATGACGAGTGAATCGATTAATTTGCTGATGGGGCTGAAGACAAACACTTTAAGTGGACTTGAAGAATGTCTGCTAGCATAGCCACATTAATATTGCAGCAATCCATATATGCACTTGTGTATCTAATAACAACAAAACCATTGGGCCACTAGTATACAAAATGCAGGAATGCGCTGTATGCAGTCAGCTGCATGTGTAGAAAACATGTACTGTAGTAATGGATTTGTTGGTCTCAGTTAAAAACAACTGGTGCTTGTTTAATTGGGCTGCTCTCTTTAAACACATTATAACCAGTGTTAGCAGTGAGTGTTTCTGTATGCACACTCAAACACACACCGTTCAGCTCCATGTATCTCCTGAGCTCCATCTCTAATGCGCTCTGCTTGTCCTCGAGTTCCAGCTGCCGGGACCTGAGAGGAAAACAAACATCAGCTCAGTCATGTCAACATCCTGCTATAGCCGCTGGTCATGATAAGAACGCATGACAGACACGGTTCGACTGTAAAGGCTGCTGCCATGGTGAGAACAAACAACCAGCACAGTGTTTTGAGGTGGAAGCCTGCCGTTATGGAGCCTGTGGCTTCCATCACGTCACTCCTACTCTGCACACAAAAACTGTGTTGTGTTCCTGGTGGGACCATACAGGCTTTTACTGTGTATCCACACTTACGCCACCATGAGGTCCGACTCCTCAGAAACCAATGCATTCTTCTCATGGACGAGCTGGATCCACTGTTCAATCATGTCAGGAGACCCGCCGCTGCCTGGAAGTGGAAAATTAGAGTATTTGGGTATCGGCACAATGTTAATAAAAAAAGATGTGTATGTATAGAATCTCTGTATAAGGAGGAAAAAGACTTCTATTATGTATCTGACACAAACTCTATGTGAGTAAATCCATGTGAGCCTTCAGGCTAAAAAATACATCAAGATTCTTCAAGGCCATTATTTGAAATCAGCCGACTATGTAGTTGTTACAAAATAAAGGCTGGTGAAAACTGGAAAATAATATAATACATTATCACATTTTCTTCCAGCATGGAACAACAACTTGAGGCGGACACATAAAACTAGTGGTAAATCATTAAAAAAAATAAAAAATGAATTGAGAACAATGAGTCTTAAGTACATCATATGTGAAAAACCTAGTCTGCTGTAGCATGTGATTCTTACCAGCTTCTCCCCGCAGAGTTTGCTCCAGGACAACGCCTTTCTCCTCCAGGTCTTTGAAGGTCACCTCAATTTCCTCAAGTCTTCTCTGAATGGACTGTGAACAGCACAAACAAAAAAAAACCTAGAGTCATTTTTATGAAATCAAAAAAAAAATATTTCTTCCAAATCATATTCAAACACATGAGGGGTTGACTGTAAAGTATGCCAGCGTGTACTTTTATTTTTAATCCTAAATGTTAAGATATGTATTATATTCAATTACAGCATTTATTTGCCGTCAGTCAGAGGGAACAGCCATCAGCTGTTAGATGGAGAGCTGCAGGCAGAGGCTGCATACCAACAGCTGCACAAGGTAATAAACTTTACTGTGCCCTACTGTTCCATAAAAAAAAAAAAAAAAAAAAAATGCTTGTGCCATGTGCAGCATGAAATCAGGCTGCGGTTGCTCTTGGCATAATGGAACTAGAATTACTCTACACCTCACTGTTGTTGTCTGCCTGTGACAATCAGTCAAGTAGCAAATTACTTTGAAGGAAGTGTTTTCACAGAACATTAGGGCTTTATAGAGTTTTTGGATACAAAATGTCATTACTTCATCCTTTTGTCCATCCTTAGTTTGGCAGTTTTGACCATCAAACTCTAATCTATTCATTACTGAAATCAATTAAACATGTGCCAAATTTGAAGAAATTCTGTCCATGCGTTCCTGAGATTTCACATTTAGAAGAATAAACATATCAACTACCCAGAAAGAAAGGCCGGTTATTAATATATTTTAAAACGGTTTTATTTGCTATTTATCTGCATTTGTGACAAAAGCATCCACACAGCAGAAGGTTTGCACAAACATCTTTGGTTACCATGGATCAACCAGGACTGAACTCAGACTGATTGTAACTTTACCAAACAACAGATATCCTGTCAAAAGAACATTCTACACATTCAATTAGTTGACACTTAGGTAAAAGTGTATATTCATGTACAAGTTTAGTGCTTCATTGGGTCAAGTTGAAGATAAAATATGAGTTTTGTGACACTGACCTGAGCATTGCGCAGGCGCTGTAATTCGCTCATCTTGGCTCGCCGCTCCAGGGTCTTCATCTTCATCATCTCCAGCTTCTGAACCTCCGCCGGGTCCGATGGAATTGTTTGGAACTGCAGGTCAAGTCACATTATCGTGAGTGCATTGCTGAGACTATAGCATCACCTGATCAGCTCATCATCACGTAAACTGAAAATGTCATCTCCGCTGCTCATCTTACTTTCTCATCAAATAAGTCAGTGTCGTCTTGTCCAAACATATCATCGTCATCATCGTCGTCGTCGTCGTCATCTCCGTCGACGCCCTCTTCTGAAGCGCTGTGAATATGTCTGAACGTAGTTTCTGTGTTAAAAAGAAAAAAAACACTACTGTTACAAAAAAAACTTTGAAAACAGCAAGGCTTTTTCCCTGCAACCATTTTTTCTCATTCATGATCAAAGAGGAGGTGAGTTTTCAACATACCAACTCTCCCTGGATGATTATTGAGGACACTGAGCCGGGTGTCTCTGTTGATCCTCGGGGAAGAGAGATTCCACGGGGAAAATTTGGATCGTACTCTCGCCTGTCCGCTTGGTACCTCCTTTCTCCTGAAGCAACGTCGATTCCTCTTCTCCCGGAGGTGACTTGCAGTGCTCCCACTCCAATAGCCCTCCTCTTCTTGCCCATCCAAGCCCTCTGGTTTAGTGGGACCTCCTGCGTTTGCAGAGGATGATGAGCAGGAGGAGGATCCGCCGTGAGTCTCTGAGTCCGAGTCTGCGCTTAAGCTCTGAAGATTCATAAGCTGGTTTTTCTCCTCGTCGGTTAACTTAAGCTTTCGCAGTGATTGCTTAGGACGGGAGTCTGGTCCTGGTGTAGAGGGCTCTTTTGTAGGGGCAGGAGATGATTTTTCAGGAGTGGAGGGATTAAGTAGGTGGACTGAGCGAGGTTTTGCTACTGGAGGAGATGGCTGAGGGCTGGGTGAGGTATGCCGAGAGAGGCGTGGCTTTGGGACTGGATGTGGCTCCATGAGAGAAGTCTCCTCAGACTCCTCAGGGGGTACTACTACCTCAGTTTGTGGTTCTTGGGACTCTTCTTTGGATTCAGGTATCTGCTGGTCCTGTGTGCAAGTAGAAGGACCACAGTCCAAAGTGTGCTCAGCCTCGTCATCTGATGGAGATGGTGTATAACCATCACTGGAAAGTCCATTCTCTTCACTTGTCCCTTCGTGGTTTCCTTTGCTATCCTAAATAAAGAAATGGGAATGATTTAATATGGAAATGCTTAAAAAGAGCAAACACTAAATGTTTAACATGAAATAAAAGGTATCAAATTAGCCCTGCTAAAGCTGAACTAACCACAAGAAGGATGACGCAACAGAAGATTGTGTAACAAGAGCATTATGACAACAGGATTCAATGAATCTGGAGTCATCATCAGTGAGCAACAGAATGGTTTACATCTGTTCTGTTCAGTGACCCACCTTACAAGATGTTTCAGCTCTGTTTGCTAGCGTCAGCTCTTCAGAGTGCAGCTCACAGTAAAACCTCCCTTTAGGAACAGCGCAGACAAAAACAATAAAAGGACACAAAAGTCAGAGACAAACGAACACTGACGCTCTAAAAAGGAAGCACCCTGCTGTTTCAGTTAATTATTTATCTCCTTTCACTCAGTTGAGATGCATTTAAAAAGGGGCTCGGCAGAAATTATTAATTATACAAATGAATAAATAAGTATAGAGCTTCACTTACAGTAGAAAAAGCTAATCCTGGCTTTCAGAGAACACAATATACCACAAGTGATAGATGTTGAAACCATAAATACAAGTACTTCATACTCAATAATACAGCATCAAGTACCTCCATTGAGGACTACCAGATTAGGGAACAAGAGGCTGCTCAAAAAGAGCAGCATTCACACCGTATACAGAGAGGTAAAGTTAAGCCGTTTTTATGAAATACTGATAGGGCGTTTAGGTCCCATTGGTTACTGTATACATATGATTATTTTCTGACTTCACTCACCTGTACTCTGGTCAAAGGTGTATCCTCCATGCCTGAGTGTGATGCTGCACTGATGGCAGGTGAAGCAGCTCCGATGGAAGAACTTTCCCTCTGCGCTGATGCGCTCCAGCACGTACACCCTCTGACCACAGAAGTAACACTCCTCGCTGTTTGTCATCAACACAGTAGTTTCAGGCTCAGGCTCAGGAGCCAGATCGGGGATAGGACTGAGTTTAGGGGACAGTGGAGAAACCGGCGTCTGAGGAAAAGATCAGACAGCAGGTTCAGGATTAACAAAGCAACACCGGCAATTGTTGAATTGCGCTGAAAATGAATGGAGAAAGCATTTCTGTGGTTTGCTGAATAAAACTCACACTGTCCTCATCTCCCATCCTGGTCTCCGGTTCTTTGGCCTGTTTCTCAGCTACCAGCTTTTCCTGCAGAGAAAATAAGAAAAAAACATCACAGGACCTGACTTTGCTGATTATGTGGAACAGTCACAAACATGATGAAATCATTTAATGAATAGAAAAGCTGAAACCATTTCCTTTGAAGTAACATCTAACATTTTGCCACGACACAGAGGAAAAACAGACAAAACAGACATGTGAGTCACCAACAGCACAATAACACAGACCGAAGGCCCCTGATGTGAATGTAAACTCCAGCCAATAAGCCAGCGTGTATAAAAATATCCTTATCAAACGTTTCTCTGTGGTGTGTAAACAGTGAACTCTGGTCACAGTGGGAGTACCTTGCGTCTTTGCAGAGAGTTGTGCTTCAGCTTGTTCAGGAAAAAGACAGCTGACTGTGTCTGGAAGAGAGTCAGAGGCTTGGACGATGGCAGGACGCCTGCAGGTTCTGATGCCAACAAAAAATGAAAGAGAGAAAAATGTCAGAGAGAGACAATGATCTTATTATTGGACTACACTCCAAATATAAAGGCTCCTGGATTCTACACTGGCCTACTTGCAGGTGTTCGTTAAGCTGCTTCAAATATTCTGACAGCACTGTTTGTAAAAATCTTCAAGCTGTAGCTTTTTATGATGAATTTTCAGTCAAATGTATAAAATGAATTTTCTGTAGCGTCAAAGCAGCAGCAGCAGCAGCTGAATTTAACTTGTCAATCTACATGAGAACTCTTCTGCTCCAGCTCTGGCTATCACTCCCACTCCTTCATCATTCGGATAAGGTTCCCCAAGATTGACAGCTCCCTCCTGCCTGCTCATCAGTCAGCGGATCCCAAGCAGAGCAGCACAGCATCGCTGACACAGAGAGCGTACATCACACCCACTTCTGCTCATTCACTGCCTCCAAAATGCTGGGCTATCATTTACCCTGCATAAACTCCTCAAGCTAAAAATGCTGTAAAAATACCTCCGTTACAAACAGCCAGGAGAAAATCCTCCTTCGGTGCAGAAACGGCAGAGCCCCTCCAAGAGACGCTGCCCCCGTCAGACCCTGATAAGCCAGCTCAACACCGTCTGCTGCTGGGCTGGCTCAGTGCAGGAGAGCAGCACAACCAGTAGAGGCTGGCTCTGAGCACAGCACTAGCCACTTAAGCCCAATGAATTCTGGGTAACAAGTTCTTAAAGAGACAGCATTGATTTGCTCACTGCTGCACATATATCCGTGGGAGGACACCTGACCCTTTTAAGGTGATGCTAATGCTGTGCAGTGTCTCTAAGCAACCAAGTTATGTAAGATTGATGCCACTGTCACTTACAGCCATTTTCAGAAATATATCAGACTCAAAAAATAGCACTAAAATGACATTTAATTAAAACATTAATCAATTATGGAATATGGCTAAGTGGTTTTTGGCTTTTGAATTTGACCTTGGGTGACATTCATTTTAGCAATGTAAATAATACAGAGCAACTTTTACCCTTTGTTGGCACAGTGAAAGCCTTTTGGATCTGGGTGAGGTAGAGGACCATGGACAACTTGTCTATCTGACCACTGTTGGCCAGATCGCTGGGCGACATCACAGGTGGGATGCCTAGCTCTTTCTCTAGGAGGCTGAAGGCCAGTTGGTTGTTGTGAACAATGTTGGACTCATCCAGGGACGACATGTCACTTAGGAAGGATGAAACAACAGGATTACTTTACAGTGAAGACGATTCGCCTTTGGTTTCTGCTACTGATTTTGTTTGGCAAAATGTCTACAAATGTAATCAAATGTATCTGGTGTTTTCAGATGAAAACCGAGCAAATAAGAAGGGGGTGACTCACATGAGATGAGGTCTGAAGTGGTGGATGAGAGCACACAGAGCCAGCCCGGACCTCCAGGATTGGGTCAAATCTTTCACATTCACATTCTCATAACCTGCGGTCTGTTTCTGGCACCACTTCAACAACTCTTCAAAACCACCAACTGAGTCTGAGAGAGAGAGAAAGAGAGAGAGACAATCAATCGGTCAGTGCTCTGCAGCCTTTTGTGTTTCTACAGTGAACAACATCCACCTGTGATGAGTAAATATGCGGAGTCACTGCTGGCACACAAAACATTTCCCAGTGTATTTAAATCAGCTGAACAAAAAGTGAAACAACCGTGTACAGAGGAGCAACTGACCTTGACGCATGTGACTCCCGTCATTCTGTTTCTTGCTCGATGGATGGGATTTGTCATCATAAAGGTGCTGCACCTAAGATAAAAGTAAATCAGTCAGAGATTACAATGTCTGTAGACTGTAAACAATAGAAATGCAAACTTTTTCTCTAATTATTAAATTGTGAGGAAAGCATTCATTCACATCTGATGAATATTAGCATTTTATCTTGCTCTCAACAAGTAAGATTCAGTTGAATATTTATTTCCTGTAAAGTATCTGTGTCTACCAGACTGTAATCTGCCTGTGAATAACCCTCATGTAGATTAAACGGACTCTGATTTCAGCCTCTGTTGGCTAAATAAAGGATAACAGCGCTGACCTGGTTGGTTTGGATGGAGGACAGGTTGAGTCTCTGGTACCGCGTTTTGGGGTTGATGCTGTAACCAGCATAGTTTTTGCTAGTGTTTTCTGGCGTGGTCTGGGACAGGAGCTGATAGACGCTTTCTCTGTACATTTGTGATGGAATAACAAAGTAAATTAGCAAGAACCAACATTAATCAGCTTCTGTAGCAACAGCAAGCAGCAAGTGTTTGGCACACGTAATCTGCAAGTACACACACGTATTTGGAACCTTGTGAAAAAGAAGCACAGATTTAAAAGTATAATGAAATTCAGACTTTAATAGGGTTTCTGTCAATGCCTGCACATTTTCTGGGTAAAGGTGTGTCATGGTTTTATACCTGTCACGTCAAGGAACCGTGCTGAAATAATTTTTCTGTTTACGCAATCAAAACAACCATCCATCATGCTAATTATCGCAGGATGCGTTACGTTGCTGATGATGAGACCCATAGGCATGCTGATGAATTCTATAGCTATATTTTAACTATTTCAACATTCATTCTCTCTCTCATTTAAATCCTTACTTTATTTTTAGCGAGACCAAATCTTATATCTTATAGTAATGGCAGATCCTTTTTGTTTCAATGAAATAAAGGGAAATACATTCTGTTACTAACACTGCAGATGGTGACAAATCTAGCAGGTAGTGAAAGAGGAAGCATATGTCAGGAAATGTAGTGTTACTAATGTTGAAAAAAGTGAAATGCTTACCGCTCAGCCAGGACTTTGAGATGGGGAACGCCCATACCCCAGCTCCTCACCATCCACGCTGTGTCAAAAGAAGCTAGGAACCCACGTGCTATGCCCGTACCCAGAGGCCAGAAAGGCTGTAAATAGATGAAGATAACTAACAGTAAATGGAGCATCAAGTGAGGGATCATTACAAAGAAGTATAATTTATTCAGAGCACGAGATTTTTAAACTCTACATAAGAGTTTAGCTTATCAAAAGTCTGAACAGCCATTTTCGTAATGTAGTCATGAATGAGAGTCTAAAGAAATCTTAGTAGCTGTGGCAAAGACAGTAAAAAATGGACTTGAGGCAGTGATGACAGTTTGAATCTGACTAAAAAAACCCTGGACATTAAGTACACCTATACAGTAGTAAATAGTCAATTGCAAGCTAGACCAACCGCAAATTAAATAAACCACTGCTTTATTTATTTTACTCTAAATGGGACCATAACTTTAAAAAAAAAAAAAAAAGAGATCATGAACTAATTAGGAAACTGTTTATTGAGGTAATCTCACTATTACATGCTTCTCTTCCTTTCCTTTATACATATATGAGCTGTGTGTATGGCAGTGTTACATAATGGGGGATTTATCCTTTATATGAGATATAAAAGATATGTACGGTTAGAATTCTACACATGAGTTTAACTTATTTGGAGGTAAGGGTGGAGCTGGAGACGGCAAATTGTGGATCTAACTGTGGACCCTGAAAACACTATGCAGCCACGCCCTACATTAAAATCATGTCCTGCTTAAACCTTTATTTTAGTCAAAATGTGACCAGAAATTTTAAAGTGTACTCTCTGTTACAAACTGAGCCACTTTCCTGCGTACAGCGAACAATGATAATAGGTCTGCCCACGTCCAACTTTGCAGAGCTCAATTATAAGGCCATTACAAGTATTGCGATCACAATAGCACAGGTCATTACACATCTACCTAATCACCACTTCACTATGCTGCGGTCTGGGTGTAGGAGCACAGAAGTGCTCGCTTTGGCAAAATCCTGCTACTTGCGTCCACAGCAGTAGGCCACATGTCTTGATTCTGTGCTAACGCCTGATTTGATTTGTCTGTGTTTTCTGTGTTGTACCTTGTGTATGTCTGTCATTTCTGTGTGCTGATGTGTAGCCCTTGTGTCTGTAACTGTGCATTTCTGCTTAGTTTTGGATGGTGACATACTAACTAACTAACATCATATTATGCGTAAGTTATCATAACAATAAACTAGCTGTTGACTTCCTAAACCAATCAGAAAAATATAAAATATGTCTAGTGAGAATTAAAGCAGACCAAGACAGCCACCCCCCTACAGGCAATAAAGGAAATCATTTTAGAGGCTGTCCCCTACCTCCACCAGACAGTCTCCAACAAGACCAATTAACAACTTCTTGCCCCTCCTCTCCCTGACCAGCGAGGCGTGCTCAGCACGGTGCATGCAGGTGAAGTCGAACATGGCCACATCTGGCTGGCTGGCGTGATTCTGAGCAAACTGCAGGTCAGGCAGCCTTCCACCGGTGGAGAAAAAGGCAGCATCGTGGGCATAGTGGCGCAAAGCTTCACTGTCAACATTTGCAGGAGCCAGCAGTTGCTCTGCATCGCTATAGTCCTGTAACGATGAAGGGAAAGTGCAAACTGATGACTCATGGCACCTTCTCTGACACAAAGTGACACATCTTACACTTGGTTTTCTGCATTAGCAAAGGTGCTATGCTGTGGAGAAAGAAGAGATGATGGACAGCCTCTCTTTTCACACTAAAGCAACTGAAGGGCTGTTTCATCCATCTGATTTGTTTTGGGGTTTTTTCTTTTCTGGCCAGAGATGAAGCTTGTGCCAATGAGATTCACACTTTTGTTGGTAATGGATGTGTTGTTCTCACCTGTTTAATGACCCCCTTCTTCAGTAAACTATTCTTCTTGGCAGTCATGACAAAATAGTGGGTGTCGTCTTTGTAGTAGACAATATTCTCCAAATCAATACCTGGAATGGAAAAAGGAGAGAAAGAAAATGGTGGAAACAGAGTAAGAGAGAGAGAGGGAGAGAGCAAGCTGACAATATCTTTCAGTCTGATACTTTCCTGTATAATTAGCTTGTTTGTTTATGCCTTCCCATTGGTTTAACTAGTTTTAGCATGCAAGCATATGGTAGCTTAGAGAGGGAGATCAGAGAGGATTAGAAAGCCGTTTAAATAGGTGTGATCAACGTAAACACAATTATAAAGGTGTCAAGTGTCGGTCTTGTAAAGTTTCACTGAAATGAAGATACAGTTTGAGGATCACAGAAGAAGGGTGAATTTTATCAGTTAACACTGTCCCTGGAAATTAAAATAAAATACAGACTAACAGCGTTCTTCACACTTCACATCCAAACCAAACTGACAGTGTGAACATTCGCTTCATGTCTTGAATGTGTGGTCGGCAAAACAGGCACAACAGGCCCAACAGATAAAGGTGGAAATAAAAACAAAAGCATTCATGCAGTTTTTTTAAAAATGTTATGGTTCAGTTCATATTTCATCTCATTCTCACACTGAACAAGCGAACAGTGAAACAAGTTAATCTGATGCAACTGATTTCTTCTTTTTTGTTTTAAGTTTTAAACAGCTTCACTGCTTTTAAGCAGCTTCACTGCAAATGTAGATGTCATCTTCCATCCAGACAAACATGACTATAGATGCCATTTGAATTCCTACCAGTTTCAGTGAGCAGGTCTTTGAAGAATTTCTGGTTATATATACGGGCTACACCGCTGATCTCTTCTACATTGGCCTCGGCGGCTGTGTTTCTGTTGATGAAGTTGGCTGTGATGCCAATAGCCAATTTTCCCCTCAGTTCCTTATGCTTAAAACCTGAGAGTTTGGGATGGAAGAAAATGAGGAAACTGGGCTGATGAAAGTTCACTCACAAAAAGAAAGACTGCTGAGGCAAGTTTGTGATTTTGAGAATATGTGCAACACCAAGGCCTTGCAAAAACTTTTTTTCTTCTCTTATTACAACAGTGGAAGCTGAAGTGATTCAAGCTTATTTGTGTTTGTCTCACCATCAGGGACAAACCTGCCTCCTCCAGCAGATATGAAGACATCAAACTGGTAGGCTGCAGCAGGGTGAGAGGGAGGCTGCAGTTTGGCCATCCAACCTATCAGAGAGACATCAAACTCATATGTGTGCTGCGCCTCAGCAAATTTCACAATAACTTTACATACTACTGGTTGCTAAATATTCAAAAACATACGATATACTGATCAAAACTAGTGAGGAGGGTGACTGCTTGTCGTTAATGTTAAGTACCATTTTCTCCCGAGGGCTCGATCAAGCCCTGGAACTCCACTCCAGTGTGCACCTCTACCCCGAGGAGAAGTGATACTTTCAGAAGAACCAACTGCAGTTGACGGATACCTGAAAACACACATGCATATTACCCTGGACATGTTGGTGTGAGATAAATCAAACATGAATCAGTCATGCAAACAAAGTTAATTAGAGGTAGACAAGTAACGATTCTTTCATTGTTTATTAATATGTCAGTTTTTTCAACTAATCCATGAGTTTGAAGTGCCAAAGATACAAATATCAATATAGAAAACGTGAGAAAAGCAGTAAATCTTGCATTTGAGGACCCATTTTGTTAACTAACTTAAAGTATGAATCAATTATTTATCAGATCAGATATAATATATCCTATTCTGTATTGCAGTTAGGTGAATCTCTGGCCTCCGTCATGACATTTGGATTGAAAAAGTATGGAAACTCCAATAACTGTAGATTTATTCATCTGCATCACACCCTTACCCTGTACTGTAACCTGACAGGCTCCAAAACCCCAAATTTATCCCGTGGTGGGATCCTCTAAAGCAGGGGTGTCAAACTGATCCGTGAAAGGGCCATGTGTCTGCAGGTTTTCATTCCAACCATGCAGCACCCATGCAGTGGGTGTGGCTGGCAAGTTTTTGTTCCAATCAAGCAAGAAATATCATAATGGCTAAAACTACTCTCCAATAATAACTGTCAAAGTTACTCACTGATGTGATCCAGAGAGCCAGAGCAGAATTTGCCGTAGAACTTTTTGGCTCCGAGCCCACGGAGGTCGTATATGGTGAAGGGCCACAGGTGGAGAACATTGTTCCTGGAAAACCCTTCTCTCTTCTCCAACACCATCACCTGAGCCCCCAGCAGGGACAGTTCGATGGCCGTCCTTAGCCCGCATGGACCCGCACCCAATACAAGGCACTAAGAGAGAGGAGAATTGAATCAGAAAGGGTGGGTGACATCATGAAAGTCTGATCAAAAATGGATGGAGAAATTTATAAAGTTTGTTGTATTTAAATCTCAAATGAAAGAAACAGCAGGCCATTCCAATTATTACAACTGTATTTAAGTAAATTATATTGTGACTGGAGTTGTCTCAGCAGAAAATGCAATCAAGGTTTTTAGATTAGATAGTTATGTATCAGAAATATATGTAAACCGCTCCAAAACAACAGGGGTTAGTAGCAGGGTTAGGAGGAGGGAAAATTATGTGGTACTTGTAACCTATTAACGAAGAAATAAGTAAATAAAAGCTTTATAATAGGTCAATCAAAACAGTTTTAACCCCTTCACACCTAGTGTCACGAATTCGCGACGCACTGTGTCCACTCAGACTGCAGCCGAAATAACGCATGTAATACTCCAATGTTGGTTTGTGCACATTCAGAAAATTCCTAGGAACCTTTTGCGAGCACTAGTTTCTTGTAGGACCGGTCAGAGTGGTAAGCAAAAACATAAATAATTAATTTCTTTATATAATTGAAAAATCAATTCAGGCGTTAAGGGGTTAATGTACCTGCCTCAACTTAATCAAAAGCACTCTATACCTAATTATCATGGAAGTAATCATCTCAAATATTTTTAAACTTCAAAAGGAACTATCAAAACTCATCACCCCCTTCTCAGAGGATTTCAAGATACAATAAAGAATCTCCGTTTGTCAGTACCTTGTTTTTGGTGCAGGCTTTTCCTTGCTGGTAATCATCATGAGACGCCCTTTTGTCTATCTTGGTCCACAAGGCTTTGGCCTTCCAGTAGTTCAATCTTTCCTTTAACTTGATGTAGAAGGTCCTGAAATCTTTAGGGTTGAGGTCTAGCTGCTTGCAGAGCTCGCCAAAGTGGTGTTTCACGTCCTTACAAGTCTGGGCTTGGACGAAGAGATCAAACGTAGCATGCGAGGGGTTGACAGGATCCTGGCTTGCCATAGTTGAGGTTGACAGGAGATCCAGCTCCTTTTGGTCTCTCAGTTTGTCGGTTAACTGTGAAAAAGGAGGTTATGTGATGGCATTAGCATTTCCTACCTGGAAACAGCTGAGCTCTGAGGACAGGTTTACTGTAAATGATCAAAGGTTTCCAAAGTCCCGACTGCCTCTGTTGTTTGCATTTATAGAGACGGTTAGTCTCGTTAATCTCCTACCTGTTTTGCTGTGGGACCTCTCCTCTTGATGTTCTCCTAATTCTAGTCCAAATGTTTGTATGCTGAGGGCCTCTTGTCACCTGGTCAGCTGAGTCATTACCAACTTCCTCTATGTGGTTTCTGTGGCATTTTTTTATCTGTCTTTTTACAGACACTTTGTTCTATACGACCCACCCACAGCTGATGTGTCATCGTCACACAGTGCCTCAGGGCACATTTAATTTCAGCAGACAAAAGTACACAACTTTTTCCATATGTTTAGACTGGAATTACTCTTCTATATATCCTCAAACGAACAACAAAACCTGCTCGCTACAAAGGCTCAGGTTTAAATATTCTCATTATTCCTTAGAATGCTGCTCATTTTCCCATAATATAAAAATAGGAAAAGCGGTAGATTCTCAGTCTATATCGCAAGAGATCATATAGAAGGAACAACTGAGTTTTGTAAATTGACAGTGAATGTCGGTGATGAATACATTTTGCATTTAGAAACATTTAGTAAAAACTTTCAACTCCAGCTCCAATTTTATTTATTTTTTTTGTTTATCCAAGGCAGGTTATTTTAAAGAACTAGCAGCACCACAGGCAACATGCTAATCTTGTAAGTCAATTCCTTGTTCAATTGTGAAAATGCTGTTTAACAAACACATGTACCATATTTTGACACTTTGTTAGACGTAACAGGAAACATACAGTGAGCTTGAACATGTGTTGAAGTGGTTTCCTGTTCTTAATTGACGTCAGAACAGCTCTTCTCTGCAGCCTCTGCCCACCGACTGAGAGTCAGAGTCTATAATTACATTTATAGACCACTGTCGCCTGTCTCTGCATGACTCTTCTTGTGCATGTGCATGATAGAAGCTGCTTTCAAACAGTTATTGAGTGCATTGCTCCTGCCTTCCTTTACCAGAAATAAACTAGATTTGTCACAATGATGCTGCTTTACAACAAACAAGAGCCTTTCTTCCTGTTTTTACTGCAGAGAACAATTGCATTTTGACTGAAGGACAGTATTCCAATCCCTAAAACAAATATATATATATAAGTGTAGGTGAGTGCTTGATAAACCTCTATGGAGGCCAAACATTTATCACCTAACACAGTAGACTTAACTTTAAAGCATGGCTCTATAGCTCTAATGAAATAATACAGCTTTGACGCAAACACTATCTCTAATAAGCTACTCTACCAAAGGCATTAAAAACTTGAGATATTTAACACTCAGTTCATTAGATACACTAGTGGAAATGAATGCATTCTAACAATAACAGTTCTACACTAAACCTTTGTGATGTTACAGTTTTCTGCATTTGTTTAAAATGACTGAGAGAGTTGCTGATTTCATGTTAAAGGATGTGGTTTCTAGTGTTATTGAATTCTATTGGGTTGTGCCAACACAAGTTCCTATTATTTCGACAAGCCCAATTTATTCAGTATGCTAGGAACTTGATAGATAAGCCTCCTCACATGTTGACTGCAGAGATACCTTTGGTCTGAAATTATTAATCTTTATATCAAGATTGCATGCAGGTTAAAGTCTATCCTGAGTCAGCATGCCAACGAAATATACAGGAATGAAGTGGACTGTGGAGATAAGACAAATTGTCAAAACTAAAAATAACTGTGGCGATCATCTCGATACTTTCATCTAATCTCAAGGAGGCCACAGCGTTTTTACTCTGTTCTGCATTTCCATTTTTAACCGGATTTAAAGATGTTCAGAAGCATCAGACAAAACCAAAAATATATCCCCTTCTGAAGCACAACAGTAAATATAGTGCAGGGGCAGTCATGCTGAATGAATGTGCACACGCAGTCATCATCTGACTTGTGTTAAGTAATTCTGAGAAGAGGCAAGTTTTAGCATGAATGCTGTGAAGAGCATCTGACAGAAACTACCAGGATTTAAAGGTGAATTGACCTGATTTTCCTCACCAATACTGGATTGGATTGGATTGGATTCGACTGGATTAGATTAGATTGGACTAGATTGACCCACTTTATTACATGTGTAAACTCTGCACAGTGTGTCTTGGCAACGCTGTGTGTATCAGTGTGTCGAATCAAACTGATCACCAGCCTGTGAGTGGAGAGGAAACTTGTCATTTCCTAAACTTATCAGCCTCTAACAAACTCAAAGGGTTGATGCTGAGATATTTAAAAGTATTCTTTCCAAATGCGAGAGCTCACAATTAAAGGAAGTTTAAAAATGAACAGGAAGGTGTGGCACTGAATGTGATCTGCTTGACAAAGAAGGTCGGAGCGATGGGAAAGTGCCGGCACCGAGATTTAAACATAACACTGTAGGAGAGCTGACATGAAGTCCCCGAAAAACATCTTTACATAAAAACTATTTACGGTGGAAGTGAACAACAAAAGATGCGCTAAATGACAGGAAATGAAGCAAGGCATAAAATCGCTCCGAAAGTCTGTAAAAGTTACAAACTAACAAAAGAGGCGTAAAGAGGAAAAACAACAGTCACACACAAAGTATACAAATATGAGCATGAATGTGAATCCTGAAGTTACATTACCAGGGATGAAGTTGTACTATCGGCTGGTTTCCGTGAAACTGTATCCTAGGTGTCGTTTCCATGTTTGCTCTTTTTTTTTTTTTTTTTCTTCTTGTTTACAGGTAAAGAGCACGAGCTGAATCACCTGCGCCTCATGGACACACTGCACTCTTCCGGGATTTTCTGGTAAAGCCCATAGGCTACACACATTAGCAGGACGGACGTTAGCGCGAGCGACGTCACGAGGACGACACGGCCATGCTCACTTACGGATGATTAATATTAATGACCAAAACAAATCTTAAACACTACTACTACTACTGCAATTACTACTACACTTTTTCATTGCACATTTCGTTCACACTTACAAGTTATCATTCAAATTTAAATAAATTTAAATAGATAAAAAAAAAATAATAATAATAATAATAAAATAAAACGGCCAAATACTTCTTCCTGCTTTGTTGCCCTGCATACAGTACTGTATATCCTGAATCAGGTTCGATTTATACAAAACTGTAAAAACAATTCCATGCTGAGGTATCTCAATAGTATATATACAGTGATACTACATTACTGTAAACAGAGAGTCAGAGCGTATTTCTATTTTCTGTAGTGCTGAATGTTCAATATCTTGATATAATTTGCTTATCTGCAAGGAACTCATGAAACTGCAGCTGAATGGGAAACACACATAATGAAAGTAAACCACATATGTAGTTTTGATTGTTAACCCTTGAGCAGTCTTATTGAGTGGTTTTGACTCGCCCACAGAGACAGAATTTGCTCAAGAATAAAAGAGAATACAACTGTCAATATACAAATTTTATTCAAATGTAATTTCAAATTTGAACAATATTCAGTAGGATTTTACAAATAGACAAATAGTTATTTGTGTGAAAATTCCCATTGAATACAATAGAAAAGAGAATATATATAGGGATATATTCCTATATATATATATATATATATATATATATATATATATATGTATATAGGAATCACAGATTTTAAAAATATCTGCATAGTCAGAAAGGAGACCCAGAACCCCACAGGACATGTCCTTGGCTCATAAGCAAGGCTGCATACTGACTATATGACCGTTTACATGCATCTTTTCCAGATTTGTGCTCATAAACATTCAATGAGACAGCAGAAAACAATGATCAATGATGCCAAACCTGACTACACCAATGCAGCCGACAGGACACAGTAGACGCTACACAGATATCAAGCTCCTTCCATATGTTGCAGCTGCATCAACCTCTGTATGGAGTTAATTCATCTTAATCAGTAGTGTTTAATGGAATCCAATCACACCACTGAATGACCATGGTCAGGTACACTCGGAAAAAACAAAAACTGTCCAACGAGGTTCATGACACATGACTACCTGCTCACTTCTCAGCCTCTACAGTAAAGCAGCACCAAAAGGATCTGAAGATTATCAACTATGTAAACATTTGTGGTATTGATTGTATTATGTGTGGTACGCTGGTAGATTATCAGTATCTGACTGTTTCGACAAAAAAAGAAATGGGATTCAGTGCGACCTCTCCTCAACACTTCTGTCGGTCAAAATATACAAAGTTTCACAGAAATACATGCAAAAATAAACATTCTTGTAATGAAAAGTGTTTTATAATATATATATATATTCATTTTCTGTCATTATGGTCGGATGTTATTAACCCATGAAAGTACCATGAACCGGTTTGAGCAATGATGCTTAAAGCAAAATGAACAACTGGGTTATTTTAAAAAGGAATAAATTATAAAGATGATATATACAAAATATTAGCATTCAGGATATTTACAGTTAAGTTTCAAGATGCCAATTCATTCGCTATACATGCTAACTGTATGTGTTGATGGGAAAGCTTTGTAGAGGGCCTAAATGAACACAAAACAGCTCATTTATCCTCTTCACAAAAATATTTCCAGTGTAAGATTGTGCTCAAAGGCGCACTCGTTAGAGAAAAGAAACGCTGATTAAAAATCACACTAATGTAGGTCAGAAGTGAAAGGAGACATGGAAGAAGATTCACCTGATTTTAATTTGAATGCTTGAGAACAAATCAGCTCATTAAAGCCACGCTGCTGAGCCAGACAGTGCTGTACACAGGCGCAGGATCTCAAAACAGTGGACTATCCTTTTAGAAGAACAACATAATCGCTTTATATGACTCAAGATCATTATAAGAAAAGTATTAAAATACACTTTTACACAGTAGAAGAGAGTACAAAAGAGATTTTCATTGGCACAAAAATCCTTGCAGCAGAATTGTCTTCTCCATCCTGAGATGACCTTTAGTGATCAGTAGCCTTTTGTTTTAAGAGAAAGTAAGAAAACAGAGACAGGCTCTGCCTCTTCTCTTCTTTGTGTTGAGCTGTATGTTAGTCACAGCGATAATTTGTCGGTGAGTGAGACTAAGCTCTCTAATGGAAATCGAGAGTGTTACTCCCAAACAAAATCTCACAACCTATAACTCACTGTTGCAAAGGGGAAGCATGGTTATAAAGTTTTCCAGTCAATTCAGGTCTAATCTCAAAATAAAAAATAAAGACCAACAATATGTTAGCAAATGATTGTAGGTCCCAGATAATTCTCGTGTCTGACTGTGTGTGTTTTAAATCCAAAAGTAGTAAAAGCAGACCTGTAGTGGTGCTGTCAGCAGGACAATACTTGTATCCAGTGTTCATTATCTGGACTCCCATGTTCTTCTCTGGTGGTAGATGCTGGTAAACTACAAGATCAGTCAGGTGAAATAACACAAGAAGAATGTACAGAAGATGCTTTAGGGAACCTTACAAACACAGGGAAGGAAGATAAACCTGTTTAAATGTAAAGTTGATTGACAAGTTCTGTATAAGCAAATAGTGCCTCAGAGCAAACATGTTGGAGAGAATGACTTTGGAAAGACTGGATTGGTTTGATGTCCCACTGACAGTCCTTCATGTCAGAGAGAGACACTGATTGTACCCAGAATGATGTCGGCTTTCTGCCCCGTTGTACAAACAAACACACACATCCACACACACACACTAGTCCCTGCAGCAGATGCTCAGTTTTGCAAATCCATAAACATCTTGGGGCCGGTTACAGGTTCTCTCCTGGCTGGTACTGAGGCTCTGTGGAGGTGAAGTAATCCTCCAGGAAGCCCTGCAGGTACTCAAAGGTGGGCCTCTCCTCAGGCTCCTTCCTCCAGCAGGTCATCATGAGCTCATGGAGGGACTCAGGGCACTCTGATGGACACGGCATCCTGTAACCACGCTCCACTTGGTCCAACACCTCCCGGTTCACCATACCTGGGAGAGGAAAGAGCGATTTGAGGTTACAAACTATATATTTTGGATCGAATTATTTTACGTGACGAATTAGTCCCAGCCCATAAATCGTTTTGTATCTGCATGGTGTAACAAGGCTTGAAATATAAATCCTTGCCTGGGTAGGGCACTCGGCCTTTGGTGGCCAGTTCCGTCAGCAGGATCCCAAATGACCAGACATCAGATTTAATGGTGAAGCGGCCGTACAGCGCAGCTTCAGGAGCAGTCCACTTGATGGGAAACTTGGCCCCTGCAAAAAGACAGGTTTACCAGGAAGTTAACATGAAATCACTGTAGCACACAATGAACAAACACTCAACTGCATAATTGTCTAACTGTCACTGTCAATCAGTGACCAAATCTAAGCAGCCAGAATGTATACTTGACTCCACTGGAGCAATAACATTAAGTATGCACTTAAAAGATGAGGAACCAGTACATTATCAAACAGTGTAAAAACACAAATATAACAAGCTACCTTTACCATAATGGGATCTTACCTTGCCTGGCAGTGTATTCATTATCCTCAATGAGACGAGCCAGACCAAAGTCGGCCACTTTGCATACCAGGTTGTCTCCCACCAGGATATTAGCAGCTCTGAGGTCTCTGTGCACGTAGTTCATCCTCTCCACGTACGCCATCCCTGAAGCAATCTTGGAAAGACACAACATTTTGTGATTATCTTCAAATATAATGAACACCAACAAGGAAAAAGAAAATGATAGCATTTGATTTCTGCTAACCTGTGAGGCCATGTCCACCAGCTGAGGGAGGCGAAGCATCTTACCCATGTCCCCTTTCAGAAAATCCAGTAAGCTGCCTGTTAGCAGGGACACATACTGCAGGTTAGTACAATCTAAAGACTGATGGACTTGTTTGAATCCTGGAAATCTTTAAGAGAACTCATTTTAATATAAACAAAACAAAAAAAAATACCATTCTGTTCTATTTACTTTTCAACCAGAAATCAAGATCTAGTTTGGTTTTAATTGTCCTAAGTGAAACATGCTTGAAGTCACACAGGTTTTCACCTCCAAGCCTCCACCAAGCAGGTTTCCATCTAGTAAAAGGTGCAGTCTGAACATTCCATCCTAACAGCAGGCGGTTTAATACTCTAGGTCACTGAATTCTAAACGTAGCACATCAAAGTAGTTTCAGCTTTCCCCTACAGGTCTTCATCCAACAGTTCACTATTGCTGCTCCTCCATGTTCAATCACTCTCTGAAATATTTTAAGACTGTCAGAAAAAGAAGACCGCTGTCTTGTTTTGTAGATGCGTTTTTGATGACAGTAACAAAACACACTGCATTTCCTGTGACTACCTCATAACGTAATTCGTCTCCTGTCTTGCCAGTTAAAAGCTTTTAATGTGAAGCTGCATTAGCAGGAAATGTTCAGAGTGCCTTAGCAGGAATCTCTGAACCCACTGATCTGATGATGATTATTTAGAATTCTGCATTCATATCTAGAGATACTTTTATAAAGACTCCCTTAGCATGAAGTTAATCAATTTTTTACGTCATCACAGACAACCAGTTGATAATAATAAAAATACATACTATAAATACAGCACTACTTTCAGTGGACCATAGGTTTGGTTACCATTATATTAAATTATTTGGCAAAAGGCTGACATTTATGTTTATGAAACTCTTCTAGGTTGTCATTTAAATTATACTCCAGTTATTAAAAAAAAAAAATGAATTCAGCAAAAATGTTCAAATGTGGGAAGTGTGCGAATTCCACGCTGACCTTGCCCCATGTACTCTGTGACGATGTAGATGGGCTCCTCCGAAACCACCGCGTACAGCTGAACCAGCTTTTCGTGTCTCAGCTTCTTCATGACCTGGGCTTCCTGCAGGAAGGCCTCGGGGGACATCGTGCCAGGCTTTAGGGTCTTGATTGCCACCCGTGTTGTACCGTTCCATGTCCCTGATAAAAGAAAAATAAAACAGCTATGAGACACTGCGTCAGCATTGGTTGGTGAAAATTCAGGCATAGTATAGTGGTAGATATATGAATACATAATACTTAAATAGCAGCTCAATCATTTGGAAACGATGTATCAAAATCAACTTTTATATCCATACAGTAAGAGGTTTTAAATATTCAGTTTCATAATAGTCAATTGAACCAGTTTGCAGCATGATTTGAGGCCTCAGTGAAGTGGTAATGGAGTCTACTGGACACGACTGGGAGCGTTCATATAACAAAAAAGGTTGGGAACCACCGGCCTCTCTGTGTTTTCTTAAAATCATTAAAGTATAAATAAATTATCATGACACAAATGCCAGCTGCATACCTGCTGAGGTGAACTTTTAATTAAAGCTAATTCACTTTGATTACTGGGTTTAATGACCCAAACCACAAGTTATTTTCATTGGAGTGAAAAAAGGGCTTCATGTTCTTTGGTCTTTTCATAGTTTGCTAATGTTTTACTGAAAATGCGCTTAAAACATACATAGTGCATAGAGAAAGACAGGCTTTTCTCACTGTCACCAGTGATACAAGAATCAGGTCAAAGTGTGACTCACCCATCCACACCTCTCCAAAGCAGCCCTGTCCAAGCTTGAGGTCCAGACGGAGAGACTCTCGTGGGATCTCCCAGGCATCCTTGGATAAGCCCTGAGTCTGAGGCTTCAGAACAGGACAGATGTCGCTTAGACTGTGACACAGTCCGTCAGCGTGCTCTGAGGAGGGAAGACGGTGAGAGTGGTCAGCGCTAAATTGTAACATATTCATCGAATGGCACAGGAAACACAGGGAGTGTCTAAAAGAATCTGTCCCTTTACTCATCTGTGCAATTATTGCTGACTCTGTCAGGGAGTGGATGTTAATATTATTACTATTTATTTATTTATTTTGCAGTGTGAACTCACTGCGGTAGTGGTTGACAAGCATCTGCAGGGTGCTGAACTGTGTGCGTGATGTGATGTAGAAGCCACCGCTGTCCAGCTTCCTGATCTTGTAGTGTTTCACATTCAGCCCTTTGGTGTTGTCATAGTCCAGTACAGACAGACAGTAGGCACCTGAGGAGAATAACAACAAACAGGATGACTCATTACATGAAACACCATGATATTCTTTTATTCACCACTTTACCAGATATATTTCAACAACAAACAGGAGTAAACCAGCTGTTAAAATCATTTGCATGGATGTGAAAAGAGAAATGGGATTTTTTTCACAATGTGCTCATTACACCAGCAGAGGGCAGCGTCAGTCAAGTGAAAACACAAAGAAGCCTAAGGCGATGCCTCCTCCTTCTCCTCCTCTTTATGTTTGAACTGGGCGATATGTCCTGTGGTTGTACAGCCCTCAGCCACAGCTCCACACTGACCTAATTCTGTTTCACTCATCCACCCAGTCCCCTTTTCATCTGTTCTGCTCATCCATCTACTCGGTTTCTGTCCACCTCTCCCTAACCTGATCCTTTTCTCATTCTGTTCAGCTTATATGCATATCCGTTAACAGGAATCCTTTTATGTACATGTGTATGCAAATGGCACACAAACACACTCAGATCTAGCCGAGTCCATGGGGGCCGTGTTGCTGCAGCAGCAGCAGCAGCAGAGCAGCTGCCTATCAGAACTATCTCCAGACTGAGTCCCACAGGCGTCACATCAGACCTTTCCCCATCTGCCTGATTCGTCTCTCCTCTGTACCCACACTGCCACAGGACTGACACAGCACGATGGGGCGCTCAGTGAACAGCAGGGTAACATGTCTGACTGCTAGAAAGAATTTGCTTTCTTCTCCTCTGTGCCTTTCAGTGACACATATCATAGAACTCAATCTGAGCTTCATGTTGATAAGTTCTTAAAAAAAAAAAAAATCCCAGAGACGCCCATAACAGCACTAGGACGTTGTGGTATGATGGCATACAATTGCATGTGTGTTAAACTTGCAGGAGCAAATGTTGTCAGGGCAGGTTTTGTTGATCACTAGCATAGATTAAATACTTAAGTCTACCTCCCCAAGGCCTGATGAGCAGGACAGAGCAGGACACTCCACCTTAAAGTGGCACTTTAAGAACTCCCTAGGCTATTGTTTGAGGATGCTCACAGTCATAACACTCCTTTAGTGTCTTTACAAATACCTTTTTGTGTTAAAAAGACCTGAGTGTTGCTTAAAATAGTTGATATTTGTGTGGTACGATACTGTGAAAGTTTGTCTTAGTTTGAGAGATATTAAAATGTTTTTCTGGTCTACACACAAGTTAACAATTTCCTGACACTTTACATCTTTCCAACGCTATTTTTAGGAAGTACTGACTTTTCATAACCAGCCTTAGAAAGATATATTTACCTTTGGTGGTCTCACTCTCTCTCACCAGAAAAGTCCCTCTCCTGTTCTCTAAACTTAGCAGCAGCCTCTCAGAATCGCGGCGTGTGATTTTTCCAAAGTACCACCTGGTGATGTTGAGAAAAAAACAAAAAAACATGGAACACACGGGAGCAGATTGGTGAGGGGAAGAAGATGTACGTGGGTGGAAGAGAGGGAATAAAAAAAAATCGAGGGTGAACTCTTGCATATAGCTTGAAAAAATGTAGTGTATTCCAGATGCATACTAATGCCTGCAGTGCAGCAGCTGCTTACCTGGACTCTAGAGTCAGTTTGAGATGACTGGTGGAGCAGGGGGCAAAGGTGAGAAATGGAGTTGTTACAAAAGGTTAGTTTGTGAGAATTGTATAAAGCCAGCAGGTTAGCATGTAGAGATCACCAGATAAAGTGTTAACTGTACTGCAGTCACTCAAAGGAATAGTTTGACACTTTGGTTCATGTGGTTCTTGCCCAGAGTTACATGAGAAGATGCACATCATTCTTGTGTCTCCTTGTAAATATGCCATTATAAGGAGCAGTCGGTTAGCTCGAGCTAAAGGTGAGTCTCAAAAGTTAACTCAATAAAACATCTGTCCTGTCAGTCCTGTCTCTCACAGGACTGTTGTTGGGCTGCACAGTGACCTCTTAATCTGGGCTCAGATTACAGGAGTTTTAAAATCCTTGTGAAAGTACTGACGTTATCATCCAGATCTTAGATTCTTAATATCAGACAAGTTTGATATTAACTGGAGGAATTTAAGATGGATCTCTAAACCCTCGCATTTGCAGATAATCTGTGCGCAACCTCAGCACTGAGCAATGTCGTACTGGAGGATAAATCAGCCCAAAACTCCTGTGGTCTGAGCCTCAAATTAGAGTCTCCACTGTTGCCTGGCAACCTCAACTATTTCCATAGTTTTCAGATTTTATGCTAAGCTAAGCTAGCTTCTGTTTGTAGCTTCACAGAGAGTTTAAGAAGAATCAGGCTAGCTGCTCAGCTCCTTTTCCAGTCTCACTGCTGAACTAAGCTAACCGACTGCTGGTTGTAGCTTTAGATTTGATGTGTGGTAGCTACTAATCTTCTCATCTACTTCTCAGCAAGAAAGGGAATAAGCAAACTATGTGTTAAAGGACTCATTCATAAACTCACGCAAGGCAAAAAGATAGAAAATTCTTAATGCTTGCATGCGCTTTGTGAACGAGAGAAAAAAAAAGAGACAGAGCAAGACAAAAACATATGAAGGGGTTTACTCTTCTGCCTGGATGGAGTCAGATGGAGCCACATAATTGCTGGGGATGTAACCGCTATCTCCAGTGGTCAGGGAGCGCGCCAGCCACCAGTCCCCTTCTCTGCACAGATGAAATGATAACACACAGCTTTACCACGGCTCATCACACATTCAAAACACAAATGTAAACTTTAGGGCTGTTTATCAAGTGTCTCAGAGTGTAAATAACATTGTGGATACAGTTCATCTTACATTTGCTGTATCCATTTTTGAGCTCTGGGAGAAGCTTGATAACTCTAGGCCCAGGTTTCTCTAATGTAAAAACATACACATGCGTTGATGGGGGCTGGACAACAGGGAGGTGATGGTGCGTATATGTTACACTTTATCAGGGACTGAGCTGCTGCAGCTTTGCAGAACTATATTCACTAGTGAAATTGTGATTTGTTCACATTCATCGCCTCGAGTTGACCTGAGATGATTATAGTGCTGCAAGGATTTACACCAACTCCTCTTGACTACGGTAATGAGGATTCATGAAGGGAAGGGCAGTTATGTGGTTGGTAAAGTGATATTACAGTGCACAAGTGGTATTCAGTATATGCTCTGTGTTACAGGGAAAAAAAAAAACACAGTCAGAAAAAAGGGCACATTCAAAGGAAACTCCAGAGAAGCTTCACAAACCTGCAGTTCACCTTCCTCCTATAACAATGTGACGGTTTGTGAAGGAGAAAAGAGAAGTGAAAGGGATATGGTGAAAAAGAAGGCAAAGAAATAACAGAGGGAACGTTACGAGCAGAACAGCAAACACGTCCAGCAGAGCAACATATGAAAAATCAATGAATCTAAAATATTTAAACTCTTCCATAACAGGGCCACAATAATGAAGCCTGAGAGGGAAACATGCCCGAGGGCGCGATATTATCATAACCTGTCAGTTCACGGTGCATTTTTACATTAAACTGAACCCAACAGAAAAGAAGACAAGTGTTTAATTTGACTACGATAACCTGTTATCCAATCTAGGAGTTGATTCATGCATTCTGCATGTACTTGACCCAATAATGATCCAGGTTTTTGGCTTAAGGGGCCACATATAATCCACTATTGTCCTGAACTCTTGCCTTCTAGGTCAGCAGTTTGTTGGTGGGAAAGGCAGCACTGGGGGTGCATCACTACTGTATATGGTTCAGTGCACCTCTATTGATTTATAGAGGCCACACTTTAAAAACAAGCATGACTCCCCCTTTAAACCAGTCAGGATAGCATTAAGTAAGTAGGTCTAACACTGAGCCTTTTTCTTTAGGAATTACCAGTATGAAAAGAAAAAAAAAAAACACCTCCTTGCCATGGTGGGCTAAGGAGCAAGATGATCAGCTATCTGAATGAAGCAAAATTTGTGCAGAAATGTGTCACTCGACTACAATTCAAGCTCTGCTGAGGGAAAGCCTGTTTCTGTTTCTATGGTTACAGAAGTTGTCAGAGAGACATTTTGGAGTGCAAAGCAGCCGGACAACTGAGCAATAACTTGTGGTGTTTTACGTAACAGTTTGTGCATTAAAGGAAGTGTTCTGGGGCCATTCTTTAGCTTCACCGTGCAAGAAGTGACAGAGAAGAATGCATAAGATGATCGAAAGACAGTTTTCAGTTTCTTTCTTACGTATTGTTGACAATCTGAAGGCGTTCACCCTTCCTGAAAGACAGATCTGAAGCTGTTCGAGACTCATAGTCATACAATGCCACGAAGGTCGTCACGCCTCCTGTTAGAAGAGAAGAAGATTTAAGCAAATAACTTTACCCTGCCCTACTGTTACAACAACCCGCGCAGTAAGACAGGAAATCAAAAACACTGAGGCTGTAAGGTGAGGTGCTCACCTGATAGTGTGATTCTGTTGGGAGAGGTGACACTGTTATTGTCCACGCCTCCAAACAGGGCCAGCTCCGCATTATTGGTCATTGACGGGTTGCCACTGAGGCCGCCATCCATATTGGGGCTACGATTGGGAGTTAGGGACTGTTGAGCAGAGTTGAGGTGGTGGCCACCAGCTCCTCCCCCAGAACTAAGGTTGCCATCGAGGCTGCGGGTTCGCTGGCCTACATCCTTGGGCTTACTCTTGGATCCCCCCATAGCCGAGGCCTGTGGTGCATTCAAGGACAAAGAAAAGTCTGTGAGACAGCGGAGATGAATAAACTTAATTAAAACTGAATTTCAAGGCAAATTACACCACAATTTGGAATCAAATAGGCTTGCTTTCTTATGTAATTTTCTTAGAATACACTCTCTGGAATAATTCCTCCGACCTCCAAATGGCCAGATGCAGAAACCAGAGACAGCCTGGAGACTTCTACTAAACCCACAGAGACACAGTGTCCTGCAGACCACACGAGTCAAAACTTCCCCATGGACATTGGAGCAGCTGACACTCTTTGGTTTCAACACAGACATGAGATCCACTTCACCCCACTGCCACCAGCAGAGCAAACACACACACACACAGCAGATATGTCGCATATGCCTGCATTCACATGTGTCAGACAGATGCACATTCAGAGACATGCTAGAGCATGTTCTTTTAATTTAGTAAAACCAGCAACCAGAACCTGCTCACGTTCATGTCACTTTTGTCATTAAGGGAGAGCTAGAAGAGCTTGTTCCCTATTATTGGGGTAATTTTGCCCTTTTTTTGCTATTTGCAATTCTGATTAGATGCCAGACTGAATTTCGTTGTATATGCACCTGTACTACATGAAGTGATAATAAAGTTGAATCCAATTTCATCTAAACAGACCAATAAGAGAAATTCTGTGAGAATGCTAAAATAAAGCCAACAGTCTGGGGTATTAGCCTGTTAAATGTGAGGATTCACGGATTTGTATCATTGTAATGCGAGTTGAGGACTATTGAGCGGACAAATTGGGACAAATTGGGATGAGCATTTTCTATAGGCTAACACTAGTATTCATTGATATTTTGCATAAATGCAACATTACCCCAGAAGCTGCAGCATTTAATTTATTTGCAAATAGTTAGTGAACTTCACGTCACTATTCTCTCGGTCCCTCTTATATCTCTGGTTTGGTTTTCAACATACCTCACTCATTAGCTGATAACTGCTCCACTATGTTCACCAACGTTCCTTTTGGTGCTGGGGAGTCAGTTTTAGTTTTATCATGGCTTGTTTGCTTAAAAAACAGCTTCCTGCTGTGTCTAGAAGCGAGGCCAATGGAGACGTCAGGCCGAGCTAAAGAAGCAAACAGCAAGCAGGAAAACCAAACTCTGATCGATTGCAACCCATTAACTAAAAGTTGCAAATCTACTTTGTTGACTTGAAATCTCTCCATGCACCCAGATAGGTCACAGCATTTCAACACACAACCTGAATATAATCTTTATAGATTTACAGTAGATGACGAATCAGTGATGACACTAATGAGACAATACTCTACCAAGAAGCTGAGAACAGACCAAAGGTCAAGAGGGCAGTTGTGAGAGACTGTTGTAGCTTTTCTGCGTCTTTTCATTGCTCAAGATTCCCCGCCTACTCAGGCTCACCGAGTAGCTTTAATTACTGCTTAGAGCTGTGAAATCATTACGCTAAGCTCAGAATAATTTAGGGATTCAATCCCCTGCTATCATGGATAGATATAGCCACAGGGGGTCGGCTAGGAAATGCTAATTTACAGAAAACGCTAAGGAGGGTGGTTTAGGAGACATTCTGATTAAGAGATGAGGGTAAAAGTGCATGTGGGTAGTGTCAAGCTATTCCGCTGGTATCACCTGCCTGACTCTTGTTATTTAGGAGGCTCAGCTGGATATGCCACTGAAGTCAGCCGATGCGTGAGCCCACTCTCACTCACTCGGGCCTAATCCTAGACAAGCTATATGCAAAGGCTATCAGGCATCATCCCCGCCAGAGCCATGAAGTGACATATGGTGGAAAATATCTGGCTAAAAAAGGACTCGGTTCACAATCCAGGAGGAAATTAGTGATGCTGTCACTGGTTCTTGTCGGTCATTTTGAATGCTTCGTCGCTGCCCAAAACAGAATGGCAATCGGCCAGGAAAGAGGAAGCGGGGGCAACGTAGGGAAACAAGGAGCTTACTGGAGTGTTTTCAAGCAGTTTAAAAGGATGTACAGTGTGTGTGTGAATGCACATGTGAGCTCATCCAGACAGGCAGTGGAGCAAATAAATATTAAAAGAGACAGAAAGTGACAGGAGGAGAAATGAACACAAGAAACGGGGAAGGGGAGGGGAACATAACATGGGGCGGATTTCTGATGGCATCATGAATGGGGGAGTAGGACTAGGAAGTAATGGGGTGGGGGGTGGGGGGGTCAATGAGGCCGGACACTCGATATGTCTGCCCCCTCTGGGCATGTCTGCACAAAGGGGGTTGCATCGCAGCAAGTGTAACAGTGTGTGTAGGTTGACACTCACACACGCAAGAGGGCAGACACAAAGATGACGGGTGGCTCGGGGAGCTGCTCTTTGTGTGTTTTGTGTTCTCCCCGAGCGGACTGGTTGCATGGTTAATAAGCCGTTTGAGGCAGAGCAGAGACACCGCCTCTCTCATCTCCACTCACCAGTCACACAAGCCTTGCTCGTTCCACACAGATGAAGCTTTCACATTTGGGATGTTTCCTTAATGAGATCACTCAGATTTAATAACACATTTTGTGGACAGCCCATTTGTAAATAAGGCTGGCATGCTGAATATGTTTTTAGGATTCAACAGCAGCTGCGCATCTTACTTGGAATCCGGCGAAGTGAGCGAATTAAAAACGGCCATAATTATCTCTCACAGATTTCAAGCTTGGATAGAATTCAGGTCCTTTCGCCAACAGTGACCGACACTGACAACTCCCCAGAAAGGAAGGCCGAATCAAGTCAACATGAAACATTAAGAGAGTCTCTGGTCTTTCTTCACACTCCAACAAAGCCATCTTTTGTCAGCTCACAGCAGGCGGCATAAGCAAGACACAGAAGTGGCCTGTGTCTCGGTGGCTGCCAGATCCTAGTGTGTTTTAGCTCTAATAGCCAGCAGGAAATATGGACATGAAGTCATGAAGCCAAACAATGTCATGTTTTGCAGGACAGTAAGTGGAATCATGTCTGTGTGTGTGTATCATCTGCGGCAGTTAATGATAACAAGAGTCTAATTCTGGCCTAATAGGGCTGAGGTACTATAATAAGCACCGACTGTATGAGAGCTGCATAAAAATCCCTCCGGCAAGGCAGGGGGTGTGGCTGGGTGGCTCGGTGGTAGGGGGGGATTTGCTTAATTATGCATAAGATCTGGCAATGAATTCCAAATCCTTCAAGTCTCCTGAGCTTTTGGTAAATGGGAATAGTCTTTTAATATTGCTGCTGGCGCTGTTTCCCCTACAGGATGCTGCCAGTCCCTGTTACGCTTTCTTTTTTATTTCAACTGAAAAGAAAACAATTACAATCTCTAAATGGTATCCTCTCACTGAAATAATGGAAGGGATGTGGAGCCATTCATCCATTAACAGGCTTCAGAGTGAAGTAGTGTTCGTCAGGGCAGGATCACGACGGCAGTGCATTTCCTCCAACAACGCAGGCTTTGTTTAACTGCCGTGTTTGGGCGCTTTAAAAAAAATCTTTTCATCTTTAGGTGAGGATCAAACAGGCGCGAACATCAAAATTGAACACATTTTCTTCAGATGCTCCGAGCGCACGCTTAATGAGAGATTTCCAACTACGAAGCTGAGGCAAAGTAATACCAAGGGAGACGGTGAAACTCTATGCTATGTGAAGAAGCGAGTCAGGGCTTGTATGCTTCCCTGACAGCTACAGTAGACCCTTCACTTCTGCCTCACGGAGTTTGCAGCTATTGGCCTGAGGTCTAATACGTAGATAGGGCATGCTTTAACAACCTCAGGTCACAAGTTAAAGGCCACAATTAAACAATTCCTTACTGGGGAGTCACACTTGTCATAACGAAAGAGGAACTTGTTTTGCGCGATGAGTTCTTTCACTTCTCTCAATTTACTTTTGACTGATTGATTGATGAGGGCGAGTGACACGAGAGAGGGAGCCTTCTGCATTGTTTTAAGGACAGCTACAGTTTGTTTGTAATTTGTTGTTTGGACTTAATTTCACGCATTAACGGGCATGTGATTTCATTATCATGCCTGAGGTTAAATAGGCTAAAAAGATCATGAAGTGATGTGCAATCGACCTGAAAATTAATGACGTAATTAGAGACGTAATGCGCAAACGTCTGTATGTAGATCTAAAACAAAGGAAACTGGACTTGTTTGAGTTTTTATAGAAGACCTTTCACCATATATAAGTGAAGGAGAACTGGAGAAGTCACTTGGATAAGTGGTGGAACGTTTTCAAGAAAAGTCATATAAGTCCAGTTGCGTTTGTTTTAGCTTTGTCTTGGACATACCCTGACCTGGACAATGAAGACCTTTAACAGACGTACTGTATGTAGAGTAAGTTTATAGATTGCTAATGTAATAACTAATTTGAACATGTGTTTAAAGGATTAATGTTAGCATTAGTTTAGCAGTGTTATGAAGACCAAAATGTCTCTGAAGATTCCCAGACATTCATGTAAGTTGGATTAAGTCCAGTTCAAGAAAACTCAAACAAGTTGAGTTGCCTTTATTTTTTTTATATGAAAACCTAAATGATAATATGAATTCAAGTTTCCTGACTGCTAGTGATTTAACTCTAATGTGTGAAAAAATGTCAACCCAATTTGAGAACATCTCTTTTTTCTTTACTGTGTTTTCTACTGTTCTTTCCTCTCTGCTGCAGTGGCGCCGCAAATGTACCCACTGTGGGACTACCTTATCTTATCTTATGTTCCTTACTGTCTGTTTATGAGTTGTGTACTTAGGTGGACAAACGGTGACGATAATGGCTTTATTCTGAGACCGATAGCTGTGGCCCGTTAGAGAGGAGGAACATATCAGATCAGAAAAGAGACCAAAAAAGAGAGACGATGCGATGTGGACATATCCCACAAAGAAACACAACCTCCATAGGCCTCCTCTGCAAGTCCTTTGAGTGAACCCCAGCTGCCAGACTGCAGGAAGATATCATCCTGTTTTTATTGCATTTGCATACACTGTAGACACTGGACGTTGAAAATCCTGTGTGTGCACTTTGCTTACATGTGCTTACAGAGTAAGCAAACTCATACTTGACCAACGTCAGTTTATTCTAAAAAAAAAAACAAAGCTGAAACAAGGGCAAGTGGACTTGGTTTTTGAACATACCGTGACCTGGATGACTGAGACCGTCACTTATTCCAAAGACAGTAGTTCAGTGGAAACACTGCTCACTGTTTTTACAGCATTTGTCTCATTTGAATGAAGAGGGAACATCAAGATGATGTAGAACAGAGGACAGGAAGTATGTGCGCATGTACAAAGCGAGTGCCCGTGATCCTAATGTCAGCCTGGTGGATGTATTCCTTCATCTTAATGCTCTCTATGTAATTACTAAAGCGGGGGGAGTAGGGAGGCTTTTGCTCCTGCGTCACCAGCCGCCAATCGCAGTATAATCCAACCCTGCTTGTTCCGTCCAGATTATCAACATCTATTCCCTAATCTTATTCACCAAACACCGTGATGACATTCCATCTGGGGCCTGCAAACAGCACGAGCGCCGCAATGACAGAGACGGGACAGACCGGTCGAACCACAACTGCTGCTGCTGGCAACTCCAAGCTCTCCTGTCTCAACAAATCCATCTGACGTATAGGGGGAGAAAAAAATAATCTGCACTCAGAACAACGGTTTACACTCCTCGTGTACAGGTGAGCCGGTTCCTGGTTCTGAATAAACAGTGGGTGTAGCTCAGTGTCATCTTGTTTCTCTTCTCCTTCAACAAACATGAATAGAGGAAATGGCAGCTTACAGTAGATGTGTTTGCACACCAGTACTACCCCAGCACAGGTTTTAGTGACTGACTAGTATCTGTCCACACTTCCCATTCTGTTATCCATTAGGTTGATCATTACAAAGAGCTGAGATGGAGAAACACAGCAGAGGACATGCCATAAAACTTGTCACATTTCACCTCTTTTGTAAAGTATGTAGATGCTGAATCAAACCGTGAACCACTCAGAGTGAGAAAGCTCCTCCATGTTTGGTCTGAAGGTAAACACACGCCCCCAGTCGTACTGTAGGACTCTGCTGAGTCCTGGATAAAGTGTGTACTGAACGCCCCCCCCCCCCCCCCCCCCCCAACCCTGCACACACACACACACTGTGCTCCTGTCACGGACAGACACAGGGATGGGGAGGTGGTGGAGTCAATATTTACTGCTCCACACACACACACACACACACACACACAGACACACACAAAACACAGTCGTTGCCATGGAGGCGATTCCAAGCATTCCACAAACCAACAAACTGCGCAGATGTAGGATGGCTGCACACAGACTTTCTGGGCCAAATCACTACATGCCTATCAGATGAAGAAAAAGACTAGATTAGCCGTCGCTCTAAATTAAGTCACTTCCTGAAAGCATTTGGGGAATAAAATGAGAGAGAGGTGTTAGACGGCAAAAGTGACACAAAAGGAGAGAGAGGGAGGGAGAGAGACAGAGAGAGAGTTAGAGAGAGTTAGAGAGAGAGAGAGAGAGAGAGAGAGAGAGAGAGAGAGGGTGAGATCACCTGAAGAAATTCTTTCCATTCTCATGTTTTCAGTTAGACCACAGGGTGATTCAAATAAAAACATTGTGTTTACCCTTTATTTCCAGCCTCTCAGGAGCCTGCAGCGCTTTGGAGTCTATAATAGGATCAGAGGCTGTGAGCCCTTATTCCTTTCACTGTGCGCACTCAAAACGAGACCTGCGGTGCATCCAGCTCACCTTTTATTTGCCAAACGCCACAGCTAACGCGGCCTTAAAAATCATATGACATCTCCGGGCTCGTGGAGCCGAGCAGCTGGCCGCTCCGTCTTAAACCCTGTGCTTACACAGGAATTTTTTTGTCTGCTTCCAAACAACAAACACTGCTGGCAGCAACTGCAGGTTCATGGATTTTCTGTTATCCCCTGTTCCTAATCTGAGTATGACATGTATCAAATTATTTTGGGACAGAAGCTCAACGAGAAAATATCTGGGCCAGTTTAGAAAAGGCAGTCTGCTGTGTTTTACAAAGGGTGCAAAGCAGTGAACGGTCAGGCCTACTTGTTAAAAATAGTTAGAACATTATGGAAAATATTTATTTGTTTTCTTGCTAATGCAAGCAAATCAACACTATACTTCAGTATATCCCCCAGCTACATCCAGCAGCTGTCGTTAGCTTAGCTTAGCTTAGCTTAGCTTAGCACAGAACAAAGACAGGTGGAGCCAGTCATCCTGGCCTGAAGTAGCTGATTAATAATTAACACATTATGTCAATGCATGTTTTTTTGGGTGTATTTTGTGGAATTTGTTGGCTTTTGAGCAGCACAAATGAGCTGATGTTGAGCTTCAGAGGTACTTTTTTTTCTTTTTACCTGTGGACATCCAGGCCTACTTAAATTAACTGTTAACTGGTTGCTGGTTCTGGTCTTATGTGGAGCAGCTGGAAACCTGGTTTTTGAATTCACCTCCAGTAAATTATTGCATCTTTCATTTTCTTTTTCCACTCACATGAAACCAGCTCCACCCGCTTCACCCCCAGCATTATGTCAAAGCCCGCACGGCAACGCTTGAGCCTACCACTCCCCAGTTGCACAGAAAGCACTGTGATTAAAACTGGAGACGAAGCCGCACCGCTGTGGGACTCATCTAAACATGTCATAAAAAAAAAAAAACATCCCTCACATGACGTCTATCTGATACAGACATCCGGGCCGTACAACTGTTAAAGCAGCTCCTGCTTACTCGCACCTGATTCAGCTGAGACCTCTGACTAACCTTCTCCGACTGGGTGTGACAGGCACTGGCTCAGACAGAGAACCCCCCCTCACACTGAGCTCACCAGGTATGTTGTAAAACATCAAATACATTTCAGCACGTTAACCAACAGTCATCAGTTCACTATGAAACATTTTACAGTTTTATTGTGGGGAACGTGAGCGAGCAGATGACCCTCATTTCCCATTGTGCAGACAGAGGTCTTTCAGCTGTTCCTGCTAAGCTCGTGATTAACACAGCCACACGTCCAACGGCAGCAGCAGCAGCAGCTCGCTCATGTTCTGAAAAACTATGAGGCATGTGTGGCATGCACAGCGCCGTGACGGCCGTGCAGGGACCAGAGGGTGTTCACTGCATCGTGTTGATAGAGTGAGAGGCACTGTTCCACTGTGGTGTATTAAATACCGAGAACATCCAGCGCGGTTTACCACTGTTCTGGTGAAATCTGAGGTCCCGCTGCTGCTGACAAACGTGCAGGTTGTGTTGCTTATGGGATTTACTCCAACATCGGCCTCATATCCTTTTCTACCCTCTGCTCTCATCTAAATATGGTCATTATGTGAACGGAGACTGACGAGCCGTGGTCATGTGTTCAAATAGGAGGTGGAGGAGGGAGAGCAAGGGAAAACGAAGGAAAAGATAATCCTCGAGAGCTTTGACCCCCTCCACCCCACCCCCATCTTGCTCCTTTACACTTGGTCTTAACCCATTCTTGCACTCTTTCCATTATTCTTTCTCCAATCCTTTCCTCCATGAGGAAATGGTGGAAATAAAGGGCTTAGTTTCCTCAAATGTGTCAGCCATTTTTCACGTGAAGTGGGAAAAACAATGTGTTTCCCAAATATAAGTGGCATGCGACTGAGAGAAAACGGAAGGGTACAAAAACTGACAAAGATAATCAAAAAGAACTTCAAATCTTCTGCGATATCATAAATGGTCTTATTGCCTCAGAATAGCTATACGCGCCCCCTGCAGCGAGCTCAAGTGCTGTGATGGCAAACCCCAAAATTCAACCCTTCTCATCACATTTCAAAGAGGCAGCATTTGATCTGCTCGACTCCACAGAGACTCCCATGTGCCTCATGCTTCAGTAAGCTGGGGCTTTTCTAGGGCTTCTACCGTTTAACTTCTCCTCTGCACAGCCAGGCAGTCCGAGAAATCCCGGCAGCTCTGACATCTAAATCCTAATCCATCCTGAGGGAATATATAATATATATATATATACACATCAGCACTAAGCACAACCATGTAAACATTAGGCTATGGGAAAGTGAGCCAGGTGTGCTCCGGAGCATTCCCAGGTTTGTTGCGGCAGAGTGAACTCAGTCATGGCTGAGGAATGCGGACCGGAGGACAAGGCGAGTTTCAACTCCTCTCCTGCTCACACAGCCCAGAGCAGGAATGCATGTGGAGCAGGTAGAGACACCGTTCACCCAGGATTTGCCACCCTCCCCAAAGCATTCCCTTCACCGCCTGTCAGAGAAAGGAAAGAACAAGAACGCGGTTCAGGGAGGACACACGCCGTGGCTGTTCATCCTGCTACGAAAAAGCAGAGCACACTGCTTATTGTCAACACAGAATTAAATTCACGCTGAGGGCGTCATGCTGCTGCTGATCATCAGCTGATACTCGCATTTGTGGTGTCTACAAGAACACCTTTATTTAAATTACTTATGATTACGTTAAATTACATCCTGAAAAAATAACTGAGGTTGTCTTAATTGACAACACAGAATATTTAAGTTTGAAGGGAGCAGGGTAAAGCACAACCTCAGTGCTTCTGTGATTTATAAATAAAGTATGATTCTACTTTCCCATAGATGCGCTGATTGGATTGATACTGAAAACAAGACACAGAGATCCCAGCGTCGGAGCCCTTGCTTCCTTGGAGATAGACAAATAAAAGGAGAACAGATGCAGAAACATTAAAATATTAAAATGTGCCCATGTCACGCTCCATCATCAAAACATAACTGCTCCCTGCCATGACATTTCCATAGCAGATTGAAGGGCGAGGCCCCCGACACTGGAGTGATTTCCTCCATCTCTTAAACCACCCCTTTGTTCAGAAGGCACTGATTTCAATATTCAAAACTACTCAGCGGGGCGGTGAAGCAGCGAACAAGACACTGGCTGCGAGGCAATCAGCAGAGCGAAGAGCGGTAGTGGTGGTGGTGGTGACGGTGGGGTGACCGGAGACTTCAGGAGATACAGAGGGGTGGGTTAACTAAACTGCTCCTGCTGAGAAAGATGAAGATGACCCTGCTCTGTGTCTTATCCAGGCTCACATCAGGGCAGACAGTGGGGCGAGGTGGCAGAGGTCAAAGCCCGGGGAGAACACACCCTGCACTTCCTGCAATGTCTGCACCTTTGAGTTGCAATTTGCATGAGAGATGAATAAAATATGGTGGACATAAAAAGTTTGCTGCTAAAATAGTAGGTTATTGTCATATAAAATATGAAACAAAGCACACTTAATCTAAAATGTACAACCTATTCAGTGACATTAAGCAGCCACACATTTCAGAGCAATGAAGACGAAATAAAAACTTTAAATAACCAAACTGCATGATCCCTTTTATATTTGGGTATGTGGCTAATATCAGAGTCACTAGCGATCCACCAAAACTATATACATCCTGATTAAAAACTGCAGCAAAAATAATTTGAAGTGAGATTTTTCTCCAAAATAGGCAATGAGCTGAAAAGCCCATTTTAAAAGTGAGAAACCAGTTCATTTGCCAAAGCAATCACTGAGTCAGTGATGTTGTTTAGCAAACTCCCACAGATTTCGATCCCAGTACTTTTTGCACTTTTGACAAATATGTAAGATCATCAATCTAAACTACTTAACAGCAAAGTGTAGGCCAGAAAATAATGACCACTTCTTTAATAAGTTTTAAGATATTTAGTGTAGTATTCAAGCAAGCATCATTCATATTCTGATATTCAGCGCATCCTTTGACTCACTGCAAGGATTAGAAATCATATTCTGTATCTACGTCCGTGCAGCTTTGTTTAGGCTCCTCCTCACAAATATCTTCTTGTTATCTGGCTTTGGTGAGATTATAAGGTTTGCCTGTGCCAAAGGTTTGTCATGGTTTGTGATCTCTGCCAGGAGATGATTTGCATAAAAACGTCCATGTCAATATACACCGAGCATAACATTATGACCACCTTCCTAATATGGTGTCATAATGTGCCTCAAGAACAGTTGCGACTCATCAGAGAAAGGACATGGGCCTTCTGAGGGTGTCCTGTGGTGTCTGACAACGGAATGTTGTTAGTGGGGGTCTTTGGATCCTATGGGTTGAGGGGAGGGGCCTCTGTGGATCATCCCACAGATACTTGATCAGTTTGGGATCTAGTGAATTTGGAGGCCAGGTCAACACCTTGTGCTGTTCTTCATGTTTTCTGAGTTGTTCCTAGACCGTTTTTGTGTGTGTGCCTGTGTCAGGCTGCATCCTGCTGGGGATGGCTGCTGCCACCAAGGAGTGTCATTGCTATGGGGTGGGGATGCCTGGTCTGGTCTAGGTGGGTGCTACATGTCTAAGTAACATACAAATGAATGCCAGGTCAAAACGTTTCCCAGCGGAACATTGTATTGCCAATGGTCAATGTTATTTATTTCTCCTGTCAGTGGTTGTAATACTGTGGCTGATTGGTGTATATATGTTGCAGTGATTCTCAGAGGACGAAGAGCTCCATGTTTTAAGAGCGGGAGAGCATCGTGTGCTGTCTTCCCAGCATCTCATCATCCTGACCGGGCTCACACAGCTGCGCCTACACAAAGCCACACACAGAGGAATCTTTCTAAATGCCAAGGACGCTTTTCCTGTCACAAGGAACGTGCAGGGAGCGATGGGAATGAGGGTGTGTGAGTGATCGCTTTTCCACAGAGGCAACAGTGGGTGGATTGAGCGAAGATGCGTGGCCTGTGTCACCCTGGCCCATTCCCAGAGCAGAGGGACAGGAAGTGGCTAGGGATCCTGGGAGGATACAAGCCCTCCTCTGTTTGCCTGTATCAAACCACTATCAGATGCTTCATTCAAATGGCCAGCGAGCACAGGCCCCTCTGACACGGAGAACGTTCCTTATCATTCAACTGCTTTTACCGGGTGCAGTGCTTTGTGACTTCATGTTGGAACGGTGTATACATCCACTTCTCTCCTGCGGCTTTAGGCCAATGACCAGTCCAGACAGTAAAAACAAAAACTAGGCCACCAACACATAAACAGACACAAATAAATATGAGGGGATGGGAGTGGTGCGAGAGACTTGAGAGAACAGGTGGCACTGGCATTCCCATGTTCAACCGTATGCCCTTGAATGTAGCTGGGCACTAATTAGCAGCAAATCTGGGCCAGAGCGACAGAAGTTTTGAATCTGCAACATGAAAAATTCAAAGGCCTTTGTCAGCAGGAAGCCATCACAAATCTCATGCCCCCCTTTCGTGCAAAATCCTTCTCTCTCCCTTTTGAGTGAATCGCACAACTTTTTGGCAAACAGAATAGGGGTTGATGCTGGCATCAGACAAGTGTTTTGTTTGGTAAGTGCTCCAAAGCCAAAAGGGAATAAGGGTGTTGTTTCCGCAAAGCAGAAACAGAAACACACCACTACTACAACTACTACTACTACTACTACTACTGCTACTACTGGAGCCACGACTCATTTACTTTGATCTTCCATCCGGCAATTTGTGAGCCTTTCTTTTTATTCCTGTTCCTCCAGCCAGGAAGCCTGTTTTTCTTCATAATATCATCAACAATTACAATATGTCCTCTGAGCTCAGTGCCAATTAATCCTCATCTGACCTAAAGGAAAGTGGGACACTGACTAGATCAAATGATGAACTCAGCAAACTGCCGGCTAGAGCGGAGTCTGTTTAATGCAACTGCTCAGTTCGCTTCTTTGCAGTTTAAGGCGCAGGGGAATATATACGCATCACTATCAAAATGCTTGGCTGGGACTCTTGAGAAACAGCCTCCCTCCATAGATCACCCTAAATGGTTCTCCTTCCATCCCCGTGAATAGGTGCACAAAAGGCTATTTTCGAAAGTGGAAGCGACTTGTCTTAAAGCCGCTGATTCTCCGGGGCCGGATAGCTGCGGAAACAAGCAGTTCATTGATGCCAGGCCCAGTGTATCACCCTGACAGACAGACAGACCACTTCAGTATGAGAGGGAACAAAGGGGCCAGTCCGCAGCCACGTTGCCAATTAGGAGGAATTTCGGCCTCAAGAGCCACTTTGCACCAGTTTCATTGGACCTGACATAAACATTACAGCTTTCACTGGAAGGCATTCATGGGATTCCAAGGAGCATTAGGGTCTCCACTGCGGAGTCTGAAAATCTGGCAGCTAGAAAGTACAATGGATCGACTCGTACCACTTTAAGAAACACTTCTCAGTCACTGGCTGGCTGCATGGTCTGAACTGCAGGAGGCTTGCTAAGAACCTGCTGAAACTTGGCTTTACAGTGTTTATCCTGAGCCATGCGTCCCTTTGAAACCATGTCTCCGAAGCATTGAATATGAAAACAAGAACAATCATCAACCATGACCTTCAGTGCTCATATGGTACTGGGATTCATTCCTTGCATCCATTTGCATGTCACTGATCCAACATTAGATATATATCCATGGGACATATGTTTTATGACAAAAAAAGAAAAAAAAAAAAACACATAAAAACTCTGGAGGATTAATCTAATGCTCCACTGATGATCACATGTGATGGCAATTTTCTTTTCATTCTCTGGAGAAGTGTTTCAGAAAGGATTACAGCAAAAAAACAAACAAAAAGGGTTTATACACAATATTCGCAATATTTAGGCAGATCAAAACTGCGACAACACGCCGCAACACTGGAACAACAGTGTGTGTGTGTGTGTGTGTGTGTGTGTGTGTATGTGTGTATGTGTGTATGTGAGCGCACAGGGGCCGGGCCAAGTGTTGTATCTCAACCGCCATGGCAGCAAATTTGTCACACGGTGACGTCCTGCACAGAACCAGAAACCAATATTTAAGTGTCTGAGAGAAAGTCTCGTCTAGACGCCAAACCGGGTTTGACTTTCTACTTGAATGACAACAGGCCGGGCGAGCACATGTGTGGGGCAATCCTGGATCAGCAGTCTGACTGGGAGAGTCTTGACTGATGTGTACAATACATACAGACCTATGAACACTGTTGAGACACAAACAATACATACGCTGAAAGGCACGGCTCCTCCATACCTGCTCTTCTATTACCTTTAGAGTCAATATTTAGACGTTTGACTCATGTTTGAGTGGGAGAGACTAATCCTAAGCATATGACAGCCTTGTTTTTAAAGTGTGTGGGATCCTTGGAAGGAAAATCAGCGGCATTCGAGAGTGAGCAAGCAATTTATTTGCATATTGGTGTCCACACAAGATCACACAGCAGGCAGACAGTAAGAAGTCCCACTGTAGGGAGTTGCTTAGTTTCACTTGTCAATGATGTGCACGTTTAAAGGTGTGGTGTTTCCCATAATACTGCAGATGAGGGAGTGTTCAGGCAATTCCTGGAGCATTTGAGAAAAGCCCTGATGAGTCACTTTAAATCTCACACTGCTGTGGGTAAAACCAGTGATTTTAGTGAATTGCAAGGTGAGAAAACTAACCCATCATTCATTTTTATTAACGTCAGTCCGCCTGTCAGTGCCTAAGTCACTCCTCCACACTAAAATAACAAGTTTTGGGGAACTCACCCTGACGCGCAGGCTAGTGGAGACTTGGCGTCGTCGCTCTTCTCTCGATCCGACGTCACATCAAACCATTAATGAACTGATCGGAGACACTGGAAGCGCACAGATCCGAGGAGTGGGTCTTGGAGCGGTGGACGCAGCGGCGCAGAGGCGGTCGGAGCCAAAACAAGCGACAGAGACGCGATGAGGGATCCCAGTCAACTGGAGGGGCGGCCCGCTGAGGTCACGACGGGGGGAAGCCTCCAGATGCTAAGGAAACATTTTTCATTCACACACACTAAATGAAAACGAGAAACACGCGGAATCCTGTTACATCTGTCGCTGGTAGCGGCCGACAGTCTGCGTCTACGCAGGAACACCAAATCAGGACCAAAACACTGGGATGTGATGTTAGAAGCTGGGAGGGGAGGAGACTCCGGTCGATTGCCGAGCGCTGATTGGTGGATTGTTTTATGCATAATTGAGCTCTGATTTGGCTGAATGGCGTGGAGAAGCCACTCCTCACCTGAGGCTGCAGGTCCCAACGTGACTCAGTGATGTTATTCATACTGTTGGTTTTGATCTATTCCGTCTTAGATGTTTTGAATATCGCAGAATACCAAAGGAAAAAGATCAGATTTTAGCTCTGATCGATTTTACTGTAAACCAAACTGTAATTCAGATTAATATCAATAACTGGAATTCAAGAACAAAATATCTCTTTAGATGAAGGAATCCTTACTATTCCTGAAGTGAGCGAGATAGAGTACAAAAGAAGCAGTTTAAAAAAATAAATAAAAAAATAAAAAATTAAAGGCATCCCTGTAATCCCAGTTTCCTTCGGTGATACAATGCTGCCACCTATTGTTCAAATGGGGTAGCACGTCTGTAACTAGTATTTCTACGTGCTGCGTTTTTGGATTTATGTCTTAGACACCTCTGGGTAATCTAATGCAATCCAACAGTCTGCCTTCAGTTATTCTTTCGAAAAGTTGATATATTTTACATTGCGTTATCTTACGAGAGGCCAAATAACCGCAACATAATTCAATCTAATGCAGTCCAGCACTTTATCAGTGACAACAAATGATTACCTTTTTCTGACACTGCCAACAAAACTGATAATGTGTATGTTTGTGAGGGCACAGTTAATGGCATGGCTGCTGTGTTGGGCAGATTCAGATTGAACGGGTGCATCTAACATAGTGCTTAGTGAGTTCATAGCTACTGCTGTATGATTTCTATGTAAAATATGAATGCAGTGCAACAACAGGTGGTGCAATATTTCCACCTCAAATGAAGTAAAACAGCTGAAAAAGAAAATACTTAAAGTACTGAAGTAAAGTACACCTCTCATGTTTTACTTTTACACTAAAGTTAAAGAGTCAAGCATCTCTCATCTTCTGAAAAATGATCACAAGAAGTCTTTGAAAAACCCGTAAGGGCGATTAGCAACAATTTAAAGTCTGAACACAGAAACTCTTCTAACAAGCTGGAAGACCAGATGTTTTCTGTCTGATAAAAGATTTCCAGACACGCAGGTAATGACTGGAAATGACCTGTCTGAAGTATCAGAGAGACATCAATATATATCAAAATAATTACTATAATGTACATGATGTCTTTTTCCTATTTTAAAAACAGGCTCATGTTGGAACAGAGAAGGGAGAGATGAGTCATTTCTTGCCACCATCTATGTTTAGATTATGAAAAACAGACTCAGCTTGGATGTCTGCCATTTGCTTGCTATGTCTTTGACTGCTGCTGAAAACCAGTTTCCTTCCATGATAAAATATTAAACTGAAAACAAACAAGCAACAAAGTGCACAAATGACAGTATTCCGTTTAAATCCACTTTAGGGAGAGAAATAATTTATAAACAGCTATGCACAGCGACCGCAGTAATTACAAGCACAATAATGCTATCTACAGAAAGTATTCAAAAATTGCATATGGGACCTGGAGGAGTAGAAGTAGGACAATTAACACACCATTATTAATATGCAGATGGTGGCTGTGCCGGAGTCTAAATGAGTGAGAAACCCAGCATATAGCTGAGGGTTTTGCCACAGTCATTCAGGGGACAGAGGGTCACATTTTAGCTGAGAAAAAAATTTCACCTTTGGGACTTAACAAAAAGCATCTTCCATTAAGTGACACTGGTTGACTCCCAGGAGCACACGACATCTACAGATCCATTAAAATGTCCAGAGAACTCAGAGATGACAAACATCACAATGCTGCTGAGTCATGAGGAGGCTGTGCTTGTGCTCTTCAGTGGCGTCTTTGATGAATAGCATGGTGTCTTTTTGTTTTTTTTTTAAAAAATGTAGCTGTTGTAATAATGTGGGTCATTGTTACGCTTGAGCTTTATGTGTATTAATTTGTAAAGTGGACTTATATTTGATATTTCCTAACTGTGATATAGTGCGTTTTACAGATATATTTATTTCATACTCTCCTCATCTCCTCCTTTATGTGTGTCCTTCTTGAAAAGTATTGACTGCTACACAGCAAGCTGCTTTCCTGGGAATACGCTATTTCTTTTTGACACTTTTCCGCCTGACCCATCTATCTATGTTCTGTCCTCTTCACCCTTACATCCTCTTACTTTCTTTGTAAGGCTGTTTCCCACTCTGAGTTGCACTTCCAGTGTCATGTATTGCGGCCTTCGTCTTTTCTTTCTGTCCTCTCTGCCACATCTCAGTCGTCCATGTCTCTGGTGTCAGACGACCCTATGGGGAAGAGCATATCACTCTCTAAGGACAGGTTGCTTCCTAGGCCGGCCATGCGGCTCCGCAGCAGAAAGTGTGTCCTCCTCTGCAGAAGCCTCTGCTGCTCCTGCTTCAACTCCACGTAGGACCGCGAGAAGGTGTGAAAGATGGAGGTGACGGGGAAGGCCATCAGGAGGATGCCACTCAGGATGCTGCTCAGAGCCACCACCTGACCTGGGATGCTCCTTGGGACCATGTCCCCATAGCCCACTGTTGTCATGGTGATGACAGCCCACCAGTAGGTAGCAGGGATGCTCGTGAACTCCTGTGTGGGGGCCATCTCGTTCTCAATCAAGTACAGCAAGGGGGAATACAACGCGATGGCCACACACAGGAAAAGGAGGAGAAGCCCGAACTCTCGCGTGCAGCGTCGTGCAGTCAGGCCTAGAGTCTGCAGACCCAGCGAGTGGCGAGCTAAGCGCATCACGTAGAGGATGCGCAGGGCCCTCAGGACGCGCAGCACCAAGCCCACTTTGTCTAAGTAGCTGCTGCCAGAGCCTAGCCGCTTCTCTCCTTTCGAGGTGCTGTCCACCAGGAGTGTGATGTAGTACGGCAGGATGGCCACCACGTCGATCAGGTTCAGGGGCTGCCTGAGGAAGGTCAGCTTGCTGCGATCTTGAATGAAGCGCAGGGTGAACTCCAGGGAGAACCACGCGACGCACACTGTCTCCACAATGAAGATATTATAGCACATCTGGGAACATGTGCCCTGTTGAAGAAAGACGGAAACAGAGTGATCAGCATGCAGTAATGCTACAGTCACTAGAGGGAGCCACTTCAATGTGAAATCAAAGAGCTAAATGGTGTTGAAAGATTGGAAAGAAGAAATATATGCACAAAATGTATTTTTTTCAGTTCTGATATTCTACAATCGATGCCATAAAAACATGATCTCTCAACTCAGCTCTTATAACATGATGATGCAGCCCTTGTCCTAGGCCTTTTTTGGACGGTGTAATGTAATGATGCAGATTCAGTGCGTGTCTGCTTGAATCATTTCAAAGAACATACCGCAATACAAGAGCCTTTGAATGCAGTACATATCAGGAAATAATACCATTATGAAACACACTCCCACAGATGAGGACATATCCTGAGTAGACCCGCTGAAGCACCTGAAAAAAGGTCCGTGAACGTGTCAGAAACAGGAACACTTGAACACTTTTAATGCAACACTTTGGCACGTGGTTAAGCTGCAGCAACAAAACGAGGCGACGGGGCTGTTAGAATGAGATTATTGACACTTTTAATTAATTCAGGCATACTGAGAAGAGTGAAGTGTTTCAAATATACTATTCCAGCTTTACCAGATCAGGAACAGACATTACGTTCCTTGATTGTGCAGTGTGACTTGACGAGATGTTCAACTAATTTACATGTAATATTTTACTGTACAGGAGTCCCACAAAGCCGCAGGATCAAATGATGAGTATTTTTCAGCTATATAAAGTTAAAGTAGGAGTACTCAATATGAAACTGGCTTTCTTGTGAAAAATGGTTAGGAGCTTCAAACAAAAACCGTTAAGACTGTCAACCCACCTGCCCACCCACCCATCCACCACGCTTACAGTATCTGCTCTTGATTTCCTGAACATGAACAAGATAAAAGAGAGACTCTGAAAACCACCAAGGCTTTCTATTCTAAAATGGAAACCAAAGTATTTACAGTCACTTCAACTTCCTTCCAAAAGGAGACTTTAAGGGGCAAAGTCTTCTGTAGGAATTTAATGAATTCATTCAAAGCATGTTTGCACATTTCTCTGCACGAAGCCTATGTGCGTGTGGCTCAAGTATTCCATTTTCCTTTGATTTGACTAAGAAGGCTGGGGCGCTAATTATGGTTGTGATTGAAGACAGACACAATAATGGAAGCATTTCATAAAAGCACACTGAGACGTCTTCAATTTTTTATATTCTGGAAAAGCAACTGTCTCTGTGTCGCCAGTCTCTCTTGTCTCAACGCGAGGAGGTTTTAAATGACATGACAGATGAGACATGCCGTTATTACCATTTTAAAATGATTGGTTTACCTCCATTTTTCTGTGCATACCACTCAGTTTAAATCTGTAATGAACTGTGACTGTAGAAAGTATGGAACACAAGACAAAGCACCAAAAGAAAATCAGTGTTCTTCATTTATATTTCTTCTCTGCTGATATTTCGTGAATGTATTTTTGTATATTGTGACTTTTTACATTTGTGTCTACTCACCGCCTCCTCCTCCTCCCTCATGGCAGGCATGGTGCTGATGGATAGGTTGATGGCGGTGATGGTGACGAACAGCACTGACAAACAAGCAAAGATCTTCCCCGGAAGGCCGGAGTGAGGCCTCTCCACCATGTCTCTCAACTTGCCCATGCAGCGGTTCAGTCTGGACTCGGCTGCGTGCTCCCTGTGGCCACTGTCTGAATCCAACAGATCCTCCAGGAGTTCCTCCTCCTCCTCTGCTCTCTCCATCGCCTCAAACTCCTCCATGCGCTGCAGCAGACGCCGGCGACAGCACCACTCCATGCTCTCCTCGGGAACCCCCCAGTAGAGCAGCTCCTCCCTGAAGGAGAGGGCGCACATCTGCCTGAGGGAGCGCAGCTTCCCCGCCCTCAGGAAGGTCAGGATGGTACGGAAGGCACAGGGGCTGCGGTCGAAGAAGAACTCGTTGTGTGTAACGTCATAGTCGTCGCAGATACTCATGATCTCGTCAAAGCTGCTGCACAGGTGCAGCTGGCCCAGACGAGACAGGGGGAAGTCCTCTAAGGTGGTCCAAGGCAGCTGGTACCGCAGGCCCCCCACATTGATGATGGCGTGAAGCTTCCGGGCACTGGACAGGGGTGTGTTATCGCGGAGGGTGCTGAGCTCAGGGGCAGGCTGCGCCCTCTTGTAGAAGGCCCCTTTACGAGCCTCCTCCTCTTGTTGGAAAGGCGGGTTGAGAGAGGTATCAGAAGCACAGCTCAGGGCGCTGTAGTCATAGTCGGAGCCATCGCCCGCCAGCAGGGTCATCTTTACTGGTCCGCTCACATCCCTGTGCTCAACCTCCCATCAGCGCACTTCAGAGTGAAAATGAAGAAGAGTCAGTGCTGCACAGCTGATATAAAGGGCCACAGTTTCACAGTTTCAGTTCAGTGATAAATGTTCTAATATTACATTTTACAAAATGAGTTGATATAAAGAAAGTCAGCGGGGTTCATTTATTCAAGAGGATCCATTAAAAGTTAATGGGAGCCTGCAGCGACTGTGGGAGTTAGGATAGGAGCAATATGGACTCAGTTTCTTTAACATTGTGCCTCTGTGTTTTGCCACCTAAAACCTATTGTACAGCAGTTATCGTTTTACTCCAGAATGAGTAACACCACAGTGGTGCATTATTGCAGCAGGAGGCACTTAGACTATTCGCATTTTAATTCTAATGGCTGCTTGTCATTATAAGAAGGCATAGCCGCCATGTAAACAATTTCTGGCGGCGGAACGGCCCACTCACTGGAGAAGTGAAAGCACAGCGTCTGATTCTGTTAAGATATAGGAGGGAAACTCCAGCAAGCACACTGATATATGTAAACAATGCGGAGGCCTCACAGAAAACAAACATTAGTAGCATTCAGTAACTAAACTGCTACACTGACTCGTAAAAAGCCTTTATTGATTCTCTTTATTTGCACGTAAAGGAATGGCCGCTGTAAATAAACTGACTGGATGACTGTTTTTACATATTTGAGCCTTTGAGGCATGAAGCAGCAGCTTTCATTAAATATGCTCTCTAAACTCTGGAGCAGTGTGCCTGAGGGTTTATGGGCTTTTTAAACAAAATCTTTCCAACCTACCTCATCTAAACACATCTTTTTCTACATTACATTTTTTCTAAAATGTTTTTTTATAACCTCCAATCCTCTTTTGAAACATCTTGTTTCACACCATATTTTCTTACTATTTGACAGATTGTTTTTTTTAAACTTATTTAGTGAATGTATTTATTATCTGTTTGTATTTCAAGCGCTACAAGTACACGAGAGAGCGAGAGGCAGGGAGACAGCTGGGTCTACAAGTACAATATTCTTCCCATCTCTGTCTGTCATTATGAAATATTATTGATATTGCCTGCTAGTGTGTCACCCTGTCACGCACCCTGTTAGTCTCAATCATGGCTATACAATGCTCTGCTGGGAAACTTTTGGACCTGGCATTCATGTGGATGTTACTTAGACATGTACCACCCACCTAGACCAGACACCCCCACCCCATAGCAATGACACTCCTTGATGGCAGCAGCCATCCCCAGCAGGATGCAGGCTGACACAGAGACACACACAAAAATGGTTTAACTCAGAAAACATGAAGAACAGCACAAGGTGTTGACCTGGCCTCCAACTTCACTAGATCCCAAACTGATCAAGTATCTGTGGGATGATCCATAGAGGCCCCTCCCCTCAACCCATAGGACCCAAAGGCCCCCACTAACAACATTCTGTTGCCAGACACCACAGGACACCCTCAGAAGGCCCATGTCCATTCTCTGATGAGTCACAACTGTTTAGGAGACACAAGGGAGACCTACACAATATTAGGAAGGTGGTCATAATGCTACGCCTGATCGGTGTATACTAGCTGTGATTTTGTAGCATTTTATCTAATTTCACTGGTTAAGCAACTCAACTCCTCTCTAGTTCTAAAATAAGAATAGCGTACAGACATGAGCGAGGTCTCAATCATCTCATCTCGTTTGTGACAGTAGAGTGTATTTCCCACAGTGTTGGACTATTCCTTTATAACTGCACAAACTGGACAAGATACAACAAAACCCGACAAAAAAGGGCAAGGAAATGTGGCAATGAAATAAACTGCAATGAAAGAAACCGATTTCTATTATCTGAAAATTAAATTAAACCTTCTCTGCCTTTCACATTTCTACAAATTGCTTTACAAAAGCGACAAGTCTGTGCAATTATCTTGGCAGTATGAAAATGTCGCTTATGCATCATTAAACATGGTCACTGATCTAGATACAGCAGGCATCAAGGGATAACAATTTCAGTCCCCGCAGCGTGCACAAACATCTGTTACCCAGCAGCCTGGGAATCATAAATAATGGCCTGATGTTGGGAAATTCACTGATGTAACTGTTTTCTAGAGATATTGAGTAATCTGTGTTATTTTTAAAATCTTTCTCAGTTATATTGAATAGATTTACAAAACACACATTTCAGCTGTTTGAAGCATGTGCACTGACTCACAACGTACCATTACTTCAGCAGGCTGCTCTCAGAACTGAGATCCTTTTCAGTCAACAACATAGATCTAATATAAAACAGAGAGAGGAAGCAGTAAAGAGAAGGAATAAGAAAATGTTTACTGTATATCACCAGTGCAGAGAGGACCTTGTGGCCTGTGTCCAAACTAATTTAATCAATTACAGTAATTTAGGGGGAGGCAGGTTAGCCAGTCAGATATTAAAATGTCAGTGTCTGGATTTGCCGCACTGCCAGCTCCGGGTCAGGAAGCAAGCCTCGGCTTCTAAAATGGGGATGTGAACGTGTCAACTGAACGGTTATTAGGCACCTGCACTGTCAGCCCCCGTGAGCTGCTGATTACAGTCAGCACCCTCTTCCACCCATGAAATTAGAGCAAACCCGCCCCTCTTCTCTAAAACACTCAGCGCGGTTAACCTCCTGACAGCGTTTCATTGCGGCCATCGACGGATACGTCACATGTGGAATAGTTTGGGGTCAGTTGGTGTCTGTTTGGCTCGTAGTGTGATCGGTTTTATCAAGACAGAAAGAAAAGAGGCATCCAGAAAAACTGTTGCAGACAAGATCCAAATATAGAAACGTTGTCTGCCATATCAGCACAAGTGTCTCTTAAAAAAAAACAACTCAAAAATGAAAATTATTTCTCTAAACAGTGTCAGATCCCCTTCTTTTTGCTGCTTCTCACATTCTCCCTCCATGCGGCGGAGGTTATCGATACGCCTACAGTGCATTGCCGGTGTGGATATGCCCAAGCCTACGCCACTCTCCTACTACACTAAATCACACTTAACCCCTTGAGGCTGTTTCTCACTTTCCCTTTAAAGCGGTTGTGCTTTTGCCTCTCTACAGTCACAAGAGCATTTTTTTTAAACTCTTGTTTAGTTTTGTTTTGGGGTCAGTTCTCTGCCCTGTTGTGCCTCAGATGCTTCCTCTGGGGGATGAAGTCTATCTCGCAAGGAGAGATGAAACACTGCAAAGACGGCGAAGGCTGTTCTCCCCCACCAGATCGGCTGAGGTCTGGCCTCTCTCTGTGCCAGCGTTATCACAGCTAAGCCACAGGGCATGTTCTCCAGATTGCCTGGTGACTCACTGGGTTGTGAGTCTCTGTTGCCTGACTGCTCTGTGCATGCGTTCCCCACAGTTCCCTCCTCAAGAGTCTTTGGGGAGCTTCGGTGCCACCACATTTTGATTGGGTTGAGCACAGTATTGAGTATTTATAACAGCCACTGCGACACCGAAGCAGAACACATTGTGTAAAGAAGTTTCAGAAGTTAAGAAATAGCTGAAATCACATTTTTGTGTATCAGTCTGGAGAGACATGTGTGCGAGACATCTGTTCAGTGCGGATGGTTGTGATTGATGATTATCTACTATTCATAATGCACATATGTATGATAGCTATGGGTCCTATAAACAGACATGAATGGCTATTTATGGGTGTTATCTGTACTCTGGTGGAAGTGGTGCGGAAGACAGATTTCACCAATCTGCCTCTGAATCAAAGATTTGCAATTCCACTTGACTCATTCTGTGAAATACAAACACATGGTAATTTAATGAGTATCAGATTTCTATCAGTAACTCTGATGGAAATCTGAACCTCTGAGACTCAAACTGTCCCTTATCTTTCCAGCCGTAGCTGGAATGCCGTGTTTTATTTTCTCGCATGTAGCCAAACATCCATATTTAGTCGTATTAGTAAAGCAGGAAAGAATTTGAAATAAATATCTTTATGAAGATGTTAAAAAATGACCTGGAAGTGGAATCCTATCATGTCCTCTTAGACTTAATGACTAATTAGACCACAGAACGTTGCTTCATTCTCCCCAACAACCAATTCTCTTCCTCCTCTCTCAACAGCTCACTGTTCTCTAATGGACTATAAGAGGGTGGCGTTTCCAGAAATGGACCGCTAAAGCTGCCAAGACCCAGCTGTCTCCCTCTCTCTCTCTCTCTCTGAAATCTGGTTAAACACTGAAACAGTCAGGCATGCCAGAAGCAGTTCTACCCCAGAAGACCTTTCCTTACAGTAATTCCAGCAGGGATACTTGTAAACAAAAATGTTTCTTTTATGTTGGAAGTGGGCGGTATTAATGCATACTGAAAACGCTGGAAGAAGCTGTAGCTCCAGGCCAATAATTGTCTCCCCAAGTCTGTCTGTGGTCCACCACAGTGTGTTGCTCTCTGCTTCTGAGGTACAAAGCAGTATGCCGTGTAGGGAGAACACATTTCAATAATGAACTAAGTTAGGTCTAATGGCCGTTATTAGTTTTCATCCTGCTAACAATTCGATTTCAACTGCAAACTGCGACGAATGCGCCCGTGCCACACTCCACCCTTGGTTTTTGACAATGTTTGTTATTTTGAATGCAAAAAAGACAGTCATCTCCCTCTTTGATGAATGTGTCTCATAACAAAGAGCTAATGAGAAGCATGACACCTCTGTCATTTTCTGCCTGCAGTTTCTTTCCCAGCCTGTCTGTCTGTCCTTCCTCTTAAAGCACTCTATCCCCCAGACGGGGCCTGAGCCGACCCACCAAATCCCCACATTTCTGCCTCACTGCTCCACATTATGCCTCTGCACTCCCCATCCTCTTATCCCCAGCAAACTGTGACATACAATATTTAGTCAGCCCACAAAACATCTCACCAACGCCTCAACTTTACACCTTCAACATATAACTAAAGCGTGTTTTGCTTTCGATCCCAGGTATTTTTCTTGCCTGAGTGGATGGATGCACACGCTCACCATTTGCGAGCCCTCATCTAACTTGATTATATAAAGATTGCATAACATTAAGTTCTCTGCATTGTCTGCGTGCATTAACCAATCCTCACTTTTCATCTTTTGATGCCATTTCCCGAGCTCCAATCATACGACCACCTAATCGCTGAGGGCTATGTTAACAATTTATTTTTCGCCGGCAGCTGCTGAAAGTTTTTCTGAGGCATGTGTACAGGTAGGAACGACCTCATACCAGTCAAGACCTGAATGTTTGTCACTTCAGACGGAGTGTTTCAAAGGATCTCGTTTGGTCCCTGCGGGCTGAGGTGACAGAAGGTACATTGCGAGTGTGAAAAAGGTACTTTAGCTAATGAGATGGAATAAACGGGCCAGACAAACAGCCTAAATGTTCTTTTTTTTTTAGCAGGGCTGATGGTTGTAAAGTGAGGCTGTAAAGATAAAAAAGTGGCAAATAAGATTAAATCATTATTCATTAACACTCTGAAAAATAAAGCTTTCCTCTTGGGTAAAATTTGTGCAGGTGAGAATCAAAATTTTGTGTACTTTTTACATTTTTACAGTGTGCAATTGAGAGCTGCATTTTTTATTATTTTTTTTAACACACAAACTAAATTCACAGAATCAGATAGCTGTTATTGTGGAAACAGAGGAAAGAACTTCATCCTACCTGCACTGTCAAAGCACATCCATCACCCGATTTGTGTTGAGTCTGAGACCTGACTGACGATCCCTTCGTGCGCTGGTGCTTGGGGAAATAGTGTTGCTGGTGGGACCGTGGCTCTTCGATCCGTTGCAGTGACACCAGAGGATATGTATCTAAGACTCCTTACACATAAAGACACCTGGGAATAGCAGAATATAATTACTTTGTGGCCCCCTTTTTTTGTGGAGGAGAATCAGACAGCCACTATTAGCTGTTGGAACAGGAAAAAGTCATTAGTTCATCTCATTATAGTCACAATTACCTGGAGGAGGAGGAGGAGGAGGAGGAGGAGAAGGAGGAGAGGATGATGTATTACATATCACATATCACTGGTATAAACTGTCAGTGAGGCATTTGCATTGTGGACTCATAATAAGATTATTGGCAATAACCTAACACCCTCAAAGTGATTTGCTGAAATAACAGCAGCTGTGATTTGGACTGAGGACTAGAAGTGGCGCTCACAAAACTTTCTCTTACATTAATTCTACTTCGGAAATTGCTCATGAAAAGTGGCCACGCTCTCAGATATCACACATTCATAATGGATGTATGGTGTAAATGCCCCATCCCTTGGAAATATCTCTCTACGCTGAACCCTGTCTCTGAAGACATATCAGTAAATGTTTACAGATCATAACATGCTGTAACGTAGCCGCAGCCCTGTTACCATGGTGTACATGCAGAGTATCCAGTATGCAAATCACTGTCATCTGTTAACGACATATTGTAGAGTGGATGAAAGATCCAAAGTGGAATGATAGCACTTTTTTTTATCACAGGAAATATTTAATCAGTCCTCATTATTCCAACTGACACAAGAGCTGCACATTTGACGTTGCTTTTAAAAGCTCACATGTGGCTATTTTTGTGCAAAATCACTGGCTGGGATAGACAGTAACATAACATAATAATCACATTAGCCATACAATACTCAGATGTAATGATATTAGAAATGAGTTTGCACCGGGAAAACAAATGCATGACAAACTCTCAAAGTCTGACTTACGCTTAGCAAATGTGTCTTTCTGTGCAACAGACCTCAAGTTTGAATATTTTCACATGTAAATAAAAAATACTCACTGTGCTCTGGAGTCAGTTTCTCACCAGCTGATAGTTTGCTGGAGCGGCCCGGTGAGAAGAACGCACATGTGGGAAAATGTGGAAATGTGTTGATGCTGCCTTGTTTAAGTCTGCTCCATGTATGCACCGGCACTAGGCGTGTGGAGTAAGAGGAGGCTATTTGATGATCATGAGCAACAGGCTGCCTCCCCTCACCTCCTTCCCTCCCTCATTCCCTCCTTCCCTCCCCTTTTCCCTCGTCTCTCGCTCTTTCCCTCTCTGACTCTCTCTCTCTCTCGGCTCCTTCCTCCCCCCGTCTTCAAGCGCTGACATCAGAAGTGGGATGTGCCATGATACCAAAAGCTTTTGAGAAAAATCCATGGCAACCACCATCTAAGCAGCAGTGCTTCCCCTTCACCTTTAAACGGGAATAATCACCATCTTTTGATTGTAGATTCACACAAAGCTTTTTATTTGTGCAGAGGGTTACTCAACTGAGGGGGGTGGAGGAGGGAGGGCCGTTGTAGGCTGGCTCAGACTCACCAGGGTGTCCAATTTTAGACAAGTGGTGGGAAATGCTATCATGAGGTATGATGATGAGGAGGAAGGCATGGCTCATACACTGACTGTTTATCACTGCCAGAACAAATGCTGCACTTTCATTTTTTTTCCTTTTCCTCTCAGTGAGTTTGGATGATCTATTAATTACCGAAAGAATGGGACGTGAAACATGTTATTTTTGATAATATTTGAAACATAAAACATTTCCAGTATGAATGCGTAACAAACCATGTGTGGCACTGAGCATTATCTCAGAGGCCTGAGTTTCCCGCATTTGCAACTATTATCCCTTTATTGATCTACCTGGATGGAAACTGCAGAGGTAAATGCACACCGCCTCACGACAAGTCAATATTACTCTGTAATTTTCGCTTCAGTGCCGTTACGACCCATAATTGTGACGTGAAAAAGCCCAAATGTGCGTCATGTTTTTAAGTGAGGCTCCAATTTTCTTCCCCAGTCTGCGGCGTTTGACTACAGCATGTATAAAAAATAAAACTATTTTACAGGCGCCAGAACTGTGCTCTCATAAAGAGATGTATTAGAAGGGAAAGGAAAGGTCAGGTATAATTCCTGTGAGCTATTGTGCCTCGGAACACAGCCCTCAAAGCTGCTGTTATCTGAGTGAATATGGGATTTAAGGATTCTCGCACAGAGCCGGAATGAGAGGCCACAACATTTCTATAATGCAGCATGGTCCCCGTCAAAACAAAGTTAAATGATTATCTTTTGTATGTCTGTTTTGCTTTGACTGATCATACACAGCACAGTGCCAGGCACACCAGATAACTGGGTGATATATGATCATGTCCCGTGACATCAAGATTAAAAAGCACCACCATGTTCAAGACATCCTTCACCCACCAGATAAAGTAATGCAGAGATGTCAGTCTTAAACAAGACTCAGCGGCACTGTGATGGCTGCACCCACAGCTACACAACAAAATGAAAAGTCAGTAACCCCCTGGCACTGACACCTTCAGTTTGTAATTTATTTGCGTACTCAACTAGTTTGCTTTAAATGGTTTTCTTCATTTTACACATTCCATATAGTTTACAGATAAAAGACATGACACGGGTTTTGTTTCACACATTACATTTCTATTTGCAGGTTCACGGCACATTAGTTCTGTTTGGGTGCACACATTTAGTTAACCTTTTTGGGAGTTACCAGTGCTGGTGGGGTCCACTTGTAGCGCTGCATCAGGAGGCCTGGAGCAATATACTGTGAAAGGGTCGGCCCTGCTAAATAGGCTCCTTTGCTGATTGGACTGCACCAACTCCCTGACATCTTAGGGGGAGGGAGAGTTAACTTAGTTTGGCTATTTTGTTTTTCTCCATACTATATAAAATATTGGTATTTCTTGTTACTATTAATACCTTTGTTTGATTAGAGAAGATTTTTCTATTTTATTTATATAGATGTTAATAGTTAGTGTAGTGCATCTCTGTTTCCCCTAGAGTGGCTATGTGGTCTGATCAGCCACTGTATATGTGCCCCCACTGTGGTCATTTCATCAGGTGTTTTTGTAGAGCTTGTTTTGGTCTGTTCTATTTAGTTTTTTCCAGTTACAGCGTGACTTAATCTGTTAATTTGACCTCCTTTATGTTAATTTGACCTCTTTTATGGGCCCAGAACCTTAATTTGTTTTTTTTTTTTGTAATAAAACCCCTTTTTCTTTAAACCACCTCGTGAGTATCCTCATGCTTTGGCCAGCTCAGTCTCTCACAGACGCAGTGGTGTTAATGTCGACATGCTAACACAACCACCATGATCATCCTATGAAGGTGTAATGTTCATCATTTGACTATGTTATGTTGTGTTACGTTTATTATTAAATTTATCACAAAAATAAAATAAGAACAGATTTGTGAAAATACTATCCTATCATTGCATTCTAACAATGTCCGATACATGCAGAGATATTACTAAAGTGGAGGATAAAAGATTGACAGACTAAAGCTTGGTTTACAAACAGACCTACAAAGAGCCTACATTGCAGCCTATGCAGCTGGCCTACACTGTTGCAAGAATTAATACCTGTGCTCTTTGTGTGTCGGCAATTGCTAAACTGTCACTTTTACTCGAATCACTGCAACGCAGTTAAAAAATGAGAGAAGATGCCATAGTAGATGCAGGAAGAAGAAAGAGGAAAAGCTCGGTGCTTGTCTGGCCACTGAGACATTTACATGGAAATGCATCTCTGGGGAGGTGCAGGCGACGCAGAAGCATTAATCTGGTTTACCACTGTCTGTCACAGAGAGCTGAGGCTAATCAAATATTCGCTTTTGCGTTACGGCGTTTGGTGTCATGGCATTTTTACTGTCTGGTTTGAGACAGCCTGTTGTTGTTCATGACAGTCTTAATGTATGCAGATTTTGGCTTGACACTTGAGTGGGCTAGTTTATGGGTGGCACTCAGATCTCCAGATATTGCACTGCAAAAACAATGGGTTTAAATATATTCAGAAATCATGTCAGTAACCAATCCACCTCTGATGTATTTGCAATTCATAGTTCTTAATCACATTACATTAGGATTCAGGCTTGCTGAGTTCCCTGATACAAATCAGTCAGAGATGGAATAGAAAAACATCTGAAAAACATTGCAACTAGGCAGAAGCCAGGCGTGTAAACTCCATCTTTAGTGAAGTATTTCATCAAGTTAGGACTGCCAGTGATTGTACCTTCAGGTGTTCACCTCCTGGCTGCTGATTGCTAATTTCTGAGACAACTTCAGTCTTTTTTCAAGCTGAAGATTGATGTTAGCTCTGACGCTGCAACTGTTTTCTCAGCGGCATCTTTCCACCGTGTCTTACCATTTACAAAGAGATCAATGAAGACTCTTTGATCGCCCGCTGCTTAAAAATCAAACACAACTATCAAAGGCACCTTTTATCTGCAAAACTCCAGAGATGATGATGAACAGCAACAAGAAAAAAGGGGTTTTGAAAAACTTCAGCTGAGTTTCCTGATAGGGGTGGAAACCTAATTCAAGGTTCTGCAAGAATAATGCTGATGTGGCTCAGTTCTGGTGGATGCAGGCGATGACGCTTCAACGGTGAAATGTAACAAACATGTTAGTCTTCCATGTTTGTTGAGTATGCTCACTGCCCCACATAGCTAAATTATTGGATAAAGTGAGTATACTCCAAGGTTCTTGGTCATTTACTCTTACCACATTGTTTAGACTAAATATATCTATTTTTTCTTTGCTTGCAGAAAGTTAAATGAGAAAAAAAAATACTATAACTGGTTACTCTGTGAACATTAAACTATAATTAAGAGACTGTTAGCTTGGCTCAAGGACAGTGGAAACTTCCTGAAGTCTTCTTGTTGCCGTGTAGTTGCCAGGCAACTGAGGGAGACTCCAGGAGGTCACTGCACATAGCAATGAAGAAGCCCTCATTTCATCAGGGTGAAATAAATTAGGTAAAACGAGTTAACTGGTGAGATATTAGGCTGATGGTGGGCCAATTTGGTCAATCTTTGGACAGAGGATGGCTTTGTTTGGTGGTGACAATCATCTCATCAAAATCTCACTGAGAAGCAGAATATGAAGATTTGCTCAAATTGTCAAACTAACACTGTGTTTAAGAGACTGATGAAATATTGTTCAAGAATCCTTAGTTACAATGTAACTTGCAGAAGCACACTGCCTAATAAAATCTAATACTCAAGCCTCTCTGGTCATCTGTCTCAATTACTTCACATCTGACCTTTGCATATTAACATTTATGAACCGCATTTCCCCCTTAATTCCTCACATCTCACTGTATTTCCTGACCAGTGGTGCATTAAAGGAAATATTGATCGGCCATCTTTTCTTTGTTTCCCCATTCCATATCCAGTGACGATTAGTCTTGGGCAAAAGTAGTGGTTGAGCTGAAAAGCACTCAGAAGTAAATCATGACTAATTACTGTGCAGAGTATATTTGCTGTTCAGTGAAATATGCTTTGAGACAATTCCAAAAGGAAATTACTATTTTACAGTTTCTCACTGAATTCACTGAAGAGCCGAGGTCTGCAGAATAACTCCTTATGTCTCTACAGTTTGGTTTGGACAGGTGCAGGATGCAGCTGTCGGACCCGACTCATCATTTCACTCAAAGTGAATTGATGTGGATGGCAGGTTCAGGCATACTTTCCTGTTCATTGAAAGGATGTGTAGCCACAATAAATGCAAAGACGGACCCACTAAGTTCCTAGAAATGAAAAAAAATTGATTTTATAAACGCTTGTGGTTCTTGCTAACAAAGCCTATGTCATGGTCTCAGCCTTTTAACACTGAACTGGGATTGATTGAGCTCTCATAAGGAGAATAATCAGAGCCATCCAGCCACTGTTTGGCTCCAATGTTTCAGCTATGACAAGAGAAAGAGAGGAATACTTTGTGGGAGGCATTGTTTGAATATCAAAAGGGCCCGTTCTTTATTTCCATTCAAACAGACAAAAAAGCACTCACTCAGATAATTTCATTGGTTCAACAGCCACTCTTCCCTAGTGTTGTCCTCACAGCAACCGAAATGTCGTTTTTGTTAATAGCAGCTCTTGTGCACAGTTCATGCTAGTCATGTGGCAGTCCTGGTGATATTCATTTAAAACATGAGCTATAGAGTTTAGACAGAAGCCTTGAAGCTAACGAGGATCAAAGTCATTAACCCCTTGATTTTACAAATCTTAATATATTGGATTTGAAATTACTGATTGTGTTTCTCATAATGATGTTAAATATCTACGACACAGTCAGTCTCTGATCATTTCAGATACTGAGTGTAGGAGGGATAACTGAGACTGATCATCTAATTTTCTCGTCAGCTGGCCTGTTGTGGTGGGAAAAGCATGTTACTTGAGCAGTCGCATGAAAAAAGGTTGATGCAACAAGAGCATTCAAGTCCAACCTGCTCCAGTGACTACAGGACTAATATAACAGTGGCTTTAATTCTATGGGGTGACTCAGCAGTGGCAGAAGTGCTCACATCCTTTACTTGTGTAAGAGTGGCCATACAGCAAAACAAACATGTGAGCAAAGGTCTCCCATTAAAAATCCTAAGTACCCTCAGAAAAACTGAGCAATATATAGATTTATATTATTGGACTTACACTGCTGAGACAATACAGCTTACAGCTAGCTTTTTAGATGGTTTTAAAGCTACCATGTGAAAACCTCTGTCTGCTTCTGGCAGAATAATCACACAAAACTTTAAGCTAGAGTGAGATGTTTGCCTACGGTTACTTCCCTAGCTCATGCAGCTAGGTCAGCCATGTAAAAAGCATCACAACTAGTTCACCAGCAAGCAAAATGTCACCAGAGACACCAGGTCTCGGCTTCAAATCATGTTTTTCCAAACTTAGTATTTTGAGTGTGTTCACATAAACAGCTATGGTAACAAGTAGTGCACCATCAGCACTCGCCATGGTCAAAAAACACTTCTCACCCTCAGTGGTCGTTGTCCTGACTACATAGCAGAAGGGATAAGGACCACCAACCAAGTTTAAAACTTCTGAAAAATGGAAACTGCAGCAGCTCCTGTTAGAAAGATGAAAAATGTTAATTCAAAAATGCTCAAATCGTGAAAGCCATCAGTATGTTCAATTCATTTAACCATCTGTAATCATTCAGTAAAGCCAATTTCAACAGAAAGTTTTGATTATTTTCCTGCGAGTCACCGGGTTGTTATAATTCACACACTAAGGAGTATATGAGATTGACCTGGCACCTGTGGTCACCATCAGTTAATCAATTCTGTGAGGACTGGTCAGGGCTTGAATGTAACAGACGTTTATTTATACATCAAACTCCCACAGTCTAAGTTTAAATGCCCTTTGGTATTTCAGTTCAGCTGTTAGCTTCTTCTACCCAATGTTTAATTGGCATTTCAAACGTTCACACTACTATTTGCTTCTATGATGATATATTGCATGATTTGACATTTTTGTATCTACAGGTTATTTAAATAAAACTATCAGAGAAGCTGGTCTTGGTCCAATAATGTTGGGAACAGCTGGTTTAATCTTTGATTAATTTTATGACTTTAGGAAGGGTGGATGGATACAGCCATAACGTGGTAAAGTCACCACAGCCCACACTTTTATTTGCATCACATTTAATCTCATTTAACACAACGGTTCGCTTAATTTAGGTTTTTATTTGATTTTTAAACCACATCGTGTTATATGGGGTGCAACCATTAACGTTATGCAGTTATCGGCAAGTTAGTTTGGTTTGGTTTGCATTAATCTTTATTTCTTTATTTCTTTGTTTCATGTTACCTGGTTACAGTGTTATCTTCCTGGTGAGTAACAGCTGTGGAGCCTGCATAAATACAGAAGCCAGCTCATTGAGCTGTAACATGCTGATTTGACATGGGGGGAATTTGAGTGTAGTTGGTGGATTTACTTTGTATTTAGTTGTGGTTTACTTTTCTACCTTTTATAATAATAATAATAATAGCTTGGACTTATATAGCGCCTTTCATAGTACCCAAGGTCGCTTAACAATGGGGGGGGGGGGGGTTAGGGGTCAAAGGACTTTGTGAAAAGAAATGTTTTGAGGTGCTTTTTGAACATGGGCAGGGACGGGGCAGAGCGAACATGGAGTGGTAGAGTTTATGTTTCATTTGATTTTGTTTCGTTTGCTCAAGTCAGTATTTAAGTCTCTCTGCGTGTCAGTTGGTTTGGTTTACATGCAGACTTGTGTGTATTTCATATATATATATATATATATAGACATTTTTATAGGCCTATTTAAGTTTGTAATTTGGTATTTTTTTTGCATTTTATGAGTAAAGAATCCACTTTTTCAATCATAAACATCTGTGTTCTTGTTGCCTCCCTGCTTGATCCCTAACATAAAGGTAAAATTAAAAACAGAAGTATGAAAAAATCCAAGCCCAGCAGTAGATATGGCACATTTTATGTTTCAGAATCTCTCTGTTGGTATATGAATGCAAAGGTCTGGAAAATCGTAAACAGGTGCATGATTTTCAGTATCAGTCAAAAGCACAACACCACAACGAGGCTGCGGTGCCAAAGAGACACAGCTGTGTCTATTTGACTGAGCTCAGTCAAAGCTTTCTGCATTTTGATTTGAGTGCCTATATTGTAACATCTCTGAGAGTTAGAAGATATAACCTGCAATATGTGTGTGCGTGCTGGAATCACAGAAAGAGAAGTATATGCAATAACGCAAGACCACGGAGCGTCAGAGTTATAACACAATGTATGACAGTGAGAAGATGTGTGGGTGGTATCTGTGACCTCATCCTATTCCTGACAGCTGCTAGGTCACAGTGTTTGTACAAACAACTCACCGATCATGCTATCCACAACCAACAGCTGCATATCAATCATGAAGGTATGTGCCTTTGCTATACGAGGCCATAGAAAATCGTGGCAATCTATAACATCTGAAAGATGAATTTCTTTCCCTCAAGGTACAAAGGAAATCTTTCATATATTAAATGTAAGGAAAAAAATATCAATGTTTGATTATTTGTGCAGTGACACACTGTAGCTGGAATGATGCCGACACCACTCATTTTACTCACCCTCCAGCCCTTGAGATGTTAAATCATCCACCTGGATGCTCTAAAAATGGCATCTTCCAGAAGTAAACCAGGGAAATATTTGAAAACCCTTTTTTTGGCAGATACGGTGGTCCATCTGTGCTGTGAACCAGTTTGGATAGTTTCTAAAATATGAGCTAATTTTAACTCCTCTCAAAGTAATGGTTTATTGAGCACACTGCCGGCTCAAAAGGTTTAAGAGCAGCCAGATAACACTGACTGAAGCTGAGCTGATAGATGGAGGTGTGGATGGTAGAAAATATGATCACTCACATGAATCAAGGGCATGTTTTTTAAATGAGCTTGATCACTTGTAGAGCTGTATATCACACGAACAGACCTGTTATGTTGACAAAGATTCAGACGAAAATAATAGCCTCTCTCACGATCCCAGCTATCATGAATGTAGAAAATAGTTATCGATATCAAAACTGTTGCAGTCTTTAAACATGTCTATAAGGGCTGTAAAGTTGGACTTTTAAACATGAGGGCACTTTTGGAACCAGCCTCATATGGCCATTTGAGGAACTGCTGTTTGGTTGGTTGGTTTCCTTTTTCACCCTCGGTTGCTGCCGTTTCCTAAAATATCAGTTTTATCAAAGTGAACTGCAGTATTAATATAATGATATACACCAATTAGCCACAACATTGAAACAATGAATAACATTGACCATCTTGTGACAACTGAATGTTCTGCTTGGAAACTTTTGGACCTGGCATTCATGTGGAGACATGTACCACCCACCTAGACCAGACCAGGCACCCCACCCCACAGCAATGATACTCCTTGATGGCAGTAGCCATCCCCAGCAGGATACAGCCTGACACAGACACACACACAAAAATGGTTTAGGACCAACTATAAAAACATGAAGAACAGCACAAGATGTTGACCTGGCCCTCCAAATTCACCAGATCCCAAACTGATCAAGTGTCTGTGGGATGATTCACAGAGGCCCGTCCCCTAAACCCATAGGACCCAAAGGCCCCCACTAACAACAAATGTTTTGGAGGCACAAGGGAGACCTACACAATATTAGAAAGGTGGTCATAATGTTGTGCCTGATCAGAGTATAAATATAATATTTTTTAATAGAAATATTAGCATGAAAAATTAACAACCACAAGATCATCTCTGTCTGAACAAAAAAGTGATCACCTTCTGCCATCATTTATTAACGTTTTTATCAGTTATTAAATTGTATGCATTAATTAATTATTAATGAAACCCCAAATATAAAAAAAATGGAAAAATAAACAACAAATATCTTCAAAAATCTGTTCTATTGTAACATACAGTACGTATGATATCTGGACACTGACTCTAGTAAAGAATGCTTTCACAATACAGAAAACTCCCACAACCAGAAGCAGTGCCCCTGCTGTTTGGTCTCACAGTATGACTAAGCACAACTGTGTCTCCTCTCACCAACACTGGAACATTGTGTTAGCCAGGTAAACAAGCCGCTGAAGTAGAAAAGAGGAAGTTTACCAGCTTGTATTTTTCTTTGATTGGGTCTTCAGAAGGAAATCAATGAAAGGATGAGGACACTCCAAGTAGAAAACTGTTCACAAATAGCACTCTCCTAGAGTTGTTTTGATTTTTAAATGCGAGTAAAAGTACTCCACACCCTGTCAGCCGCTCCCGCTGTGATGTGGTAAAATGTGTGTGTAATTTGGATATCAAATTTAACTTGACAAGATGAGAGGAGTGCAATACAGCACAGGTCTTCTTGATTCGAGAGAGTTAGATGAAGGCTTTGCTGTCTCTCAGAGAGGACAGCAGAGAACAAAGTGTTCATGATGCAGGTGACAGCTTGATTGTGTTCTGGCTCCCCTGCCACCTCGGGCAGACACTGTTTGTGTCGTACATGTCAAGGATATAACAGTACATTGCATAAAACATTAAGCCTGTGCAGCAAGACACAGAGATCATCTTAATGCATCCATCTTCTGCAGAGGTGTCCTACCTGAACATTTGTTTACCTTTCAGTCCTGTTAGCCGTTAGCTAATAATAGCACTGTGACCGGTGAGCTTTGTCCAAAGCATTTTTGGATTAACTGTTGGTATTGCTGGCTGCAAACGGCACAAGCCTGCACATGAATCAGAGTGCAGTGAAAGTATTTAGTTGCCTCTGAGTTGGAGGTGTGTGCCCTGTGACTTACAGCTCCTCATCTAACTGCTCACTGTGGACGCTACTTCTTTTTCCATTACATAGCGGCGGCTGCTAAGATCAGAGAGATTACATTAGCAGTAAATTCACACAGTTGCTTTCCCACAAAGGTCAGCACAGGCAGCCAGGTAGAAATAATAGAAATCTATAAGTACTGCAGTTCTTTCATCATAGGGCGCTGTCACAGTTGTGTAACCTCAACCTCATTTTATAACGTGTGACTTTACAGATGGAGAGAGCTCTGAGTAGAGCCGCCAGCTGAGGGTCAGGCATCTGGTGAGAATGACTCCATGGTGCCTCCTTTTAGAAGTTTACCAGACAGGGCCAGTTGGGAGGAGACCCTTGGGTGAGACCCAGAATTCGCTGGAGGTACTGTATACCTCAGCTAGCTTTAGCATGTTGTCACCATGGATGGATGTCACTTTAAAACAATTTTTAGTTTTAAATGTTTTTGTCAGTAGCAAGCTCAACATATTCACATTGCAGTAAAAAAGCTGACACAATACAGGGAAAAAAACAAGCATTTAAAATAGAATAAAGAAAAGAAAAGAAAATAGAATACGCAGCATGGAAGGAAATATTCAGTGCTTTACTGAACAGTTTACTATGACAGCATTCTGTGTGTTTTTGTACTCCTCACAACCAGAAGAATAACAGAATTTAAATCTCATGAATGCTTCATCTTTGTATGAATGCACAGTGATGGAGCTACAGCTGTTGTCAGTTATTTCAACGCAGAAAAAAACAAAGCAGAAAATGGTAATGGTGATGTCTTAGCCTCGGTATCTGACATTTCAGTGTCACACATTCATTGCATCAGGAGTTCACATGACTCCAAAAATAGCATAAGGTCGTAGCCTAGCAAACTGTTTTGCTGCAGCTGCACAATAATAATTTCTGTTTTCACCACTGTGTGTTATTGGTTGTGTTATTGCTATAGACAGCTGTTTCTTCCCCTCCCTGATTTCTCTCCAGAGGCTGCGTGTTCAGTTTGACCTTAATGACTTCACCATTAATTTCCACAGCAGGCTGATATTAGCAAGTAGACTCCTGTTAAAGCATACAAAGCCATTAGCAGGCGAATACACGGACCGAGATCGCAGATATGCCACCAGTGTTTACACCAATATTGTTTCCTGAGATTTGTATAATGAGGAAATGTTTGCACTCTGAGTTATAGGGCCCTGGTTAGAGATCATGATGAAATGCAGGAAGTGTTGGACAGCTGGCAAAACTGTTTCAAGAGCACAGGAAAATCACAAATACTTTAGCTAGAAAGTCAACCTTTTTTCTAAGGTTCCAGGAAATAATCTGCTTCATTAACAGGCGTGTGCTTGTATTCATTTAACTTATTTCACCCTTTCTTTCTTCTAGTTCTAGTGTGGAAATGTGCATGTGTTTAGAAGACTGTCCCCTCTCATCCCTCATTCAATTTCCCCCGGGTACTGTCAATACATTAACTCTGTTGCATCTATTAAGGCAATTAAAGAATTATTGTCTTTGTCAATAAAATGATATGATACATATCATTGTACATATCATGTTCAGGTATTTCTACTGCTACCATCCAAAGCTGTACAATATAAGGAACTGGCATAGCCTGTACAACTTCTTCCACATGCCTGTGCACATAATTTTGACCAAGCGTTTGCCATCAGCCCTTGCAATTCATATCAGATGTTTAATATGATTTAAAAGACGTCTAGGGGACAATATTCCTTCCAGGCATCCTTTTTGCTGAATCAGCATTTTGAAACTGGTGGGGAAATTGGTATCTCGAGCTTCACTTGACCTAATTTCTCTGCATCCTCGTTCCTGCCTTTCTCTGCACCTTGTCCCCTGCTGTCAGTGTATGCTTAGACCACTATGTTTGGAGCATTGAAAAGTCAACCTTGGCTTGGGATGCAGTGTAATTAGCAATTATTTTCCAGATCCTCATTGGAGATGCTTTAGTCCTATGTCAGTGAATTTACACACACGAGAACTAGAAGAAAGAAAGTTTCCTCAGAAGATATCTTAACATGTCAGACTTGCTACAAGCTGGTTTTCATTATTCCTCCGCAAACGCCATTTTCCTGTTAGAAACCACGTTTGCAAGGAAACCTAGAATTCTTTAAGACTCACATCCTGCCGACGGTGAGCAGCTGATGACCTTTGGCTTCACAGACAGCAGCGAGACTCATCCCTGTGCAAACGGTGTCATCGGATCACTGGGGGAGTTGTGAAAATGAGAAACGTGCACTGTAGGTCCTCTTGAAAATGGCGTGATAGGTCAACAGAGGCTGAGCGTATTCACAAATACACCTGAGAATTTCCTTCGGAGAAGCAGTCGGTCAAAGGCTACAAAATGCAGCACAGAGCACACTTGACATTCTCTGTGTCTGTGAGCAGCGTATAGATGTATGAGGAAGGTATGATAAGAAAGACATCACCGCTGTGCTAATAGTGTGACTTCATGCGCACGATCCATGGAGAGCCACCCCAGTTTGTAGCTGGATTAGAGTGGAGTCCTGATGACCTTCATTTGCACTCCAGTAATTATCAAACTAGCAGGACAGAAAACAACTGATTCCACAGGGTCAGAGCCGACAACCACCAGGCTAAAGGAAACTCATTTATTCAGGCTCCAGGGATTAAGGCCCATGTAATGAAATGTTTGCAGAGTGTAGTCCCAGCCTATTTAATTATTTTGGGTTTCCTTTCAGCAATACATTTGAATCAGTTTCTCATCCAGGACATATCTGATGATACTTTGGGGAATTTCCTTTCAAGAAATTAGAAAATTAACTATTGACTATTGAGATCTATTCACATCTGCAAGCAGACTGACTAGACGTTGCACTGACATGGATTTGCCAACCTGTTTTCAAGGCAAAGAACTTAACTGTATCGCGGAGGCCCAAAGATCCACATGACGTGTTTATATTTTAAATATGATCATTTAGTAATTAAAACCAAATATGTAAGAGCGTGAGGCGGTCCCTCAAACAGCGCAGACACAGAGATGTAGCTTAGCAAAACTAGCCTTCTCTATTTAGAGAATTCTTGTGGCTGACGATAAAAATATCCTTTGTTTTAAGATTAATTTAGTTTCTATGGATACCACATTGTTGCTATGTGACAGGGTTGAAACATGAACTGGAGATTGTATGGGGCATGCAGGACATACAGAGTTTTTATACATTTAAAACAAAAGGCAAAGCTGTGTTTTTTTTCCCGCCGTTTCTTTCTGCTGAGCTACTCCTTTGGGTTCTCCTTTAAAATATCTTGTAACAGCGATTTGTGAGAGACTGAATACACGTGTGTGCTTTGTACTGTGAACATTCGACGGCTAAGATGTGATTTTTAATTAGACTTAAGTCAGCGGTGAGGATTAACCTTTACCTTTAGCCTGAACACCGAACGTGGCCTGATAGTCAAAAGGGCTTTGACTAACTGAATACCCAATCAGTCAGGGTTCATTAATTCAGTCAGGCTGGCTTCTTATTGTTTTCAGCGCTGTTTGAAGCCTCTTTGTTTTTGTGATTGGTCTTCAAAGAAACACATAGTAATTAAATGGGGGGAAAAAACTGAGGAGAAAAATACAAATATGCCAGAAGTCTTTTTTCTCTCTCGCTCTCTTTCCTTCTGTTCCTCCTCTCTCTAAGTCTACTTCAAGTGTGAGAAGTCACCGTCTGCTGTCAGTGTTAAGGAGATGTCAGCTTATAACTCAGCAGGTCTGTTGATCACTATGGCTTTGATTATAGCCGTGCAAAATAACAGCTCCCCTCTCACAGCAATCTGTGCAGACAATCCTCTATCTGCTCTGCTGTGTGCCATTTAATGGGGTCCTGTGTCTCTGTGATGTTTCTCTAATGACGGTTATTATCAGGAAAGTATTACTGGCACAACAATGCCCTTACTCTCAGCTGCCTGGTTTAATTAAAGAGGAATGTATTTGAATTTCTGCTCTCTGTTTCAGACTTTTTAAATCTGCATTAGCGCCATTTATCTATTGGCTTTAGATTTATTTATAGCTTTTAATCACAATCTCTGCAACTGTTGAATACCAATCAACTTTTTAAAATAATCCTGGATAATCCTCATTATATTTGAGCTCCAAACCTCAGTGTTTGGGCTCTTTTGCTTTTCTTCCGTTCTGAGAAGTTAACACATGCCTTTTGATTTCTCTCCAAAGAGTGAGAGAAAATGTGCCATTTCCTCATGAGCAAGGTTACTCACACCATTTGGGCTCATGCGAAGCGACAGTGTCTCTGCTGGATGGAAATTAGTTCTTGGACTCAATGTAAAAGTGAGATAAAGTGACAGGAGGTCTTTGGCGTCGGTTCTCGACGTTGCAGATGGATTTTTATTCCTATTTGCCTATTTTTTTCAACCCTAAAAGACAATATGGACCTTCATGTTCCAGTAATACAAATTTTAAATTTGAGAGATGTCAAAATATGACAGATTTAACTAAATATTAGATATGCAAATTAACACCAGTAATAATAAATAACCAGTACAATTCTAAAATTTGAGAGATGTCTTGGTTATTACCATCTCAAATGCAAAGGCTCTAAAAATTCTGGGTTTTTATATATACATATTGCACAAGTGATTTTGTATTATAGGCATTATACCTTAAACCAGATCAGTTCATGGTTGCCTTTTCATTACTCGTCAAGTGTAATGGTTCTTTGTTTATGTGTTGTAAACTTTTGTGTTTGGTTACAGACACTCTCCACTTCCCTATTCTTGTATTTTACAAGTATGTGTTCTATAGAGACATATTATATATTATATTTCATCAAATATTATAAAATATTGATGTTTTGTGATATTGTGACCAACATAAATGCGTCCTCCCGCGACCCTTAACAGGAATAAGCGGGTACAGAAGATGAATGAATGAATAAATGAGTCCAGGACAGGCAAACCAAGCAATTGTTTGGTGCCCTGTGGAAAAAAAAAAAAATTTGAAAGTGCTACCTCTTTGCACTGAAAACTACTACCCCTCTTAAACCTGTGAAGGCCCTACAGTGAATCGACAATACTCCACAACCCCACCCAGGGGTCCCCTTCCATCTATCCAATGACAGATTTTGTCAGTGTGGACTGTGAGGATCAGACATGAACATCTTTGCCATCTTTGTTTTATTTTCAGTTAATCATTTGCTTAAAAAAATACAAAAAAGCCCATCACATTATTCCATAAATCCAAAGTGATACTTCATGTTTTTATCAACCAACAGTCTCAAATCTTGAGATATTCAACTTTACAGTAATATCGAACATAAAAAACAAAACATCGTCTCAAATTAGAAGCTAAATCAGGGATTATTTTTAGCATTTTTGCTTGGATTAACTGATTATTGATTTTGTCACAGATTGCTTTTATGTTGATGTACTGATAAATGAATTTATTGTTCCAGTATTATCTAGCGTGAACAAAAGTTAAAGTATCAGCAAAGTTATTAGAGCTCAGGGGAACATAAATATCAGTACCACATTTCTGAGGCATCCAATCATCAAAACTCACGAAGGCCAATGCCAGCATGGTACTAGAGAAAGTCAGCAGATCACCAAAGTCAGCAGGTAGAAGTGGACAAACAGGCATTTCCATTGCTTCACGTTATATGATTATTGATTAGTCTAAAGAAAATTATCTCGGGAACCACAGGAATTGAGAATCAAGCAACAGTGTCTACAGTTTAAAAGGACTAAGTCTTCAAATGTTTCCGTTTATGGGTTCTAATAATGTGTACCAACTGTATGAGGCTGAGAGAGACTGGAAGGACCATTATTGGTCTGTTAAAGGGACCAAAGTGGCTTGCAAATGGTCTGATGTCTGAGATGAAACGACTGATGCCACTTTCATTGTCCTCTGAGACATCCCTGCAGTTGAGTGGATGTGAAATGTGAGAGGCCATCAGGACAGAGGAGCGTGTAATTTGACTTACTGGCAGTACTTCATGCTTTAACACTGAAAACACACTCTCTGTGACAGCAATTACACAGAAAGAAGAGAAGCATAATAGCACACCTCCGCGAGCACACGTCTTCACGCCATCAACCTGATGCTGCTTTATGGCAGCCAGGGACAAATTGCAGAGTTGTAAACAAACAAATAATTCAGGGGGGTTGATAAGATATAATAGGTTGCTTCAGAGTAGCATGACGTGATGACTTTTAGCATAAAAAACAGCAGATTAAAAAGCATTGAGGACGGAAAATTACATTAGCGTGCGCTCTGCAGCTCAACCCCTCCCCTCCCACAACAATTACTGTTGAGGTATATGTTTGTGCGCTGAGCTTAACTTCCAGCTGACCTTGTGACGCCGTGATGTACAGTGTCCTCAGCAGATTTAATTAACATATGCAGCAAGAACATGGAGCACAAGGAGGGAAGATGTGCAGTGTGACACATGTATTTGTATTTATTTGATATTTCTTAGCCAACAGTGACACCAGCTATAACCATCCAGATGTTCTCTTAATCCTCTAAAAATACAACAGTAAAGGGATAGCTATTTGTATTGTGAACAGATGCTCTGTAGTTTTGTTATCATGTATGCTAACATTTAAAAACAATAAGAGTTAAAATTAGGAAGATAAAGACAGTCCTTTTCAAAAATACAACTAACACTAAATACAACTAGATCTTATGGGAATGTTATTAGTTTTACAGGTATTGAGGCACTGACCTGTTGATAGTTTTACAGAGTCTCTGCATGAATCATAACAATTCATCCAGAGTCTGCCCTCAAACCACAATATGGAAAAATCAAGGGATTACCAGAATGAGGCTTTAACCTCTGCCGATCATGAACGTAAAATGTTGTGATGGCAGTATCTAAAATTATATTGTTTTTATTTATTATATTTAATTCAGTCTGGAGCAGGGTGGCTCACGAAAGGCCCAGACACAACACACGGAAAGAACCACTGGCAATGGAGGCTGACTCACGTTTCCTCTTCTGGATAAAAAAAGTTGCACAACACATCGCAAAGGATACAGCCAACAGCCAGCTGGCAAATACTCAGTGCCCATTGCACGCTGGAGGGTCCCAGGCAAAGATGTCGCTGTGCTAACCCAATAGCCAAAATGAGCAAAATCTATTATTGGGTAGATGGAAGGCGGCCCCAAGGTGGGGTTGTGGAGTATTGTCGATTAACTGTAGGGCCTCTATAGGCTTAAGGGGGCATGCCAAAAGGAAGCCATCTGGGTGGCCCACATAATTACTTGGTTTGCCTGTCCTGACAGTGCTCCCCTGCACGTTCTGAATGTTCTGCACCTGGTGAAAGGAATTCATTCTTCATACCAGCAGATGTCAGCTACTTTTAGCCAGGGGGCTAGGAAGCTAGATCCTTCCGAACTGGTCTTCAGTTCATTCATTCTAGATGACTGTGTTGTCGAGAATTTTTTTGTGTATTCATAATGAAAAAAGAAAGGGCAGAGTGTTTCTCTGAAAAGCCAGTCGGAGTGATCGCTCTCCCTCTGACAGCAATGCTAACATGCTGAACTAGAGGGGTCAGACTGGTGACGATGGTGTGAGACACACCACCAAAACTATGGCCCTCCACTGGCAAACAGTACAATTTGCGGCTTGTTGTGTCATGTCCCTAACTGACCTTGTGTCAAACTAAACCTGCTCTCATTGCAAATTATAAACATGACTATTAAAAAGAAGCAGCTCCTGATTTGTGTCACTCTTTTACTCTGACAATCAGTCACAGAGATCACAGAGGTGCAAATTTCTGTATCAACAAATCAACCACAGGACACTTTGCATTCTGAGGAAAGGGTGAGGGCGCCCGTCATGCACATGGACCTGTGCTCAGTAACCATTTGACTACCGACCCTGCACCCACACACACACACACGCCCACCTTTGACTGAAAGCAACAAATTCACACCCACCAACAGTTGCCAGAAGTCTGTGGGAAAAACAGGAAATTACAGCACAAAGCAAAGTAGCAATATGAGACATGTTTAGGGGAACTGGTCTGTGCAGCAGGAGGAAACAAAACGCGTATCTATTCAGCTGATCATATTGGCAAGTGTTTGATTTAAAATCTATACAGATGCACAGATTTTCTATGAATATCCTCACAATTACTCCCTTGTGGACGGCAGTGAAGAAGAAAGCATTATGTAAACACAGGACCTTTGACCCCGGTGCCGTTGGAAGGAAGTGAACTGTGGAGCAGTGTGTTGCTTGTGCTGCCGATGGTGGGCGGCAGCTGTATTTATCAGTGGAGCCTGTTTCCTCAGATTTAATGAGCATCGGGTCCACTTCAGAGCTGATGTCACCGTGCACCTCGGAGCAGGAGTGGGATTTCACCACCTGGTGATGATAGATAATAAACCATTAGAACAGTTTGTTTTCCTCTCCACAGTGTCTGCGTTTGTTTCGCCACACTGAAAGTGCGAATCAAAGAGTGCTCGGCGTGAAGATGTTTATCATTTGACACTGACTGTTGGAGGATGTAGCTTGTTGTGTCGCTGATTTTATGAATATTGTGTAACTGCCTACTTTAAAGAATTCAAGTGAGACACGGGGGCTTTATTAGTTAGTGTGAGGTAGCTGCTATAAGTGACTATAAAGGCAGTCTGAGTCTTTGGACAAACATGAACTTGACTGTCTCGTTTTTTTGATAAGACATAAGATTTATTGCCACTGTACAGTCACCCATACAACAAAATTGCAATAAAATCAAGAGTAAGAGTAGTCAAACATTTAGTGGCTCATTTGGAAGTTGAGTGTCCTGATTCGTTTTGGTTTAGAAGCTCAAGTTCCTCCAACAGAACTGATGCTCAGGATGGAGGTAGCCGCAGATGATCTTCTTAGTGTTGGAGAAACAACAAGAGATGGCGACGTCACCCAAGGAGATAAAGGACAGCCAATAGTCTCTTCAGCTGCCCTTATTTCCCTCTAAAGCTTTCTCTTGTCAGCTGCTGTGCATCACCGAGCATACCGCACGGTGATGGAGTATGGCAGCACGCTGTCGATGGTGGATCGGTGGAAGGTCATCAGCAGGCTCTCCCAGGCAGTATTCTCAGGAAGTGGAGTCGCTGCCGGTCAGTCCTGCAAGGGTTTTCACACCTTTCTTCTCATGTACAGATGGTGTTCGGCACTTTTTTCAAATGTTTTTTTGGAGGATGGAATCCACGTATAACAGTCTAAAGAGGCTAAGAAAAGAGAACAGATGACGACAAAGTGAAAATAGACAGCAGCCAGCAAACAGCCTGCTTTACTACGTCCAAACCTACAGTTAAAATTACGGCAGACGCTCTCATTATTTAAAACCACATTACCTTAGAAAGATCGACAGAGAAGTTGATTATTAATCATAGCACATTCGTAACAGGCAGGTGTGGTTTCTACTTGCCACATTTAGTGGAAAAAGCAAAAACACATCAATCATTAATTAATCATTTGAGGACTAACCACCGATGCTACCGATAATTCTGAAGCTGATAGTTTTCATGGTGTGGGCTGAGTTTAATTATTCATACCTCTCACTGTTACACGACTTTTGCAACAGTTCTTCAAGACTTTCACAACGATGATCCATCGTTCAGTACAAATAACATCAGGGATCACGTTGCCTCACGGCCTCGAGTATGCAGAGCAAACTGTCTCGGGGAAAAAGGAGGAGGCAGCACACAAAGAAGCAACAGTTTGAGGCTGTGGAGTCACACCTGCTCCCCGTCGCTCTGCTTGACAGAGTGGGACTCTCACCTGATTGCTTTCTGCCCTGCACAGTGCAAGTGTTTCACAGCAGTCTGAGCTGTCACATAGGCAATACATTTTACCTATTTTGTCACTAGGTACTGGCTTTGCTTATTGTTTAAAATTGCTGATGTAAAATTAGATATAATTCAGTTTCTGACTTGGATGTCAAAGAAGTTTGCGCTCACTGAAACCTTAAATAATCTCAAAATGATCACCCAACTTGCCATGGACTGGTGCTTTTAGGTTAAAGTGATGATAGTTTTATAAAATTAGCTAACAATCTCATGCAACTTGTCTCTACATGTACACAGATATAACACACAATCAACCATCAATGTACTGGTAGCTGACGATAAATACTATAAATCTAATCTCAGTCAGCTCACTTGTATCATTTTCAGTCTTTTATCTCATTCACAAGAAACCTTTAAAGCAGTAAAATTCCATTACGTCTTCCCACAAAAGAAGTGCAATACGCTACATTTCTTCAAATGTCTAATGAAACATGCAGCTGTTTATTAATTTTTTTAAAGGACCGTTTGAAAGCTGGGTCCCATCTATTTAATTTCTTTCAATTTGCTGTTCTGAAGCGGCTGAATTTGTCAGTGCAGTGGCAAAAAAACAGCAAAATCCATTGTGGTGAAGTATTCCCAGTGTTCCACAGAGGGAGCCCTCGTGTCCTGTGCTTCAATGATTGCCTCCTGATTCCTGCAGAGAGCTGCTGAGCCTCTCCTCTGAATTACATTCACATGTTGTTGTCTCCCTCTGCAGGGCATCAGCAGAGCTCACTTCTGACTTAAGTTTCCTCCTTTCACACCAGTGGACACTTCAATAATGGGTTAAAATTTACATTAGCATGACTGGGCTTACACTATTTCATTGTATTGTGTCATCGTTCTTATGTAGATTACATCGATCATCAGATCGCATCCCACGTTTCCTGCACTGTGTTTCGCATGAGTCAAAGTGAGATTCTGTGGAGAAACTTAATGAGAAACAAGTGGCATATTTTTCAAGAAATACAGTATATTAAGATGATTCATCCTCAGGGACTGGCATGTTTAATATTGCCTTCATTTGAACTGACCTATTTATTTTTTGAGTTTAGTTCTTAGTTTAGCATTCAGAGGAGCATTTTGCACACCTCAAGCTCAGGAAACTGACTCACGTCTCTGAAAGGGAGGCTGAGTATTCAGAAGTGTCTGCAGACATACAATATCATCTTTATTCCACACAAACAGCCCATTATACCGCTGCTCTGCAGTCGGCCCTGTCTCTTTTTAAAGAAGAAAAAAAATGCAATCACCCCTAAACACTATATCAACCCACCTAAAAGTTCCGTTATTATTTTTCTAAATTTAAAAATCTGGACCCGTGTGTTGCTGTTGATTCATGGTTGACGTGGCGACCATGTATATTTCCTCCGTGCCTGGATGAGCTCAGCCCTTTTCTTCTTTTTACACAAAAGTGAGATGAATGAAATGCCAAGCTCATCATGTATTTCATTCTCGTCCGATTTCCACGCAGCAAATGTGAATGCGCTCCAAACTCATTACAGCACACAGTGCTAAAGGGCACGTGAGTCATCGAGGCATATCTGTATGAGTGGGCCGGAGGCGGCTCATGGAGAGAAGCCCACGTGCTGATTTTTCACCCCTCATGATGTCATAACCAGAGACTTCCTGAACACAAGGTTCATTCACAGAGACCTCCTCCCGACACGGGGACCGAGCACCAAACAAGCCGTCTCCATGGCAACCTTCACCCTCCGGGCATGTGAGTCCCTCTCATGTTGTTATTTGTTATTTGACGGAGGGTTTTTGGTTAGAAACTGTGTCCACACTGTCCGACATCACGTGTGCCCATGTAAATAAAACTCCTGGGTTCGAGTTCTGAATATTTTGACGTTGTGGAAATTATAAACAAACAAGCTGGGTCTCCCATGAGTGCATCTGCTCCCTGCTCAGAGCAGGAGGGGACCACTTGATGAGTCACTGTCTACTGTGGGTCTACTAATTTTTAATTTTCCTCCTATAATTGGCACCAGAGAGCAAAGAGGCACCTTTGTGCCATCTCTACTGTGCGCACAAGAGATGCACCTCGGTGACACAGGAGAATATTCTCTGCTCTGGGATCAGGACCTTCAGAGTGAGAGGGTGACACATTAAAACAAGGACACTCATAATGCATATGGTTATTATTTATTGCTTCTTTTAAGGATACAAAAATAGCATGAATAGAGATTTTTTTTTAAAGAGGCACAAATGAAACATATGACATCGATGAACATAGAAAATAAAATAAGACAGTATTAATAACCCTTCCATTACCGAGAAGACTACAAAATAATAACAAACACATGAACAAAAATAGAAACTATTACGTGTAAGTGTGTCATAATCTTCTTCAGGACATTGTAATAAAACAGGTGAAAGGTATGATGATGACTATAACATTGTGTATTTTACACAAGACAAGCTGCTTCTATTTTAGACTTTATATCTAATATTTACAGAAAAGGGGAAAAACTAATTACATTCAAGAAATGTCAAATGCACTTGTGCTGTACTGGCTCAATGAGAAATATCCTTAAGAGATTAATAGTAGCTTTAATATAAGAAAATAAATTTTTTTTTTTTTTTTTTTATCAAATAGGTCTTATCAAATGTGTCTCAGTCTTACTTTTCTTTTTTCTGTACAGTCGCACTTGGCACTTTTACCGTATTCCAATTCACTCAGTGGAATATAACTATGCAAAATGTATTTTTATTTTTTTTTTAACGAAAGCTTTTCTCATCAAAGAAAGCCATATTAGCATATCAGTAATCCTTACTGCATACCCCTATTGTGCTTACATTATGATGGCAGCTATAGAAAATACAATGCACGCTCTTTACGTCTGCAAGCGTGAAGGCAGCTTTTAGAACGCCATTATGGATAGATTCAAAATGCGACTATACACAAGACAATACACACAGTTTATGCTTTGGACTGTGGAAACAACCACAAATGTTATTACAATCAATACAAAAAAAAAAAGATTAAAAAACAAAAAGCAAGACCGCCTATAAATCAGAGTATACAAATTCTCTCACTTTAGCTTGCAAGAGCCAAATGTCTTACGCAGACCCCGTGATTAGCATCACAGGCCTCTTTGGAGCTACTTTGGCACCTCTGAATATATATTTAATGAATATAAAACGATACGTTATTCACAAATATTGTACAAAAGGTAAGAACACTGACCTCCCCATGATTAAAAACAGTGCATACTAGGAGGGGGTCACAATTTGTGTATGGTTATAAGGCAGTGTGCGCTTCACTTCAATTTGAAAACTGCACTTAAAATGAGATGATCGTCGTTGTTTTATAGATATCTACATAGAAAGTTAAACACAGACAACATATTGTGCAAATTTTAAAGAATACAATAACATTTTTGGCCACGAGAAAGATACGAAGATCATATTTGGGTTGAATTTTTGGTCTAAGATCATTTTGTTTGAAATTTCTGGTTAAACTACTTCATGCTACATCACTGCCATTCTCTGTTATGAGGCAAACAGGTGTGAGTTTATTGCCTGAATATTAAGGCTAATGTGATTACTTTATTTCTTTAGTCTTTTGTAAAAGCAACCGCTTCAACCTGAAAATAGTATGAGCAAATAAGGCACATTTGCCCAGTGTTTCATTTGTTGGAAACTGCGGGGGGGTGGCGGTGTCAGACGATGTGGGTCAAATTAAATCTCCTGTTTGTCAAATGTTTATTGCAGGAAAGCGTCCAAAGCAAACACAGCAGTCAGGAGCTGATATTTCTATCTGTATGAGTAAAGAAGGTCTGATTGTTGGTGGAAGTGCGTCACCTCAGTGGAAGGTTGTAGACTGCATGTGTGCGTGCCTGTCTGTGGGTATCAGGAGGGGGGTTGGAGGTGTGTTGTCATTTCCTGTTTGGGTCCCCTCTCTATGTCTGCGCTCTGGCCTGAACGCCCGTCAGATCCTTTCTTATGATCTCATTCACTGTAAAGCAAATAAAGAGAGGAATGTTAGACAGGATGCACGCAAGAGGTTTTACAATGAAATTCCAAAAGGGTGTTAAAAACGGAACCGCGTAAAAATGGGAAATTGATTTATATCCTTAAAACGCTGTTGACGGGGAAAGATTATGGTCTGGCTGATGTTTCTGTGCAGGGCTTAGATGGAAAACGGATAAATGCTGCATTAATGTAGAGTAACCTCTAGAGGTAGCAAGCAAGTACTGGTGTTTAGTCAAATGCAAGTGTGTGTGTGTGTATACACACATCAACAGAGGAGGAAGGGGGTTGAAATGGAAACTTTTGTGGTGTCACAGTTCTAAAAATAGGAACACAATGTGCGGGAGGACATAAAACATGCACTGAAAATAAATTTAAATATGGATTATCAGGATCGAAGAATTGAGATTATTTTTGTCTCCCATCAGGTAACCCACAGGTTCTGCTTATTTGCGGGAGTTTATCTGCAGATAAAGAACCTCAGACGTTCCACATAGTAAAGTCAAAAGGAAGTGTAACTGCCTGCAACATGCAGTCGTATTTACACTTCCTACTACCTGAGCCACTACGCCTGTTCAGGTAGTTCCGCATTGACCAGAAAGGAATGACGAGAATGTTTAACATGTCACCTCTCCAGATACACCAGGCCGTGCCGGTTGAGCTCTGGTGTTTGTCAGGGAGCCGGGGCCTGGAGTGTCTGTCTGTGTACACTAAGACCTTATAGTGCCGCCGCTTCCACTGTGCCTCGGGGAACTCATTAGAGCCGATGAGTAATATAAGTATTTCAAAGCGGGCCAAAAAAGCTTTTTGCCTGCAACCAAGCCATTGCAGAGCATATCGTGTCTGTGATTTTGTAGCCATGGTAATGGGCTTCACTTCAGGGCTGGGCTATTTAACTGTTAAAGTGTGAATATCTGCATTGATGGTCCATAAAGGAGTCTGTGTTATTGGCATACCAATGTTTTACTGCAGTTTTGCTGCGTAAGGCTTGTATGTATGTGCATCTGTTCCTATACTGGATTTCTCTTCCGCATAAATACACATTTAAATTAATATAGAACATTTTAACATGGAGGTCTATGGTGATTAACTTGCTGCTGCAGCCAGCACACATTTGAGGAACTGCATTTGTTTTGCCCTGAACTGGCTTTATATCAGCTGTGGAGGTTGCTGTGTGACGGGAGTATGCGGTCAAAGCCCAGCTCTGTTCAACAGATACAAATCTTTGCCTTCTATTCACGTTCACCTCTACCTGCAGATTTTCATACTTTAACAGAAACAAGAACACAGTATAGGTGATGGTGCTGATTGTGGACTGACACTGGCTTATTCAGCGGTAGAGGAGCTTTGTTAAGCAGACTTAAGTTCTATTTAAAGGCCCGATTTACATAGTGACAAGGCAAAAGGTGCTAAAACTCCCATAAAACAAAATCATACACCATCTTGCACCCACGCAGCAGCATCTCTGAGCAGAAGGCCTCACCACAAAAATTGGCTCAGAAAAAGAAACTGTTGCAAGGTGATGATTTTATTTTTTTTCGCCAGCAGTTAAGGGAGCTATAAATAAAATCGGCTTTTTTCTTACTGAATGGTGAAATACATGATGGCATTTAGTTTGTAATCTGATTAATCAATCAGACAGAAATGCTCTTCCATCAAACAGGCTGATCTTTCTCTCTCTCCCTCTCTCTGCCTCTCCCCTTTCTGCCTTTCTATCTGATCATTTGCAGATGTGAGCGAGCCGCTCAACACAGAGCACATTTTATGGTCAGAGCAGCTTCCGAGAATCCCAAAACTGCAGAAGCAGCCAAACTGGGTGCTCTGCTGTCGTCACAGCATCAGCGTCCCTGTTTATTTTAGTCTGTAGTGGAATTCCCTCTGACACCTAATGCCTTAAAGAAACTTTCATCTCCCCAGCGAAGCCACAGGATTTTTCCTGAGTATAAAACGAGCTCAGAGAAGAAGTAGGACGGCCACAGAGGGACAGCACAGTGGGGCTTTACTGATTCTAATGAAGGGTTGGCACGGACCAACTATTTGAGGCAGGCTCAGGGAACACTAGTCTGTTCAATAGGTGAGCGTCTGGCTCCTGAGCTCTACACCAATGAGCTGCCCTGTTTACCAGGCGACGCTGGGAGGAGAGCGAGAGAGAGACGGAGAGAGACACCCAGTACAGTAGCTGACTCAGTCGCTGCACACTGCCTGCTGCGAGCTGGAATCTGTGTGTTTGTGTGTCTGCAAGTATGTGCATGTCCATACAGTGTATGTGTGTACAGTATGGGTTACGTATGACTGGATCAACTTGAGTGAGGCTTGTGTGGGACTGAAATGACTTCTGAAAACCATAGAGAGAAAAGAGAAAGCAGAGAAAGTGGACTGGCAGCTAACCACCAATTTAACCACAGATGCAGCGTGACAGCGCTCAAGAGACAAGCTCAAGTTTATTCATGTCTGTCTACAATAATCATATAACTATGCAGTTACTGTTTGGTGTTATTGTACTTTCTTTCTATAAAGGCTTTAAAGAAATTCATTTAAATCCAATTTCTACACGAACATGCACCTCTACACCTGATCAGGCATAACATTATGAACACCTTCCTAATATTGTGTAGGTCTCCCTCATGTCTCCAAAACAGTCATGACTCATCAGAGAACGGACATGGGCCTTCTGAGGGTGTCCTGTTGTGTCTGGATGCATAATGTTGTTAGTGGGGGCCTTTGGGTCCTATGGGTTGAGGGGAGGGGCCTCTGTGGATCATCCCACAGATACTTGATCAGTTTGGGATCTAGTGAATTTGGAGGCCAGGTCAACACCTTGTGCTGTTCTTCATGTTTTTTTAAATTGTTCCTAAACTGTTTTTGTGTGTGTGTTCCTGTGTCAGGCTGCATCCTGCTGGGGATGGCTGCTGCCATCAAGGAGTGTCATTGCTATGGGGTGGGGGTGCCTGGTCTGGTCTAGGTGGGTGCTACATGTCTAAGTTACATCCACATGAATGCCAGGTCCACAGGTTTCCCAGCAGAACACTGGATTGTCACAAGATGGTCAACGTTATTTAATGGTTTTAATGTTGTGGCTGATCGGTGTGTAAGTTCAGTTGTTGTTAATGTGGTTCTACTGCTGTCAGATATAGTATATGAGTCTTTTTTCGTACCAAATTCATGCTTTGTCTTGTTATCATACTGTGTATGGACAAAGACAGGATGTTTGCATAAATAACATTAAATTTAGAAGATATGCACTTAATTTGACTAACTCACATTAGGGCCATTGTTCAGTTCCCGCCTCATATTGACATGAAAACGTAAACTGGCTCATCGTGTCATTCAGTTTTATCTTTCTCCAATTTCACATTAGTCCATGTTCAACCAGGGTTAGATGTGCTTCATAGTCTTCACTATCACTTAACCAACTAAAAACATCACTCCATAATGGCGGTTCACTGGCTAGTTAGAAATCATCATGGATTATGGTCCCCAGAAAATGAGAGCTATCCTTTAGCTTCTTCTGAAGAGCTACAATTGGGATAACATTGTTGGATTTAAGTGAAATGCTGGATTGAAGTTTACTGCGTACGTATGGACAGGCATATGCTCATCAGAGCCGTCTGAATACGACTAAGCTGTGTATTTGACCAGGCCTTTTAAAGGGAGGTGGAAGTGAGCTGAGACTAATGCGTGTCCACCAGGCTGTTGCTGTGTGCTTTATCTTTCCTGCCCTGATCTCTACCCGCTGGAACAATTTCACCTGCTCCACTGCCTCCGGGCTTTATTCCACACCCACTAAATCCGCCACTCTCAGCCTTTGTAGGTTCGCCAGTGGCTCTTTTTTTTTTTTTTGTTTTTGCAAACTGCGCGGCATGCAGTGAGCTATGCCAAACATTCTCTGTCAAGCTCTTACAAGTATCTTTTGTTCAGCTGACAAGACGCAATAAATATGAACAACGGGCAATAGATGTGGATTTGTCTGAGCACCGGCCATGGGAAATTATACCAGGGCAGAAGGTGTGAGAGCCCCGTGTGTGGGAGAAATCAAACATTTTGGTTGAAAACAGAATACCTTGGCGCTAAAGTTGACGCCGTTCAGGCTCCTGTGAGATGTGACAGTTATCGACCACAACACTGTGACGATACCAGGATGTGGCATCACCCCTTTTTTTCACAAATGACTACACATGTCTTGATGAGTAATGTTGACAATTTCACTTGGCTGAAAATGCGCTTGATGGTCCCATCTTAAATGATTGTTCTGCGGTCAGGATCATGCCTTTACACTTTTCAGTCAAAGTCAGAGGGATTTTTTTTTACCTCACTCATCGTCTCACCTTCAAAAGATGTTTTGAATATCGGGAAGTCCCCTCGCTTTTTTCTCATTAAAGTAGCAACGATGGCATGAGTGGGTGGATTATCACCTGTCGGAGCGATAAGACGAGGGCTGCGCTCTACAGCTGCAACAGTAGATGCAAGCCTTCAGGCGCGCCGTCATTGTATTGTGACAAGTGACAACTACTTACTCCTAGCAACTACTGATTCTACAAGCAGTTTTCTTGAGGTTTACAGGAAGGGGCTAAAGTCTTTTTTGAATTGAAAAACCTCAAACGGATGCAGAGAGACCCTGGGAAAATGACGAGCCGCCGTCACCTTTTAACGACAGAAGGATCAAAAAGACTCCACTGCGACTGTTTCTCTAACTCCTTGTTAATTCACAAACTCACAGCCCTGTTGCTGTTTATCGTGGTGGGAAACCCTGCGAGTTCCATCCAAAAAACACAAATTCCATTGCTGGCCTTTTTTCTTCGTTTCATTTTTTCCATTGAAACACACACAGCTCCTTCCCTTTTCCTGTGAAATACCCTCCACCCTCCTGCTATCTTACAGGGATCAGGCTGGATTTCTGGAGGACAGCAGCTGCAAATAGGAATTTCTTGTGCCAGATTGGCAGAATCCCGCAGTCGGAAAAAAAGCTAATCCTCTGGTGGGCTCCCCCACTGAATCGAGGGGCATAAGGCCAAGGAGCAGTTGTGGCCAACTATAACAAACAAAGCGGCTTTCCCCAGTTCTCCCAGGCAGCACGTTCCACTGTTTGACAATGGTTGCTATGGAAGTTGTTTTTCACTTCATAACACTGTCAACATGTCCAGGCGGTCAGGAGAGTGACACTTTTTTCTCCCTCCCGCTCCCTTTAATGCAGAGAGAGAGAAAAAAAAGCTAATTTCCTGATGTGTGCCGGTGCCAGGCGAACCCCTGCGACCGGCAGAAGGAACACTGTTGAACGGAGCAGGATGATGAGAAGCACACACTGCCTTAAAACCTCACCTGGCTGAAAATAAAATCTAAAGACAAGAAAAGTACTGTACCATTTCCAGAGCCTGTCATTTTATCGTTAAACATAACACAGTTTGAAGAACCTTTAACTCCAACATAAGGAAGAGGTCGACCTGCTGCCTGCTGCTGGATGTGGCCTGACATTAATTCTGTCAGAGGGTAATGGGGTTGACAAGCATAAGTATAAACATATGACTCACAATCCCTGTTATTTCCACCTTGAATGGAACATATCTACACCTCCCAGTGAGGATTGTTTTAACAGTGTGAGCTTGTTCTGTTTGCTTTGTTCAGGGGAATACTACAGCGCACAGACTGGGCCGGGATACATTAAAAGGGAGATGGCGCAGATACTGTAAATATCCTAGAATTGTTCTTGGGAAAAGTCATACCTGTGCTGGCAGATCTTATCACTCATTTCTTTCACAAAAGATGATTGCACATATCCATCACTCTGTCCGCCTGCGCTTTTTTTTTTCTACACATCTTTACACACACAGAGAATGTCACAGTTATCCCACTCACACAGAGTATAAAATCATTAACTTACACTCACCATCATCTAGGTAGGCCTGGTCCAGGTTCTCCTCCTTGACCGTCACCCGCCTCGTGCCGTCTCCCGCAGCCTCTATCTGCCCCGTCCCAGGCGGGGCTCGGCCTTTCTGCTGCCCCTTCTGCACGTAGGGCTGCTGCTGGATCACGGTGGGATAGTGCTGTGGGTGGGTCACTGCGGCCTGGGGGGGTGTGGGTGAATGGGCGGCGGCGGACTGTGGAGAGTAGGCATCGCAGTAGATGATCTGCTGGTTGTCTGGCTGAGAGGCGGTGAGGGGTTGAGTGTCTCCCTGTCGAAGAAGGTGGTGGTTGGTGGGAGAGAACTGGATGATAGAAGGGCCTGCATTGATGGGACCTACAGCCTGGGCCGGGGAACCTGTGTGGACCAGGACTGACCGGTGGGGGTCAGGCATCATTCCTCCGGTCTGCCAAACACCAGGGCTGCCGCTCAGACTCTTACCCCCGCGGGAGTACACAATGGCCGGGCTCTGCTGCTGGAAACGCGTGTCTTGGTTGGGAAGGCTGGAGCTGAGACGCTGGCAGGAAGCCATGCCAGAGACCAGGCCGTTGTCTGAGTGGAGGACGCTGCGTGCGTTATGGTAGTACGAATGGGGGGACAAGCCCAAGATCTGAGGCACGGCAAAGCCCATGTGGTCTGCCTCATACTCATCCACGGGCTCTGTCTTAATGGATGGCGCTGTAGAGAGGAACAAATCAAATACGAGGGCTGTAAACATTCAGACTGAGTAAGAACAGTGCAGAAAATATCATTATCTCGTCATCATCTAATCCTTTTCCAGCCATTGTCCTCAGTGTCATTTAAGCATACCACAATGAAGCAGGGCGGCATTCTTACATGCCAGCGGTGTGTAGGTGAAGTGTTGAGGCTGGCTGCGCTTTCTCTTGCCATTGATGACGTAGAAGTTGACTTTGACAGAGTGGCAGATGGACGTGTCCCGGTAGGACGGCACTTCCACAAACAGCATACTCTGCAAGACAAGGCTCCATTATTCAACCGCAAAGGATCTTCTTACACGAGCTACGCAATAAACACGTTTGGTGTGTTCTACAAGTATGATTGAAGCATTTGAGGAACAGTCTGGTGCGTGACACGTACAGGCTGGCTCTTATCTTTGTCCACTGTTGCTTCCATTTCCCAGATTTGCTGGCCGTCTACAAAGAAGTAAAAAGAGAAAATGAGTTTAATCGTTTCAAATGATATTACACAAGTCTTAAGCTTGTAAATCTTTTTGCACTCAAAGCACTTTTTGTTTCATTAACTGATCCAAATGCAGCTGTAGACATCTTGACTGGTCATGTCTGCAACCGTCAAATTCATGAGGAGGGAAAAAAAGCCTCTTTGTGCACTTTTTAAAATCACTTCGTGTTACACCAACAAGCTCATCCAAAGATAGAGATGATCCACGTGTTTACCTCTAACACACATACAGCCTTCCATTCAGCCAACCAGAGACACATGAGAAGACACACCTATCTGGTCTCAAAGACAGCCAGAACAGACACTCAGTGTAGAAGAGCGACATTAGCCTGGATGTGATGAGAGCTGCAGGCGTTTGCAGTGGTTTATGTTACATTACTCTTCATCAGACTGCATTTAAGCTGTCGTTTGGGTGGAAAAGTCGCAAAACAAGATGTGCCTGTCAATGCAAACTCCATCTCAGCTGACACATGACGGGACATGTGCTGCCGTTGCTGCTGCTGCAGCTGCTACAGTGAGTTCTGTTTGAATGTTACCGTAGGTGGGAAACCCTCTGTCAAATTACAAATTAAAAACACATGGCTCAAATGAGTCAGCAGGAGGAAGGGGGATTCCACACATGTAGCCAGCTTTTTTTTCTTCGTTTTATTTTTTATGATCAACTCTCTCCACTTCTCCTACAAAGTGTGACGACCACTGCTTTCTTGGCACGTGCCTGTGTTTGTGTTTTCTAACAGTTCTACTCTAAGGGATACCCCTGACTAGCTCGCCTCTGGAGATAATTGTGCGTGGGGGTGGAAAGGGGGGAGCGATGGAACTAGGGAGAGAGAGCCTGAGCTGGCTGGCTTGGGCCGGGAAGCTTTCCCTCCCTTCTGTACGACTCTCCCCGTCCAAGCACAGGAATCGGGGGAGCTCAGGCCAGAGGCAGCTGTCTCTCATTCAGAGGGATTTCGCAGTCTTACTGGTCCAGAACTTTGTGTCATGCAGAAACTCTCCAAAACAATGGCAATCCCTCTTAGTAAGATCTCTTTTTTCCGTCCCCGTCTTACTATCCATTACTGTTGTGTGTCGTAACACAGCGGCAGGGAACCCCGGAGAAGGAAAAAAACATAACCAGGGAGTGCACGTCCAAGTTTTAGATGCATGCATTTAAAAAACCAGAGGCAAGGAACAGCAGTGGAGCCAGTGAGTCACTATATCAGACAAACACCAATGTTTTAACATGACCAACACTGAATCTTTAAGCAGCAGCAAGAGGAAACTGCTCAGATCTGCAGATTCAACACCTTCTTGATAATTTGTCGTCCCAGAGCTACAGTATATCAACAGACCAAGGCAAATAACAATGGGATGACTGACCTTTAACCTTTAACAAAAGACACAAAGATAATCAATCATGGTTAAATAACTGGCAGAAAAATGTTAATATATTAGGCTGGATTAAATTAGACTTCACTTACTGGTATTACACAACTGAAGGGAAAAAAATGGACTACAAAATAAATCCTTTCATTCCATCTTGATGCTTTTAAGAGCATCAATAAATCTGCATGAAATAACCTTTCATGTCACACACTGAACCATTAACCACATAACAAAAGACTAATTTCAGCGATAAGACAACATGGAAGTCAGCGAGGAAGAAAAGGGCAAAAGGAAGTCATGCCGCATCCTTATCCTCTGGATCATGCAAATAGCTCATGTGGCTCCATCCACACAATGATGGTGATGAAAACAAAACTTGTTGTACAGACACCGAGAGTTACTGTGTGACTCATCAGTTATCACTAATGATTGTGGTGCGACAGCGCGTTGTGTAATAGCAGAAGTAACATCCAGAAACCATGAACAGTTTGCAGATTCAGTCATGGACCTGGTTTTCTGGCAGTGCATGTTAAGAAAACAACCTTTGCTTGGAAACTGGAAGTTTCCCAAAAAGATGTTTGCGACTCACCCTGAGTTTTCTCCATGAAAATGACCTTAGAATCGGAGCTGAAGTTCTGCCCGGTAAGGATCATCTGCTGGCCACCCAGAACAGAGCAGCTGTCCATGTCCTGCTTCTCCACCATGGGAAGCTCGTGAGCTGAGCGCTGGGCTGCGGGGACACACAGAGGGGTGGTGTGTAAAGATTACCATCCCTGGGATAGTCAGTTTTATATCACTGTAAAGTGAATAAAACATTTAAAGACATTTTAAGACACTGAGTCTAATGGTAAGGATGTTTTTTTTTTCTTTCACATTTTACAGACTAAATGATTGGGCAATGAATCAAAAATTTTAAAAAAATCAATAATTAAGATGCACAAAACATGAAACATGTAACTGTTCTCATTACCAAGAAGTGACTGCGATTTACAATAAAGGCATGATGCTGAGTCATTCAGGAATCCCTGCATCTCTTTCAGTTTTAATTTACGACAATTTTAAAATCACAACTTACGAGAGGTACGAGAAGACGCTGCCTTCGACTATCATACTATAAAGTACTGTGCAGGAAATAAGAGGAACGCCCAACAGTCTGATGCAACGTGATAAAACAATGAATACCACCAAGTGTATGTGAAGCTAAAATGTTAAACAAGTCTCAAGGGGCTCGATATCCTGAGTCGTTATCTGACATATGACTAATATTTCCATGTGATGGAAAGGGTGGTTGAACAGAGAAGAATCAGTAAAAGATGCAGGCTATAAACAACCCTAGACTGCGTAGAATAAGACAAATGCAGCAGCTAGAGGGGGGAGAAAAGAGAAAAGGCAGCTTTAACCTTCATTCAACACTCACTAAAGGGAGTTGAGGTATTGCCAAACTGTCCCTTTTAACAGGTTTGTTCACCCCGCTAGCAAATGGATAAAGCAAAGAGGATGACAGCAGCAGAACAGGCCTTTCCTCCTCAAACACACCGCCACCGCCACCGCCGGCCCAGCCTGCTTATCAACTGCTCAGACAGATGTCTCACAGGTGTCACTGTGTGCGTCTTCACGCTCGACTGCTTTCCACTGCTCTTTCTGAAGTTCATCACATGAAAAACAGGCGGCAGCTATTGTTCCTGCCCTTCTGCGACCGGATCGCTGACGGGAAACAACAATAATAAAACGATATTATACTCTGCGTCATGACTTTTTACAATGACACGAGCATATTGCAGGCAGCCGCGCTCGGCCAAAGTGTTGATCAAAGCTGGAAAAAGGGCCTTTTTGTTTGAGTTTTGATTACACCAGGTGCTTTAATAACACTGTGTACACACACACTGATGTACCCAAACACAGACTTTACTACTCTGCATACACAAACAGGTACACAGACACTAAAACATGCAGCGCCCACCAACTGGATGGAAGCCCGGGCTGCATAAAAGAGGTCTCTATTCACAGGGTTCTGGACTATCAGCCGAGCTCCAAGCTCATTTGAATGTGAGGTGTTTTTTTATGATGTTTATTTTGTATAAAGTTTTGTTAACTGTTGAAAAGCAGTTTGACCACAACGGTTAGCATACATAAGCAATTCACAAAGCCCACACTGTATCAGGGTTTTTCAGATGATTTAGAAAAGCACTTAAAGCATAAGTATTTCAAGTGTAGCTGCTTACAGCACTCGATAGGATGCGAGGCCGCTTGGAGAGAGACGTGCTGTCCCCCAGGTTGAGGTATGTGCACGCGAAACACCAGGCGAACTCGGGTGTTTTTCCGCCCGACGTCCGTCTCGCCCTTCCTCAGCTCGATGTCTGCGTTCCTGAGCTTCAGGATCCCGGCACAGTCGATTCTGCGGGAAGAATATCGGGCATGTGAGCAAAACTGGCAGCGCACGTTTTGCACAACTGAAACCTTTCGGCTGCTCCTCCTCACATTGCTTTCATGTTGTTCTTCGGCTCCAGCGGGATCTCGAGGACTTTGGTGCCGTTGACGATCTTCTCGTAGCTCGTGGTCGTAACCGTCTTGCCGGTGATGCGGTGAACTTGATAAAAGGCGTGAGGCTTGAGGATGCGCTCGTCCGCCGTACCGATGAAAATCTGCAGGCCGAGCGGCTCCTTGCCTCTGTAGCCATGTAACTGCAAACACACAAAAAGAAAAAGAGCAGTCTCACTATAAGGTGATGAGAATAAAGGAAATGTTCAGTGGGACATTAGACTGGATGTACATCTCCATAATCTCTTGTTCTAACTTGTTGCCTCCCCTTAGAGACGGCCAGTCGGAGTCAGACCCACGTGCAAAAGCATGAGTCTTCTTTTTGCAGCCTTGAAGCCAGCAGAGAGCTCAAATCCAACAGCCAACCATTAGTTATCTCCTAGCTGGATGAGGGATTTATAAAGGGCCGTGTCTCTCATTGAGAGAACTGAAACTGCCACAGTCATCCTACCTGACTGACATACGACACATGTCCTTTCACCTATATCGATGTCCTGCTGCAGAAATAAAAAAGAAAAAAGTAGTGCATCTGTGAAACTGTCAACTGAGAGAGAAGTTACTTTTAGCCTGAGGGTGCCTTCTAAGGAAACCTGCAAAAACCACAAAGTGTCGACTTGCATCTAAATGCTGTTTTTGTGCAAACTTTGAGGTGCATGACCTCTATCATTGAAGACAACACTGAACAGGATTCTGACTAATGGAACAAACGCTACAGGTGACACTTGTTTTCAATCATCATGCTCGCTGCAGAAAACGTCATGAGCAGCTTAAAATATTTTTGTAGTTTCCATTCAGAAGAGTGTAGAGAGACAGCTTCCTTCGGCTGGGGTCAGAAAGAAACGACTGGATGTAGAAATGATTATCTCAGCTGACACAACTGACGGACTTCTCACCAGCTGCTCGGTGTGAACAGAAACTATGGCAACGTGAATGAGCACGCTGCCTCCTGTCCAGGTAGATGACACACGGAGTGAAACAGAGGAAGCTGACTGCAAACACTCAACAGGCCATGTGAGCAGTCGGCCGGTTGTCATGGCAGTGGCAGGAGCAGTGAGTCATGACAGAGAGCAGCGTAGGAAAAGTAAAGTGGAGGCCACAAGGCTCAGAGAAGGAGAGAAGGAGGAAGGAAAAACACGGGGTGAAGGAAGAGGAAAGGCGAGGTGAGGGAGTGCAGCCGTGGCTAGCCAGGCCTGACCATCTGATTGGCCTGGCAAACCGGGCAGAACTGACCTCAGGGTGAGGTCTTTGGGGATGGGCAGAAAATGGAAAAGAAGCCTTATTTCCACAATGTCCCTACTATCACCAACAAAAACAGCATTGAAACGTTGCCACGGTAACGCAAAAAAAGGGGAAGTTGAACCTATTTATGGACACAACAGACAACTGTAAGTGTGTCACGGCTAATTTCAGCACGCTGCGTCTGAATTCAGAGTTATGGCTGTAATAGAAACATGATAGGAAACTTTTTCTACTGATCTCGAACTGTTTTAACTCTCTGCCAAATTCGGAGTCAGCTGCCTAATCCAAAAACCGGGCAGTCGACAACACAGCGTGTAAGAGGAAGTGAAGACGGCATGAACACAGATGCGCCTGTGTGGTTAAAACTGTGAGGTGAGGGCTCACAATAGCCGACTATTTTAGGCTGGAAAGCAGAAATAAAAACATCAGAGAGTCTGTGTCGGTCGCCGACCCCGAATTCCGTTCTGAGGGCTGTCCTGAGGCTAAATGGAGGTTTCGCTGTGTCATAATGGGCTAGGTTTTGTCCAAATACGTTTCGTTTTAGAAAGTGAGAAAAAGGAATGGCGACATGACAGCAGTCAGAGTGACTCGCTTAGAGAAATTTTCATATAGCTGGCTCCGGGCAACAACGCCAGTGAGTGCATAATGAGCAGGAAAATAGCATTACATGCAAGTTCTCCCATCAGGCTGAGGCTCCCAAAATAGAAGGCTAATTTAAAGGACAAACCTGACAACGCTGTGGTCATCCAGCGCACTGAATCTCAGCGTTACAATTTCAATGCTCTGATTTATATTTAACTAAGTACTCGTTTCATACCTGCACAACAGGATGTCCTCCTGTGGGGGCTTTGACTGCACCCCTGCTTCCCTCTGTCTCATAGTGAGCTCTGTGATGTGGTTTGGGCTGCACCTCAATATGGAGTTCATACTGGTCGGTACGATTAGGGATCGGCCATTCCAGAGGTGGGACAGAAGCCACGGGGATGCTGTGAAACATGAGAGGATACAGTTAATTGAGCAAATCATAAAATAACTGTAGAAGTCTTGACTGAAATAGCACGTAAACCAAAAGCAATAAGTTCACCTGCAGATGCTGGAAACCAGCGGCTTGGGCCAGATTGGGGGGATTACAAAGAAAGGCTCTGTAGCAGGTTTGAGTTTCATGTCCTGCTCACAGGACACCAAGTAGTTCCCGTCTCCGTGGTTCTCTGGGTACAGAGTGTAAACCTGGTTGGTTGTCTTGACTATTTTAGTGGGCACCAGGCCTGGCTGAGTGCTGCCAAAACCATTCATGCCATCAGGAAGGCCGCTGTGTGTGTAGTGGGCACCTATGCTGTGGTCTTCATGGCCGCTGTGGGGGGAGGGACTGCGGGAGCGGTGCCCAGGGACCAGTCCTGGGTTCCTGTACATGTCGTAGGTGCGTTTGCCCTGTGGGGAGGTGGAGCGGGAGCCAGGCCTCGAGGAGGGCGAGCGAGGTCCCAGGCAGCCGTCCTCAGTTAGGCTGGTGCGAGGAGAGGTTCCTGGGGAGGTGCGTGGAGAGCCAGTGTGGATGCTCTGCAATCGTGGGCAGAGGTCTCCGGGGTTCTGGCCACTGCTGGGGGACACGCAAGGAGACGCCCAGGGGGAATAGTTCTCAGAGTGCCAGCTGGTGGAGGAGTTGCTGCTGGCGGGACTCAGACACTGGGGCTCACGATAGGCAAGGTTTTCATGGCCCGGCACGGTCAGGGTGGGTCTGGGGCTAATGTTCAGGTGGTGGTTCTGCAGGGAGTCCCGGCCATGATTGTAGTGCTCACGGGAAGGGGTGATTTCAATCCGAGGGCTCAGGGCCAGGCCTGCAGGCCGCACACCGTCTTGGTAGTTTCTGGCCTCCTGATTTTCATACCCTGAGAGAACCTCAGGGTTGTGATCACCGTAGGAGGGGCTGCAGGACTTGATGCCGTACGGGGAGACCTCCTCCAGAGGGTAAGCCTGCTCAGATTCAGGACTGAGGACTTTGTGAGATGATAGATTGGGGTCATCTGCAGAGAGGAAAGATTACACTTTACTATGATGCACAGATTTGACAAAGATATTTTCCATTAATCCAAAAGTAACAAAACGCATCTCCTGCAAGTAAGATTTAACACAAGTTTGTGTTTCTCTTGCACTGATACGAATCATCCTGATTTTTATGGTTCATTTCTATTTTGAACATGCATTTAACCTCTTCACACTGACATTTTTCTTCACGTGGCTACACGCCAGAGCCCTCATAAACAAGTCTGACAAATTTACTTCCTGATTTTTTTTTTTTTTTCATTCACAGAACAAACTTTACAGGACGTATGTTAATCATGAGTCAACAGATCACCAAAAGAGGACGGGGACTCAGCTGAGGTTGCCAAAAGCGCCGCGGACAAACCTTGATTTCCTCCAGCAAAGTCGCTGCAAGGCGGTTCATATTCAAACAAGTACTCAAACTCCAAATCCTCATCAGGGCAGCCGACTCGACTGAGCTCTTCCTCCAAATCGTTTTCGTCGTAGAAGGAGGTCATCTGTCTAAACTGTTTTATTTTCCTCTCGACTCCTCCGGGATCAGACGAGGCGACGTGGCTACGGAGTTGCGGCGCAGACGCGGATTTGGGGGAACCTGTTCAAGTGTCAGATCGAGCATCGGTGAGCTGCAGGAGGTGAAGCGCACAAGTTTCCTGCTTCGGTTTCGCCGCAGTTATTTTCAGACGAAGGCGGGTCTATTTACACACTGAACGCAGAGTTCAACACGATCACGCCTTCCCGCTTGGTTGGCGCGTCGAACAACAAAAAAAAGAAAAAAAAAAACAAAAAAGCAGAGGTGCGAGTGATGAATTATACTGGCCCGATCGAAGAGAGCATGTGTCGACGGGATACGCAGCCTGGTGCTGCCCCCGGGTGTCAGGCAGGTTGCAGTGACGCAGCAGGGTGTCACCTGCTCAAAACCTGAGCTACGGCTGTCCACGAAAACATATATGTAAGGGCAACATGTCAGGTTTGTGTGGTCTTACAGACGGATCGATAACAGTTTTTTCGGTTTTATTTTAAAGTCGGCAAAGAGTGGATTTGTCGGCGACGCGATATTTGATTATCAGTGACTGACAACACGCAGGTTCTCCCGAGGGTTTCCCCGGATTCACGCACGACGCAACAGACATGCCAGGGCGTTCCTTCCAGTCGACTTACACCAGTAATATTTACTATGTCAGCAGGAATTGGGGCAGCGCTGTAAACTTTAAATTGAGGTGTTCTTTCTGGCGGCGAGACGCGCAAATCACAACCTGATTATACTTTTATATATGATCGCGCTATCAAACCAAACGCAGATTCAACATCCCTGTCATATTTGACATCTCAGGAGGTTTTCAAGTTGTTTTACACAAGTGACATGCAGAAAATTCTCATTGCACCAACGTATCAATCTTAAGAATAAGCTTAGATTAACAGTCTTCAGATGTAAGCGTAAAGCCTGACAGCTTTTCGAGCAGGTCAGCCGATATCTGTTTATCCTCAGTGAAATAAAGAAATGAAAGAAACTTCATTTTCTTGTCTAATACTTCGGCTTTCCTCCTGGGATACTGGGGCACGCGTTGCGCGCTGATCCCCTGAAGCGCAGCAGCATGCCTCCAAACATCCACATCCCAACAGCCCACTGACAAATCACTTCCCAGCATTTTAGCCCTAAACACACCACGGTTAACTCTACTCTATCGATTAAAAAAGGAAATGGGTTGATTACCAGATAATCACAACACTTCAGCAGTACCTTGATCCATCGACCTCATCATGTGGTACTGTGCCAGCCTCCAAGTTTCTCTAAACATCTGGAGAAAAAATAAAGTTGAAAAAATAATAATAAAAAAAAAAATAATAAAAGAAGGACTTCAAAAAATTACTCTCCTCTTGCAAACATCGCAGGAGAAAACTGTCTTCTGTTAAAAATGCCGATAGCAGAGGAAAGAAGAATAAGAAAAAACTCTCTGTACACGTTCAAAAACTTCAAGCTGCGACACAGCAGCTGCGCGCAAACTCCCTTTCTGTGTTCACAAACATGCAGCCGCATCAGCTACAGCAACGGTTCTGGTATGAAGTCCCCCTTCCTAGAGCTCTATAAGGATTACTTGACTACCCAGAGCGGCTTCCTTCCCCGCTCTGGGTGTTTATAATGGTCCAATGCTGTAAAATAACGGGATTCCCTCAGTGTTTCCTCCTGTTTGTGCGCCTTTGCCATGGAAACCTGGAGCCGGTCCATGTCGGAGACTCAGGGCTTTCCTGCAAAGCCCCACACTCAGGAATCCATGACGTCTCCGGCTCCTGCGCCAAGGCATTTCTGCGGCTTCTCTCAGACAGTAGCACACAAGAACTTCATTGTAGGGATGAAGAAATTACTGTAGGACGCTGTAGGAGAGAGAGAGAGAGAAAAAAAATGAAAAATAGCTCTGAACTTTGATTACAGGACGCATTACATGAAATTTACTTAACACAGTTTACTAGACTCGTCTGTCTAGGAGCTCTGTTATTAAATGTAAATGACCAGACAGTACTGAGCTGTAATGACTTCAGAGTATATTAAAGAGGCAGACTCATTTTGAACATGGACCATAGAGAATTCCATTGTTTCCACTGTGGGGAGACGCTACTATCCATTTCTGTTTCGTAATGGAAATCTGCAGCATCTTCTGAAACTTGACTGGAAAGAAAAAAAAAACCTGGACAAGACCACTACCTGACCCCAGGACACAGGAGGATACAGTCTAAGTTGCAAAATATGTTGTATAACTTTTAAAAAGAAGACAAATAAGAATATGGATCATTTGAATTAAGGATGGGATCATCTCTTATATATAGTCATGTCTGTGTCACACTACAAAATATAAACTCATTTTCTCATTTTCTAAAAAAAAGAAAAAAAAAAGAAGTCCACTTCTTGTCTTAACCATAAACATACGCAGACTCAATTTTATTTCCAACCAGACATGATCTTTTTGGAATAAACCACATAAATGAAAGAAAATTATATTCCTTGCAGCGCAATTTTCAGGCAGTTCATGAGTAAACCTTGTACATGTCTGAGCTACATTGACCAGGCATAACATTATGACCACCTTCCTGATATGGTGTAGGTCTCCCTTGTGCCTCCTAAACAGCTGTGACTCATCATGGACATGGGCCTTCTGAGGGTGTCCTGTGGTGCCTGGATACAGAATGTTGTTAGTGGGGGCCTTTGGGTCCTATGAGGGGAGGGGAGGGGCCTCTGTGGATCATCCCACAGAGACTTGATCAGTTTGGGATCTAGTGAATTTGGAGGCCAGGTCAACACCTTGTGCTGTTTTTCATGTTTTTTTTTTAGTTGTTCTTAAACTGTTTTTGTGTGTGTGTGTCTGTGTCAGGCTGCATCCTGCTGGGGATGGCTGCTGCCATCAAGGAGTGTCATTGCTATGGGGTGGGGGTGTCTGGTCTGGTCTAGGTGGGTGGTACATGTCTAAGTAACATCCACATGAATGACAGGTCCAAAAGTTTCCCAGCAGAACATTAGATTGTCACAAGATGGTCAATGTTATTCGCTTCTCCTGACAGTGGTTGTAATGTTGTGGCTGATCGGTATATGTCTGGGTTCATGCGCTGTTAAGTGCATTAACAGTTTTGTCAGTTCGTGGAGATTTCTCAACAAACGATGAGAACATGAAGCAGCAACATGCATGAGTTAGCCTTTACTGTTTCAGCCCTGACAGCTGATGCGTACTCTGGGGCATCCAACGCAGTGATGTGCTCATAGGATGGATTCAAATATATATGTAAATACTTATTCACCCAAACCATTCCTCTTTTTGTCTGTCGATGCTGTTTTGTTTAATACAAATTTGGATACGTTTGAATTTGTATAATGGACTAGCTTCTTACTTAGCCTCATTTTTCTCATCTAGCTATTCTAAAAATAAGAGTACATCCAAAAAAAAAAAAGATCAACTTCAGACATGCAGTCCATTGTTAACAATACAAATTTGGAAGCCTTTCATTTGAATCAAGACAAACCAAAACATTTGTCTGGTCTACATTTCACGTGCTGATTCTCAGAATAACCGCAGTGACTAACTCTTTGCTTGCATCAGTCTTGTCAGTCCCAAGGCTGCTAATAGGAAAATGTGCGTACTTGAGAGAAGCCTTGTGTGTGGGTGTGTGTGTGTGTGAGTGTGTGTGTGTAATCAGAGGATCTGCTTTTGGCGGAGACATTGATTAGTCTCATGGCGCAACAGACAGCTGGGTGAACAAGGTGACTGCAATGCGTAAACCGGGCCTGCGGGGGTGACCGTCCAGCAGCCTCGTCTACCAGATGTAAATTCCTCCACTGCTACGGAACTCTTATGCAACTCAGCTCATGAATGAGTAAATGAATATGGCAAACCCTTAAGAAAGGAAAACTGCTTGTGTCCAGACAGCCGAGTTTGCACTTCCGTTTTTTTGTTTTTTTTTTCTCAGAGAGGGCCAACTTTTTCCGAGTTCATGCAGGTTTTTCCATCGGTGTAAAACAGCTCATTGAGGCAGAGTCGTCTGGGTTAGAGCAGTGCCCTGTTTTAGTTTTCCAAGTGTAACATGTGCGACCGAGCTTTTAAATCCGAGCAATGGAACCTCGATTGTGTCTCATGGCAAACTTTCCAAGGAAATTCAGGGGGCCATGAGAAGCCTGGACTTTTGACTCTGTTACGGTCTTTTGATCTGCTTTTGTATATGCCGGGCACTTTGTACTTTTCTCCTTTGCATCAGATTCAATTAAACCTTTGACCTCTTAATAATAGTTATGTTAAATAACAGTTTTCTCTGGTGAGCTGCAGGGCTCAATCTGGACAAGTTGCCAGTCTGCCACATCTACACCTGAAGGGACATACAGTAACTCAGCAGGGTTATTAGTTTTAGAGGATTGATATGTCCATCACACATACAAAAGATGTTAAATATATAATCAACATAAATCAATGAAGGCCCCACAATACATCAACAAAAATCCCTTCCGTGTACTCTATGACAGATTTCACTAGTTTGGACAAGTGGTATAGCACACGTTTATCTTTGCCTGGGGGCCCCACAGGACCTAGGATCACCACTAACTGGAGAAAGAAAGAAATAGATTGGGTCAGTCCAAAGGTGGCAAAATCCCAAGGACTCTAAAGACTACTTAAAATGCTACAACTCTTACAGGCGAAAGTACAAGAAAACAGACTATACGATTGAAAGGCTCAGAACATCAGGAATGTTTACCTTCTAGAATCAGACGCAGACCCCATTCTGCACCTTGACGCTGCACAGGGTCAAACATCAAGTCAAGATATAAAACACTCATTTTAAAAACAGGATATTGCAGAGGACTGTAGCACACATGTTTAAGTGTTTTTGATGGATATTCAACATCTCTGCCGGAGTCTGCGCATCTAAAACAAAGCTCAAGCAAAGCCCTTAGATATTTCACTACTCATCCAACCGAAGCCAGTGAAGCCAATCGTCTGTTCAGAAGCAGAAGATGTTCTGAACGTCTTCAAGAAAACTCAAGAGTCCCAACAACTCTGGAGCTTGGACTAAAGTGGGTAACAATTCTCAGTGTTAGGAGCAGCTAAAACATTTAGACCAGTCATTAAGAACCAAACAGGAATATGTGCTTTTTAACTTTTTAATGTCTTAAATCTCTCTGAAGGCATCAAAATCATGAATGAACACATATGGGATTATGTAGCAAATAAAAAAAGTGTGAAATAACTCCAAATATGATTCATATTTTAGATTCTTCAAAATAGCCACCCTTTGCTTTGATTACTGCTTTGCACACTCTCGGCATTCTCTCCATGAGCTTCATGATGTAGTCACCTGAAACAGTTCTCCAACAGTCTTGTTGACAGAGATGCTGAGAACTTTTTGGCCCTTTTGCCATCACTCTGCGGTCCATCTCATCCCAAACCATCTCGATTGGGTTTAGGTCAGGCAACGCAGAAAAGGTGAACGGATGGTTCGCACACACACAAAAACACAGAGGTTGGAACCAAAGGTCTCAAATTTGGACTCATCAGACCAAAGCACAGATTTCCACTGGTCTAATGTCCATTCCTTGTGTTTCTGGACCCAAACAAATCTCTTCTGCTTGTTGCTCTTCCATAGTAGTGGTTTTCTAGCAGCTATTTGACCATAAAAGCCTGATTGGCGCAGTCTCCTCTGAACAGTTGATAGTTGGTAGAGAGGTGTCTTCTACTAGAACTCTGTGCGCCATTGATCTGGGCTCTAATCTGAGGTGCTGTTAGCTTGCGATTTCTGAGGCTGGTGACTCGGATGAACTTCTCCTCAGCAGCAGAGGTGACTCTTGGTCTTCCTTTCCTGGGGCGGTCCTCATGTGAGCCAGTTTCGTCGTAGAGCTTGATGGTTTTTGCAACTGCACATGGGGACACATTCAAAGTTTTTGCAATTTTCCGGACTGACTGGCCTTCAGTTCTTAAAGTAATGATAGACTGTCGTTTCTCTTTTCTTAGCTGATTGGTTCTTGCCATAAAATGAATTCTAACAGTTGTCAAATAGGGCTGTCAGCTGTGTGCCAACCTGACTTCTGCACAACACAACTGATGATCCCAATCCCATTAAGAAGGCAAGAAATTCCACAAATGAACCCTGACAAGGCACACCTGTGAAGTGGAAACCATTTCAGGTGACTACATCATGAAGCTCACTGAGGGAAGTCCAAGGGTTTGCAGCGCTGTCAACAAAGCAAAGGGTGGCTATTTTAAGGAATCTGAAATATGAATCATATCTAGAGTTATTTCACACTTTTTTGTTCACTACATAATTCCATATGTGTTCATTCATGGTTCTGATCCCTTCAGTGAGAATCTACAATGTAATGTCATGAAAATAAAGAAAACCCATTTAATGAGAGGGTGTGTCCAAACTTTCGACTGGTAGTGTACACAGTCGGGAAAGAGCTCAAAAGAAAGCAGGCAGCACATGTTGGCATTTTAAGGTTGGAGCAGTTTCCAGTGAGAAGGCCTTCACCACCAGGAATGTTTGAATTTTCCACCACTCCACCGCGCCACATCAGGTGACTCTCAGTGAGAACGTCTGATAACTCACTTATCACAGTTAGGTTAAGATGTTGTGGGTCGTCTTTCAATCATGTATAAACCTAAAACTATGAATAAACAAGTGTTGCAGTAGCTGCTGACACCCCTGACAGGATTTCAGTTGGGGCAGCGCTGGCATGTCATTGTGCAATAAGGAGTCTTGTTTCCTTCCTGCCACAACTTGAGATCCCTGGAAAACATTTTCCTTCTTTTTCCAAACTGTATAAATGAGCTAATACGTTCCATCAACATGGAAACATGGAAACTCCATACGTACACGCTGGATGGAATCGGCCTGCTTATGTAATAGCCTTCTGATCAATACTCAAATGTTTGCGGAAAGAATTTTTAAGTCCAGTGGAAAAGTGGCAGACTAGCTCATGGGTTTTCTGTTTTCTGGCCCGGCAGTATTTCTTCAACATCTCTCTGTATCTATTATCAGTATGGATGTACAGGAGTCAATATTTGGTAGTCAAAACAGAGTGGAAGAAGCCTATTCAGCATTTCAACTGAAAGAAAAACTCACTCCTCCCTTTGCAACTTCATTCATAACAACAACAGCCTGGAGTTCAGCCTCAACAATTGCACCAGGTCCTCTTTTACTTCTGCTGTAAGGAAAAATATGTATCTAATCCAGACAGTGATTTGTTTTGTTTAGTTGGTTTGGGAGGCATTAGTCAGTGTTATTAGAGATTATAGGGAGAGGCAGGGAAACACATCTTTAACAGTTGTGGGTGCTAGGACAAATCAAAGCATTCCAGGCCCAAGGAGCTATAAATAGTGCCAGAGGAGGGCGTGTGTTCATGCTTTGCAATGTTTCTGTTAGGGGCCTGTCATTGCCAAAATCCAGTGCTTACACAGAGCAGTAACAGAGAGTAGTAAACAATTCATCAGCAGCAGCTTCTTCAGTATTTGGTGCCCTGACAAATCATCCATCAGGGGGTTTCTGTTATTCCAAAACAGCTCCCTGCTTCTAAGCAGACCAGCCTATCGTGGCATTTAGGAGCAGATGATTGAGTTCATTAACCAATCAGATGTGACCCAGAAGCTCAGCCGACCTCGGGCTTAACCCGCGGTAGATCAAAGTCCTCTCATGAAAACTGGCGAAGACCAGCTGACCTCGTTGATGTGGCTGCCTTTGATTGAATGTCGGGTACGGATCCCACATCCATGCTAACGTTGGTATCAGCAGCTCTCATCCAGGAGACAGCTGCCAGTGTATTCCGCAGCATATTCAGTCTGCCTCTCTTTCTTGTAATGTTCCACTGGGAGCTGAGCTGAGCGTAAGATATTTCCAAGCTGGAAACAAATTCCTGTGTTGAAGTGCCAAAGATAAAATGCACGGACCTTGTGATAATTACCCTGGATATGTTATGCAACAGCTGTAAGCTAGCCCTTTTCTCTTTTAAAGCCAGAAAACCTTGTTAAACGCAAAGTAAATTTTAAAATTGACTTTGACTGGGTTGCAAGTTTGGCAGTGAACCAGCAGGGGCTCCATAGCTGGCTTCAAGAGAGAGGGGAAAGACCACAAATGTTGAGGTTAGCAGGCAGCTCTGTTGATTCTGGGGTGGAATTTCAGTTTTCATGGGCCTGATTAACTTAAATGGTTTCTTTTAACGGTATAACTTACGCATTTGGGCAATGGAAGAAGAAAAAAAAAGTTGGACACACTCTTTGAGTTTTAATGGTAACATGCAGTACTGAGGAGCTTGACTGCATGTTAATAAAAGGAAAAGGTTTTATGGCTGAGAATCTTGTTCAGTTTAAACCACCACTGCATCAACACTTTTATAACTTGTAACCTGTGTCTCAAGCCCCGTCTGAAAACCTAACTAAGCATGGACACCGATTTAAAAGAAAAATTAGGAAATGCTTAACGGTTTTATGAGAGTAAAATAAAGTCAATTTAAATTTCTGATTGCGTTTAAAGTGGAAGACCTGGACGTGACCATGTGTGGAAAACACCACGGCGTCACCAGGCATCAGGGACTCCCTCCTCTGGTGAGAGAGAGCCAAACATGCAGCCTCCTTGTTCTGCCTGTGTGTCCTGTGTGTATCTCACACCTCATCAGAAACTGAAGTGGAACAAAACGGGGATAACCAGGAGTGCTTTTTGCATACAAACATTGGATGATTTAGTCTCAGTTCAGACAGCAGGAATGCACTGGGAAAACAAGTGTCTTATAGTTTCAATTACAAAAAATAAATGTTGTTTTTATAGCAGCATGTTATTAGTTTGAGTCCACTAACACATGTTAGGCCACTATGTAAAACTCTTTTTATGATTCATTAGTTATAAATCCTCACATTGGTTTCAAAGATGTTTAAAACATTAAAACATAGTATCCAACAAACAACTGAACAAATAAGTGGATTTCAACAGCTGATACGTCCTGCCCTGTGCTATAACCCTTCATTGTTCTTACAGTGTTGCTGTAACTGGAACAGCAAAGGCGTATTAATCTACAGCTGAAAATAGTTCCCAACATGCACACTATTTCCTTTGGTTTTAATGACATTTGAAAGCATTTTAGATTATAATTGAGCCATTATTCAAAATGTGTTTCCGTCTTCAGCGGACTGGGAACGTATGGAGACACAGAACACTTGTAAATCATTCAATAAAAGCAGCCATGAAAAGGAAACGTGAGATTTATTAATCACCATCATCACAACAATGACAGCAGCACAATTATTCTCCCTTTTTGTTCTGCCCATTGAATAAAACATGTTAATAAATAAGAAAAAAAAAAAAGTTATTTACAAGCAAGCAAATCATTACTGCATAATTTACTCTTTGCACGTTTAGAACATAAAAATATACTTAACAGTTGTACAAAACAAAATGTTGTGCAAACTGCTTGCTGAATTCAGTGCTCATTAAAATGTTTGTTTTGAATATTAAAGAACTGATTAATTATGGCACCCTGCTCGCTCTGTTTGACACAATAAGTTCATCAAAGTCACCCTTTCTGATTCAGCTAAAATCATGGTATTGTTATTTATTCGCGGACCACCATCACACCACCAGTGAAATTAAGTATGAAAGTGTAGATTTTTTCTTTCAGTGTGCATTAGTAGTACCTATTGACAATATTCACATTGAGCTGTGGCAATTTGATCTTTTTTTTAATTCCATAGCTGAACTGTACAGGTTAGTAGCAGTGAGAAGTGAGGGCGCCCTGGATTAGGCGACACGGACGGGACGGGTGGTGGTGGGGGGGCAGTTAGACGCCGGTCACCGGGGTATTTTCAGTTATGGCTTTAGGTCACCATTACAGTGAGTCATCATGCAATGCAGAAGCGTGGCCGGTGCTGCCCTGCCCGAGCGGCCACATTAGAGGCCGTGCATTCCCCTGCAGGCACAGGGCCTGTCAGGAGCCGCGGCGGAAGGTTCGGCTTCGAATAACCGTCACTGCTTCGTGGCCGTTTTGACCGCGCTCCACAAACACCAACAAGTCAAGGTCCATACAAAGAGACATGGACAGATTTAACATCAGACACCACGGGTCATGCTAAAATAAACCACCACACCACCTCCGCTGTGTCAGGCTGCAGCTTCGGGGTGACGCATAAACAAATACACAAACTTGCAGACGTGTGTTTTATGCAAAGTCTAGCCAGTAAACTTTTTTTTTTTTTTTTTTTTTTTAAACCATATAATTCACATACTCCATTTAGAAATCACTGTCTGAGGAGAATGTGAATCAGGTCAAAATGCTACAACTAAAACTTCAGGTTCTCACAATAAAACAGTTGTACTATTTAAGTGCTGGAAATTAGAGGAAAATTGGGTTTCCTTCCCGATGTGATCTCTGACATTATAAAGTGAGCTGCGCCTGTATGATTCACTGAACTGGTTGTGTGATTTCATTGAATACATTCAGGCTGAACAGCTGCATCTTTGTCCAGAATTATTTTAGGATCTGACAATACATAGGTTTGAAAACACTTGTTGAATCTGGTCAAATGACCCAATAAATCATCTATTAAGCCTTGCATCAAACACACAATGCTTTTAAACTAACTGTCAATAACTCTCAATCTCAGTAATTAATCTGTCCCTGTCAAATCTGTTTCTTTTCAGAAGAAATTAAAGGGGATGAATCCATGTTTGACTCTCTGGTCTGGACGCAGGCTGTGCAGGATGAAAACAGGGACATCTTTTAGATCTTCCCACGGCAAACAAGGCTGGAGGCTCCTCTCAGTGTCTAAGAGGTCAGCTTGGAGTAATTGGGCGGAGAGAAGCGTCTGCGCAGGTACTTGAGGATGTAGAGGGGCAGACAGCTCACCAGCGTGATGACAGTCACCTTCCACAGGAACGATACTGTGGTGATGAAGTATATGTCTGGCAGAGATGAAGAGTGAGAGGTCAGAGCCTTGTTGTAGGATACAGATACATTTCTAAACATCATGCAACAGTTTGGAGTGGAAGAAGTTGTCTTTTTTCTGACAGTCATGAGTTTTAGAAGTATAACTCAGCAATGACATTATTAAATAATCAGGAATGATCAGGACATTTAGTTCACGCTTGTTTACCTCATTGTTGGTTGTAAGGCTACTACTTGAGTCTTGTTGTTTTTAGCCAGTATTTATTCACACACAGCCAGCCTGGAAGTCAGCCTGGCTACACCCGCTTTTGGTGGGCATGGACAGAACACTAATAGTAACACAGTCATACACGTCCCCTGAGCTTTGTGGACTTGAATATGTTTGCAACAAAATGGCTCTGATTAATTGCAGGCCTATCCAATTGAGTCCAGAGGTATTTTTACCCATCGCAATACAGATAGCCATCACTTGATTACTGGAACTGACACAGATTTCTATTTTTTTTTTCTGTATCTGTTGTTCCTCTGTTCAACAAGTTCAGTTTTGATTGTTTCAGTTTTGTGCTCTACTTTGGTATATGGGTTTATGGAGGTTTCTTTCTTGATTAACTCCCTGATGTTCATGGGGGTTTTATCTTATCTTTAGGTGAGTTTTTTTCTATGACTCATAAGTGGAAGTGCATTTATTTCAATTAAGATAATGATATGATTGGAAAGAATATGTTACATGGAATTAAAATGTAGTGTATTATGCCTCTGGGTAGGAAAAGGTGTATAACTTCTCCAGAACAAAGTTCTGGTGTAAATGGTCAAAAGAACAGGAGACAAAAAAAAAACTTAACCTTGGAAAATGTTCATTTAAGTGAGTAAAGTGCATATGCAACAGAAGAATAGCCTTTAAAATCTATTCCAGTCTGACTTCAAGAGGCAGGAAAAGTGTCCAAAATAGGGTAAACTTGACCACATGCCAGTCATGATCCTCAGTGGTCGAGATTGGAGGCTGAAAATGGAACTCCACACCCCACATAAAGCTGAAAATAAAGCCTTGAAGAGCTCTTGGTCAGGGTATTGTATATGTCAAGGGCCTTAATATGGCACAGCCAAAAAAAGGCTTATTTTTTCCCAATAGCCTGGCAACAAGCAGGGTGTAATAGAGTGAGATAAACACCAACAACGCAGTCTTCTGCTGGAAAAGCTGTTTTTCTTTCAGACTTCTAATGGCTATGAATCTGTTAGTATACGACACAGGGGAAAACACTATTTATGTGGGTGATGTTTTCTACCTAACACACCTTCACTGATAAACACATAAACCATGGCAACACACAGGAAACTAGACTGTTGGCATTTCCTTTTTGATATTACAGTATGCCTGAACCTCGGTCACCCCAGGACAATTTGTCAATGCACTCATCTTTAGACTTCCTAATATCCAGCATACCACAGCTTATTGTACACTAGAGACATTATATGAATGAGCAGGTCACCCTTACTGCTGCACACTGACGTACTATTTCAAGGTCGGGACGAAGCACAATAACATTAATCAGTCTGCAGTGAGATTAATGCGGACACTAGTTCTCTATATAAAACACAGCTACAGGCTCAGAGTCACCTTCTGCGTGGTTGAAATAATGAGTGTGTTTGTTTACCTATGAACTCAGGCAAGAAGACCAATGAGGCGCCGTAGCATGCCAAACTCAGGAGCTCGCCAACTATCATGAGCCAGTGCCACGTCTGAATGGTCAGGGCCACCATCAGCAGCTCAGTCAGGATGAGAGAGGTGAAGGAAATGGCAACGATGTGGACGAACTCTGACTCAAAGAGCAGCAGGGCTCCGTACATGATGCTGCCCCCTGAGGAGGACAAAAGAGGCCACGCTTCAACACAACAACATTTATTAGCTCACAATGTTTTTTATATTAACTGTATTAGTGCTATCCTGACAGTTAAAATGTTTTAGCTATGACTACAAGAGTTTGTAAAGAGAGCTGCAAAAGGCTGGTGTATTTGGCCGGCAGTGTTCTTAAATAAACCAGCATGCCACACAGTCCTCTCAATTGCTTCGCTGCTTGAACAGACAGATGGCCATCTCATCACATAAGCATGAGAAAATGTTGTCTGGGGGAAAACAAGAAATATATAAATAATTAAAAGTCCAGAAGAAAAGCAAAGAGCTCCAACATTAGTGTGTGAAAAGAGGCTAGACGAGAGAAACGAACAAGGATCAATTTATCAAAAGAAATAAATAACAATGAAAATGTATTAAATACTGATGTATTCAGTTATACGTTTGACTTACTGTTTTTTTGTTTTGTTTTTTTGTTTTCAGGGCATATGTACCAAAAACACCCTATGTCCGCATATTCATCTGCTATAAAACTTTCCACCCTGTAACAACCTGAAAGCGCTTTTTCTCCTTGAATCTTCAGGTAGGAGGTAAAGTCTAAGAAATCGAGTGAAGCGATGACAACACAGTGTTTGGCAAACTTGGCTCAACGCTTGTAAACACATAGTAGCTTAACATGAGTTGCAAAATGGAAAGTTTTGACAGAAATAGATAAAAGATTTCAGGGTGTAGCTTAGTATAACCCTGTAAACATCTTTTCATTGCAAGCGGTCTGTGTCTGTTTCTTTGGCAAAGTCTTCACACATAAAGAAAAGAAGCGAGTGTGTGGGATGTTAAAGAGTGACATGTCATGAAGCAGAAAAATATACCTTTATTTGTTTGTCAGGGAGTAATTAATCTTGTCTGCCCAGATTAAATATATGAGCTTCATCTTTGTGTCTGATCTGATGTCTTGTACATCTACAAACATCTAGATGAGAATATGGGTTCACCAGAGGTTTGTCTAAAGGCCCTCTTACCTTGATAGATACTGATTAAGACCCATATTAGAAACGTCTTGAAAGATAGCGGTCGACCCTGTGAAAAGAGAACCAGACATTATATTATTTCATTTCACATATATCTCTCTTTAAAATGTGGCTGTGTGACAAAAGACATTATTAAATACCTTCAAAAGGTCTTTATATAATTCTGGGTAAAGCATGGCAACCTCAGACTTCACATCTTTGTCCAACACAAGAGAGAAGACGGGGAACATGGTGTAGACAGTGGAGTAGCTGAAAGAGACAAAAGTGAGTGTGATGAGTAACTGGCAGATTAAACGGCTAATGTGCAAGATGCTTGATACATTTCATTGTAGGGTTCAGCATATTTTCACATTTTCCCCTTCTCGCATTTCAACAGTGCTTTAACACAAAGGAAATGCCAAGGAGACAAGGCAGCCAAATGCTCTGTTGATAAGTCATCGACATTCAGAGCTTGTATCTCACCCAACAATCAGGAATCCTTGGTAGAGTGGGACAGAAGCAAAGTAGAAAACAGAGGAGAAAACCGCCTAAGGAGAGAAAGAAGAACACAAACACTACTTAGAAATGAATGCTCAAATAGCATTATAGACATGATGCTATGCACGAAAACATTAGGTATTACTTTTAAGATAACACATCAAAATGAAATGCCATTAACCTGGTATGGAAACACACAAATCAAAATCAGCTGGCTAAATCTCACACACAAAATCCACCAAACCAAGGACTATTTCTAGGATGTGTCTTTGACTTATGGATAATGCCAATACTGAGATGTCAACTAGTTAGCCTGCCAACCAGGCAAACTAGTCAGGTCACAGCTGCAGCTGTGGCTGGTGTTAATGTGAGACATGTGGAGGAGGGCCTCCCTAAAACCCCAAAGTCCACGATGCAGTGACTCATGGGTTGTCCCTCCGCAGTGGGGGCGGAGGTTGGACTGGGACATGGGAATTGGACAGGCAACACTGTCGGGTGTGCGGGGGTCAGCTTAGAAGGGCACCACAGGCAGCCTCCTCTGAGTCATAGTGCACCCCACCCATCCATCCATGACCACCCCTGAAATCTCTCCCTGCCTCACTCTAAGTACGTCCTCCTCACATGTAGATATGAACTGCTGTGAATGAGCATAACAAACATCACCCTGCCAGATTTTTAAGGCTGCACCCAATTATTATCTGATATTTTAGAGTAGATGACTACGGCTTTGGCTCGGGATAGCAAAATGAAAAACTGAAAATCACTTGTAAATTAACTGACTCTGAGGTACAATGTCAGCTCATATTAGCACAAATTTCAACACTTATCACTAAACCTATTAATCACTGGATGATAGCATGATGTATCTGTTATCATTTCGTCATATTGTGAAAATGAATATCCTGGAGAGAATGTTGTAAAATAAATTGCAGCGGCAGAACGAAAAAAAGAAATTTACATTTACTACATCACATTAAAATTATATTGACTGAACCATGTACTATTTGATGCCTTGACTTAAAACAAACTTTGCTGTTGATGCAGAACAGAAACAGTTGTGGCGCATCAACATGACTTATGAACACAAACACAAATGGATTAGTTGGTCTCTACCTGCATGGTGCTGATGCAGAGGCTCCTGTGGATGACAAACTGGCTGAGGGCTGCAGACCTTTTGTAGCTGTTCCGACCGTGGACCATGAGGAGACGGCCTAAATGTTTGAATTGAGTCACAGAGAAGTCGGCAGCCAGAGAGGCCTGCTTTCCTTCCTGTCAAACACACAGCACAGAGGACAGTGAGGACTACAATATATCGTATGCAACATTCAGAAATACATATAAATTAAGCAATAGGAATAAAGTATGGATTTAAAAAAGTCGTGGGGAAAAAACGTGAAAGTGCCCGTCACAATTTTCCCAAATCCTTGATGATTCAGTAGACAAAAATCTAGCTCAATATAAGAGATGCCTAAGAAAGAAATCCAGCAAATATACATTTTATATGTCATATATTTTTGACACCACAGAACTGAAGAATTCAGATACAAGCGGTGCTGATTTTCAACAGCTCTTCCAGGCCATCCAGAAGCAACTCTCTGCTCACAGCTCAATGAGTATCCTGTGAGTGCTCTGGTTTCCTTCCATACCTCAAATACTGACAGGTTTGTAGGTAAATTGGAAAAGATCATTATTATTTTATCTATACTGCATGCCTTACTCCTGGCAAGGGAAATTTGCTCAGTGCATATCAGGAAAGGCTCCTGCCCCCAGCGTGATATGCAAATATGTGTGTACAGCTGGATAATGTTCAATTGTGTCTAGTAGGATACTGACAGGTTGATGGATGGGATTATACGCCCCATGTGTATAAGGTTACAGGCAGTTTTGTAAATTTGTGTTCCTCTTCATCACAATCATTCACTTCATAGACAAACTGTTGACTGTTACCTTTAAACAAAATTAGCATGGGTGACGTGTGTAGAATATCTAAAAGTAATGGCACTTTTGTCATGTGTAGAAGTACGATGTCTGATCAAACTAATCATCTTGACTGGAAAACCATGAGAAGTACAAGAGGCAGGCTGATGAGAGACTCCTACTTTTACTTTAGCATAAAAGCATCCTGTCATCTTTGTTTCCTCTACTCAGACAATAGATCCCTATAAAGAGGAATCATCTGTGTGCACGTCCCTCTACAACTCTCTGAATGTGGGAGAGATCTTGACAGGAAACGCAAAGTTAAAAATCTGTGAGCAGCACGTCAATGTGAGGCGATGAGATGGAGAGAGTCTTACTTTTCCCTCCACTCCCACGCCACAGTCGGCTTCCTGGATCATGCTGACATCGTTTCCTCCGTCCCCTAAGAGAAAACAAAAGCCATGGAGGTGTCAGGATTCACATCAGTGACTCACTGATACAAAATGTTAGCGAGAGTATTGTGTGCATGTGTTTCACAAGACGCGCCCTTAATTTTGCCTGATTAGGGGATTGGAACTGTTGAAAGGAAAAATAAATATTTGTTAGGAATTTCCTAGGCAAAAGATATGAAATACATTTAAATCAAAATATCTTTCCAATAACATGACTGAGGTTCTCAGTCATTCATGTCATGGAATATCCCCCCAAAAAAGCTGAAACAAGTGCAACTGGTCTTAGAGTACTTCTTGAAGACCATTTTTTTTAGCTTGATTACTGTAAACACACACACAAGAATCACATATAAAATGTTCAGATTGATCATGTTAAATTCAGTGTGCTGCATTCCACAGTAATACAATAAGAAACTTTTAATATGACAAATAAATGTTTCTTGGAAGAATTGGTCCAATGATATGATCACATTGTGATTCTTAATTCATCAGCACTAAAACATTTCAATGAGTTTTGCTCAATTGATGCATCTCGTGTATACTCATACGGGAGTGCTGGTGAGATGAGCAGAAGAGAGTGATGGCAGTTTGTGGCTGAGACAGAATATGTGTTGAGGAGGATGTGGATGAGGGAAAGGTTGTGTTAAATGTTAACACCACAATGAAAAAAATAGAAAACAAACCAAACTGAAGGCTGCTCACACATAATCTCCTTGTGAAAAAGCTGTTGCACAGTGTCAGTTTCTGCTCACCTACAGCACAGGTGAGTTTGCCTGTGCGCTCTTGCAACAGCCTGACTATCTGAGCCTTCTGAGTAGGGGTACAGCGGCAGCAAACCACAGCGGGACACTGGCATGCGAGCTCCATGAACTCGTATTCGTAATATTTCAGACAGACCTGCAAGACACGCAACAAGAGCAGACAGGTGAGAAACTTGGGCCACCACAAGTAACTGATTTCACTTGTGGATCTTCAGCACCTCAACTTAACTTACAGTTTAACTCCTACTGTGGTTTAGAAAGTGACTCTAACCACAGACACCACTTCCAGAGATGCTTCAGTGGAAGTGATATTATCAAGCTTCGCATAGAAAACACGTCAAAGTTTCATAAGGAGAGATAAGACGGTGGGATGAGGGTTAGACACACACAGAGGCGCACTTACCTCAAGCGAGTCCCCCGATATCACCAGAGCGCAGTCATGTTTTCTTCTGAAAGCGTTGAGCTCCAGGTGGGCTTCCCCTCGTGTTGTCACCTAGGGCAAAGCCAACCACATTTTTAAATGCACGCATAAGCAAGTGCACAAAAAGCACTCACAGGGAAAAATGATCATTGATCACAATCTTTCAGCCCCTGCCTGTTTGTTGCTCTGATGGTTATCAGACAAAAGAATGGCAGCTTGCTTCATGCCAGCTGCAGTGATCACAGACATCAGAGCAACAAAATACCTGACAAACATGCTACTATCAAAATAAGTTTCTACGTATCATAATATTGAACTGAATGTTTTTACCTAATCAGCTGAGAGAATGAATTTTAGTGAAATCTGTGTCACTTGGATCCATCTTATTATTATTTAAGTTACCATGAGATGCAGCTCATGGTATCACCTTAACCTTAAATGGAGACCCACATACATCACTATTCTTTAAACATTGTTCATATGTTTTTGTTGGTGTAATAGATCAGCATTGAGCATTATTGTTTGATGTATTGTTAGTTTTGATCCAACATTTTATCCGTTTGAAACGAAGCCAATTTTTATTTTTAATAACACATTAACTCAAGTAACATTTTAAAAAACTGTATCGACATATAAACATATATCATATTAAGAAATATAAAAATAACATAACATATATAAAGTTACAATTATTAACAAATATATTCATGTATAATATATTATGATGTTCTGTAAGCCAATTCTTTCAAGTACTTCTAAATGATTAATAATGTGTGTTAAAGTGGTACCAAATTCTAAATTGAAAAGGGAAACTGAGAGGAAAATACACTGCATAAAAAATCAACAGTGCTTCCTAAAAAATTGTATCAGGTTCAAATATAGAATTAAAAATTCTCCAAAAATGCAGCACTGACAAGGCATGATGTAAATCTGTCAACAAGAGCAACGCTCTGGTATGAATATCCTTCAACCGCTGACTACTCATACGTCAATCCAGGCCATTGCTGGCCACCAGGAAACTAATCCAGATGTATGTGTTGCAGGCCCAGTCAGCACTACCCCGTCCACTGGGACGGAGGTTTTCAAGCCATGCCAGCCATTGTTATTCTCTTCCAGTAACCGCAGTTGTACGCAAGTTGTAACCTTCCTATATGGCAGGCTCTCCTTCTGCTCTGGCATGGGTCCAGAGGGGAAGGCAGAAGGGGACTATCAAAGCAGCAAGAGAGGCTGAAACCTGCAAAACAATTTAGGAAGTGAGCCCTCTGCATGTTCCCTCTGGGAGTGGTTCAGCTGGTGTCCCCTCTCTGTTGGCCCGAAGGCCTGTTTGTTCACTTTGACAGTGGCTTGGATGCTTTCACTGGTGGGAGGTGATTTATTCAGCTGTAGATGCTGGCCTGGGCTGCATGTGTAGTTGTGTGGAGCTGTATGACCACTAGCTAATGGGTCTGGTCGCAGAGCGTTGCTACCAGTGGTGTGATTAAGTCAGCAAACTGTCAGTGCTGCAATGAACTGAGATGAGCACCATAATAAAAGCAACTACTGCCAGCTTCATACACACATAAGTAGAAAACTGGCCTCCTTCCTGCACTTACTGGTCTGAAGATGTGGATGTCCTGGTTGCGGGTGATCAGATGGGCATTCTTAGCAGTGCATGTAGCAGTTTCAAGCTTGTCTCCTGTCAGCATCCAAACCTGCTCAGAAACCAGAAAACAATTACCATGTCATTAAAGTAATTTTTGAATATATAAGCAAGCACTGATGTTTGAAGAAAAATTCCACTCCACTAAACTCCAGAGATCAAAGACTAATCACTGACTCAATCAAGTAACTTGTAACGGCTGTGTCTGGGGGCAAAAGTCTGCAGACTAATCTTAAGATCAAAAATAGTTAACTTTATTTTAATATTTGTGCTTCAAACAAAACACAAACTAGGTCATCACACAGATTGATTTGATTATAGTATCCAAATTCTGTCTCACTCTGATTTTAACAGAGTCATTTTGGATTATAGCAAACAGCTTAAATGGTTGACTTATCCAAATAGCATTTCTTAACATTGGCAGTTTGGGCTTTTATTTCTATTTTGAGTTATTCTTACTTCTGGAGATTACTGCCTCCAGTAGTAACACAACACTTCAAATTCATTGTTGCTATAGAGTATGCAAAAAAAACGTAGACACAAGTTTATGTTGGAACTACTTTCCAAAACAGCCCTTGTGAAAAGAGCTGGCAGCCTGTTCAGTGGTTTGTCGAGAGTTGCAAGGTAACGGCACAACTGCGGATCATTTTTAAAATGCTATGAGCAGAAAAAGCAAATTCCATTAATGATAAAATTTCAGTGGCAGATATCTAAAATCCCACTGAAACAAAAATAAAGTTGTAGTTTTAGATTCAGAGGATACTTTGAATACTTAATTAAATACAGTTTGTTCATGTGGGTAGATTTGAAAAACTTATGTACTTTTCTCTATGTTTTGTGTTCTCAATTTGTTGCTACTTTGAGCTACAAGAATATAATCCTCAGACCTTTATGCCTGCATTGCGGAGGATCTCCAGGGTGGGCCTGACATCTGTCTGCAGCTGGTCCTCCACCCCAGTCAGACACAACAACTCCATCTCCATCTCCAGACTCTCAATCACTGTGGCCACCTTCAAAGAGCGGTCATGGACGCTGAGCTTGGCCTGGACATACCGTGCCTGCACAGCAGCAGTGGGATGAGAATATCGTGAGTGGGAGGATATGAATTTAGTATAAATCAGGAAAAATCATTGCAAGACTAAAAACGGAAACATCCCGGAATAGATGAAGGAAATATAAAGCTGGCCACCAGATGCAGAAATCATGACCAACAGAAAACGATAAAAAAGCACCAGGAATGCCTCAAACAATGTAAATAAATTAGCCAAATTTTGCAACCTAAACAAACACTAAACTGTGTGCATATGTGTATACACTCCATCCAAAATGCACTAAAACTTCAATGAAAGATATCAAAGTTTCAGCAGTCCGAAAAGCTATTATGTTTTACAAAGCTGTGCATAAAGAGCAGACATAATCAATTGGTTAACGCCCATCTTTAGTGCTCCAGCTCCACAGCAATTTCAGATAAAGCAAAAACAATCCAAGTGTGACTCATACAGGAACACAAACTCTGTGTGTGACTCAGTTGGTGACTCAATGCTGCCCACCAGCTCTGCTCACTCAATTATACACTTCAGTAATGGGCCTGGGGCTAACAACTGCAGGGGAGACAGCCCAGCCCAGCCCAGCTCAAACAATGAGTGGGGTCTGGTGTGCAGTATAAGTGCGTGGGAGCGTGGGGTGGACAGACTGGAGGGGTTAGTCTAATTACCCAAGAACACACTTTGACATTTGGAAATGCTGAACATGCCTTCACAAAATATCAATCTGCGTTTGTTCTGTTTGTCAGTCAGTATATTTGAGATATCTACTGCTCTGTTGGTTTTTCAGTGGTTTACAAGTCATACTGGCTTGACTAGACACAGGCCAAACACAGTCAATGTGTAACTTTGTGCATAAAGCCAAGACAAACAACACTGTCTCTAACTAACTAACACTACTATTGAGGATGGGAGCGGTGAGCTATTCTCAGTAGCGGGCACTTACCTCAAAATCTTGATACTGTTCCTCTGTCAGTGACTTCTTGGAGACAACAAGGACTCTCAGACCTTCTCTCGCCATGTTTCCACACTATGAAACAAAGACAGTAACATCTGGATTCAACAAAGACTATCAGTCTGTGAGTTACTTCTAATGGGAATAAATAGCTGTCATTCTGTCTGCATCATGTCTTGTGAACAAGAGGTACCTCCTCTTCCAGCCAGTCATTATACTGGACGATGCCTGCCATCACAATGTCGGCACCTTTCATGTAGAAGGTTATCTCTCCTGTCGATTCATCCTAGAAAACAATGTATTAAGTGTTTATAACAATAATAATAATAGTAATATTACTCAAAGCACTTCTCTTAGGATTCCAGTCCATGTCCACATGTGCTGAGGTTCACATGCACTATTTTATGAGTTTGTGTTGCCTAGCTATGCACAACTTATTTTGTTTTTCACAAAAGGTTTGAAAAATCCCAGACTTCCTATGTCATGTCCCAGCCAACAAAAGTAAAGTTAGTCATCAGACTTAGTCAGAGGTTGTAAGTTGATGATTTTCTCAGATAATACACTTTAATAGGAATCTGTGTTCTTTATTTTTTCTTGTTAAAAGCAGTGCCAAGCATGGATCAGCATTCAAGCAACAACCAATGCCTTACATTGATTGTTGCATTAATGTTAAGTCAATGGGCAAATTAAAAAATCTATGTTCTTTGAAGCAGAGAGTTTTAGAAAATAACAGTTACCGCTAACAGAAGAGAATATTAAACACAAGTAACAAAATATCTGTAATATTCTCGACACTCACGCGCACTATAATGCCCATCCTTTTGCTCTCATAGGTGAAGGGAAATATCTGAAGGATGGTGAAGTTCAGAATTTGGCCTGTAGGGGTCCGCAGCTGCATGGAGGACTGGTCTCTTCCCACTAGAGTCAGCCCAACACTCTCAGTCCACTGCACCAGCGACACCTATCAACACCACAGAGTAAAGGCTTGGTGGTGACACTCAATATACAGGACTTAAAGATCAATAGGCTGCAATATTAATCTAACAGATAATATTTTATGCTTTAACAGAATAATAAAATATTTTTATAGGAACGGAACGAGAATAAGAGACCACTGCTAGGGTTGTTTATTATTCTTGTGGTAAATCCATTATGTCAATATGATGTTCCATTACTTGAACTACACAGAAAACAGTGAAGACCACTTTGGAGAGAGAGAGAGAGTAGGTTGTCAGAGAGCACAGTGACCATTCAGCCTTAATCGATAACTCATGCATTTTCAGCACTTAAGACTATTGATTGACAAACTGGAAAGATTTCCATTCCTAAATTGAAAATATTGTGTCTGCTCAATCCTTTATGAAGGACAACAGACAACATCTATTAATACAACAGTAACATGCGTGCGGGGAGAAAAAGAATGGAGATGACGTTTCCCAACGACTTCCAGACCAGAAGCCAGATCACAAACCCACTTCGTCATCCGTCGTCTGACAGGAGAAATAGCAGAGGAACCACATGAACACAGATGAGAGAAAACAAGGAAGATTGCCTTATTCCACCATTAGAAACACAGATTTTGTGGTTTCAGAATTACTTATTTTAGAAATATGCACCACATAGTCTGACAATGCTTAGCCGGGAGCTCTTTAACGTCAGAAAAGCTCTGACTACCATAATGTTTGTCATCCAGGTTGGGAAGTATGAAGATTGTGCTTAGTCACAGTCTAGAAATATTCACTGTGGAGACATTCTTGGATCTGGTGTCCGCCACAGCAGCACTATCTTATAACAGCTGTGGGTTGGCTGTCGAAATTCAACTGGACTGAATAATGTCAAATCGTGCAGGCTTGATTCCGAGCAACCACATCACTGACAGGTTTTGTAAGAGACGAGGTGGATACAACACTCGTGGGTGTAATCCATTACACTCACCTTTTGATTACTATTATATACAGTATAAGCAACATGGAACTAAATTTAATGAATGTTTGCATGTAGATATTAGTAAAATGTCAGTTCTGAGTACAGTTGCAAAGACCATACATTCAACAGTCACTGACATTGCATCCACTGTGCTCAGTCAAAACCAGATCTAAATTAAGACTTCCTGAAAGCTGTAGCAAAGCACAATGAATCTGTCTAGATCGTACAAGACTGATAAAATGCAACGTTCAGGTCTCAGCCGCTCAAAGACAACAGTTTTTATCCAGAGTGGCCTAAAATAATCAAGCAGCTCCACTTCCTGCCAACAGTACCATCCACTTCTTTTATACATCAGATCTTGCTGGGCTTTATTAAAATGTGCTATCAGAAAGGAAATTTAGATGAGGGTCAGTGCAATGGGCTGGAGAGCACATTAAGGAAATCCGTATTTACACCACAGGAAATGGATCAAGTTGAATTCCGCAGCCCTCTTCCTGATGTTCAAAGAAATCATACCGATCAAGGACATAAGTGTGGAATGCAATTTTTTGTGACTGTCCCCCCCTTTAAGAAAACACTTAATACACTCCAAATAATGGCCCTTACTAAATAAAGAATAACCCCTCCCTATTGCTAACAGACATGTATTCATCTGTTTTTATGTTTCAGTTAATTAAATAAATTTAAAAAACAAACAAACACAAGCTAAATTCATACCTCATCAGGGCTGGACGCCTGGTAGACTCTGCATGTGTCTTCATAGTGCTGCTCGGCCTCGGCCTGGTCCGTCACACTGTTGGACTCGTATACGGGCGTCACGTTGTGCACCAAAGCGATGGCCTTCACAGCCTCATGGACTCTACTACTGATGGTCTTACGAACCTTAGTGGCTGCTGGAGCTCTGGAGGCTGGAAGGTCATGCGTGGGCTGAAGAAGATTACAAAAGTGCTGTGGTCAAAACAAGGCAATAGAGAAATCTGAAAAGAGTTCTAACAATTGTTTTTTTCACTGCTGTCAAGGTTTTTCTAGGAAAGAGCAGCTATTGTTGCCGATAGAACTAATAATCTGTTTCATGAGTGCCTGAATGTCCGAAGGGTCAAAAGTGAAAAATGAACAAGATGTATGAAAACTTTTAATCCTATATACAATAGTTCATAAACACTCACACATTCAAAAAAAACTCATTTAAAATTTTTAGATTACTAAATTAGATGTCTATGTTTTAGGCAGACAAACTGGCTGCTTCGTTTCAACCAGTTCCAGTCATTGCTTTGACAGTGGCCTGTAAATATAACCAGATGTGTAGAGTAAATATGAACAATTTGCTTTTGCATTGTGGCTTTGCTATTTTTAGAAGGCTGTGCGTTCCAGGGGTTAATGGCAGCGTCATTAAAGGAGTCCGGTCAGTGCTTCGTTTGTCGGCTAATCCTGTTTCCTGCTTCACTAACCTCTAGTGTCAAGGGGGACAAAGAGTGTCATCTGAGGTCAGGAAGCATTCAACCAAACAATAATCACAAACTGATATGTTTCTTAAAACAATGCTTGTGTTTGTTTGTTTCAGCCTTTCTCAGGCTTTTGGAATTTCAGACTTCTTTTCACAATATCACAAGTTTATTACCCAACAGACACTTAATACTACAATTACCTGAGTGTAGGCACTGAATACATGGCTCTGTACTTCATCCATAGAGTCCATCCCATAAGCTACAGTTCCAAGATGGAGCCGTCTGAACACCATTTCATTCAGGGTGAGAGTTCCTGGTAAAGATTAAATTACAGGGATTAAAATACTGAATTAATTCAGTTATGTCTATGATGTTATAATTCCAGTACAGCATATGTTACATCTAAAACATTTGCATTAAGATTAACAGCATAAATTATTCAATTATATTTAGAGTTTAGACTCTTTAGACTCTGTAAAAGTGTTTGTAAACTTTATGTGAGCATGGTTTTATAAAAAAATATCACCTTGAACAGAGTTAGCATGTCACATATGGTGATTGGAAAAAAAAATAGAAAGGAAGCCAGAACCTTCTGTCACAACATACAACGTTTGTATCCCCACACTTACTTTAAAAGCATTTTCTGTCAGTATATCAAAAAGACTTCAGGGGCCTCGCACATACATTAGTGTGACCTGCAGACCCCACCAGCTTATCGCACTCTGAATGGGGAAATGGCTGATCAGTTTATTGGGCATGAGGGTTGTAAATCTGACGTGTAACACCTCATGCCTGAGGAAGTGCACCAGTGGAGGTGTGATGCTCTAAAGGCGTGTATGGATGAGAGACTTTGGGTTTTATTATGATTTAAGGGTCCAATAAGTAGCAGGTCTCAGGGAACAGAAACCCCACCACAGAGCAACGCCTCCAGGGAGGGAAACAACTAAACTCTGTCTTAAAGGATACTTCCCTGGCAAATCCTCAGCACTCTTACCTCTCTTTTTAGGGACTATTCAGACCTTGCACTAAGATCCGATCTGGGCGATCCGATCATATAAAAGACAGGTGTGAACATCCTCAGGCTGCATTGAGATCGCATTTGAGAGACCTGATCTCTGATCACATTTAGAAATGGACTGGGTCGTATGTGTCAGCATGTGTCTGCATTCCTTTAGTAGTGTGAACGCAATGCGTCCTGAGTCACATTAAAGACCGCCTATACTCAACAGGGTGCTCCTGCGTCAGTGGAGTTTTACCTCATTCATTCAGAAAAAAACACACAACCACTATTAGAAATTATTGAAAAGGAAAAAGCACCATAAGTGATGTCTGTTCATTAATAATGAGAACCTTTTCAAGATATTCTGTCCTTGTTGATGGTAACTAACTAAAAAATAAACAAATATAAGTAAGAATTTACAAATTAAATTATTTAATTGAGTACACGAGTGCATTTCTTCTGTTAAATATTGATGTGGTCATGTTGATACATGAGGAGTTGTGTGTGGTTAAGTTACGTATTACGTCATTCACCAATGTCTTTATTTACCTTTATAACCAGAGATCACTGTGTGCTTGGAAAGTTCAGGATTTGGGTTATAATATGAGCTTTGTGCAAGTCTAACTAACGTCAGGACAGAGATCAATAAATAATAACATGTGTGACAAAGTCATGACGCACACAAATAAAACGGTGCTGTTCTCAGTTCTGGAGCAGCTACAGAGATACATTAAAGACAGAAGCTGGTAAAATTATGTACTACGCCCCAGATGATGTTGGAGTTTATTTCTATGCTGAGCATGAAACTGAGATCAGATCTGAAGACGCATTGGAGACGTATGTTAATGCCAGGTGTCATCACACGTACCCAAAGCTGGTCACTTGTGATCGGATAGCCCACATCGGATCTTAACGCAAGGTCTGAACAGGCCCTTAGTGCTCAACTGTACTAGCCAAAGAGTGTGTAATGTTACCTGTCTTGTCAGTGAGCAGGTAGGAGATGCGTCCAAGCTGTTCAGGTATGGTGCTCGCTCTCACAACTGTTCCAGGGATCTTGGAGTCTTTCTTAATCATCCAACTGAACACCATTTTTCCCATATCCAGATTGACACGCAAACTGTGTTATATAAGACAAAAACAAAAGAGTGCTTCTCAATTCATTACATGTAAATACAACACAGAGCTGCAGGATGACATTGAAGAGAATCTCAAGTCGTACCTAATGGGAACAATGTTAGAGAAGAGCAGAAGGAAGCGAAACATCTGGAGGTACCAACGGCCAGCAAAGTGCTGGAGGGCTACCATGACGAAGGACACCACCAACAGGGCCGCAAAAAGGATCTTAGTCAGGCAGTTCACTTCCAGGTCAAATAAACCCACCTTTCATGAGCAACAGAAGCAAACATCATGAGTCAGATGAATTAAATGTTACATTAACCACTTCTCTAATAAGGATAGATTTTTATCACAATCATCCTAGCCAATGGCACCTTTATGTAACTAAATGATCAAATGTCAGTCTTCATGCTCTGGTCCACATTACTGTACCTTGTGCCTTGGGTTGGAGGTGTTCATGACACTGCGCAGCTCCTTGCCTGTGTAAATCACAACCCCCACCACTGTGCCTGAATCGAGGGAGAGAAAAAGACCAAAAAAAAAACTGCCTCAGGTCAATATAATAAAGGTACAACATGAAACATGGTACATCAAGATGTTTCCCAGACTTATAATCTTGACATGAGTAGACTTTTTCAAATGAAGAATGTCACTCGGAATATAGGATACAGATTTCCAATTGCTTAATGGAAAACACATGTGAGTGTGGGATAGTGGATTCATTTCTCTTTTGAGAAGTTATTTAAGCTGCCCCTGAGCAATTTATTAATGAGCAAAATGTTTGTCTGCCTCAGTATTTTTTTTCCAGTGTTTGATTGGTTAGACAAGCATCAGATTAAAAGATATGAATGGAATAATGCTTCAGTGCAGTCCTTTACAGGTACCCCACCAGTCAGATATTTACCAGAGGCAATAACGGTGCTGGCCCACAGGGTGTTCTCAATGCCGAGACTTTCATTAACTGGTGGGTCTCCATCTTCCTGTATCAATTGATACAACAAACACACAGAACAATGAGTGATGTCAGAAACTGTCAAATAATTCCTATGTCAAATAGAGTTTTTGTAAACAGTTCTATGTGCAACACTCTTACTTTCAAATATCTATTAAAAGGATGTTTTTTTTCTTTCCATTCAGATAGACAGTGGGTCTCTTTAATACTCTTGCTGCATTGCATAATATCTGACACTTGGTGCACGAGTGTAAGCAACGAGGGATTCTCCCCGGCCAAACTCAGGTTTCAGAACTTTTTTACAAACATACATGTAGCAGTTTTCAGATCACCATTTACAAGGTTTCAAACCTAGAAAACAAACTAATACACTCGGAGAACAGTGACAAAATTGAAACTCTGACAATGTGTTGGAGAAACACGGCAAATATATATATATAAATATATATATATTCATATATATATATATATATAAAGATATATATAAATATATAAATATATAAAGAGCTATGAAATTAAGAAACAGTCTAAAGGGGGCTTAGGATTCAGCTGAATAGTAATGTGAGCACTTACCCGGGTGAAAGTTCCAATAAAGTTATGGATATCAATGTTTGGTTCTTCTGCATACACATATGATCTGATCTGGAGAAGGTCCTGTGAGACATTGACAACATGATTTATGTCAGAAGAAAAGAACAAGCAAGTCATGGTGAAGGAAGCAGAAAGGTGCCCAAACTTGCACGTTATAATCACTGTTTGCTTTTTTTTTTTTTGTAATGTTCATGACATAAAAGGTGACAAAAATCAACAAACTGTACTTTACCCAGGTGTGCTAAATGTTTGCATACAACTAATTTATATTCTATGTAGCCTATGTGGTGTTTACTCTGTGGTTTTGCATTTTATAATGAGAAACTTTGCTTGAGGCTTTAATTGGCAAACTGCAGAGGCACATTAAAAAAATAAATAAATACACCCAAACTTGTTTGACAAATATGGCAGTTATATATTGTTTATTCTGCCACCAGGGACTCCGAAGCAGCAGGTGCGTGAATAGCTGAAGTTCAAGGTTGAGTTAGGATAAGGTTTGAAACTATCTCTATTTCTAATATTGTTCATTTGTTCTGGAAGATGACAGAAGATAGCAAAAACAGGCCAAATAAGCATCAGGTGTCTTGTGTGCTTAACAATAGCCCAAACCCAAATATTTAAAAAGGTAATTTATTATTATTACTATTCAGATTAGAGATGGCAGAATAATTTAAATGATTTAAACTAATTGTTTCAGCTCCAGAAAAGCAAGCATGGACCAACAAATAATAGCCTTTTATTATGTATCCAGAATAGAAATACCATTCACCTCTGATAGGAAGGTTTCTTCCTGACATCAGATATGTCAGTAAAATCATTAAGTTCTTATTAGATTTTTATTTATTCATTTATTCATAAATGTTTCATCTTAAGGCCCACACTGCTTGACTTGCAGCAAAATAGAATTTAGGTTAAAAGCAACCAAGTAAATAAATTTAACTACTTTGAACTACATACAGAAAATTCTATATATTTACTGACAACTGTTCAAAGTCTAATAATGAATATTTGTCTTTAACAGAAGAGGTTTTCTAAAACAACAAGCCTAAGGTGAATCTTTGAACTTTTAATCAAGACATTCTCTGAATCCTGGGCTCCCTACACTTAAGTTAAATGGCATCTTTGTCCTGCAACAATGGTGTAAACACGCTATTTCTTCCTACATCTTTGTTGTATCACTCACAGCTGCAGTGGGCAGCCTCTGTGTGCAGGCCACTGGGAGGCGTAGTTTCCAGTCCGTCTCTCCATCCAGCTGGTCAGTCCGCAGGAAGCAGGAGCCTGGGAAGGAGAGGACAAGTCAGAGCTGCTGCTGATGATGATGACACATTAAACCACATTCACCCCTAGGAGGCAACAATAGATAGGCTTTCAGTTGAAGCAGGGACCGCATAATATTTACTCTTCATGATGGCATACACTGTACAAATCATTTGTATTGTCAAAACATGCTGAATGCTATTAGCAAGGGTTACTCATTATATTCTTTAAGCAAAATACATGAAAAAGGGCAATAAATCAATTTTAGCCTGAGGTCACACATGAAACAGCAACTTCTGTGAATGAGTTGGAGCATTACTGTTGGAATGGAAGTGGAGGCATCCACTAAAACCCATCCCCCCACTGGTCTGCGTGCATCATCCTGCCCAAAACTCTCAATCCTGGCCTAGGTCCTTCATAATTGACCTAATGGCCTCCACATGGAACAGAGATAACCAAGCACTATTTCCAGTAAAACAAAGTTGTTGTTTTTCTTCCTCCAACAGGAAGACGCAACAACAACAAGCTTCTAGCTTTACTTACAGAGTCACGTTTGTCTTTCGAGAGGCTGAAAATAAAACAACAGCTGCCGGGTATTGGGTTTTTGATGTGCTGTGCCTTAAGGGTTGTTGTTTTAAAAGGACAATGCAATGCCATGCACCAAGTTTGTGTGATCTCTGTCAAATGTCGTCCTAATCCATATTTGATTATTCAGATTAGGCATCCTCCTCTCATGCATCCTGTTGTCTCTTTGCATTTGATTTTTGACTCCCTTGATTTTCCTTTCTGTTGTCTTCTCATTTGAAAGACAAAATTAGTCGGAAGTGAAGAGAGAACAATGCATTGTCTGAGTAGCCAACACTTTGAGTCATAATTTAGCATTGGGCCTAGTTAGAATTTATATATTGTGCGGCTTCCTGCCCTGGCTCAGGGCTAATCCCTGCTCCTCAGTGCCTTTTTAAACAAGTCATTTCCCCCAGCTAGTCAGCCAGACAGCCTGTTGTGGATATCTGAGTGAATGACCAGCAGATGTTTACCATTTCTTTCAGAGGTCCTTAAAAAGATCATGTCAGCAGGAACACGCTGGTTCTACAAAGAAAGGCAGAAAGAAAAATATCAACAACACTTCCTGACCCTGCACTTTTCCTTCTCTCTTCTCTGCTCTTTAGCTGCAGAAAAGTAAGACTTTTAGCTTTTCATGTGTCACATTACAAACAGACAGTCAGTCAAAATAATAAGCCCTCCAGCAAATCATCCTGTCGTGACCTGAACAGGACCTCGGCCAGATTTTACACTCAGCCTGACCTGCTCCCTCCATCTCACTACACAAATTTATTATTCAGTTAAGCTTTCCAAAAACAGAACTGTGCATGGGTTACTGCTAACTAGTTATATTAATAAAGATGTTCTCTGGCTCTTCAAATGCAGGTTCATTTAAATATGCCCACTACTGATTTAATCTCCACTGATGACTGTGTAGGACAACACGTGTGACCTTTCCCTCAGCAGCACTGAAATGGGTAATTCAGAAAGAAGCCCTCGGTTGGAAACTGAAGACAGAACTCACTTCTCATATTTCATGCACAAAGACCTCTGAATATTCAGGCTGACCACGAGGAGAGTGAGACAAGAGATTCCCCTGAAAAAACTTTGAGATGCTAAACTGCAAACTATACATTTAAGATGAAAAAAAATCTTTCAATAAGCAGCACTTAATGGAATTTGTGTTTAAGATCTAATTAAAGGCATTTTAGGTTCACTTCTGTTTTGTATGCATCGAGTTTGACAGGCTGACGCTGAGCATTGATCACAAGATTACAAAATCTTTACTAACTCCTTTCACCTCAGTCACCAGTGGAGCACAGAAGATTAACAACCCCCTCATTATGTGCTGTCACAATAAATGGTAACCTGACAGTCTTAAAAAGCAAAACTATTCACAGATGTGGATGAAACTTATCTCCAACAAACCTTTTCCACAATTATAAGATCGCCAACTTGAATGCCGCTGCTTTTAACCTTCACAGTGCCTGAAACACAATAAAGTTTAAAGTTAATGAAGAGCTTGTATATTAGCTGATGGGCTATGCGTGGTGTCACTGCACGAAATGTGTCGAATCTAGGGTATGCATTTAAATATTTTAGTTTAAACGTTAATGTATTCTTTGGATGGACTTTTTGTCCTGAATGCTTCGGCAGTCACCTCAGTGAATTTGGGAAAGTAATTCTCCACGCAGATATGAAAGAATGCTGGGGGAGTTGAGCCTTTTCTCTCATTCCACGTGGAATGAACGGGTAAAATTGTTTGGAAGAGATCACTGACCCCTGAACTCTGCCGTGACCTCTGGGCTTTGCATATGTAAGACATTAAAGCACATTAATATTGCTATGCATGGGACTTCACATTGGTGCTCTGCTCCACTGATGCCATGATGTTTTATCAATTCTTCACAAAACACAGGAATTCAGTGAAGCTGAGCTAATAAAATATGACAAAACATTTATCAACATAAAGAAATTATTCACTTTAATCCCAATATCTCATCATATGTCCTAAACATAGAATTTATCAGAACACAGTCAAAACAGCCACAACCGGCTTCTTCCTGTGTCAGAAAAAATTACAGCAAGTTCTGACACCATAAAGTTTCTATAAACCACAAAATATGCGCAGGGGTCGCTATCATGGAGGCAACCAGTCATTGTGTTTATGGGTAAAACAAGCTGCCACATCAAAGGGGCAAAGTGATGGAAACCACAAGAGGTCCCCTGCTTTTTATTGCTGGTAGCACTTTATACCAAGGCCTCTTATGTACACTTTTACATCTCTGCTTTGAATTACCAACCATTTCCCCTAGCCCCAATAAGTTTTAACACGACCAGCCTCCTACAGTTAACAGACGCTGATGCTGAGAAATAAGCAACGCACATATCAACACTGGTAATGTTGCCAGAGCTTTCAGTTCTTACCTCTTGTTGAAAGCTTGCTGTAAATCTGAGCATTCACTTCTTTGTCTCGAAGGTAGCATCTTATTTCATCAACTGCCTCTCTTATGATGGTAATAATTAAAACAAGACCCTGGAGAGTGAAATGTCACAATTAATATCCCAATTCTAGAGTAGAGAATAACAAACAAACTATTGCAGTGGAGGTTTGGAGAAATACATGAAATCTCCCTTAAAAGAAAGGCACTGAAGAGGCACTGAACACAAACAATGACAAAAAAATGAAGCCAGTTGAACGTAATGATTAACAGTTAAAAGTGAAATGCTGCATACCAAAGGGACCCAGTAGGTGTAGAGGTCACCTAAGCGTAACTCCTCGACAAATTGAGAGCAGGCCAAAATCAAAAAGTACAAGTTGAAGAAGTACTTGAATTGATTGAACAGTACCTGTGAACACAAAACAAAGACATACAGAGTAAAATGATGGTGATTCTCAGTCACCTAGATGATGTTATATTTCAAACAAAGCTAAAGCAAAGACAACTGGACTTGGCTGAGTTTTCTTGAAGGTATTTAACCACTCATCTGAGTGCGTTAGGGTTAAGTTAAGCTTAGGGATCCAGATATAGAGTAATATATTTGCTGTGTGGAAAGTTAATATGCATATCAGCACAGACAAACTGCTAGAGAGAAGTCTATTTTTACTGAAAATGTATCTTTGATATCAGTGGACTCCATGGCTATAGATATATATAAAATTAAAAGTCATCCAGGCATCAATGAAAATGTCTTGGGTTAAACATAAACAAGAAGTAGTTTGATGGTAGGGGACATGAATTTTATATCAGTGGCCTCCATGGCTTATTATGACAATTTTGGAGACCATACAGTATATAACTCAGTTTCTGAACATCAATGCATATTACAGTTGAAGGACCCTGGTCAATGCCACGAATAACTTAATCAACAGAAGATTAAATTGTAACTTTTTACCGTTTACTTGAAAATTGCTTTCTTTTTTGTATGAAAACATGAAACAGAAAAAAAGAATATTAAATGGTAAAGAATATTAAATGATATTGGCCACCAGTTTATTTTTTTAAGCAAAAATTCCTAAGATAAAAATAAAAACTTGACTGTTGTGAAGACTTCCCTTTGGGCATCATGACATGTCATGGACAAACTTTATTCAAGTATCCATTAATCCCAAAAAAAAGTACACTTTGTCATGTTTCCTCAGAGAAAACATAGTAAATCGAATACTATCTGCATTGGATTCTATCATTGTCCACAATAGCTTTATATACCCAGAAATACATGATGACTGCCACAATAAAAGTAATTCTGAAGTTACTCAAATGTGAATCATTTCACAGTATATATCAACATATCACACACTCTCACCAAAAACTTTACAATTTTCAGTTAGGCCGACGAATCCTTTTTATGAACCAATAGATATAGAGGAAAGTGCAAACACATATAGTTGCTTTTCATCCACCGGTGTCATTCTTAAATTTAACACACACACAACAGACTTGCTCAATTTCATTACCACCAGAGTGCGAGATTACAACCAAGAGAAAACATGTGTCTTCTTTACGTCATTACCAAAGCTGTTGCCAAGTGGGGAGAGCAGAGCACGAGAAACCTCTCACAGAGACATAAAGTTCACAATATGATCTTCACAAAAGTGCTTCTTGGCATGAACCACGGCAGATAAAAAGCATCGCAATTTGCAATGCAAAAACTCCATGCTCTTGTCTTTTGCTTTCCAAACAAATTGGAGCTACTTTCAATGTCTGCCTCCATAAACAAAAATAAGATCTTAAGACAGGTGAATGCCGAGAAAACAAATGCATATGTAAATCAGGAAAGGAAATGCAATAATCTAAAACACACAGCTTAGTGTCCATCTAATCTCCAGCCAAATTCGCATCGCATCGCAGTCACGTCTATAATCAACATAAATGTGGTCGGAAAGATCGGGTACTGTGAAGTTACACAGGTGTTTGTCTAAATGTTGCTGAAAGTATCTCACACGCCTCTCCTATCTTTTAAAGATCTTTCATTTAACATCCTCCCATAGCGCTAACGTACAAACTGAAAAAGGTAATTGGCATTTAAATGAGAAAACAAAGCCTCACCTGAATATAAGATTGATCTATCAGTTTAAATGGTGCATCTGTCACCAAATGCCCTCTGGCTTGAGTTATAGTATTAAAAATGCCAGTTTCTGTGTGTCTAAGCATCTGGAGGCATGCTAATATGTCATTATTTTGGATTAGGCTGAGTATAAGCAAACAGTATTCTAAGATTAAACTAAAGAGATGATTAAAAAAACAAGAACAACATGACGGCAGAAGAACTTCTTTGGTCTAGAGCTGAAAGGATCGGTCCATTTACTGATTCACAAGCTCACTGACAACTCTTAATGGCTTGAGAAAAAATGCACATTCGGTGCTACCTCATTGTTATTTTTACTTTTTATAATATTCTAAACTGAATTATCTTTGGGGTAAGGGCATTTTATCATTATTTACTCGTCATTTATAGGCAAACTCTTCCTTTACATATTTGATAAAAATGGTTAAATCTGAACTGAAAAAAGCTATTAGTTGCAACTTTAATGGGATGACCTGATCCCTCATTTAAAATAAGTCAGTGGAGGACTACATCAATGTCTCATATAAGAAGCAGCCAACACAGAGGAGTACAAAATGAAGATGATTATGATTCTCTGAAAACGTTTTCAACAATCTGTGTCTGAATCACTGTCAGGATGAAATAAGTGGGTGGTGATTCTGGAGGGGATAAAGTGAGGGAAGGTGAAGGGGTGACCTCTGACTAACACTAACCCCAGGCAGGAAGGTGAAGAAGTTGTACTTCTGGTTGTTAATGACATTCCTGGGGTACCTCTGCTCCCTCTTTTCTGGGTGGCCGAGCCACACGGTGCGGGGACGGAAGTCACCCATGCCACAGCATCTCGACCACGGGCAGCACCTGAGAGGAAGAGGCAGGGCAATGTTAAACAAGTTCACATTTATTCTCACATACTCAAGGGCAAACTTGCTGAAATTCAGACTGTCAGATTAAAAAAAAAAATGAAAGTGATCTGTAGTCCTTTATTTCACTTTAAGAAAAAACACAGAAACCTACGTTGTACTTTGGAAAGATAACTGCTCCATTTTTAATTAATTTCCTGACACGTCGTGTTGTTAATGTGTTGCTTATTACGGCCACAAAACCACAGAACAGAGAGGGCTAAGCTAAACGTCCATGACTCAAGAGCCTGAAGAGATCATACCTTACAAAACAAACATTAACTTTATGCGGAACAAAACATTTCATATCAATCAACTAAGTGCTCTATGGCACTGAGATTAATAAATGAATTAATTTGAACTATTTTTAATTTTAACACCAACAATGTTAACTGCTCAAAAGCTGTCTGCAAAGCCTAGCAACATTTATAAAGAAGTTTAATAGATGAGGACCTTCTCCTCCTTTGTGTTTAAAGGTCATATTCATATTCTACAGTATATTATATTACTAGTTCAAATCTTAAGGGGTTGTTCAAAGGTGTTATAAACATTCCCTTGCTTTGTCCTCGCCATCAGGAAGACACTAAATAATTTTACAACATTTACAACATTTTACAACAATGACTAACATTTTATTGTGGAAAGCCCATGTTAAGGGCTGGCCTGCACCGACAGCGGCATTGCTCACTGAAGACATTAAGACCCACACTTTGTGTCAGTCAATAATGAAACATTTGAATGTACAAAAACAACCCTAATATTGTCTGCCGGTGGTGTCTGAACCCAAAATGTTGTTAGTGGGGGCCTTTGGGTCCTGTGGGTTGAGGGGAGGGACCTCTGTGGATCATCCCACAGATACTTGATCAGTTTGGGATCTAGGGAATTTAGAGGCCAGGTCAACACCTTGTCTGTTCTTCATGTTTTTTTAAATTGTTCCTAAACCGTTTTTGTGTGTGTGTGTCTGAGTCAGGCTGCATCCTGCTGGGGATGTCTGCTGCCATCAAGGAGTGTCATTGCTATGGGGTGGGGGTGCCTGGTCTGGTCTAGGTTGGTGGTACATGTCTAAGTAACATCCACATGAATGCCAGGTCCAAAAGGTTCCCAGCAGAACATTGCATTGTCACGGTAGTTAATGTTAATTACTACTACTGTCCGTGGGTTTAATGTCGTGGCTGATCAGTATACGTCTTTTTTAAATGGTCTTGTGTCCATTTATCATCTTGTATGTCTTATGTGCAGTGCTCACATATTCTACCATAAACCTCCCATGCCTTCGTTTGCCTCACCATGTGGGACACTGGACATGGGCAGTGGATGAACTGATGTTTACTGTGTTTGACCATATGTCCCACTGCAATTTATAGCCTGATCAGCCGTGCATATGTTGATGTTTGTGCATTATCATAGCTCATTCGCAGCTCATGAGTCTTTCTACGGGAGCTGACATCACCATGATATCATGACCAGTCCTCTGGGTGCATTTCAGCTCTGTGTCTGCCCTGTTTTTCCCAACATCACTTAAGAGGCCTGTCCGTTTGTGTACAAATCATCTCATTTTGTCCGCAAGTGATTTGTTCTTTCCATGCCAGGGCCACCATTTCTAAGCAGTATCTGTTCTTTCTCCGACAGAGCTCGTCAGTCAGCCGAGCAAATATTGACATGGGCGTCAAATGCACTTGCTCCAGCTGCACCCCGGAACAAGGATGTCTCATGGAGCCCAGGCTAACGTGAGCCGTTTAAACGCCACAACGAGTGGTCACATCACATTTATGAGCATATATAAGTCTGCTAAACGTTATTTATTCTCCCCCAACACACAACACCGCTTAGCTAGTTTCTGAGACAATGTCGCTCCAATTTAACGGCCACACTGACAACAGACGCCGACGAGGAAAAAGAAAAAAAAATACAACAACAAACGGCTTCGTATTAATATTTCCGTGCTGTATGACGTCCTTACCCATTTCTATGTTTACTGTCGTGTCTTTTCGGTCTCCTCACGGGTTGTAGGGGTATAATGTCGGTCATTCCTGCAGCCCCTGGTTGCGGCGACAAGCTGGAGGTTGTCCGCCTGCCTGTAGCGGTTCTGGGCGGAGGCTTCAGCTGTCACTCACAGAGGACGGTTCAACAGTCAGCAGGTTAGCAAGCTACAAGCTAACTCACCACTACATCCAATAATATCATGAATGAATGTTTTTAAGCATTTAATTGAATTATTATTAAATTTAATCATCATTATTATTATTTATTATATTGAAATGCGATTACTATTCATATTTATGAATTTTGGTTGGTAGCTAATTACATTTACAATTCCACTCTTACTTTCCCATTTTTAAGTATTTGCTTAAATATTTAACTGCATTTTAAACCAATGCATCTTTTCTCCCTTACATTTTTTGGATTGGATTATTGTACATCTTACCTATAGCATTATTATAGATAACTACCGTGGCTAAGTTTAGCCCAGGTTAGACTGCTGTTGTGGGATATGGATGGTCATCACCAGACTCAATGTAAAAATAATCTAATGTAAGTCTGTGTATTCTCATACAATCATAAGAAAACATACAGCCTATAATAAGACAAAACCAAAAACATTTACAATACCACAGTCAACTCCCATTTGTGGTATTTACTATATAAATAATAGCTACAATTGTGAATAGTAATAATCCTCAATATGTAACAATATCTAATAATTATTATTTCTGGTGGTGTCAACAGAAGTCACAGGAGAGAATGTGCTTCCCATATACAATACTGTGTGGAGCCAAATGCTGAAAAGTTGCAGAAAGTAAATGATTACATTATTATTTATCCCACTACAGTTATTCAATTTTATTATTCTAAATCATATCTATAGCACCCTATAAATAATGGTCGAATTTGATATAGATAACTATTGTGGCTGGAGTTCAGCTCAGACTTGTACAAAGATACATCTCAAATCTTGTTCAGCACCACACACCATGTAAAAGTAAAAAGAATAAGTGTGTGCATTGCTATATAAAACTGAGACAAGATATAACAAGGCAAAAATATTTGGGGAGTGGGTTATGGATATTAGATAATACAGTTCGGATTAGCCTTAAAATAGCCTTTAATAAGCCAATAGTCTAAAATGAGTATATAACATATAACAAATACTTTTGATATTTTTGATATTTTGAATAGAGGACTATGTGTGATGTTTTATATTACTGTAGAATCTGAGCGCATCTGCGTTCAGTCCTTCTGCAGAAAAAATAAAACATCTACTTTTGCAGTCCAAGACAATCAATCCAAATTTGTGCCTTGTGCCAACAATCTTAAGGCTGCAGTAGTCATTTGGCAATGTAGGTAGAATATTAGCACTTTCTGTATAATGCAGTACAACAGACCAGATTACAGGCAATTTACAGGTGTTCCTGCACTCTAGAAACCCGCTGAGGCTCCTGCACAGATTGCACAAGCAGGTGCAAACATCTATTAAAGCAAATGAAATGGGAAGAAACTGGATGTATGTCTACTACTGTAGCAACATGCACCATTTGTATAATGACCAATGCCTCCAGTAATTACATTTGCATGCCATATATTTGACCTCAGTTGGTGATAGAAGCAGAAGCAAAACAGTCTTTGTTATTATTATTTGCAGGGCCACCACTATGAAAATGCCTACCCAATACACTTTCAATTTTGTGCATAAAAAAAACTTAGAAGTGACCTTGATATGTCCATGGCCTCTGTCTTTTTGTGACAGCTTGGTGTTCTTTGTGCATTTTCCGTGACGGAATTTAATCATATACAAAACTCAGCATCAAAATCTACCACCAAAGTGAGTTTACATGCAAACTAGCATCCACAGAAACCAAATGCTCAGATTGATTGCAGTACAGCTTCTTTGTGTTTCTGCTTACTCGCTGTACGCCTACAACTAGCTTATGTAAGGACAATTATGCAAAGCATTACAATAGGTCAAAATTGTGAAGGACAAAGCCATTGTGCCGTTGACCTTAAAGAGGATTGTGGACACGATTTTACAACATGCTTCAGTTGTGGATGCAAATACTTTTTCATTGAGAATGCAAACTGGGGAGGGATTAATGGCTCCTGGTGGGTAATGAAGAAGAAGAAAAAAAAAAAAAAAAAAAAACACATTTCACTGGAGTCATCTGAAGGTGAATTGATGTAAATGAGGGATTTTGTGTACATTAAGACCAGCCTGTGCTGGTATAGGCATCAGCGTTTGGTTGGGGTAAATTTCAGTACAACACAGTGCACAGCCTCTTTACGCTCAAACGAGTCTGGTTTTCTGCGAAGTAATGACAGGAGGATTTATTGAAAAAGTCACCCTGATTTTATTTTATTTTTTCAAAATCAGAAAGCATTTAAGTGAAGGAAACTTTTGAGAAAAAAAAAAAAAAAAAAAAAAAAAAAAGACAACAAAAACATTTACATTGTAAACAGAACAAATTGGCTCAACAATACTTGAACCGTGGAGACAACTTGAAAGCAGTTTTGACATGGTTTGCTAAAGAAAGGCACAATTTGGCAAATGCATATCGATAAAGGAATGTACAGCCGGGGCCCGCAAAGTACTCTGACCAGTCTGAGTTGCGTAAAGTGTCCAGTGATACATTCATTACCGTTCAACTCAGCAGGTGGAGAATGAAAAATCTTAACGCGTATTCAGGAGAAAAACAAAATGTATCAGAAACTGTACAGAGCATCGCATTGAGTATTAAGGGGCACGGGAGACTAGTATCTAGACGAGGTAGAAATTACCCCCTAAACTCAAGCATTGGGGTGTGTATTATAAATAAATTAATGATGCTACAAGTTGGTAACCTAGGAAAAAGAAAAAATATATATATAGCCTGGCGATCTAAATGGTTGTTTATGGCAGGAAGGAAAAGTTTGCCATCTCCTCGACATAACAATAAAAGCAGTGAAATGCAAATGCAACCGAAACCTGAAATAAAGTGCAGGCATGAGAACATTAAGCACCCGATATGCCTTTGGCGCTCACTAGGTGGAATATATGGATCAAAATATGAAATACATTCTAAGCTTCATGGTACAGCACAGCAACGTATGAGCCTTTGGAAGTGAACAGCCAACATTTTTAGTTCAGATTAGGCACTTGCCGAAAGGTATGAGTTATCAACTACTGTATCTTGGCACTAACGCAACAAAGATGTCATACATTATCTAAAACTGATGACCTAACTGTTGCACCTTGATTTAAAAAAAAAAAAAAAAAGGCAAGAAAATAGAATAATCTGTCAGTCTGGTCCAAAGCCCCTTCAACAATGAGACAAGCTAATCACATTTACTGCTACAAACATGTACAATGCCATAAAACCTATGGCACACAACAGGAGGGAAAGTAGTCATTACAGACACACACAGTTAACTGCACCATTCTTTCTGGAAACTGAGACCACGTCCTGACTGGTCAAACTGGTGTCCTTAAAAAGTCATGTCCTGAAACGTTTCCTATCAAAGTCTAAATCCTTCAAAAGCATCAAGAGACAGTCTGAGTTAAAGCAGTTTCAAGTAAGTTATACATTCAAACTTCTGGATAAACAGCAAAAAGAAAAAAAAAGTCACAGGAAAAAAAAATACCCGCATATATATTTTTATATAAAATAAAATACAACTACAGTAGTTATATCAAGTTCAACTAAAAATAACACTTGAGAGTTGTTGGGATCAGGAGGGGAGAGAGCTGCAGTGAAGACAGTGGAAAAATTCAACACATCTAAAGTGGGATTCTACGAGGTTCTCTCTGGATATTGATTGTACCTCATTCAAAAAAAAAACAAAAAAAAAAACATTCACAAACAGAGCTAAAAGAAATCTAATTGACTGCTATTTTACCCTCTTCCATGAAATGTGGGAACTGCGATTTTGGCACACTGTCAGAGCTGTTCTTCTCAATCTCAGCCATGGTGGCAGGCAGGCCGGAGTGGGATCCGTCCATCTTCATGAGGCCTCCGGTGGAGCCAATCAGAGGCCCGCCGGCAGGGCTCCCAGGGAGCGGGACGCCACCCCCCTGGATGACAGAAATTTCATTGGTCTTCATAGTCAGGCCTCCACTGAAGGCAGCGGCATACTGGTTCCACAGAGACGGGTCAAAGTTCATTGATGGAGCACCCAGCTCTTTGGGGGCCTGCATGATTTCTGGCATCATCTTAGCCTCGGTGCTCATTGCCATCAGGGCCATGGGATTATCCAGAGAAAGACGCTGGCCCCGCCGGGACGAGTTGTTCCACATGTGAGTGCCAATATGCACCTAAAGAATAAAAGGAGACAATTATGATCCCATTGAAATGCTGAGATGAACAGCAAAAAATAATCTTGATAAGTGAAAACCTACCTTTAGATTCCCCTTTGTGGTGAAAGCCCTGCCACAGATGTTGCAGGCAAAAGGCTTCTCCCCTGTATGAGTTCGCTCATGGATCTGCAAGGCGCTGGCAGACGAGAAGTTCTTGCCACAGGCATTACACACGTGCTGCTTGGTTGACCGCCGTGGTGCGCTGGAGATGGAGGAGGACATGGCGGTTCCCTGAGGCATATGGGAGCTGAACAAACCGTGAGGGCCCAAAGGATTCTCAAGGGGAATCTTCATTTCCATGCTGGATAGACTCGATGGTATCCTCATGAAAGACATGTTACTGGGAGCTGATGAAATATGGAAAAATTAGGATATAGGCACACAGTAAGTCAGCATCTAAGATACTTTTCTTAGCTATTGAAACTCACCATAGTCTCCGTTTGTAAACAGCATGCCAGGTTCTTCTTTAATTACTTTGGGAGTGGAGCTGCTGGAGGCTGTAAGGTCAAGGGCCCCACTTGACTCTGCACCATCTTGAGTAGCATCAGGCTCTGATTTTAACCCACTGCGGGCAATCTCATCAACAGCAGACCCAGGACTCTTAGTACTAATGTTGTTTACTGGGGAAGAGGAGTGAAATGACATGGCCGAGTCAGAAATGGCAGGACTACGGCCATTCTGATATTCCTGCTCCCTAAGAGATGGTGGGGACTCTTTGGATGTTCCTTCGCTCTCTGAAGTGGTGCTGCTCTGTCGGTTCAGTGCAAGAGCAGAGGTGAGATTCTTCAAAACATCAAGGCTGGAAAAAACAGCAGGGGCTATGTGTTTCTCCGGCTGTTCCTCTGGGGCAGATGGGAGTGAGTTTGAGGTGTCATTCTGGGAGTTCCGCTCTGGCTGGTGATTTTCCATGCTTGCCTCAAAGCCATTGGTATCCATAGCCTTCTCCTCTGGTAGAGATGGCTCCATTACTTCTGCTGCTTCAAACTGGTTTTCTGGAACCGGAGTGTTGGGGATCTGCCCACCCATGTGCATGCGGATGTGCTGCTGCAGAACCACAGCATTGGTGAACTTCTTCTGGCAGATGGGACACGAATGCTGCATTTTCAGAGGCGTGTTGGCCCTGTGTACTCCATAATGAGCTTTGAGGTTTCCCTTTGTGGAGAACGCACGACCACAGATTTTGCACTTGTACGGCCGTTCACCGGTGTGAGTACGGTAATGCATTTTGAGTGAGCTCTGGCAACTGAGCACCCTGTGGCAGATTACACACTCATTGGGGTCACTGGTCCTCTTTTCCAGGCCATCCACCATCTGCTGAAGTTTCGCCGTTCCAGAGCTTTGTTCTCCTGGGAAGCCATTACCATTCATATGATGCAGTGCTCCAAGAAGTTCCTTAGTATCTTTCTGATTTGGATCCAGTCCTGACTCTTGGCCAAACACAGATGTGGAACCATCGCTTGTTGATGGGGAGGGTCTCTGGGAAAACGGGTCGCCCCCAAAGCCATCAAAAGTTTTGAATCCTGGTAGTGACGATGTGCTTAACCCAGCAGCTGGATGACTTAGTATAGGCTTAATTTCAGTCAGGTTTGACTCATCAATGGGCACAGACATACCAAAAGGAATGCCGCTGCTGGTGGGAATATTGTCAAGGTGCTCTGGTACCGGATGAGGATTCATGCCGATGTTAGGATATTTGTCTTTATGCCTTTGGAAATGCACTTTTAGGTTTCCTTTGGTTGTGAAGCGGTTTCCGCAGATGTTGCACTTGAAGGGCCTCTCTCCAGTGTGAGAACGCAGATGAATCTGCAGGGCACTGTCATTGCCAAACGTCTTACCGCAGTATTTACACTTGTGCTTGTACAACGAGTCCCCCATCTTTGGTTCTGGTGGGAGGTTCAGCATCTTCGCCTTCACCTTTTTGGAGGACTCAATCCCTGCTTGGATACCACTGAAGGCGCTGGGGAAACCCATGACACCTGGTGACTGGGGCAGTAGTGCTGGTAAACGGCTGGCCAGCTCTGGAACTCCCTTCATTATGTCCGTTTTAGAAGTCACTGAGCACAGTCCTGTACTCAGAGAGGTAGGGATGCCAGTGGGCAGAGGTAGTTTACCTTGCTTTATCGTCTCCATGGAGAGGCTCTGAGTGCCTGTCCTTTTTCCTATGAGAGCCGCTGCTGCAGACAGCTGTTGAGAGAGATGCGCACCAAAGGCTTTCAGGGGGTCCATTGCTGCCCCTACTGACGACTGGACACCGTGTGGGGTCATCATGGCCACTTGGATTCTGATCTGTTCCGTCAGCTGGATTTGCTGTAGCTGCTGTTGCTGGAGGCACACTAGCTGTTCCAAGATCACCGGGATGGCCTGCAAAGCCTCCTGAGATGAAGTCAGAGATGTATTTGAAGAATGTTGGGAGACGGCCACTTTAGTATCAGCTAGGGTTTCAAGAGTGACATTTGAATCTTGCATTTTGGGTGATAGATGGAAAGCCATCTCGGGACTGGCAGACATCTCTCCTTGATCCTGGTGTCCCGAGTCTTCTGCATTCATGCTGGACTCTTCCTCTGTTCTCTCCAGCTGGTCCGCATTAGCATGCGATAGGGAATGACTGCTGGACTGGCTATCATCATGGTCGCTGGTAAGGCCTTCAGGAGAGCCTTGCGAGTATTCCTCCGGCACGTCATTGCCATCTCCATCCTTCATGATGACCACTTGCTGACTTTTAGTGCAATTTTTCTCATGCTCAAGAAACTCGGCTTCGTCAAAGAACTCGGCACAACACTTGTTGCAGACTCTGGTTTCGTCCATTCTGAACCTCTTTACTTCATTGCCAGTCTCCACAGCTTGATCATCTCGATGAATCCCTTCAAAATGAGAACACATAATATAAATTAATACCGGCCACACCATGAAACTGATAAATTGGTCATCTGCCTGACTAAACCCGCCAACATACAGATTTTCAAAGGCGAGAGTAATACTTCCTTAAAATATCTGGAAATACAATATATTGTTTGTTGTCGTTACTATGGACCGCTTATTGTGTCTGGAATAAAGATTAAATAAAAAAAATAAAAAAAATAGAGCCCTTTTATTCCTTTTGGGAGACATGTTAAATTACAGATGACACTGTGTCAAGATGTTTGTGTTCACTGGATTATACAACATTTCAAGATGTTCATCTTATTTTATCCACTCTCCCCAGGTCACTGCACTGGGCTGTTAAACTGAATTTGCCCACAAGGCCAGCAGAGGGCAATAATCTACCCTTAACATAACCCAGAACAATGTTCAGAAAGACAAAGAAACAGATAGACTGGGCATTAAATTTAACAAATGTTTCAGGTCAGCCCTTTCAAATAAATAAATAAATAAATAAATCTTCCTGTTTCACACTGAAGACAACACTTGCATCCAACACCAAGATTAATATCCAGATAAACATTTACTATACAACTTTACTAATACTTTGACTGAATTTGATGTCCCACACAACATTTACTACGCAAACATGAGTTGCTAAAAAGAAAAAAGAAAAAGAAATTCAGTGCCAAGGACTTTAAAACATTTCACAGCCCGTGGAGGCCTGGTGCGTGTGCATTTTAATTTGTCTGCTAACTAAGAGGCCATTTCACAACTGGGTGTATTGTTAAATGCTAATGCCCCAGAGAATGGGGGTAGACCACCTGTTTGCATTTGCCCAAGGAAACTTTTGGACTTGTTAACTGCTCACCAGGAGGCATTGAAGCGTTGTCACAAATACCTCCATTACATTCTGATCTATGTGGAAACAGTAAGCATGGCTCCGCCACCCACCTTTGCGCACCATACATTTCAGGCGCCCGTATTTGAAAGCGCTTAACTCCGACGAGAACAGCACCCGCGAGGTTTATGAACACTATTTTAAATACACGTAGGCTTTAAATAAAAGCCCCAACGTATTCACTGGTAAATACAGGGGGCAGCGCACTAGTTTGCCACTTGTCGGCGCATGACCTGTATCCGATCACCTTTAGTGGGGTACATGACACGAGGTCAGATTAAACATTCAATCTATGCGCTCTAGTTTAGTGCACAAAAGGTGACCGTTTAGCCATCTTATGGCAGCCACAAATCAGAATACAGTCCGAAGCTGCTCGTCAAACTCTGTGTATGTCAAATAATAAAAAAGGTGAGGTCTACGGCAGCGCTGGGGCTTGCATATGGCAACACCAAAACGCACCCCCACCCCAATCTCCACAAAAAGGCCACTGCTCCATCCCCCACCTCCTCTCCACATATGTACGAAAGGAAACAGTCATGCATTAAACTGGGGGATTTATTGCCTTTAGGTCAGCTTACTCCAGAGTCACATTTCATACAGTTTTTGGCAAACTTTGTGTTAAAAGCTTATTTTTTCCGCACGCTTCCAAACAAATCCCATCAAAGCAGATACAGATACAAAGCAGATATATCAAAACACATAATGTTTAATTAGAAATAGCAAATAAAATGTGGAGAATCAAAAGTACACGATGCAAAGGTAACAAGTCCAACTTGGATCCATCAGAAGGACGCACTAATATATCACCAAATTATTTTTTCTTTTTAATATAATACGTATAAATGAGTTTAAACCCCCCAAAAATACACAAACAGACAAAACGCAAACAAGACGGGCATTCTAATCAGGATTTCCAGTCTTTGTTTGCCACAAAGCTTCCTCTCTAAGCAAGTTATATCTGAGCCAAATAATACCAACAGGTAGAAACACACGCATCAAAGTATCCAAAACAGTTCAACGCGATTCAACGTGTCCAGATCTGCCCACGAAACAACAACTCACATAACATATCAATATGAATGGGACCAGAGAGTTAAACTACAGAAAAAGTTTCTAAATTGGGCTGCGTTTCGAAACCCTCTACAGTGCTGCCTTTTACGCGACCTACCTGTACGCGTTTAAAATTATTCCTCTAAGCGTCGCTTTCCGGGGCTTAACATTTTATTCCTGGCCAAGTCAAAGAGACAGCAACAGGTCAGAGTGCGAGGGGGGACAATGTTAAAGTCAGCCCCGCAAAGTTTGAGAAATAAAATGTCGATAGTTTGCACAGCAGCGTGCCATGGCTACACGTTTCTGACTTTTTTTTTTTTTTTTTGGGTGACCAACACTCAGCAAATCTCGTGCGTAAAAACTTACCATTTTCTATCGGACCGGGCTCGTCGGAGTTGATGTGCTGCGGTTTGGCTTGCTTGCGCCTCGACATGGTGCAACCATCAGGAGCAAAGAGTTACAGACAATTTTTCCTCCCCTTCTTCAACAAATTCTCCAGCTTGGAAAATTAGCCCCTGAAGTAGAAATGCGCATGTCAACGTAATTATTATTATCAATAATGCATTGCGATTTATCACGGTCCTCTGACAGCTGATTGGCTCCAGTCCAAGTGGTCACACATTATTCAAATGCGCTCCCTATTGATGAGAGGAGCGGAGTGCCAGGAGGGGGCGGGAGGAGCCATGCGAGTGGATGGACTGCGGGATGGAGGCAGGGTTAATAACACCCAACTTATCGCTCTTTTCCTTGTTCATTGAAAATATATGTTGCTGCCGAGAAGCGAGCGAGAGTTCACTCAGTGTTTGAAGACTTCTCCCAACTTTATTCTTATTTTACCGAACGCGCTGGAATCGCAAAGCGACGCTGCGTCCGTTTTATTTGTCACAGGGACTCGCTGCGTAGAGTGCTGCTCATCACTTTCCAGGAAACTCGTCATCTCAGTTCTCCGACACCATAGCACTGTATTTATGATGTTCCTGTAAGCAAATGTGCCGCAACAGCTGTCAGATTATGGTAATAAAAGTCTGCCCAGTACAAATCTTCAAATATTGTATACCTATTTCAGTCAGTAAGAGTTTAGATGGTCATCTTAATTCTTTCAAATACAAAAAGTTAAAAATTGTCTCTAGAATGTACATTAACATAGACTCTACAATTATTTTTATTAGATTTTATGATTTACAGAAGACATATCAGCCAACACAGGAAATAGTTAAAAGCATGAAGAAGGGAATATGAGATCAGATACATTTACATGGATGCATTCATGTTTTCCCCAGCACTCTTATTGTGACTGGAAGTGACATACAGCAGTTTTCCAACTGTGGTCAAGGATTTTTTTTTGTGTGTGTCTGTTCCAAAATGTGAATGAGATCACTAAAGCATTTTGGAAATACAGTTTTAACAAATAGTAATCCAATACAGGGGTGGTTTTGTTTCTGGGTAGGGATGTTCATAACTATATTGCTTGAGTTTATTAATTCCGAGCGATGCACTGCTTATAAAAGACACCGCATTTGTCTCTCGGGTACAGTTTTCTGAACCCCTTATGCTAAAATGATAGACATTACAAAAAAAGAGAGATGTTGGAATATTTCTGTTCCTCCACCCCACACTTTTCTGCACCTGAAACTTTCCAGGAAGTTCACTCCACAAAGGAAACTTCACAAAGGGGAAAACCTTTATCGATGCAACAGACAATGATCACCTCCTGTATGTTTATAGCATGCTGCACAACAACACTAAAAAAAGCACTCAGATTTCTTTTTTTAACGTTTCAAAGTCTGTGCAGCCATATCATATACTGTATATCATACATCACGACCTCAGAATTTGTCTCATTCACAGATTACCTGACGTGTCACATACCAGGAACATAACAAGCCGCGTGCAAATGTCGTCCATAAATGAATGATTCATGCATTGGCAGAGGAGGAAATAAAATGGAATCTATCATTTAAATAAACTTCGGACAAAAGTTTATATTAATACAAACCTCGCCGTGCCATCACTCATACGTTGCATTGGCCTTCCTGCCATTCCTTTCCAGGTTAAAATGCCTCAGCATGTGTTATAGAATGCCACGGCCGATAAGTGTGAGACAAAGACGCGCCAATATATTCAGATAAACAAATGCCCTTTAAGGGACTGGCTGAAGGTGAAAAAGAGGGGAGTGCTGTCTAGACAGTTTATTGCCCCAATAAGAAACTATACTTGAATACACTGTTCAATCCAAACAGCTCAAACTGTGCAGAGCTGTAAAGCTGCAGCTGTGGGAACCAGAGGGACCTTTTGAAAATTAAAAAATTAAAAATGAGATGAAATCTCAACTAAAATATGTCAGTGACAAATGAAACAACAAATCTGTTTTGACCTTCACTCAAAGGAGCCACGGAGGCCGTTACGTGAAAAAGGAGAAATCCATCTCCAGCTCCGGTCTTAGCTATAACCCTGATAAACAGATCCTTGGCTTTCCCCCCACCCCTGCCCTTTGTTACACGTATTTCTCTGTTGGCTCCTGAGATCCATTGTGATCATTTCATGCTAGTCGATGTCAGTTATGTGATTCTGCAGAAGAGAACTGTAGAGGTGGCACAGAAGTGAACACTGAAGGAAAACATAATGTCCCTGACCAGGTCACATATCTGACAATAGTGAATCCAGAGCGGTGGCAGAAGGTCTCAGCGTCAAGACGATGAGCAATTATTTTCTATATCCTGGCTTTATTTTAGATTCTCCTCTGGGGTTTACACTAGAGAGTGTTACAAGATGGAGACTAGTTTCTGTGATGCGTCACTAGGTTTACGATGACCTTGCAGCAGACGGACAATAACAGCCCGACACTTGCTGAGGAATTGTGAATTGAACATGTGTTTTTTTTAGGACTCAGTAAAAGATGAAAGACGCAGGCCAAACTTGGGAAGGATGAGCCTTTTCACATCAGTGTGACAGTCGGCGCTGCTGGAAAGTGTCTGTTTTGCTCACCCTGGTTGTTTTGAGGGAGGACACAGATCTGCTCACATCCTCTGATACGTTTTAATTTTCGGCCTTCGCTGCTCTGGGACTTTGTCTGCCATGGACAAAGAATCTTCAGTCTCTCCAATGGTGAAACCTCACAGCAAAGAAGGAGAAATATTCAATATGCTTATGTAGTCAGGTCCGTGAGCAGTTAGTGTGAATGTGTAAGGAAAAATTGTATTTTGAAACGTTTGTGAAGGAACTCTTTAATTATGAAACACATATACTTGGTTGTATAACCTTCATGACGATAAGTGCATTCCTGATCTCTTTGCACCGAATCACACACGGCAAGTGTTAAAATCCGAATGCCTGAGTGTCTCCTGGAAAAAAACAAAAACAAAACAAAAGTGAAAGTAGGTCTTTATTAATGTAAGGACCTAAAAATCAAGCCTCGTCTGACGCCATTCCAGACGTGTTCCCTCCAACACACCACAAGTAGTCTCTTAATGGTTGACCAGTTTCTTGCTCACTGACAGGATTTCTTCTGAGTGTATTTCCTAGATCCTGTTTTATTATTTTATCCTCCGCTGGCTTTCTTCAGGTGCCCCTTAAAACATTTCCTCCCTTGTAGTCATAAATAACGTCATTAAACTTACACAAAGGACAAAGAGAAAAAAAAAAAAAGCCTTTTTTTTTTTTCTCTTCATGCCAGACTTGATTCCCATGGAAAGGTAACTCTGAGGATAGGCAAACACAAATGAAAACAGTTCAGGTGACCTTTTTAGTTACTCCTGTGTTTTTTTGTCCCGCTCATATTAGTCATACCACAACACGAGGCTTTGCTTGCAGGCAATCAATGCGCCCTTTTTTTCCCCCCATGCTCATGCTCTTAAGACTTTACAGTAATTTTCCCTGCCACCTTTGCTTTTCAATCATCTAAACATAGCATTATCTAGAAATACAGAGGCTCACCGCAATTACTATAGTGTCAGACTGTTTTCATTATTGATCAGCCAACACCCCTTCCAATGTCCTCCTTTTCATGAACATGTGTATTTAGTTCTTTTGTTTGGTAGCATCAGCCTAGAATAGAGGCTGAGGGCACTGAGGTGAAAGGTATTGGATGTTTGTCTGCTCTGCCAATATTGTTTTTCCCCGCTGAATGTTTCTCTTTTGAAAAGCACCGCAGCCTGAACACATGCACCACCTGGTCAACTGGCCACACAGATGCAGATATGGAGCATATGCGGTGGAATCTCTGCAGTACATTCAAAAATGTTTTGTCACATTAAATGGCTGATTTTTCATTTTGTTGTCCTTGCCTTGAATCTGTGCTTAAGCGGAGAGTCAGTTAAGGTTCTGTATGTAATTTAAAGTGTGATTTGAATTTTCCTGAACGTTCCTGTAGCATAAATGTACGCGGTTGAAGCACAAGCAGTTGAGCTTTTCAAAGAATATTTGCATATTTTCCAGGCATTTGGGGTAAATGTAATTTTAAAATCTTTTTTATGAGTTGATTAAACTTTTGAACAGACAAAACTTACAGCAAATTATATTAAAAAACATGTCTAGAAGAGGATTGTTTACTTTAAAACGGCCATAAAAGACAAGGAAGGAATCCCAGCAAGGCACATAATCAAATCTAACACAATCATTTGCATGCGAGAGTTGAACCGGAAATGGTTGTAACACCTGGGTGAAACAGGAAGTTCGGAGGACTCTGTATTTAAACTGCATCTGTGCCTTCAGTGATAGCAAGATGAGTGCTTATTTGTCTCACACCGCTAACTGGGAGGTTGGGGGTTGGGGCTGGAGGAAATTATCTGCCACAGCATTCCACAAACAACTTTGGCCCTGCTCTGTGAATCCTGTATTTAGTTTGCTTTCAGCAATTTGTTTATTTCTTCTCACAGATGACGAGAAAAGCGAGTTTCGATTTGTACTGAGCCTGATGTGTTGTGTGTGTGTGTGAACGTGTGTGAATGTCTCTGGTGCAGGCGGGTGAGGGGAGAGATCAACGGCCCACACATGGCTGTAATTTAATGGAGAATTGCCCAGTGGTTCCTGTGCAGAGGTAAACACGCCAATAGGCAGGCTTTTGTTACTGCACGACTATGACAACTGCCTCCATCAATAAACAATAGAGTGTTGGGGGGAAACAAGGACTCACTGTATGGGGAGAACCCCACTGTGTCCACTTCTCACTCTCACTTCTAATCAGCGACACACTGAAGAAGCGAATGATGTGCAATAATAAGTCTGCAGGGCTGAAGTCGCACATTAGAGAGAAAGGCATATCCCATTTAGATGTGTTGTTTTTTTTTTTAGAGATACTGCAAATCTTTTTTTTTTCTAGTTTAGTTGTTAGTTTACATACAATTTTCTGAGGAGCTGGGGGATGAGGGGGTCAAACTTGAAGAATTTGAGACACAATAAACAAAGAGATAGGGAGAAGTCGGCAGTCACCATCAAGCTGTGAGTCAACAGGGGGCCAATCCCTCAAATCTGAGATGCAATCTGGGTCAGGGCCATAAACATTTACAGGGTGGGAAGTGCTGAGCAGAGGGGCTGCTGGATATCAGCCCTCTCTCACTTCTAATTAGCTTATGAGAAAGGTTATACAACAGCACACCGTCAGCTCCCGCTCTGGCCATTTCCATGCGCTCGTTTCAGTTGATAGTTGACCAGTCAATTTAAAGCAACACGATGAAGTTCAAACTGTGGTGCTCTAGTGGGAGTTTTGGGAGATCAGCCATCAGAAAACATCCACTTAAAACCTTCAATTGATGGGCTTTCTCAAAAATAAATAAATAAATAAATCACCCAAGTAACTTCTGAAACATTGATGATTGCAACACACCCAATGTTAACGTGATCTCACATATACACGCAGTTGGAAGGAAGCAGAAAGTCTCCTCTGAACATCTAATTGTTCAGGTCAAATTTGAGTTCATAAACACATTTTCAAACCATGTCACAGACAGACGGATGATCTAATGTGAAATTAGTGCAATTTCTTAAAAATTTCACGTCAGCTAAGGGCTCTCAGAAGTAGCCCTGGTTGTCAAAGGGGGACAACTTCCCCGAGCACAAAAGCAACACACAGAATAAAGCCCTTGACAGTGAATGTGGTCGTTCTTGTGGGGCTCAAAGACTATAAGACACCTGGTGTGTTTTCACCAGACTCTTCAATGTAGGTTTACAGCGGCCATTGACAAAGACAGCCGTGGACCTCAGAGGTATTGACTGCCTTCTGTGACTGCTGAAAGAAACTCCTAATCCCCCCGGCCTCTGCCTACTGTATTCAGCAGTATTCACAGGGCCCTTTAAATCTGTTCTCATTTCCTGTAACATGTGAATATATCATTTAGTTCTTGTTACTTTTTGTCCTTGAAAACAGAATACCGGATGCCTCCTTGTCCGGTAATGTCTCATCAAACAGTTTGTTTATTAAGAACTCATTAAACAGACATATTTTTGTCATTTCTTCCCGTCAACGCACTTCAAAGAATCAGACTCCACACTGCCATGAGTGCTGCACATGGATAAGAGTGTATTATGGTTGTTATAGCAACTGCAGAAATGCCTTCTCTGCTAAACAATAGTCAGATGGGCCTTTGGGGAGGCCCGGTTGCAAGCCCCACCACCCTCCCTCCACACCCACATCTGCTGCCCTCACATTCAGACTTATGGGATGTTCTGCCGATTATTTTCTGTCCTGCTTCCCCCTTTCAAAACTGACAGGCTGAGAGAATGGGAATGAAATTAGGAATTCTGCCCACATCTGTCCAGGAACTGTTATGGTAGCGCAGTGTAGATAGGAAGTTAAAAAAAGGAGAAGAAGAGAAGAGAAAAAAAAGGTGAGCTGTGAGGATGTGCTGAAGTTATTCAAGTCGATGGGGTCGAAACGTGTGTGACAAAAGTACTTTGCGGGGTTTATAACGGGGAACAATCTCAGAGGAAGAGCCAGAAACATCCAGCTGAAAGGGCCGGAAAATAGTAGCTACTGCATAGCAACCAGGAAGGTATGCAGGAGTTGTGTTAGCATGTGTTAGCATGTGTTAGCGTGAATATTTAGCAAAAGTAAATAATAACTCTGTGTTGCTTACAGTTTTAGACAACATACACTAGGAACCTCACAATCTCACGCCCAGACTCGTTTTGCACATCCACGCGCAGTCTGTACCGTCCATTTAATATTTAAAACCAGACGCTTTATGTATTTTTTTGTACATTTTGAATTTTTATATATTTTTATTCTGACTTTCAGCGCTTGCTCTTTACTTTCTCATTTTCTCTGACTGCTTATTGGACCAAACACAGAGACAAATTCCTTGTATGTGTGAGCACACTTGGAAATAAATCAGGTTCTGATTCATTCTTCTCTCCTATGAGCAACAGTGTGTGTCAGAGACTTTATAAGAGGCCAAACTGTAAATCACATGCTGGACAGAAAGGGGACAACCCTACAGTGCCTTTGTCTTTTTATTCCTCGTGGGCAGCAGCCTCACAAGAACTGGACTTGTGAGGCTGAACTGGTGTGCAATACATTTATTCTTCTTCCACTCTGGACTTTCCAAACAACATAAATGTACCTTCTGATATCTTGTGATTGTCTCTGAAACACATGCCACCAAGAAGCTAAAAGTAGGACTTTTATAATAATAATGTGAAATCTGCCTCAAAGGGTTTTCCAACAGCAACATGTGACAAACTCCTCTCTTAGAACAGACATACATGTAGATGTTTTTAAAGTCTTTGAAATGAAGGGTCCAAACTTGACTTGTTCAAATCCTTCTGCTGTTTAGCCACACTCTCTCCTGATCAATAACTCCTTCCTGTCACGTATGAGGGCATTGTACTCCTGAACAAAAATGAACCCCAAGCTTCTTGTAGCGCCCAGTGATGCATGTACAGGCAAGAAAAGAAAGGGGAAAGAAAGACTTCAGACTTCAGGTATCCAAACCCCCGCATCCATATTGATTAAACAAATTTGCCACAAATCATTTTACAAATGCCCAGCGGGGGGCTATAGAGGTTGGTGGAAATACCCCATTCATGCTCTGTCCTCCCCCGCAGGGCTGAAGCCTCGACTCTTGGCTCGTTTAAGCGTGCTGACAGCCTCTGATCCTCCGGCCATCTGCAGGGTGGGCTGGCCAGCGCTGAGGGGTCTTTGTGTTCTAAACTTCAGGAGATTAAACAGTGAAACAAGAAGAAGAAGAAGGAGAAAAATGTTGAGGAGGGACCCCCCCCCACACTCTCATAATTCTGGTTCCAGCTCATTTGCAAGACTCACAAATCAAACTGTGAAGTTAAAATGGCACGAGGCAAAGAAACTCCTGAGGGGGTTTTATGATGATGAACATTGTCTTTGAGGATGTTTGAGTTAATTTTCACAGTAAAAGTATTAGTTAGGCCGACACGTGATGCTCTGCTCCGCTGTGCTCTTTCATCGACTCATACAAGTTTGGGTGAACCTTAGCTCCGCCTCACTCTTCACTCTCCACGCTTTGTGAATGAAAATGGGTGGAGACAGCGAGTATGTGGGGTGTACATGCGTGTGTAGGATCAGTGTTTTTGAATGCAGGTGGGTGTGTGTGTATGAGTGTGTACATGTGCTGAGCCGTTGCCCTGCAGGGAAAGTAAACAGGCAGCCTGCATTGACCAATAATACATTTTTGTACGGTTTCTGTTTACATAGATTTCCGTTAAGATTATTCTTCACACATCGTTTGCTGTGTTTTTTTAATCCTATTTAGACACTGCAGCTGCATCTGTTGCAGATTTCCCTTTAAAATTATAAATGCAGGTTGCTGAGTGAAACTTTTAGACAGCGAATCAGCCAAACAAATGAGCGTGGCATGCTATCTATTGATGGGAATCCGGCAAAGAAGAAAGGACATAATTAACAGATACACCTCACGAAAACCCTCAGCTCAAGTTTTATCATATATTCTCCGGGCTGAAGGAAAATGCAGCTGTCCCCTCAACATAAGGAGGTTCCTCCCCTTCTCATAACCTCAAACACATGGTCAGCTCCTATTATTTTAACTGCTTCCAGTTACTTCAGATCTCACTCGACCTCTGAGCGCAATCAAGAGGAGGAATGGCCACATTAAAACAAGCAGGCCGGCGACAGCTTAGGTTACCCCACTTACAAAGGATTAGGAATGACTACAAAGCTACAAATGTTCATAAACGATTGATCAGTGTCTCCTCTTTGTATCTGGCAACCATTTTTGATGAGTGAATTTTGATTCATTCATCAAAAAGTTTAAATCAGTTCAGCATCAGAATGGATCCCTTCAATCTCAACTATCTTCCGATGTTTACGTGCATGTTTCTGATTAATCCGGTGCCACAACCTCCATGTGTATCAACTTCCCGGTCACGTGGAAAACATGTCTGGAAATTATTTTGCCCCTGTTCATACAGAAGTCAGAAGACTCATGATGAGTGGGCTCCGGGGGAGCAGCTGAGGAGAACAACAAACACGTAATGCTTACAACAGCTGTGTCACGATTCGTGTGCGTACAAGAAGGCACAGCCAAGTCTGAGTGTACACATAGTAGGTTCTTTGGGTTTTTTTTGTTATCACTTCAGGAGATAACCCTCCAAGCTTAATTCATGCAATAACATGTCCTATCAAACATTTACTGGGATCTTGAACCTACTCCTGCATTGTAATGCTTATGGACAGGCCTTAAATGCTTCCCCAGAAACCCAATCCAACAAAACAGACCATCGCTCATAAAGACGCCACATGAGTGATGTGAGTAGAGGGAGTTATAGTGACCCTGGGACACACAACTCTTCCCTTTCCCCAAACACACAAATTCCACTGATTTGTACTCATCTGTGATCACCAGCAACTGTCACGTCAGTTTCAGGGCCACGTTTGTAAAATCTGCTCATACACTGGTTTTACATTACCTGTAAAAAAGCTATTTCTTTCTCTCTCTCTGTTAAATAGAAGAGCAGCAGCTCCATTCATTTCATTCCACTGTCTTATTGCGTGTATTGACACACAGCTGCGTTTGACTTCTAAAGACATAAAATCAATATGCATGTATACTGTTTGCTGCTGTTGTTAGCGTTAGATGAGGATGTAGGACTGAGTCAACAGTTAGCTGCTGATAACTACAATTTTTTTTTTGCTGGAAAACATTCTGCAATTATATCACAAAGGAAAAACATTGTGAGCATGAGTATGTTTAAGGTAAATAAATGTGATGCTTAAAAATGCTGATGATACTATTTATGAAAAATTGTGAATAAAACTGTGTTATGTATGTTACTTTTAGAGGTGGAGAGCGGGCACATACACCACCTCCGAGCCACCTAGTCGGAAGTTACAGAGGCTCGGCCCTCTGCACAATGAGATAAATATACTACTCCACTCTTGCCTGCAGATTTTTCTCATAAAAATCCCTTTGATAGTTTAGCCATCTGGCCAGAGCCGAAAAAAGTCCTCATAAAAGAGGCCCAAATAAGGTCAGGGGTCACTCCCTCCCTAGGTCAGGGGCCCTGGAAGGTTGTTATAGTGGACTTTACTAAAGTTGTCAGCTCAGATCCCCTTGACAAATTAAAGCACATTCTTCTCTTTTTAACAAGTATTCCATTACAGTCAGACTTCCCTAAAGGAACTGTTGCTCACAGAGATGAAACGCTGTTTGCACAGATATGGAATATGAACTCAGCTTGCACGCTGAGAGATGAATTCACTAGTTTTCATAAATATTTGATTATCAAAATCCTTTTATGTGTAAGACTTGACCTCTGTCTTATCAATGGAAAACCATTATCCATATGTAGACGAGCAAACTCGAGCCTTTACTCAACACATAGTGCATTAAAGGTGCAATGACAGCCTGTCATTAACCCTGACCTGTCTGAGTCTCTGTCCAAATGTCCAGAGGATGAAAGGCTTGGGCTGGACTTATCTCACAGAAACATTTAGCGGGCTGCTGTCTGCTGGCTGCTGTCTGAGTCAGCGCACAGAATCTGCCTCTAACACGATACAGACACAGTAAAGTTTGGTATGACGTATACACGGCAGACATTTCAAACTACTCCTAATTCGGCTTTTAAAATTGGAAGTAACACCATGTCTAGGACCTAAAAAGTTATTCTTTTAGAAATATGATTGATTTCTCGTTTAAAGTTAGATGAGAAGACTTATACCACTTATGTCTATAAGGTGCTTGTATTGCTACTGCCAGCAATCCATAACGTATCTTGGCCTAGCATAAAGACTCTAAACAAGAGGAAATGCCTTGCCTGGCTATCTACCAGGTAAGCTAAACCTGATAGCTTAGCTTAGCTTAGCTTAGCTTAGCTTAGCATAAAGAAAGGAACGAAGGGAAAACAGAATAGTTTGCTCTCTCCTATGTCAGCAATCTATTATCTTAGCTTATCTTAGCATAATGACTGAAAACAAGGGTAAAAAGCTTGGTTGCTTCCCTCCAAAGCTAGCAGCTCATTATCTTAGCATATCTTAGCTTAGCATAAAGACTTGAAACAAGGGTAAATAGCTTGTCCTCTTCTCTCCAAAGCCAGCAACTCATTAGCTTAGTTTAGCATTAAGACTGGAAATAAGAGGAAATAGCTGGCCTGGCTCTCTATCTTGTTTTTGCTACGTTGAACATTTGCTCAATGTACAGGAACTCAGAAACAGCCAAGCTGATAATCCCAGGTAAACTGTTTTTGTACAGATCAAACCAGAAGTAACATGAGAGGTTGCAGTTGGACAGTCATGCCTTTCCAAAGATTTTGAGGTGGTGTTTTAGCATACAGATAGAATAAGCACTGTTGTTTTCTCATATCAGTCAAACAAAACTCAAAACACGAACTTGCTCCAACAACAACAAATGTTAGACTGACAGCTAAAATCTGTTGATGATGAACCTAGATTCTAATACTACAAGCCAGCTGATTACAGAACGCACGCTGAAGTATCAGACACGAGGTGGGAGAATAGGAGCGGAGCAACGCTACATCTGCCTGTATGCCCTGTGACTTTCATACACCTAGGAATGGGTTTGGTTTCACACCACATGCGTTCAAAAACCCATCTAAAAAAGTCAAACAAATGCTGAGCATGTGACAGCCCCTATGCGACTCTGGGAAGGACTGGACAAAGGCAGGTTTTTCCCACCACACAGCTGCTCAGTTGGAAATTTGTCTTGTGCTCATTGTCTTAGCCTTTAAAAGACGTGTTAAAGCTCTCGCTCCATGCTCCAGTCACTTCCTAAGGAAGGTGCTGTTGGATGATACATGGGCTGCAGTGTCCAGTTTCAGGGGAAATGGTGAGAGAATTAGTAGGGGACGATGAGCTCCATTAAACACCACTGAAGAAGTGGAACTCGCAAAGGCCGTCTGGAGCAATCAATACTACACAATCTACAGGTGGGCTATAGGAAAGGAGGCCAGACCACACTAAAATCACACATCTTTGGTCCTATTAAGGTGTAAGAAAGTGTATAATCGCCACACACAAGCACAAACAAAATTGTTGATGAGGAAATTTAAATGTATTGATTAACAAATACATGCAAAATGAAAGTCTTTTGTTCTGTTTGTGGTAATATGACAATGAAAGGTGACAGGCAGAAAAAAATAACTAAGTCCAAGCAGGGAAGAATACAAAACATTTCTTATAATCAGCATGACTATGAAAGGTGAAAACAAACACCTTTATTCTCACAGAACTTTTTTTGCCCGAGGGAGCTGGTTCGAGGAGGGGCTCCATTGCAGCACACCGTTATTAATCTTCGTTAATTGTAGGCTTCTCCATTCAAACGTCCCTCAGCTGTATTTTTCATCATTAAGCCTGTGTTTATAGTGGCAGGAAACTGACCTAGAATCTTAGTGATGGATAATCAAACCGCAACAGCAGCGACCAGAAAATGTTACAGAATTTGTTTAACATGTGAGCGCTCCTCCCGAATATGCGGGAAGAATATGGTGTGATCAGAAATGCAGCCATTCAGCTAAACTGTTGAGGAAGTAAAAATAGAAAAACCCAGTTTTGCATGCCTATGTGTGTTCATATGCGGATAAAGAATTTCTGTATGTAAATTACTTTTACTTGGCTTTTATACATTGGGCTAAATATGTATTCACATACAGTTTCCAGGCAATGCCCTACTTCATACTGCTAACAAATTATATATATATATATATATATATATATATATAATTTTCCACTAAACTTGCATTTAAACAGGTACAAACATTTGCTTATTTGACAAAATATGATGCATTTTTGTAGATTAAACTGCTCCATCTGAACCAATATTTTTACTCTACACTTCCCAGAGAACCCCCCACTCGACTGAACTTTAACTTCAATTTTCAATGTCTCACTTTTACTTAGTTAAATATTTATATAATGTGGTGATGTATTCGCTTCTTCACTGTGCTTGCAGCCCTTTATACCTGAGCGAGCACCTGTTTAGCTGTTTTCTGGTGCGCGCGTCCAGTTTTTCGGAGGATGTGACATGCCTCCAGTGCCCATAACACAGCTTGCATTCCATGTGTTGAACATTGATGGTATCCTCTTTTGAGAAGGAATGCATCATGGTGGAATAATTGCCCTTACTCCTCTCTAGCCACTTAGTTAAAAGGGATTCAGATGGTTTGGGACCTCTCCCTCTCTCTCTCTCTCTCTCTCTCTCTCTCTCTCCACCACCCCTCCTCCCATGGGGCAATGAGAAGGAGGAGGGGGAGGACATGAGGGGGATGGGTGTTTGACTTGGGAGAGCAGATTTTGGGAGGAGGGGAGGTGTGAGCATTTACATAAATGGCCAATCTAAGATTTTAACCTCAATTTTGAATCCATAGAGACTCACAGTTTTGATATCTCCTAATAACAACCATTATTTCTTCTTATCAAGGGCTGGCGCTAAAACTGTGGCTGGAACTGCACAGAGGTTCCTTCAATTAACTTTCCAGTAGAAAGTGACCCGCACAACAGACATGGATATTGGATTATAGCGCAGTTTTTTTATGTCACATGATCCTCTCGGACCCCGTAAAGACTTCGAGTCACCTCTTGTTGGCAGGGCTGGGTGGCCACTGGGAGGTCCAAGCGGTCCGTGCTCCAAGTTTGGCGGAGGGACAAGTGATTGCTTGTGGCTGCAGCTTATCTTCACATGCATGTTCACACACATGGACACAAGCACCCACACACAACTTTGTTTAGTGAATCATGGAGCAGCAAGTGTAACAGGTTTTTTGGGTTTTGCAATGAGTGCCGTGAGTGACATTTGAGGAAAAATTAGCTTTCAGGGCTTATACATTCCACTACAATACCTCTACTGGAATAAGAAACACGGACTTAATTCTTTTGAGATATTCAATCAAAATTTGTTGTTCATCTAAATGTAGGATCCCCAAAAGTTGTTCAGCTTTCTGATACTAGCTTTTCTCCAGTATGTTTTTAGACAGCATCCATCACAGTATCTGAGGCCGATGTATTTAAGAGGAGCCACCGTCTCCGTGTCTGTCACTTTTATCACTTTTGTTACCATTTCGACCACATGTCTGTCATCTCCAAGTCAGTGTAGTATCACACTCATGTGATTTTGTCAATCCTATTGAGTCAGCCTTATGCTTGCAGCCCCAACCCCCGCCGTGGGGCTAATTAAAACAATTTCAAGGACAAAGGAGGGGATCCTATTGTATCACCCAACCAGAAGTGCAACGGATACGGTGCCAGAGGGGCACAGTTGTCAAGGATTAGCGCTCCTTCGCTGGCGCAGATGGATATATCAGCCTCCCACCGCTGGTGATGAGTGCCTGAGTGGGACAACTGCCTCAAATGAGCTTTTAAATGTAGGAGCCAACCAGAGCGTGTCAGGAGGCTGACAGGAAACTAAGAGAATAGTCTGGTTTGGTTTCTGATTTACCTGTTGACTAAACCAGTTGTTCAAGACGCATATTTGAACATTGAGCAGCGATTTCAGTCAGAATTTATGCTGGTTTTCACTCATAGCTGGGGCGATGATTGGAATTAATATTTCCTGCATTACAATATTACACAGCTAACACTGAACGCACATTGATGATTCAATTTTAATGTAAAATATGACTCATACATTTATATTAAAAAGTACTTAATCACTCAGCAATTAAATTATTATTAGCTGTCCCCCACACTGAGAATCTGGAGACCAGTTTGTCTTATTTATGGGAAAAGAAAACCCTCCCAACACCCAGGTCTTTTTCCACATTCCTGAGCTGTGCAGAGCCCACCCCCTTTCTAAAACAGAAAGATCTGATGGTGACAAATCTTCAAACCAACTTCCTCCTCTTCCTTTCAACTCAAGTAATGGCCCAGTGAACTGGATTCTCTCTGTCCTGACTCACATCCTCTGTGCCATAATATTTATGCTGCCTATTCAGGAGCTGCCCTCATCAAACCGCTACATGAATCACACCACAGGCACCACCTCATTACATCCTGACTAATAGTCTGAATATTAGTCTGGGATCATGTCATATCAGAAACAATTGCGTGCTGGAGATTCACTTCCCACAAGCACAGTTATTTATAACGCCAGTTTTCTCTAACTTGCTTGACCGAGCGGAGCTTGCACATGAATCTGGGTGGAAATCTCACACAGTGAGGTGTTGACAGTCAGTGTCTCATCCATGCTTTTAAGGCATTGTTGTTATCTGTGTGGCCAGGCCATACTTATCTCACAGAAGGAACTGTATGTGAACAGAAACAATAGGCTTGATTGAGTGCATTCCCTGAAAGGTGTTAGGTTACATAGGCCTGGTCTATTTAATAGATTATATCTGTCTGAAGGGACTTTGCCACATGATCTTTACCACTCAGCTTCTTGGAAATGGCGCATGATTCATAAACTAATTAATTTTCTGCTATGAAATTGCGATAACAGGATCTGATGAGAGGCTGCATGTTGTGGGTCAAACTCAAACCAGGGTTATATAACGGAGTTTGAGATCACATGTATTATATTTGCTATGAAAATGAAAAGCAGATAATCAATTTTGATCATGAAGTGTCACGTCCAACTGTGAAAAACGTCAGAGTAGAGCACTGACAACTATTTAATTTGCATTTGAAGAAAATGAACCTCATCCATAAGCGATTGTACATCCATACATAGGCTCACATACCCCCTACTTGATTTTTGAAAAAAGCCCTCAATAATGCAATTAGCTTAACAAAGAAAATGGTAATCCACGAGCCAGTATGAGTGAATGGGTGGGATGCATCTGTAATGACCCGAGAGTGACTCTGAGAATGCTCCTGAGGAATTTTCACACCAATAAGCTCCAGGAGAGCTAGACTGAAGCAGCAACACATAATCTGTGGGCAGTGCAACTGGAAAAACAAAGCCAAAACAAACAAAAAAAAACCCTCACATTTCAAAACACACACTTCAAAAAGTTTACTTACTCCCGTCTTTGTCAAAGGTTAAATAAATGTGTGATTCTGAACCTGCTGGCCAACGTTCAAACAGTCTGTATTTACAGATATCAGTAACAGTATGATACATTATCAGACCACCAGCAGATTCATAGCTGGGGGTGGATTCACATATGCTAATAAAGCAGATGTCCACAGTCCTCAACACATTCCAGGCAGCCTATAAAAACAAAGCGTCTTTCTTCCCCAAGGAGCAGCGCCCCATCTCTGACTGTCTCCAACCGTCACAAAGCTTCATATAAACATTCAGTGTTATAACCTGATGGTCCCAGCGCCGCTCGGCCCCTACCTGGAACTGCCTCTAAAACAGCCGCGGCAATTTGAGACTAATCAGAGCTCGCCCTCATTTTGGGAGCGTGTTTGACCAAGGTGTGGGTCCTCGTCTGAAAACTTTCCATGACACTGGAAGTTTCGGGCCACGTCTCCGCGCGTCTCTGCTGTCCACTGTGCCCGACCCCTCCACCCAAATTCATCAGCCATTGTTTTCCCCGCAGAGGCATTTATGATGTCACTGCAAACATAAGCTTTGTCCTCAGATGAAGGATCAGCCAGGGTTCGTGCCCTCGTGGGGTCAAACAAACAGCAAATATGGACGGACTATGACTTAGATCGTGGGGTTGGGTGGACGTTTCTTCATTTAGAGAAAAAAAAAAAAAGGATGGGTATGGACATTTTTTCCCACTGGTAAAAAAATAAAAAATTTGTAGCCTGAATCGTATTTTCTCTCCACACCATATTAAAATGAAAAACATTTCCTGGGTTTGTGCCACTGATTGATTCCCTCAATGACTCATCAATAATAATGAAAGGTATATAACACTACAGAAACCTAAAACAAGATGCAATAAATATATTCCAGGCTACCCTAATGAACCAAAAATATTTTCTGTTGATAACAATCCCATACCATTTATAGATTTTGTGAAAACAAATACGATGAAAAAAACGTCTGCAGTATTTAGAAAGCAGTTCAGTGTTATACTTCTGAATGTCAACAATACCTGGTGTTTAACTTCCACTTCCACCGAAAGACTTTATTTTGTTCATTTATTGCATAAGCATTAATGCGGCACCGGTGTCTGTGTGCATTAAGGGCTTTGAAAGAAGGCAAGGTAAACAAAGGCTTAAGCACATACACATGCATGTGCACGCCTACACACACACACACACACATACACACTAAACAATGGGTTGTATGTGTAAAGATCAGATTTCCATCATGTTTGTTTTTTTAGGATAAGGCATGTGTGAACAAAGAAAATATTTTGCTTGCTCGTTGCCATCTGTTGAAACCGGTGGAATTTCAGAAAGTTGTAAATAGGTCTGTTTGTCCTCACACAAAGTAACACAGGAGTATTGATTTAAAAGTTGACCGTGTAAGTTGTGAATCCAGCCAAGTGCTTACAACTGACATTTACTCATTCTCAAAGCCCAATCAATCAAAGAAATAAACATCTCTTCATGCAGGGAATTCATACTCGAATCATTACTGCAGTTCTTTGCGAGGTTAACCTAAATTACAGAATGCTTAGGAACAATCTAATCGCTCTGTAATGGCAGGCTGATGACAGCAAATGACGAACCACACAAAAAGTGACGGTCTCGCTCTGCAAACTATGAGAATGCACACAGAGCAAACACAAAGCAACATGCTGACATGTGAAAACGATCAGGGGTCGTCACAAAACCGGGCATAAAATAACAAATATGCGCACAGCCAAACCTGACAGGCCCAACACCAACACTTAGCCAGTGTTCCCAGCATAACTCGCATCCCGAAAAATATGGAATAAAAGAAAACAATTGGGCGATTGTCCCCCTCCTCGGTACATGGCACCGTGTGCACGGCCGATACCATGCAAACATTCATTTGTTTAGGGTTAGTGGCACAGAAACAAGACAGGAAAACAATGGCTAAATGTCTTTGTTACCGAATCACAAAAGCTGATAGCTGGTTATTTGCATTCACGAGATCACAGTCAGCGCTCATTGCTAAATGGTGAAACCCGCATTGTCATAAAGGGAATAAAGGGACATTATTATAAAAGGCACTGGCTCTGTGTTGAAGAGCAGGAGATACTGTAGCCTTCTTTTGTCCACTAAAGGACTTTTATGGGCTTTGGTGCTCTCGCTGCAGCCTATTGGCTCAAAATTAACTTATTTTTCTGCCCCCTGAGGACTGGTTTTAAACTCTGCTTTCAGTCTTAAAGAAACAACAACAAAAGGGGGTGTCAGAGTAATGCTTCCTGACAACCCAAGATAGACAAAAAAGGGCAAAAACAACACACTGAATACCAAATGAATACCACAAAAAAGTGACATAGCTTGCAGAAGGTGTAGGAATCTCAAAGCACATTGAAGCAGCTATAAAACCTTTATGATTTCAGTAAAAAAAACATATAAATAAAGAGAACAAAATGTGTAATATGAAACATACACCTTCACCCAGAGGCGAACTAATCTTAAAGCTGGAGTTTGCCCTGAAGTGATACTATTGATTGCACTCTACAATAGCCTAATAATGTCTCAGCAAATAATCACATTGCATTCAGAAGGGCAAATTAAGGTGTCTTTCTGTTGCTCGGCAGCCCGATCATATCTTGAATTTCTATCACACAGACAAAAAGAATTGAACAGAGACAAGATAAAAGCCTCCAGTGTACCAAGAAATCAAACATCACTTAAGATGTCAATAGTGTCACAGCGCAAAAGATGCCCGCATCGGAAAAACAAATCCATATCAATACTTTACCAATCAGTTAATTTCATTAAGGCACTCAATGGCATTTACTGACGGGATAGCAAATTGTGGGCAAACAAAGCAAAGGTCAGAAATGTATTGTTGAACCGAGTGTCAGGAGCAGAGTGTGAAAAAACTGCTAGCACTCAGTGGCTCTGATCAAAGAAATTAACATAGTAAATTCATTTATTTTACAACCCCTTGACGTTTTCACACAATTTAAAACACTCTTGCTAAAGCTCCCGTGTGATAGCTCTGCTTGTTGACCTCCTATCACCTGCTACTTTCTGGTTCTGTTTATGTCCAGAAGGAATGCATCACAACTTACGATTTCTTTAAGCAGCTGTGAGTGGAAATTGCTTTTTGGGGAGACATTTATGACCTCATTCAAAGGCTGACATCTCAAACACAGGAAGGAAGGAACTGAGAAGTGCCATACAGTATCGTGAGGTGCGTTTAAAACTCCTGCTGCCTTTCCCAAAAAAGAAACTTCAACCTGAGCCTGCTGATAAAAATGGAGGCTGTTTTAAAATCTAAAAACAAACTAGGGCATGTTTAAAAGCAGGTGCGATTATCGTTCATTCTTTACTCACCCACACACAAAAGATTAGGACGTGCGTGATATTAACATGCCACACTTTGCAGCAGTTCAAATTTTAACCCCAAGCAAAATCTCTAAAGGAAAATAGAAAAAGCACTTAACCCAGCCATGATGTCACATGTGGAACAGGAGGGAGGAGAGAGGGGGGCTCCCTTCCTCAAGGGTGCTCAGGATTATGGCCTGGAAGTCTGTTAGATAATAGATCAAAGAGATACACCAGAGAGCACTTCTTGCTTTTCCCACATAGCGATCATCTTCATGCATAATGGAATTCCAGGAGTTTTTTTTTTTTTCTTCTGCTTTTGTTTTTGCAATTCCATGTGAAGATGAGGTGACACACTTTGGTCCTAAAAATCACACGTAATCTTCAAAAGCGCTACTGATCACTGGTGCTATTAGAATACAAATGTGAGCTTGAGTCCAGGTACTGACAATGCAACAGGATAACGTCCCAGTTCATATCTGATGTAAACTGAGAGCTCTTTATGGACTACTGTTTTACACTATATGTTCTATATGATAATTTTTCTGTAATTAGTATTAAGATGTGGACCTTAAGTGGCAATAATATATCAAATGTACCACATTCATAACTTTACTTAAGTAAAAAATTATTCTCAGCAAAATGTCTGTAGCCAGCAGTTAACCTAGCTTAAAATGGTATAAACTTATATAATTTATATAAAAAAAGTTCACCTTTACTTCTAATGAACAACATTTATGTTCAAAATTAAAGTTAACCAGCTGGTTTATCTTTTGAAAGAATCAGGCTAGCAGATTCCTTGTATTCAGTCTTTATGCTAACTAAAAAAAAGGACTCCATAAGTAACAGCTAACCCTAACTGGGATAAATATTGTGGAACCTGAGAAATGTAAATTCAGCATGCAGCAGACGTTAGTACAAGTAATTCAAAATTGTACTAAAGTAAAATGCAAAGAGTTAGCTGAGCTAGAAAATGGGGTTAAACAGCTGCTTCCTTGTATCCAGTCTTTGTGCTATGCTAAGCTAACAGGCTTCTGGTTGTGTATGGTGGAATTAAAGTATTAAGTATTTTTTTTAGGTGAATGTAAAGTGTACCATAAAGCTGTAATATTAAAGTATCTCTAAATTATATATCACAAGTTAAAGTTAAAAGTTTTGATTAAGTAAAACTGAATTATTAGTGAGGCACAGACAGTTAGCTTAGCAACTGAAAACAATGTGAAAGCGATTGATTGAACTTGTTTAACAGCAACAAACAGCATGGTGTCTGTTCAAAACTAAAGTTAGATAACTTGTCTCCTATCATAGGGCAAAGCCGGGCTAAACTAAGCTAAAGGCTACTGGAGACAGATTAATAACCAAGGACAGAAGAACAGCTTAATTTTTGCATCTAATTTTTAGCCAACATTTATAAAAATGTCCAACTTTTAATCTTTCACCTAGCTTGCAGCCCTAGCTGTTGGACAAATATGGCAGAATTAAACTTGCAGTACTTTTCTGAAATGTAAATGTAACAAAGTACTATAATATCTTTAAATTATACACGGTGCAGTTCAAAACTGTACTCAAGTAAAACAGAATTAGCAACGAAAAGCAGGTAGTTTAGCAACAGAATACAGTATGAAGCAGCTCGTTTGGATTTCTATAAATGTGATAAATCTGACAATTTAAATGCCAATAAACAATGTTTATGTTGTTTGTCAGCTAAGTTGGCTAGTCTGTTTCTTGTCTTCAGACAAAACCAGGCTCGCTGTTTCCTTGAATCCAGGCTCCATGCTAAACTTAACTAACAAGCTAACGGTGGCGTCATACTTTCTTGGCCAATATTTCTTAAAATCTCAACCTAGAATTTAAATATTTTACCCAACTTGCAGCCCTAGCTTTCAGTATGGTGGGATTAAAAGCATTTTTTTGTTATATAAATGTAAAATGGAAGTACTAAAAGTATCTCTAAATAGCTCTTAAGTTTAACAATGATTTTTTTTTAAATAATGATATTATAAAAAATACATTTTTTAATGAAACATTGACAGGGTCCAAGGACACCATAAATGTGTACTGTGATTAGTTATGTTTCAAATTCTGAAACCCAAACCAACTCAAAGGTGCAGGCAAACATCATCATCATCATCATCATCATCATCAAGCGACTTCATCCGAGTATGTGGCCATGCTGAGCCAGAAAAACATCAGCAGAGCCATTAGGGCTGAGAGACGAGAAAGAAATCAATGGTCAGGCGTTCACAGGCGACTCCTATTCAGGTGCAGCATCCACTCTCTGCAAAATACTAAGTGCTGAAGTCTGAGTGTAAAAAAAATGACCAGAATAATAGATAGCAACAAGCAAAACAGGCACTTTATTGAAAAATCTATTGAGAGAGCAACTTGGCTTTTAGAAACCAAGACCTTGATATGTAGCCTAATGTTTTCTACAACTGACATCTACTTCATAGATTCAGAGTGAGGACTTGAAAATATTAATCAAAAACCCTAAACGTACTGAATATGTATAAACAATACTACAAAGACTGCAGTACTCCACAATTTCAGATGAAACTTCACCTTCTACTCGTCGTTCTGCTGCCACCTTATGGGCAAACGGGGGAAATGCATGGCTCAAATATATTTATTCAGTTTCAAGTTAAGTTCATTTGTTTCAGATTTTATTTGTCTTTATGTTGCTGTGATGTGCCAAAAACAAACCTTATTTCAACTAAATAACTAAATTATTTAAAACAAGGTGTTTGTTTTAACTTAAAAAATAAAATCGCATGAAATTATATCCAAAAGAATTAACCTTCGTCTTTAAACGTTATTCAGTCTTAAAGTTCTATCATTCAGGATCAAACGATTGTGCTACTACAGTAATGAATTACTTTAAAGTCTGAAAATAATTAGTCGACAATATTGTTATTTCAGTGGTTACCTTCAGACCTACGAGTTAATTATGGGCAAAGAAATAGCTTATGATGCAGTTATAGTCTATTCGGTTTTAGAGAAACAAACGACACCCTCAATCACTGAGGGATTCCTTCCAGTGTGTGTGAATCTGAGTACAGTGTGTGAGGAGAGAGCTGCTCTATTGCACTCTGCTGTTGTGAAGCAGACACTATTAGTGGAACGCCGTGGATGACCACGTTCTGGCTGCCCAGGCTGATGTTTGGAACCAGTAACGCACTTTCCTCACAGGGTAAGGCACTCTCCTCGATCATCACTGTCCCTGCTGCCTTGGACATGTCCATGTCAGGGGGAGTACCTGTAGTGACCAAGGCGGCGTTCCCTTCCGTCACCACTGTGACTTCTGTGCCGCCCTCCTGGATCAAGGCATTGAGGCCTTCCAGTTCAGAGCAGGTGGTGATGTAAGTCTGTGTGTTGCTGCTGGAGTCCTGAGCGGTTATGGCCGTCTGCAGCAGGGCCTGGTGGAGAGGGTTGTTGGCGTCTTCAGGGCTGAGCTGCGTCAAGAGGACTGTCTGGGGTTCAAGGGCGCCTTCTGTGGTTTGGGACGACCCGAGAGGTTGCATAGGAGCCAGCAGGTTGACCTGCTGGATCATAGAGTTGACTACCATGTCTTGGTTTTCTGGGCTGAGCAAGACCATGTTGGTTTTGTTCTGACTGTCCCCACCAGCTGGAATTAATGTATTGTTGTGGCCTAAAGGATGAGATACAATGATTTTAAGCTGTGTATTACTGTAAGGAGCCATTGAGCTAGATGGCATAGGAACTTCAAGCTGGGTGTTGTTCTGTGACACTGTAACAGGGACCAAGTTTACTGCATCTGCTGGGGTGGAGAGCTGGAGCTGCAACACACTCTGACTGTCTCTATGTTGCTTCTTGTGGCTCCGCAGTGAGTCCTCCCTCACAAACGAAGCGTCACATGAGTCGCAGCAGAAAGCTCGAGCTGCATCTAGTTTGGCCCGATATCGGGAGCTGACAGGCTTTGGAGAGTCACCACCTCCACTTTTGCCTCCACTTCTGCCACCCTTCCCTCCGCTGCCTTTCTCAGGCTTATCCGAGTGGCACTTCTTTTTGTGAATGACGAGATTGCTGCGTTGCTTGGAGGCAAAGTTGCAGAAGTCACATTTAAAGGGGCGCTCCTCTGAGTGGATCCTCTCGTGGACTTTGAGCGCCCCCTTGCTGGAGCAGGAGTAAGTGCACTTGGAACACTGGATGGGCTGAGTGGGTTGGTGTGCTCTCGAGTGTTGCCGCAGAGCGGTCTTGTTGGAACACTTGAAATCACAGTGCACGCAGTGAAAGGAGTTCTCTGTGCCGTGTTTGATCTGAATGTGGGATTTCAGGTTGCCTTTCATAGCGCAGCGGTACTCACAGAAGTCACATTTGTAAGGCTTTTCACCAGAGTGAATCCGGATGTGCCTCTTCAGGTCTGAGTTGATTTTGAACTTTGCGTCACACTGTTGGCACTGGAAAGGTGCATCCCCTTAAGAAACAAAAAGAAAGTAAATTAAAAGACAAAAAACTACTATTACTGCAGTCTTTAAAACTGATTTGATTACCTACCCGTGTGGGAGCGGAGATGCACGGTAAGCTGGCTGGAGTTGCGGCTGGCATAAGGACAAATCTGGCATTTAAATGGCCGTTCATCATAGTGGATACGCAGGTGCTTCTTCAGGCTGCTGCTGTCTGCTGCTGCATAGGAACAGTGTTTACATTTGTGTGGCTTCTCACCGGTGTGCGAGCGGCTGTGCATGTTGAGCTTGTCTCGCCGGCTGAAGCGCTTGTGGCACAGCTCACATTCAAATGGCTTCTCACCTGGATGGCGGACAGAAAAAAACCCCCAAAAAAACTGTAAACACCAGGTTCTAATGGGGTCTTTCAACTGAATAGCATATGTACGAGGCATTAGCATACCGGTGTGGGTTTTGAGGTGCCGCTCCATGTCTTTTTGGCCATACTGCGTTTTAAAAGTGCAGCCTGTAGATCGAGAACAAATATGTGTGTAGTCTGCACTTGTGGAAAGTTCACCTAAAAGTGTACTAAATAAATAAAATGAATGGCAGGACGTCCAGTTCCCCCTGCTTGGAAGCTCAAAAGAAAATAATGTGTTACAGTCATAAACAGCAAGAGGCTCCAACCTGAGAAACAGCAGCTGTGTCTCTTTGAAGTCAGGGCAGGTTTTAATTTTTTGGAAGGCGTTTTCTGTGCTTTGGTCAGGATCTTTTTGACGCCTCTCATCACACACGTCTGGTAGGTCTCCTCAAAAACAAACTCAGTGCTGGAATCTGAGAAGGACAAGAATATGAGAGGTGCAAGCTATGTTTTCATGTAGATTACAGGCAACTAAAGCAGCAGTAGGGTGTGTAACCTGTGAGAGCGGCCGTCGTGGTAGTGGCTGGTGGATCAGAGGTGAGCAGAGAACATCCATTTTGCTTATGAGCGACAAAGACCTCATAGTTATTGTACTGCTGCTTGCAGAAGCCACAGATGTGGATGTCTGGGCTTACCTCCACCACAAGAGAATGTCCTGCAGAGGGAAGAGGAAACCACGACTTCAGTAGGATGGTGCATGATACACATTAAAGAAACTTACAACAAGATGCCTGCACACAAAAACTACAACATGTCAGAGTGTAGGTCCATTTAAGAAATGATTCTTACAACAGTTCCCCTTTACCTTCGGCGTTGTATGTTGCCATCTTCGAGCTTGTTTTGATAGAGATCAGCTCATTTTCTGCCTCCTCTGAGCCTACACGGCATCCATCGTGGCGTCCAACTGCACAAACTCGCGTCAAAAATGCGACCAGTAAAACTATTCCATATTTTAAACTGTTAAAATCTGTCGCGGTTTGGATATCAATTGTAATAGAAAAAATTACTTCTCTGACTACACTGGATTTTACGACAAGCTACGCGAGGTTTGCGGCAGCGGAATAAGCATGCGTTTACGTGTGACGTCAGTGTTGCATTCAAGAGTATAAGAAAATCAAACCGCCACATTCGAACAATGAGGACAACACAATAAAAGCGGCGCATTTTTTCTCTTCATGTCTATTTTACGGTTATAATCTCACAGAAGAGCTCTTGACTGTTTTAACTATAAGAATGAGATATATCGTTTAAGGATAATTATTCAAGTAAATGGGCCGCAACCGTAACTCTTGACGTTAGGTATACAAAAGCACCTGAATGCAGCATTACTATATTGTAAAGAGTTGGATTCAGGAACAGCACAATTTTTTTTAAAGTAAAAAAAAAAAATCTTAAAAATATATTTATTTATGCTTTAAATGGTGCAAGCGCTACTCATTTAAAAAAAATATATATATATGTTAAATTGTATTTTAAATGTTATTACGTCTAAGGGAATGTTTGCCTCGTAGAACGGGAGAACGGGACGACTGTTACCTCTTCGATTCCTGAGGGCCTAGCAATACACATACTGCCACCTGTCGTATTGGAAGCTTCACAATGGCCTACCAAACGAGCTAAAACCATTCGTTTGTTTGACAAACATAAATAATATTTAATTCAAAATGACGCCGGCACAAATTTTAGCTTTGTTGTTCATTGTTTGCAACGGCGTTAGCATATTCCTGAATATAGCTTCAGCACTTCCTGTTGTACCTGCCAGCGACTTCAAAGACTATTTCTGTGATAGGTAAGCTTTGTTGCAGGCCCCTTAAACACACAAATACACACTACCATTTTCAAGTAAGACCAATTTACTGGGTTGTTGGGGTGAGTGAATGAGAATGCCTTTTTTTTTTTTTTTTTTGTTATGCCAGAGCAGTTGTGCTGGTGTGAATAAGCCATGAAAGTGACTGACACACAGCTCCATTTTCAGTGGCAGGTCCTTAACTGCCTGATTGCCACTGTGAAGCTCAGGAATTTCCTTACGCTGACTTTCCCGCATGGCAAAGGCACAGGACTGATTCCTTCCCTGCTGAAACAGCAAATCCTTGAGACAGACAGGAGGCACACACACACACACACACACACACACACACACACACACACTGTACTTAAGCAGACAAGGCAGACACACACACACACACACACAGTTGCAGGGCCTTTCATTGCCTGCCCACATGAATGTGAAGTAGTCGATTATCGCTGTCGTGGAATTAGATTATTTTTTTCCTTTCGTATATTCACATACTTATTTGTGTTTATGTTTTTATTTTTGCGATTTGATGACACTGTTCAGAGGGGGAGAATACACAAAGAGGAGTTAATTAAATAAATAATTAGATCTGACCAAAGCGTGTGCAAATTATATGCACATAAATCCCCCACAGACTCAGTATAGTTAAATGTACATCAAAAGAGCACATTTACATGTGACAGACAAATGACTCAGAGATGGGGTAATTAAAAAGAAGACTTATGTTATCCCCCCAGAAAGGAGAACAGGGCCAGTATGCTCTCTGCTTTGATCTGCTCTTCATTTTTTACTGTCACAAGAATTGCTTTTTTTTTCCTTTTTTTTTTTTTTAAACTCTTAACACTTGAAGCTTACGAGTCTCCTCCCCCTTATGATTGAGTAGTTTGGTCTCTTCATTTATAAGCCTCAGCTGTGACACAACACCACACCGGCACTGAGAGTATGAGGCATTAGTGCCGCGACAAACGGTGAGGGATCATTTTTAAATGAACTGATAAATCATTTGATATATCAGAAAAATAGTGAGAAATGCTTATTGCAGTTTCCCAAAACGGGATTTACGCATTAAAATAGCATTTTATGTATGTAAAAACTGGAACCGCTCCAAAAATATATCGCAATTGTTGCTATTTTTTCAGTTTAATTTCAAATTTATACACAACACCAGTCTCTACTTGTTGAGTTCCCTGCTTGCTCCACTTCTCGTTATCGCTATGAAGCAATAAAATCATTTTCAGTTGTATTTGGAAACAAAGTATCATGTGGACCTCCAGCTGTGCCAGTCCTAATTTGTAGACATGCCCCTTTCCCATTCATCGAGACACCCGTGTATTCAGTGAGTGATGTAATGTCCCTCTTTTCCCCAATGAGACAAGGGCAACAATAGGGGGGAGTGCCTCTGTCACATTATTTCCCCCCACCGAGGCACGCCAGCTGCTTACAGTTGCTTAATGGCTACGAGCTGTCACAAGGCATCACAGCCCGCTGCCACACAGGAGCGGCAGATGCTTTAATTGCACAATGACTTGTAGGTTGTCAACAGCAATTATACCAGGCTTCCACCTGAGGGCACCCGAAGAACGCGGTCTACTCAGTTCCCTGACACAAGCCCCAAAAGCTGGCTGCTACGCATAAACCTGATCTCCGAGTCTTGCGCCTGTCTCCAGACGCGCAGATTCCAAGTCTCCTTTTCAGCCTAATGCTTTTGCCATGTGCTGCAAAGATCTGGGCAGGGTTGTCAGACAGCAGGCTCCGGACCCCAAAATCATATTTAGATATAAAATATTTATCTGGCTTTGTCACCTTAGGGCCCGCTGCTCACCGTGCTGCGGCAGGTCGCGGTGTGCAGAGTTTGAGTAATTTTGCTCATTATTAATTCATGTCATTTTTTCCCTTTTTGCGTTTCAGGGGAGGCTCATTCGCCGCTGCCAGTCCGGAGATTATTATCATTAAGACGAGGCAAATAAATTGGTGAGTTCAAAGCTCTGCTGCAACCTGCTTCAACCCATATTTGTTCCAGTATGTTTGTGGTTTGTTGTATACACTCGCACCTCCCTTCATTAGGTACACTAGTGAAAACGAAAGCATTGTCAGTTAACAGTCCTGCCTTAAATTTTAGCTTCATAAAGGTTATGGCATTCAGTACTTTTCTTTTAAATAACAGAGAGAGCTGTTGATTCAACTGTGTTTTCATTTTGGAGGCTTTGGTTTGTAGTACTAATCATCTGTGTTGTGTTGTATGGACACATGCTTATGTTATTTTGGCAAGCCCATTTTAGGCCAGGCTAAATAACAGAAACACTTTTGTGTTTTATTTAATACAGTTTCACTGCACCACTAACTATTCCACAAAATGATCATACAGTTGAATTACCACCTTCTCATGCAGTTTTAACGTAAACTGAACATCATAACAGTCATGAAAAGCAATTTGGTGCAGCAAAGTTACATTAGAATGCATCTGTGTTCACCAGTGTACCTAATAAACTGGCAGGTTCTAGTTCAAGTGTACATAGTTCTGAGACGAAAACTGCGTAATACGCTTGTGATCCATCCTATTTATAGAGAGTCCAGAAATTATAATCAAGCCACTCAGAAACCAAACACACATAGTGACCTTGTCTTCGGGTCATGTCAAATTGAATGGGTAAAAGATGTCCCGTGTCCTGTGTTTGTTTTCAGCCACAAGACAAATTATACACACATGTATGAATTCCTTTGGTCAACAGCTGCCATCTCAGCATCAGATAAACCAGAGCCAAAGTCTGGGAGCCATCAGATGCCTCCGACACTCCCACTTTATCATATAAAAAGACACTGTACACAGGCGCGCGCGCACGTACGGGCTGGACCCGCACGCGAGTGCAGCCGTGCTGCACACACAGAGGCACACATGCTCACACGCAAATCAGCGCTATGCTCTTTGTATCTGCCAACTGATGCAGATGATAGAGGCTGCAGATGAGGGCAGGCTAACCGGAGACTGGAGGGTACATGTGGCTTCGTAGACAATAGCGGGACACAGCGTTAGAGGAGAGTATTAAATCCTGAGAAACATGCTGGGGTATAAATAATAACTTTCAACCCTTTTTTAGATGTTTCTATATAAAATGGTTAATACTGTTGGGTATTAAATTTTTGCTGATAAAGAAGCGTGCACAAATATTGCCTAGCAGGTATATAAATATGAGTGTCATGTAGAAAAAAGTAGGAAAACTACCTTTCATGTCTCTAACTTAAAATCAGATCGAAACAGAAGTCATTTTTGTGGAGTCCACTTCGGAGAGAAGGCACTGTAGGCGTCTTGTATTTTGCTGTAGTGTCAGCAGGGGGTGTCCAAAATCAGGCTAGAGAAAGAGACCCAGTGCTTGTTCGAAGCAGCTTACAAGGCAGTGCTCCAGTTTGTAGTAGCTGACATTTTGGAACCAGTGGGTCAGCAAAATGGAGAAGCCACGGATATGTATCAAAAGCAATGAGACTTCTGATCACATGATGGCTGCGTGTAATTTATTGCGGGCCGTTGCTTCTCCTTCGTAGTGAGTCCTAATTATCTTTGCTGACCGTCAACATGATTGCACAAGTAGGTTTCAGGTGCTGCCTTCTCTCTCCCAAGTAGAACAAGGCGGCAAACGAGGCCACGGGCTGAGCGCGTTGGGCTCGAGCTGATCTACAGAGCAAAATCCAAACAAAAGGCTGCTGTGTGTGCATGCGTGATGTGCGAATATGTCACACATACATTTTTACATTTTTGTGTGTGAAATTGTCAGTGACGTCGTGATGGAGGGGCGAAATCTTGATAGTCAGACAGATAACAATGAGGCTGGCTTATTCGTGCCCTGCACACACATACACGGACACAGACACGGACACCACACACACCTAGAGACACACACAGCATCATCATCGTCACAGAGGGAGCAAGGCTCATAATTGGACAGAGGTGTCTGTAGATAATGAAGCCAGACCTCACACCTGCCAAACCTTGGGGATTTCACTTGACTGGCCACTTAAATCTTCCTCACTCTGTGGGTCTGGAGGGCAAGAGAGTGAGTAAGGAACTAATGGAAAAAAAGCATGCGCTACAGGGAGGATCCCTGTCAGCATGAGTGTAGTGTGGACCCCCCAATCCCCACCCCGCCCCCAGCCCCCGCAGCTCGTTCCATACAGCACCCACCTCACTTCACTTCACTGTAAATCCTCTGGTGTCAAGGATTTCAGACGGAAATGGGGAAATGCTGCACCAGCTATTTTGTTTCAAACTCTCAAAACACTTGCTTCTCCCAAGTTGTCTTTGGTGACAGCGTTGTGTGCGGGGAGCGTATTGTGCCAGCTTTTAGTGGGGTGTCATTCGAGGTGCTGAAAGGGAAATCAGATAGACGCTTCAGCGGAGAAATACTTCTATATAGAAAGTTTACCTGACAGTCATCAGTGAAGGTGTGACACTGTATCACTGGTAGCAAAAAGCTACACCAATTAGGGAGCGAGTTTACTCTGGCAAAATCTTAACAATTTATGAGAAACAAAATGGAATTTCCCTTCGTCTTTCTTCATGACTTGATCCATAAATGAGGCTTGGAAATCGTTGTCATTCTATATATGAGATATACCACTAGCAGGGAAAATGTTATTCTTTTGTTTTCTGCTCTATAAAAGCCCAGACAGCAGCGGGGTATCACTCTTTGTTAGCTTGTCATGGAGTCAGCCATGTCAGTTTTAACATATGTGGCCGTGTCTGCTGTCAGAAGGTTGCAGTGGTAAACGGCTCGAATCAATAACTTTGTAGTGCTAACAGACACAAATAGAGACTGGAAGCTTTGCTCGTGGGTTAACTGTATCCAGATGGCCTGGGTATATCTGTCATATTTTATTCTTTATTCTGCAGATACCGGATAAAAAGCATAAAAATGCGCCTGTCAAACTTTGCTGTCTTGTGGAAGTTTTTTTTCTTTCTTATATATTTTTTTTTTTTACTCCTGTGCTACCTAACGCCAAGCCGTGCATTAATTCTTTGACTTTAGGTCGAGAACAACGCTACAGAGAGATCTTCAATCATGTTTCTTGGTTGCTGTGTTTACGTGGACACTAGTATTCCTCTAATCATTTGAATAATAGCCCAATAAGATTAAGAGGCCTCATGTAACCACCTCACTCAGAACACACACTGACCTGATCAGAAGAAACTCATTTAGAGAGGGGTGGTGTAAACCTATGACAATATGTTCAATATGGAATATTAGCACCTAATAACCATGCAAACACTTGATCAGATTGTTTCTCCGTGGTTGGAATAAATTCATTCTTTCTGTATTTCTACAACGTGGGGTAAACATCAGGTGATGTGATGAGTTTCCAGGAGGGACAGAAACATGGTAACAAAATGAGTGAAGCCAGAACTGCTGTGGGCAGCAACGTTGATAACGTGGTTCCATCTTGGTAATCTTCTCCTGTTGAAGGAATTTAAAGTTGTTAATAAAGTTGGGAATAAAAACTTCTTCTGATGTATTTCCAACAGATATTTTTGCTCCACAGTGGGTCAATAAATTTGTACTCTGACTGATGTTTTGGGGCATGTAAACACATGAATCTTTATTTTTGAGTCCATGTAACAGTTAAGTTGAAATCTATTATCAGATGTCACTGTAGCCTGCGTTGACCAATCTTTCTAGCAGTTTGTGATTGAGATTTCCATGCGTATCTACTTGCGTGTTCAGGAGATAATGAAATTAATTATACGTCATGGCTCTCTTGATCTGCTGCCTTTGCTCTTTGTTGTCACACAAACACTGGAAACGACGTGTTTAAATGCAAATGACATATCTCAATGGTTGCACCTTTGTGCTTTCCACATTCCAGCTTAAAAGCACATGAACACCTCAAGAAAGGAGACTATCTGAGGAGCATGTCAATTTGCCTTATACACACTACAGCAGTACCCAGTCACTCAGATCAGTTTTTAGGTGTCAGTGAAAGAGCGTACAATTCTTCCAAGCTGGCAGATCTGTAGCAGAATAATAACAGAACTGTAAAAATATGCAATTAGGTGCAAAATCTGAATGAATACTAAAGTCATCCCCTTTTGACTGGGGCTTTTATTCAACATGAAAGGGTCCAGAAAACTCAGCCCAGGGTAATAATCTTGTGTACTTTGAGTTTAATTTTCCAATGTCCAGGCCAGGTGGGGAGGTAAATGAGCCCAGGTGGCTTGCCTGGCCCGTGATACCCAGGAGGGAAACCTTGCCATCCGCAGCAACAAAAACGAGCCTCCACGGTGATGGATAGTGTTGCATGTCCACCTAGTGTTTGGGCTGTAAGTGCTGAGCGCACTGAGGTGATAGCTCAACTCATCCTCCACTTTGATAGATTAGGGATGGACAAAAAGCTGTGTGAGCAAAGCCAGTTTTGGGAAGTGCACTGTAACCATAGACCCTGGATCATCGTCATCGTCCCATCTTCTACCAGCTTTAGCTGCCACGCCGAGACACTTTTAGTAGTTGGGCAACATTTGCTAATGTGGATCTTCTTTCCAAATTGCGACGATAAGCTACGCTGAAACGCGCACTGAAATGAAATCACGCGGAAACTGAAAGCTTATCAAGATGAAACTGTGCAATAATACAAGAATTATCCATCACCATCCGTCATGTATTTGTTTGCAGGAAACAGATTACATGGATCTTAATTGAAATATTATTTTACCTTCATTTGAATTATTTATGGCGAGGCTGACTAGATTCATACCTCAGAGAAAAACATGAACACATTATGTGATGCAAGAATGTGTGTGTGTGTGTGTGTGTGTGTTTGTGAGCGTTTCTCATATATTATTCAAAGTGTAGAGTCAGAATATGGTCTTACGTAGCCATATGAAGGATATCAAAGGGCCTGTCTGTGATACAATTTATTTGAGATCCACTGGCCAGAGCCGAGCTGTCCATTGGCCTTCCATTGCTAATGAGATCGGGGGGTAAAATTGAGAGTGGTGGGCTGGCTGTCATCCGCTAGGTGATGGTTTTAAGACTAAGCAGTGATACTTCATTAATTAACCTTCACATTCTATGTAGATCTGCTCATCAAGATGCAGTTAATTAAAGAAAGGTCATTCCAAGGGCTGCTGGGAAGCGGCATTATTACAATGGAGGGATGGCACTGCTTTGAGCGAGATAACACAGGGGAGGGGGCAGGGAGAAGGCGATCACCCAGTCACTGCGAAAATGGCAGACGGCTTGCCAAAGCCAGTTTCTGAACTCCTGACTGCAGACCAGCTTAGTTCAAGAAAGAAAATGTTCTTTTTTAGTTGTTTGTATTTTTATTCCTTGCCCCCCCCCCCCCCTCCTTTTTTTTATTTTATTTAGAAAGATACTGTTGAAAAGCTCTAATGGAGAAAGCCTCAGTAAAATATTCATTACACTCAATCGACAGCATCTATCTTTTAGCATCTCGGTATAGTTTTTCTACTCTGTTTTTGCAGCCCTGTTTCTTTCCTGTCAATTTCTTGGGTGAATTTTACTTTCTCTGACCTTGCTCGGCGTGCGGGGGGAAAAAAGCCATCTTGAGTAAATAAAAGGCCAGGAACTCGGCGGCATATAAAATAGTTATGTCATCTGTAAGTGAAATCCACTTCTGGTTGGTGACTTATTCATTCAGATTTCTCCCTATCTGTCTATATATCGGTCTTTGTCACTGTCAGCTAAAGCTCAGATCAAAAAAACTTAGTCTTGTTCTGGAAAGTGGATCAAGGAGATGCCGTGTTGTATCGTGAAAACCGCCAGTGTATAAAGATGCTCCTTTTAGGCTCTTATCAATCACAAAGGATTGTTTTTGTGCAGGCCTGCTTGTGAACATAAGGACAGAGGCAGTTAGCGAGAGCATAGTATGAAATAATGTGTCTGTAGAATTGCCTCTCGGCAAATCACACAAGTGAGATCAGACTTAGTGTCACGGGTGGCATTCCATAACGCTTTTGCCAAGTTTTATTTTTTGATAATGGAAGCCCCCTCCTCTCTCGGCGCTGTCTTGTTTGGAACCTTGGTGTCACTTTTTTCAAAAATGTTGCTCTACTGCAAAAATGTAGCGAGACATCAGCAGCTCCCGAGTGTCCACTCAGTCCTCCTGTAGCCATCCCTGAGTGTCTTTTGGCATTGCTTCCAATGGCAGGTGTAGAGACAAATGAGAAGCAGTGCTCTGACGTGCATGCGCATGCATTCAAGCATGCGTCTGTGTGTGTATATATATATATATATATATGTGTGTGTGTGTGTGTGTGTATCCCTCCCACTCTGCTACGATACAGTAACTGCTGACCCCGGACACAGTGCCATTATGGCAGACGATGCAGGGCTCCCCTGGCAGCGGCTGGGGCGGCTGGTTGCTAGGTGGAGAGACATTACCGCGGGCCTCTGCAATAATTTATCCTAAGAGCGCGGCGAGCCGTCATGTAGCCCCTGACAGAGAGCTGCAGTACTTTATCAGCCTGCCTGTAAATCAGCCATGTGTGGGTGCAGACGGCAACATTGTTTGATCTCTTTCAGACACTCTAATAATCTGCTCCCCTCTGATTGATACCTTCACACAACAAAGCACATTACACCAGCAAACCACAGCAGCCATCAGTGTGTGCGCGCGCGCGCGCGTGTGTGTGTGTATACGTGCAAGCGTACCGTCTGTCTATATGAAAAGTGTGTGTCCATGCATGTGTGTGTGTGTCTTTCTGGTGGTCATCAGTATTGCCAGTGGCCAGGGGAAGGAGAGGGAGGGGATGAATTAGTCTTCTGCAGAAACACAGGGTCATTTGGAGTCTCTAAACCAATGACAGGCTAACGGGTTCACAAAACGATCACTGGATAAAAGGAGGGGCTGAGAGAGAGGAGAGGGAGACAGTGCCACCAATCTCAAAACAGCAAACGGAGAACAACTGAAACATTTATTCTTTTCTTAAACGGCGGCTGTTTTCATTTTAAAAGAGGCCCGCAGAATGATTGCCACTTTCCGCTGACGGAGATACATGCAGCCATGATGTTGCGTATGTGTAAAAAAAATATATTTAATTTATGATTTTGTACTCACAATTTGACTGCACAATGCCCCCCTTTCTCATGTCAAACGCCACACAATCTCCGCAGGAATCATTTTTTGTTCAGTTTTCAGTACAGCAAACATTGCGCAGGCTTCGACAAACACAGAAAATGTAACTACACAGCTGAACGCTTGTATCTTTTCTTTAAAATGCTGATATTTTCTTTTTTTTTTTTCCTTTTACGCCATTCATGGCCTTCTATCAACTGAAAGTGAATTGCATCCTTTCCGAATTGCCTCCCAACTCCTTGCTTGATATGGCTCATATACAAAGGAGAGCAATGTCCCGTCCAACAATACCCATACCATTTGTGCCGCTCAGCTTCAGAATGTCATTGGTTTGAGTGTGACAATAAAACATAACTCTACCTTTTCTCTGGGTTGCATTGGAACATGGCTTCCAATTATTCAGCCCCAAATTCAATAGCAATTTTCTGCTCAATGAAATAGTGGTTTCAATCTCTAGAGTAATGTCACTTTAGAGAGATTTTCAAAATGGCATGTCTGTGAGTGAATAGATGGACGCGGGAGGATTCATTTTGCTTGAGGAAATGATACTTGTCTGCTGAAGCTTGTCATTTATTGATGAAGAGAAGACATCTTCAGACACTATAGAATCTACGGCCTATGTATAGATGTAGCGTTTTTGCCGCAATCCCGGACCCCCTATTAAATATAATGCTATCAGCATTTTAGTCAGAATCTCAAAAAGCATAAAAGATGCCAGCCAGATGTATAACCTCATGATCGTGTTTGGTCAGATGGAGCTCATTTTGCTTCAGTGCAGCATTAAAAGTAGCACTGAACAATAAAAAAAAATGCAATTATAAGTGTGTTTGTGTGTAATGTATCAGTAGCCCATCCAGGGCCCCATAATGAATGCAATGCAACGTGCGATCACTGAGCCGTGCGTATGCCCCGCTCAATGCATCTCTGAAAATAAACAGAGCAATGGAAATGGTTCTCATTAGTGTTGTTTTCATATTAAGTCCCTCAGACAAGGTTGACAAACCCAGCTCCCTGTGCCAGGCTCCTCGGGGACCATCGCTTCAATACAGCTAGGGCAAACAACACCAGCCGATACCAACACCATTACCACCTCCTATAGTTACTTATCCTCCCCTCCCTCCCTGTGGAGTGCTCTGTCTACACAGACCAGAGGAAAATGCATTAAGATCTTCTAGCAGCATAGAGAAAGAGTCCTGCTTTCATTTATCACCATTGCTATTGGCCCTAAAAGGGACAAATGTCTGTTCTCCATCTCTGTGCAATTGGAATTGGAGAAATGTGTGCCGTGTGCGAGATGGAAGCTATTTTGTGCTCTAGAGACGATCCACTGTGAGGCTGTTTAGCAGGAAGGGAACAGGTGTGCTGAGCTTCTGGCTTCCACCATGTGTTCCAGTTGTTTCATCTGCACCTGTTTCCCCGAGTCCTGTATACGATGATCAAAACACTTTATTAACCATAAAGTGCTCTCGTTTGCACGCCGCGCCGTCTCTGCCTCTATCAGGCACATATCATCATTAAATAATGAACTCACGCTGCAGATACTATTGTGTCAAACGACATGTATTTTATCCAGGAAAATGTGTTTTAACTTAGATGATAAATTTTCATTTTCTGCTTTGCAGATTGATGAATAGTGATTTAAACTACAGTAAAACCAACTCATGAACACGTTCTGTAAAAGGGTGGATTCTTTACCTCATGAACAAAGTCGGCAAAATACAAATAAAATGTGAATTTTTCGCATTTGTTATGACGTTAAACTCAACCTAAGAATGTATTTGCTTAAAATTTTTTAATATTTCAGAAGAAACTTTACGTTAGAGGGCCAGACAAGATATTATTTTCAGTGTCAATTTATCTGTCCATTAGTTTTTTCATGTAATCAGTTTGGTTGATTTAGAGAATTTTAGAAAATGTTTTTTAGAAGTCATAATGATATCTGCAGAGTTCTTGTTTTCTCTAACCAAAAGTTCAAAACCCAAAGATGGTTTGTCAGCAGCTACACAACCTAACAAAAAAGCTGCTAATTCACACATTTCAGAAGCTAGAACAAGGTAAAAATGACAAACAGACAAATGACAAAAAGTTTCTGAAATTCCATGGTAACGTACTATTTAGTATGTTAAAACAGTATCTGAGAATTGGTTGTTGACTGGAAATCAACACATGAAGTTAAAAACTGTTTGCAGGATTTTATTAGAGTAGGAAAACACTCAACGCTGGCAGTAGAGATGAGGTTGTCAGTTTACCACAGTTTTGGACAATATATTGAGTACTGTATGTTGTGCAGACTGTGCAATTTTGAATGCAGTTGTACAGTTGCAGAGTAATTAAGTGTTGATTGACTAATCTGTGCTGCTTCTATTAATTATTCTAGTAAAGTCATTGACCAGCCTTGCAAACCTGAACTCAATATAATACTGCATTAAACTGATGGGATATAATGCTGCCTTCAAGTGGAGTCGTGATTGCCACGCTCACAAGAAGAGTCCGTATGAACGGCCTCCTCTTGTAGTATCATTCTCATTTTCCCAAGGTCCAAGTTCAAGCGTTGTGTGCGTGGCTTCCCTTGTCGTAACCACATACTTCATTTAAAAAAAATAAAATAAAAAAATCAGTGCATGTTTATGGACAAACATTTTGCTTTTGCTCAACAGTCAAGTCACATAAAGCTTTGTTACGGAAAACAATAATCGGATAATCTTGATAATATTCATAAGCAGTGTCGTTTTCACCAGGTTTAGTGAGTCTACATTAATTGTTCCATTAGGAGCTGACAGCAGCCACTGTGATTTATCTGAGGGAGGTAGCAGTCGGCATCACAAAATATGGCTGATACTGAATAAGTCCCTTGACATATGGTGTTGTGTTTACCACATTTGCTAGAAAAGTCCACCAGTTGTGATGTGTTTGCTGACATTTTCAAAAATGCTTGAGGTGGATGGTGAGTTAATATATTGTAAATTCGTCATAGAGAGGTCTCTTTGTAATTTTATAATATGTTTGAGGAAAATTATATTTCCAACAGCCTCCTTTGCATTTCCTTCTTTAAGTTACCCGGTTGTTAGCTTGCTAAACTGTTAGCCTATGCGCTGTATAGACGTCAGTAGTTGCCCAACAATGGTGTTACCATTTGAACACCAAGCATTTTGTGTGCATGACTTCCCTTGTAACCACAAGCTCACAACGTCCACTCGAAGGCGGCATCCCAGCAGCAAAAGCACAGGTGTTACCAATAACCTAGCGATGGCTCTGTTCTGTTCCAATAAGCCCCGAGTGTGACAGCGAGCCAGTGTGCACGATACATGTACCCTGAAACTGAAGTAGATAAATGGAATTCAGTCATTGTTAATTTTATTATTTGCACCTGTGCTTTTGCTGCCGTGAAATGTCTTTGAAAAGGGGCCTTCAAGGAGATGCGCATCGAGAGGGTGAAAAAAGTCATATTGTCGCCACCATCTATTGATCTTTGCAGAAAATTATATGAATTACTTTTTGGTACATGAATGTGATAGTGATATGCTAAAGTGCATCTTCTCTCCTCGTTCTCCGCCCAACGTGGAGAGGCTGCTCGGCCCACCTGAGCCGTGATTTGGCAGGGCGCATCATGCTGCTGCAGGCAACTGTAAATATCACCTTTCTTGTTATCTCCAAGACCTGCTTTTCCAGTAAATAGGGGAACATGTAATTCAATATACCGTGTCGGGCCATTTGCTTTCAGAGGACATCTAGGTGACATGACTTAGTGGCCCCGGAATGAACATAAAGATTAATAAGTAATGGCCATATAAAGATGATATTTGCACTCAGATATCGCCTTTTTTTAGATTAATGCTTTTGATCACAGGGAAACTGGTAATACAAAACGAGCAGCAGACAGCAGAAGGTACATCTCAACACAATCTGGGACATTAGGATTGTGGAGTGCTTTACATGCTTGAATCTAACTTTTTCCCCTTTATTATATTTAGTAAGTTTCCCCGTCCTTGCATGATATTTCTGACCGTGCACAACTGTGAATCATCTAGGCTCATAATACAGCTGTCTCATGCTTCGGTACGTGACTCTATGACCACTCATACTAGCTCGCATGTTACAATTTATTGACAATAACGATAATATTGAACTGCATGTCCCGCACTCTAAAATGAAATGGTATTTGGTCGTCCTCTGTAATACTGTTGTTGGTCCCCCTGGCATTTTGTAATTTGTTGCAGTGTTTGTGTTCTCTTTCACACTTTAATATCGCCGTATTGCTTCAATTTAAGCTCCAAGATAAAGTTCTATTTCATTTTGTGGGATTAACTTACTGGGTAGCGCACGTCTCAAGGTATTTGTTGTGTTTTGTTTTTATCTATGAATTATTTAGAAGCTTCAAAAATCGAGAATGGGTTAGAAGACTGTGTGTTCTGTCTCTCTCAGCAATCTCAGTCAGATGTTTAATTTGCTCTGCTAGCATAGAATAGCACTCACCACATCTGGGATTAGGTGGTTCGCTATGTAATTTCCCAGAAGGAGGAGCATGTTGAATTGGAGAATAATGATAAAGGAGGTACTGAACATTTGTAGCAAGGAAATATGAACTCATGATTGCCGCGTGTGCTTGAGGATGTCATGGATCTTAGCTTGGAGATGACATACTGTGCAGAAATCAGGACATGCAGTGATATACAATAAAATCCAACATAATTCAACCTGCTAGTCAGTACGTGGTGTTTTAAAGTTAAGGCTGTAGTCGTCCTTTATTGGGTGATTTTTCATAATTTGCCCAACATGCTAAAGTTCAGTAGGTCTATTAATGAAACATTCCTTGTTTTTCTTTACACTCCATAGCGCTTTTTAAAAATGCTAATGGACTCCCAACAAGCACCTGAGCAAGGATGAAAGTGCCCTAATTCCTGCTCAAAAGGTCACTGAGATGAGTTATTGTGGTATAAGCACCTGAAAGCTATTCCCTTGTTAGATTTGACAAAGGGAGCCTGCCATTTCCCCCCTTTAAAAATAGTGTTGGGTAATAAATGATCATTTGTGGAACGTGGTCGCTACCGGCAGTGACTTTTCGTCTGACATAACTTTACTGCCGGCTGATTTACATGGCGAAAGTTGTCCCCAAAATATTTAAAATGAGCGTTTTATTCATGATGCATGGCAGACGGCAGTGACACCCTCACATATACAAGAGCTCTCATTGTGCTTCTTAGGGGAAATGGCTAATTAGTTGGCCATGAAAAATGCAGGCGTGCCTGTTTTTTTTTTTCTTTTTTGACTCTCATCCTCCATTTGACTCAACAACACTTCAGGCTTTTGTAACAGATTTGCAGTTATACGTCCAGAATCAGCACAATATGAAATGTCTGCACGCCCACACTTTGCTTTCACACCACTGAGTTACTGACACATGCATGCTACTATCAATTATGAAACATACTGGTCTCTGGACAAGTGTGCCTTCGGTGTGCGCCTCGGCATATGTGATAGTCCTTCTCGGCAGCCCTCCACTGGTCCCTGGAAGGTGCTCCTGGTGTGGATGCAGGGCTGTAGAGCAGGGATCAGAGTGACAGTTTCAGGTAGAGGAGTCTATTAATAGTTTACCTCTCAGCCAAAGCATTTCATCATTTTTGGTGTCTGAGGGCTTCCTGCTTCAAAAAAAAGGGCAAAGTTATGCATCTCAATCTACCCCTTCATATTTCATGCTGTTGAGGATTATAAATAAACGGACAGACTTTGACCTGGGCTATTAGTTACCCAGGATCCTGTGGGTGGATGGTGCTTTGTCTTCTGTCAGCTTCTTTTTTTTTTTCTTCAGAAAGCAACAGGATTACAATCAAAGTCTTTGGGATACAACATGAGATATGATCCCCGCTGCCTAGAAGTGAAAAGAAGGAAGACAGAGCAACAAAAGGCAAAACAAAACAAAACCAATCAGTCAAAATCAGCCAAAAGGAAGCATCCGAATTGAATAAGGTGGAGAATTTGACAGTAGGTCAAGCTATGGGTCGGGCTAAAGTACCACTTGGCTGATTGCTGTTTTCCCCCATGTGTAACTCTCTTGTTTTGACCACACAGACTGGCCTAAAGTCTCCGGAGACGAGCCTCTCTGACAGAGTGATGAGGAAAACTGTAAGCTAGAAAGCTCTCACTCTCTCACCTTCCCCATGGTCCAATAGATGGGCTCAACATATGCCAAAGCAGCCTGTCAGTGCTGCTTGTTGTTGGACAGACCTTTGATCTTGAACAAATAGAGAGAAGAGTCACAGAGCACCTGCCTTGGGGCGTAAAGAAATATGGGCATCACAAAGGGTCAAATTCTGGAGGAAGGCAGTAAAATTAAAACCTTTATTGCCATCTTTATGGCTTCATTCCTTATGGCAATTACATTATCTGTGGAAAATGACAGAGCTTTGTTCCCATTATCAGTGAAATCACTAGCAAGGAGTGTCTAGATGTGCTGAGAATGAAAGTGATGTATGTCAGTCTGAATGTATCACCTAGCATACTGTGTCACGTTCAGCAGTTTACAAGTCTCACAACTGATCACATTTTTGCAAATAAACACAAAAGTGCTTAGCCGTACATCTAATCAAAAAAACACTGAGAAAACTTTTGTTCAGCTCAGGGTGTTCCTATCAAATCCAGACTGACAACCCTCACTTGAAATTAATGATTTTGTTTTGCTGCGACCACTCAGTCGCTAACCACCCGAAACCTCACACATTGACTTTTCTCCACAGATTGCAACTCATCCATTTTTTAATTGTGTTCATTTTTACCTGGGTCCCACCGGACCCGCAGCAGCGGTGGTCGTTGTCATCCGTCTGCGCTGACAGGAAGAGAGAGTGAGAGAGTGGCGCCATGCCACTTTCCACCCCAAGCTGATGTGTCAGGCTTATCACACAGCCGAGCGATCCTGAGGTGACATCCTCCACTGAATCAGTGACATTTCACGGACGGTGCAAATCTATCCATCTTTGTCAAGCATCCGCCTCGATTTTAGCATTCCCCGAGTTAGCATATTGATCACTAAGAAACGCATGAGTGAGGACTTCTTGTTTTCTGCTCCTTAAAAATGGGCATTGTGAGTCCACCGGACTCCTCTGTCAAAGTTTACTGCAGTGGGCCTTAACATGCCCTCTTCAAAGTTGCATAAAATTTGAAGGATTTTTGTCATTCAGGACAAGAGACACATCAGGGACCTTGTACCAGAACTTATCTGGAGGAAAGTTGCTGCAAAGTGAATTCCTCCAACATGTTTTCATTATATTAAATAGTATACAAGTAGTTTTTTATATCAGCTCCTCATATTGTATATTTTTGAACAGTACTGTCTCTTTGTTAAACCTGTTCTTATTCTTCTGTTTTTCTTGTTTGATTTAATTAACTGTGGAACAGTTAACCAGCTGTGTGATGTATCAAATTAATTAGGTTATATCTAATTTTTGTTTTTGACCAATATCTAACATGTCTAAATTTCTAGATAATTTTTCCGTCACCCAATCACTGCCCTGTGATGGTTCCTCTGAGTTTTGTCATTTCACACAATAAGCCTGAGTAATGGCAGCCCAAGACAATTTCATAATAACAGTGGATGGAAATGGTTTTGATTTTGGTCATAAGTGAATTAGGCCACTTTGCTGTGTAAAGTTTCTAAAGAATTAGTTTAAATTAAACTAACAGGAGGACAAACCTGTGGCAGCGCCTCAAACAGCAACACGCAGTAAATGCGTCTCTGCTAGATTTTGCTGCCAGCTCCCGAACAAGCTCCAAAAGCAACAACTAGAAAGCAGCAGACCTTAGCCGCCACATCCTCCAGTGTCTCCCTGTATGACAAAACGGGCTGCAGTCAATCGCAAATACAAACCGTCAAGCCACAAAAAATATTTTGCAGAGACAGCTTTGCACTGTTTGCACAACGAAACACAAGAGAAGATCGCTCTGCGGTTGGTGTAGGCATTATTTTACTCAACAACAACAGATCTGTGGACCAGCAGAACCATAGCCTGGAAGCCAGCTAACCAACTGCCATGCCCAATTTTGTTTTTGTAGCAGTCAGTCTGGATTTGCAAATCATTGGAAAATGATTACACCCCCACAAAGACCTGCCGGGCCAATCAGATTATTCGGGCTGGTTTTATGTAATGATAGACAGACAAGAAACAGCGAATTTGTTTACAACTAAATGGTTTTGATTGGTTGTACGACTATTCAGTTGCATTAGAGGTGGGTTTTTTTCTCTGTATCGGTTGAAACATCACCTATAATGAAATCCAAACAGCATGTTATCAGAATCATACTCTGATAAGAAGTGAGCGTTGGCTACGCCAGGCTAGGAGAACTATGCAGATTGACATGAACCTGAGCAATGTCACTTTATTATAGAATAATTGTGATTTAAAGTGGTGCATAGCTACATAAACAAACACTGTGGTAAAAGAGATCATATTCAAAAAGGTTCAGAAAAGGCAGCTGGGCTTGTAGAGTTTCTTAAAGATGTTTTACCATTCATCCAAGTAGCTTCTTCAGTTCTAGAGGACTGGTGGGGAGTTGGGGTTTAAATTGAAACATCTGTGAGTGTAACCCATCAGAAACTTGTTTGACTAGTCTCTGTTAGGCCCAGATACTTACATGATTAGTGTCTGTTAACATGTCTGACAAAAAAATTGAGATATTCCTTTTTGGCCGTATTGCCCAGCCCTACCAGCAACCACATCAAATAATGGTTTGATAGCTTGTTAAATGATGCTCAGTTAACCAAGCAGCTATGCTTCCTTGAGCTGCTTTAGTAAACAGCAGTGAGCTGTGTGTTTTTTAATTGCTTTGACGCATTATGAAAAAAGAGAATGGTGGTTATGATAGCGGAGGTTCTGTAACCACCTGGGTCCAGTGTACTGTGTAAACTACAGCAGCTTCTGTTATTTGTGTTAGGGTGCGCAATATAATAATTGATTAATAATGCAAAGCTTTAGGGAAAACTGTAACCCCTAAAATGAGGGCGATGATTGTGCTTGCGCCGAAGCAAATCAACAGCGACAGAATAGCACCGGGGATTACAACATCTGCAGTCTGTGGTGTCGAGGTTAACTTGTCCTGTGATTACAAAACGCATTTCCCGGGAGCAGGTGTTACGTTGACACCGTTGCCGTCATGTATGTGCAAATGGTGGTGCAGTGGTAAAGCACACACACATGCACACACAGACATGAATTACACAAAGAGGGGTAGGAGAAGGGAAAGAAAAGAATGGCTGCTTCCCTAACCATATGCTTTTGGCCTCTATGCCTGTGAGACCCGTGTGAAAACATGAATGAGCAGCCTGCAAATCGATAGGGACAAGAGATCCAGTGTCTAGCAAATCCAGTGCAGACTGACATGTTCTCCATGTAATCTCCTGCATTGTGCTACGAAGGGAAAGATTATCCTTCTCTGACTGGCTGGTAAAAGGTTGCTTTGCTGTAGTTCATGTCTGTGTGAAGGGAGGGAGCATATGCCTCTCTGTAAACGATGCTGGCTCCCCCTCCTCCTCTGTCAGAGTCTGGATTATGTCCAACATTATCCACCCCCCTCACACACACACACACACACACACCCGCGACTCTCCAATAAAGGGCTTTCTCTCTCCCCTTCTCCTTTCAAAAATCATCGGATTTATGACAGTGGATTTCGGAAAAAGTTCTTCGCCAATTTTGATGCCTGCTAAGTACCCTGGCAGGATTAGAAGAGGCCTCTTGATGTGTGTGCACTCCAGTGCGTTGAGCGGTGCATTGTGGTCAGGGTTATCAACTGAGGAAAGAAAAGACGGCGGTAGTACACAGTGCATAATGATAAGGCTCATTATACACATCAAGTGCTGAAAGCAGAGAGTGAGAAAGAGCATGTGTGTTTGTTTAGAATCAATAGAAAACACTATCACATTTAATTTGTCTCGTGCTGCCTTTTCTGCCTCTTTGCTTTACGTTCATAAACAGCAGATTGGAGGAGATGGCTCCAGCGCCACTGTAGCCGAGGCACTACGGCAGATGCGAGGAAAACAGAGCAGGAGCTGCCTGGATGAAATGACCGCTTACACTGACAGCAGATTGAAACTTAACACTGCAGCACAATTTACAAAGGCGCAATAAAAGGTGGCGACTATCTGAGGATAGACTTGTAAAAATGTGGTATACATGTTGTAAACCGTAACGAAATACAGCAATGACTTTCCACTGATCTAGAAATAAACGGGAAAAAAGTTGTGCGATATCTGATGCAAGATTTATTGCGCCACGCTCATTGGCTTGTGTGTGTGTGTGTGTGTGTGTGTGCGCGCTTCAAGTCTAGACACAGGAGGCAGACAGTCACCTTCACAGCCAGCTATCCCTCCCAACAGTCGGCCCGCGTTCCTCTCCGTGATGATGCTGGGTGGCCTGTATGTGCAGCTGTAAATTCAGAATCACTGAAGCGGTTTTGACTGGCTGCCTGCAGCCTGACTGTCTGACAGAAGGTCTGGCTTTGGGCAGGTGTGAGACGAGGAAGAGCCAGGTTAGACTCAGTTAATAAAGCCTCAACCAGTTCCTCAGTCTGCCCTTGGAGATCGCTTACATCAAAGCACCAATCAAAAACTGGTGCAGATATAATTTGTCATCAGGGATTTCCTGCCGGAGAATTATAGAGAAGATACAGGCCGATCAATACTATGGATTTTCACTGCAGTGGCTGATTGTCCAATTGCCGTGAAACATGTACCGAGATAAAAGGGCACGCCTGCCATTTTGTAACAGACTGCCGAGTCAGCATAGGGCTTGTCAGATACTTATAGGCTGCTGTGATAGAAAATTATCATGCTGCAGTGTCCAAGTACTATTTAACACATTTTCTCTCCGCGGGACGTGATTCATCACAGATCCCCTCTCTCTCTATCTCTCTTTCTCTCTGTTTTTGAGGGGGCATCACTCTGCGTCATTGTCAAGCGGGGCTCTGGCCACACATGGATGGCGTTTAAAAGGAGCAGACACACACGGATGCCAGTGCAATGCAATCCCTCCGCCGGAGGATGTCAGCTAGAATTACTAAAGATGTTGGAGGAATATGTTAAATCCCAGAAACACCCTTCAACACTGACCACTTAAACCACTTAATACTGACTTAAAAAAAATCCCTAACTTGTAAATTGTAGATGTACTTCCCAAAACACATTTATTATTAGAAATATATTGAAGAACTTCCTGTTGCACCCAGATGCTCTGGTCTCCAATCACAGTACGCACAAACTACCTGTGAGCATATATTAACTTGTTGCGTAACTATGAACAAAGTTGAGCCTCCATTTCTGCACTGCAAGATAGACAACTACTCACACATGAAAGTAATTCAGTCATAAATCAACCTTTGATTTACTCTCTGAACATTAACAGAAAACCATTTTAGGATTTGGATAATAATTGGATAAAGGGCACATGAAATTAAGGACGGATAACATAACATAATAACTTACCAATATGTATCGATAGGAATAGGCAGTATCAGTATCGATCAGTTCATAGAACAGTATACTTCGATCAGACATAACATTATGACCACCTTCCTAATATTGTGTAGGTCTCCCTTGTGTCTCGAAAACAGTTGTGACTCATCAGAGAATGAACATGGTCCTTCTGAGGGTGTCCTGTGGTGTCTGGTAATAGTATGTTTTTCGTGTGGGCCTTTGGGTCCTATGGGTTGAAGGGAGGGGCCTCTGTGGATCATCCCACAGATACTTGATCAGTTTGGGATCTAGTGAATTTGGAGGCCAGGTCAACACCTTGTGCTGTTCTTCATGTTTTTTTTCATGTTGTTCCTAAACCGTTTTTGTGTGTTTGCCTGTGTCAGGCTGCATCCTGCTGGGGATGGCTGCTGCCATCAAGGAGTGCCATTGCTATGGTGTGGTGTCTGGTCTGGTCTAGGTGGGTGGTACATGTCTAAGTAACATCCACATGAATGCCAGGTCCAGAAGCTTCCCAGCAGAACATTGTATTGTCACAAGATGGTCAATGTTATTTACTTATCCTGCCAGTGGTCATAATGTTGTGCCTGATTTGTGTAAATCCTTTAGATTAGTCAGTAAGCTTCATTATAGAGACTTTATCTTTTTTCTCTTAATCCTGCTCTGCTCTGACAAGGATCCTAAAAGCAAACTGCTGGTGGTCAGAACATCACACGGACAGTGAGGTGGCAGAGTGAATAGCGCCTCCCCAGGTTCATGGACCCAGAATGGACTGGGTCACGTTCAAGCTGTGAGCTCAGTGAAAAGTCACTTTCAGGGATGAGTAGAGAACCAGAGGCAGGTACAGAAAAGCTGTTTTTTTTGCTGGGTCATCTTCACTCCTCAGTGACTTTCTTTAGCTATGCTTCGTGTTCCCTGTGTATGGCACTGTCCACCAGTTTGATCCAGACGGAAATACCTCTGCCCCCACCAAATGGATTGCCTTGATATTTTGCATTGACATTCATGGTCTCCAGGGGATGAATGTTACTGGCCTTTGGTGACGCCTACATTTTTTACTATAAAGTGGCTTTTCGTGGTTATGAGTGAAATGTCTGACAATATTTGGATTCATCGGCTCATTGTCCTCCCTATGTCTGCTTCATGATGAATTTGGGGCTGCATGAAAGGATAACTTATTGAATCGATCAATCGATTATCTAATTAATTATTTTATAGACTAATCCACTGATTATTTTCTTAGAAGTGCCATAATCAGTTGCTTTACGAATTAATAACCATCACTTCTACCATTAAAGTTTCAATACACTTTTTCTTTTCTTCAGGCCGTATAAGTATTTTGCCTTTTACTAAAGATTTTGGTGGAGGGGAACAAGTTGAATTTATCTCAGTTTTTTAATGCCCTGTGGTGTAGTAGTTAGAAAAGCAGCTTGGGACCAAAGGGTCACAGGTTCACATGACGAAGGTGCCTCGAGCAAGCACCTAACCTCCAAATTGCTCCCCAGGCACTACCCAAGTGGCAGCGCACTGCTCCAGGTGTACTCACTACTGTGTGAATGAATGGATGGGTCAAATGCAGAGAAAGAATTTTCCCATGAGGGATCAATAAAGGGATCATTTTATTTCTAAACTGTTGTTGAAACACAACAGTTTTGACATGAATTCTCTGAATGAATGAAACACTTCAAACCTTCCCTCATTCATTACAAAACTTAAGATGTATGCAGTGTAGACCTTACAAATGTGTTGTTTACTATGTTCTGCTTTTAATTGGCATGCATACTGTTGAATATACAGAAACAAACTGCTTACACACTTTCAAATGCACTAGTAAGCAGCAGTGCCATACGACCCATCAGCATCTGCTCTTGAGAGTCTTAGTTGGGGTTGTTTGAAACACAGCAGACTCCAGGGCTCTGACCACCAACCAACAATCACACAAAGCTCACTGTAATAGTCCAAATATGCATGCTGCTGTTATGTTGTTTTGAAGGCAAAAAGTTTGTGGACACTGCTGTGGTAGGCTTTTTGATTTTTACAAAGCCTCTATTTTACTAAGTCTCTGTTTTTTGATGATTGGGTTAGGGCTTCTTTTGGACAAAGTCTCATTTTCAGCATGTCGGGTTGCAAGAGTTGGTGTAATTGGAATGAACATAAATATTTAACCTTGTCAATGTATACCACACAAACAACCCCAGATTAATTAGAAAAACTTTAACAAACCCTTAACCTTTCATTTCCTCTCTTTGATTTCATCCTCAGCTGCCCTAAAGGGCAAAAGCAAAACTCTAAAGCACATGGTGTAGCGTTCCGCTCATGGATCAGAACCAAAGGTTTGTTTATTTGTATGAAAAATTTAGAATGTAATATGAGTCAGAGTGGATTTCTTTTTTTTTTTCAGGCGAGAGGTGAATAGGTCAGTAGTACAAATGGAATGATAGAAATTTGATGAACAGGCTAATTTATAGCCAAGGAAACTGTTTTGGGGGCAGTTCCTATCAGAAAAGCTTATGTGTTGACCGTTGCAAAGTAAAAACAAGCATTTCAGAAAGGGTGGGCATTGTACCATGTAGCCTTGAATAGTGCCCGGACATGCCTGCCTTTGTTGTATCCGCAAAGGCAGTCGACATATAGGGCTAGATGTCAGGCAGAGAAAATGAGAGACTGCAGCTCAGTGACGGAAGCAATGACCCTCGACTCAACCATCTTTTACTGTTTACGGATGTGCTGCTGCTGTAATGACCCACTTTTAACGCTGGTCTTCCAGTTTATAACATTATATTTCCTTAAGAGCTGGCAGAGTTCCCCATAAGAATGACTGAAAGGTTAAGGCCACAGGAGTTCATTCTTCCGCCAGAGAGGTGTTAGGCTTTTGTGCAGGTCTGTATTGAGCTTTTAGCAACAGTTTGGGACAGACACAAAATTAAAAGCAACCACACCATACATCTCCTCTCTTACATTCTGGATAATTCATAAGTTCAGTAAAAGCTTCTAATTTTTGGAGGACATCTAAACTTGTTTGAAATGACCTGTGCTTGGACAGGAGCAGGCGTGTCACAGCTGCAGTCCAGAAGGATTTTTCCAGAAGCCTTTGGTCTATACAGGAAGTCAGAGAAACACTCATATACCGCTAAGACAGAGTGGACTTTTAAAAGGCATATAGGATACAGCATGTGTGATAATGATGACGACAGCATTTATGGTATAACCTCCATGTCCAGTTAATTAATTATTTTAAGACTATTTTAGGAATCCTTAAATCAACGATCAGTTCCTCACACTGGGCCGCTGACTTTTAAGTGGTGGTCTCTGCTTACTGATCAAAGGCCCTTAAATCCTACAAGCATAGATGTAACTGTTTTTTCTATTTCAATAAGCTGAAACCGTGTCCGTTATGTACCATTAAAGATTTCAGATGTCAGCTTCTTGGTAGCATTCAGACGTTCCATTTGTACTCCACTCATCCCCAGGTGGAAGCTAGTTAGCTTGGCTTGCTAATAGCTGCGCAGATTCCCACTAGTTTCTTTTTGTTCATGTTGTTTCAATCCCTGCTGTGTCATCGGCAGCTTTCCCACAATCTAGGCTGATTTCATTCTAAATTATAGATACGAGAGGTCCAGCGAACATTACATGTTTTTTGTTTGTGTGATGATGGAAAAGAATCAAACTGTGAAAACTTAGTAGTGAGAAGTGTTGTAATATCAGCGCTCCATTATCCAGTGGTTCCAAAAACCACAGAAGTGATGTGGAGCCTTAAAATTACAAATGACGTTAGCAATGGATGTGCGTTTACATGGACACTAGTATTCCTCTTATGATCAGAATAATGGCTCCATCTAAATAAAAATATCTAATGTAACCAGCTCAATCAGAACAGTCTTATCCAATCAGAGGGATAAATCCGTTTGAGAAGAGCGATCTAAACCTTTGACGATCTGTTCAGTCGGAAAATATTAGGTCCCAATAACCATGTAAACCCTTGATCTGATCATTTAATCATTGGATTAAATATATTCTTTTTGTTCATGTTTGCTTCACGTGGGGTAATCATGCTGTAAACAGGTGATAATTCACTTAATAATTCACTGATTAATTTATGGGATCTCCCATATGAAGTTGTGCTGTTCTTGTAACTGTCTCATATTACTTAATATGACATTTTTGACTTTTGGCTGCACAAAATAGATTTTTCACACTAAACTTAATTTGTGAGTATTTGTGTGCATTTTCCTTAGTGTAGCTTTTGCAGTGTTCTGACAAAGCCTAAGTGCTAACGTAGCTGCCTCTCTTATATAAACTTCTGGTGTTGACAAGCTGTTCCTGCTATTTATTTGGGAACTGTGATGTCGAGGAAAAAAGATTGCACATCACTTCTGAAACTCATGCCTTGATTTAATCCCACTTTATGTCCCTTTAACTCTAAAACACACAGCGTAACACGGAGTTTGGGACGTTATGTGAAATGCATTGCACATATTTGTCTGTGTGTGTGCGTGGACTCGAAGTGCTCCCATCCTAAAATCTGAGCCACGCCACCTGTTTTAGTGCAAATTGCGCTGCCAAGAGGCGGCGAGTTTCGCTGCTCATCTCAACGCGAATAAAACCGCCGTTCCTGGAATGCTGCAGAGATGCTGAAATAAAAACTCGTGTTATAATTAGTTCAGTATAGGAACAAGATCTTCTCCACTGACTGGAGGTTCTTTGCCAGCCTTGTTTTTTTCCTAATCCGTTATTTTCACTGGATTGTTGGTTAGAACAGAGCACCACCTAAGACATGGAGGTTACACCAGAACAACTTTGAAACCAAGGTGAATCAGAGGCTGGTCTTGCTGGACTGATCCTTCTCGAAGCCAAGGAACGACCTGCACAAAGTTCACCATTTTGATTTCCATTTTCTGTTCTCGAAGCTGCTGCCCGTCTCAGATGACGGGCCTGGACATAAGTGTTTTGGGAAATATGCCCAGCAAAATGAATCCATACTGTAAGGTAATGAGGACTTGCATAAGCTGTAATTGTTATTATTGCCAGACACAAATTGAAAAGCATAACCTGTCTGACACCAGCTATCAGTTGTCATTATGTGGGAAAACATGCCCTCATTGCAGATAGCTGTCTGTTGACACCCAAAGTAATTGAGGAGGTAGTCGAGCTGTTGAAGGCTCTCAAAGGGGAGGACGAACACTTGATCAGAGCATTTTTATGTCTTGGGAGATGATTTGATTTCACATAATGTCTATTTTACAGCCAGATATGCCATTAATTTGCATGATAGCGAGCCAAAATGTGACATTTTTATTTAGACGTCCCCACAATGTTTGGAGAACAATTGGGTGGTGTTTTTTCTTCTGTCAGTCTTTCAGAGCGGTGGCGTCTCATTATATCATATCTAACAGAGCAGTGAATAGCTGCCTCTCTCCTCACATTGCTGTGTCAGGTCAATGTGCCATTTTTTAAGTGGTGATGGGAGGGAGGAGGTGGGGGCTCATTGTTGACAGCGAGATGATGATTTCATATTTAACTCTTCGTTGTTGTTTACCAACGGCAGAAACTAATAGAAGAAACAAAGTAATTACTCTAGCCACCACGATACTCTAGCCATCCCATCATCTGGCTTAGAAAGGACACCCCATAAAGAAAATATCATGCAGCTTGGAAGCACCGACTGCTTATGTGGAAAAATATCTGTAGTTAAAAGAACAGTAAGGTTTTTTTTTTTTTTTTTTCAGCCTTACACGTAGGGCCAACGAGCTCTTTCCTGTTAGCTCGGGCTGGCAAACTGGGCAAGTCTGTGCTTGGTGCCTGAAGCGCTGAAGCGAAAACAAGGGGCTTCTTTCCCATGAACTGGAGCCAAGTGCCAGCACTTAAGGTGAAGGGCCGAGGCGCTGGAGAAGTAATTTAATCTGAGGCTCTGCCCAATTCCCTGGGCGGCTGAGTTTAAGAAAGGTCACACAGAGAAACAGGCACTGGTGACCCCTTCCCAATTACGGGCGCTACAGCAGAACATATCACAGCACCGTCCAAAGTGACAGTCATTTAGCAGCAACTCATCTGAGGGGAGGAAGTGGGAGATGGATGATAAGGAAATAAAAAATGATTTGCCGGGACCTGTTAGCCACTTCTCTACACAGGCCTGCTGCCCCCCTCAGCTCCGCCCTGTCTTATTCACACACACTCATATACTCCTCTCTCTCTCTCTCTCTCTCTCTCTCTCTCTCTCTCTCTCTCTCTCTCTGTCTCTCTCTCCCCCTCTCTCTCTCTCACTCTGTCTCTTCCCACCCCCTGCCACCCCTGCTGCCCATCTCCCTCCTGCTCCACAGACACGTGACGACTCCGCATGATTATTGGCGCAATCACTCATGTAACAGCCTGCCCAGCTTTCCGTGGGGGCTCCAGTATTTGTCACTGTCACTTCCCCAAGTGCTCCGCCATTGTCTTGGAAATTGTATGTGTAAGGCAAGAGATGCCTGTGACCCACTTCGACAAGGGAGCCAGCGATGTGAGGGCGCTCATCACACAAAAAAACAGCAGTTTGATGTGTCCTATTATGTGTCCCAGCAAGAGCCATAAATAATTGTGACAAGTTTTTTGTTGCGCGTGAAAGTCCTTGACTCTGCCTCCTGTTCCAGCACCTCCTCTCTCGTATGGAGACGCTGCCAAGCACCCCCGATGATAGATGGCACGGTGCAGCAAATGACAACGGGATAGATTTTTAGTTTGTGCTTTGGAAGGGATCAGTAATGGTGCTTTGCTGTACAAAGCAATAAAAGAGAAGGACAAGAGACAGAGGGGGGAGAACGTGTGGAAAAAAACAAAACAAAAAAAGAAAAGATCCATAGATGCCGAAGAGGGATGAATGATAGTTGGTGACGCGCGGTTTTTGGGCATTTTAGCACTTAGATATATGAAATCAGGGTTTGTCGAAATGGAGTGTTGGTGTGGTATTTGGCCACTCATTGCAAAGACATAAAAAATGCATGAAATACATTATAGTTTTATACTGTCCACTATATCTGGAATGAATAACAATAAAAGAACAAATTGATATAGCCGAGTACAAGCTGCATTGCTTTTGTTGTTTGTCTTTACCTTGGACAAACTGAAGCTGTATGCAGTTGTTCTGCTATTCATTTTGAGTACATTGTTTCTGCTCTTTGTTGCCTGCCAGCTTGTGATTTCGGACTGCTTAGCAGCGAAAATTTCCTGTGAAAAATTGACGCCGACGTTAGATAAAGTACCACCTGCGGGTCCTGGGTGCCAGGCGGGCAGGATACTGGTAGACGGTATGATCAGTCATGGTAATGAGCGCAAGGCTGACATACATGCTTTGAATTATATGACTTTGAGGCCTGGGCACCCTCAAACCAGACCTCAGCCATTAGTTCAGCCACTCTCCCCTTATCTCAGAGTCAAGCTGTGAAGTTTTAACAGCGCCATCATTCCGCTTTTCTCCTCTCCAAATTGTTCCACCTCCATGGCGGTGTAAAGCAGGGACGCTCTTAGAGACGAATTAAGATTGTTTGTGTGCCGCTACCATGTGTAGGTAAATGAATGCGGCGGGTTTCTTTTGCTTGAACTGCTCAAACCAGAAGAAAGAAATGATTTGATATCAGCACATAAGTATGTTTGTGTTCGTCTTCCTTAGCTGACCGCAGATGCATTTGCTAATTGTATTCCACTTCCTCTTTCACAATTATTAATTTATCTCCAACTCAGACTGCTGCAGCAGTGATGATCATTCATGTCGCCGCATCCGATAGTTAAGAAGTGGGCTTCCGTAAAAATCCATCATGTACATCAATGCACATTACTGAGGTAATTAAACAGGAGGTAATACTGCCAGATATCGTAAAATATCAAGGGGTGATCATACGCCCCTTAACACTGCACAGGCTCAGCACATGGAAGCGATGCAGTAGAAAAAAAAAAAAATCCAGTGCACAAATGTAAATGTAATTTGTCTATTTTAGGGTATCTGTACCTTACCCTGTGAAAACCACTAATTATTTGAAATATACTGATTACTGCAAGCTGAGAAAGTGGCATTAAAATAATTACTTGTGAGCCCTCTCAGAGTTTGTACATTTAGCACTGTACCACCATTAGGAATAATCTGTCCAATTAAAGGTTGTGTAATTAATTAAGTGCACATTCTGTGAAGAGGAGAGGGGAGAAAATTTATCAACCTGCTGAAATATGACCTATCTTGTCCAAAAGACTAATATGTTTAAACAAAAGATGAAAATTGATGACAACATTATTTGTAACAAAATGCTCACTGTGCAACTATGATGCATCTGTACTTGGATTTGGCTTCGTAGCATTGTCCTCACAAAAGCTGTGATGTATTACCTCCGGCTGCCTGGCAATAACTTTCAATGAAGGGCGCTTTGCCTATCTAGTGGAACAGTCTGTTACTTTATCCCACTTCACATCTACGGCCTCCGCTGTGAGCATCATCTGGTGGGTTAAGACATTTTCATAAGTGGTAAACATGGATTCTGTTGACGGCCTCGCGGAACGATGTAGCAGTGGCACACGAGCTACTGAGTGCTGGCGCTGAGTGGACATCCTGATACCACCACCCAAAAGTGTAGTAGAGCAGAAAACATCTTGCTGCGCAAAACCTGTCAGGTCATTTCTGTTATAGCAAGAAAATTTGAGCCAATGTCCTGTGTGTGCATCTGAGAGAGTGCGAAAGATGCCAAGTGCACATTCTTTCACCTGCCATTACAGTTTGTTGCCAGCCCTACATATGGCCTAGATGAACACTTTAGGGAACGGGCATCATAGCTCAACATTTAGCAAAGTACAAGTACAAACACATGTCTACTGCTAGCATGATCAGGATATATGTATACACTGTGGGCATACTGCAGTGACACATTTATTTAACAACCACTACAGAGTGAGGAACTCATGAGGTACTGTAAGGGGCACTGCAAAATGATTTCAAGAGTGTAATAATGTTTTAATAACAACAACCATTTAAAGAAATTATACGTATTTGGTTCCCTGCTGTCTAGAATACATTCCTCCACGTTACTGGTTCAAGAAGATGAATCTAAGAGAGCAATGTTTACTGTGTTGATTCATCCTGAGATGCAGTTGTGATTGAAGTTAGTCAGTGTGACTATAAGAGCATGGTGGGTGGTCTTCTACAAGAATGTGAAGCAGCCAAAACCCACAAAGGAAACATATGAAGCTGCGTCAGTTTCAAGTGGCAACCTCTTGAGCAGTGTTGCCAGATACAGCTGATGGTTAAACATTAGAAAATGATAGTACCTTAACCGCCCAGATTGCTTACGCTAATCTTAGAAAACTAATGAAGTGGAAGAATAGGAAGCATGGAAGTCCTACAGCAGTTTAAATCAGCATAAAAAAAAAAAGTAATTATTAAAAATGTATTTACTTCATCTGCAATATATAATTCAAAACCACCCAATTGTGGGTGAAACCATCCGATCTGGCAACACTATTCTTCAGTTTAAATATGAAGTTAATGCACAAGTCCCAAAAACTTCAGTTCCACAAATGGCCACTAGAGGCTGGCTCCTAAAGCGAGTCAGCCCCCATAGAAGTCCAAGTTAAAATGTCTTGTAAATAAACATGTTTACAGTCTGGTACAGAAAACTGGGGATTTGTATTTATCTCACCCATTTAAAATTTTCTCAGGTCTTAAAGTTATGCAGAATTAAAGGAGACACTGTTTTGAGTGACAGGTGGGTGACCTCGTGGGCTGCAAGCTGTCTGTCCAAGTGTAACCAATGGGTGTAACCCACCCTCCTCAGCTCCACTCACGCTCCACCTCTTTACCCATTTTTGAATTTGTCAGGAGTTCAGAGTCGAGTAATGACCAGATGACAATAGGCTGACTCACTCGCATTTGAAGAGCTTCAAAACTGCTTTTCAGGCACATTTAAGACGGCGAAAGCAGCAGCTTCAAGATGCTAAGACAGGACATGACTAAAAAAGACTAAATGTCTTTACCCTTTGTTGACTAAAACAAAACTCAAATGACTGTTTTTTTACCCAAACAATTCGAGTGTTTAAATTGTATCAAGGCTTGAGGTGATGCATAAATAAAGCCTTGACCGCTTTGAGGAACCATTTTTTAATTAGCCGGGGTTGAGGTGCAGTCAGGCTCAGCCAAGATGGCGACAGCCGTTGGTACAACACTGAGCTTCAGAATTGATCTTCAGGAAACCTATAGGTGACATCATGGAGGTTTGTCACCGACCTTTGCCAAAGTTAGGGCAAAGGAAAACCTTAAGACATGTGCCACCTACAGGGAGCCAGTGTTACTGCAAAGATTTATTCTTTTAACGTGGCCCTGTTTTTATTTTAAATTTGCAAAATGTTAGTGTTTAACATAAAAGTATTGCTAAATGGGTCATAATTATCTACTGAATGCAACTGAAGTAATTTAATTAGTAAAATAATTCACAAATTATAATTAGTTCAATAATTAGCTCTAGATAAGTGACTATTCTCCAGACAATTTGTACTTAGGTCACAGTTGGACTGAAAGTATTTCTCTAACAAAGAACAACCCATGCAGCTGGGTTACCAACGTATAGCACTTTGGCAAAACAGGTCATCCGCAAAAAAAGATGAGAACATTGCTTCAAATGTTGGTCACTTTATTGGAATGAAAAATAAAATGATCACCAGTATAAGAACTTATTTAAAACATGGTATGGTAAACCGCTGTGCAGTGTTTTGACGTTCGATAAGCCTTCAAATGCTGATTGATCTGTTACTTCAACTGGACTTCCCGGAACGTATTCTATCAGCTCAGCATTACATGAAACAAAATGCAAGGTTGTTTTCAGCCTGAATGCCTCATTAGTCTCACTGATCGAGTGTTTTAGGGGCTTGTTGGCGTCATGCAATCATTATTTGCATTTACAAGTTGTATTTCTGTGTTATTTCACACACACAAGTGTCCTTCTTAGCACGTTTTTACACAACCACATATTTTCTAAAATTTAAGTAATGATGGGTAGAATAATGTTCATTTGGTTTTAAGGTATACATAAGGATTATTACACTGTAAAATAATTATTCATTCATTGATTTCCTGTAACCGCTTGTCCTCTGGAGGGTCGCAGGGGGTCTGGAGCCTATCCCAGAAGTCATTGGGCAAGAGGTGGGGTACACCCTGGAAAGGTCGCCAGCCTATCGCAGTTCAGTGTACCGTTATGACAATTTGGAAAACCGGGGACTGGTCAAAGCTGACACTAATGCAAACACTAATGCTGTGGATGGCAAGCAAAATCTGAAGTGTAGTCTTTGTGAATAATTTCCTCACTGTGGAGGAAATGTGAAATAAAAATACCAAAGGAAGCAGAAGAATAAAGCAAACAGAAGCATATAAGCAGAAAAGAATAAAGAAATAGGTCTTTTGAATGAATAAAATAAGGCAGGTCAAGGATTTTGATAGTATTTTTAAGAGTTGTTCACGTCCAGCTTTTAAATATTTTAATCGCCAAATTCATTCTTATATTTTCTAACACCGATCCAACATGATAATATTTTAACCTGTAGCCAATTCAGTGTCTTTCAAAAATTTTCAACATCCTCTGCCAAAGCACCATCGGACCTATCCAGTGAAGAGCAGATAATCGCAGGATAGGGCAATATTATGGCCACATTTTCTGTTGCGTAAGTGATTTCACAAAGGCGAGTTATAGTTGGAGCTCCGTGAGCCCCGTGGCCATGGCACGCTGGCGGTGGAAGGCAGCGTACCTCTGCACCTTCCCCAACTGCCATCCAGCTGACAGCTCCCAGCCAGGGGAGAGGGGAAGAGCGGCTGAGAGGAGAGGGAGACATAAATCCTATGTCCTATATAAAAAGAAATACTATCCGTGTCAAGGAAAGGTGGGAAGCCCTAAAATGAATGATAACAGACTCATTAAAAATAACGGCCGCCTAAATGATAAATAGCTCGCCTCCTGAAAAGAGCTCAGGACAATGGCTTTAACAAATTAAGACTGCAGAGCTCTGCCGAAAGGTGTTATTGCCCGTCTTCTCTTTCACCAAATAATCAACTGGTCATAACAATGTGTCATGATCACCCTGTTTCCTGTATGTATAACCTAAACCATAATGTAAATACTACCCATCATTTCATTTTGTTGTACTTAAATTTAAACTTAATATGTGGTTCACAAAAAAAAATGAGAAAGTTCTTTCTGTGTGAAAATAAAACAAAACAAACTATAAACCACCTAATTTATTCCACATAAGCTGGCATTTGCAAATGAGACCCTAACAAGGAAGCTGCTGGATTTGGCACTACAAATAAGCCGCGATTAAACACGTAAACCTGGCGCCATGCTTTAAAACCAATAACTGGTGTCTGAGACAGATCTCACATTCCTAATGATGACAGTAAATTAAGCTAAACTATTTCCACACATTCGGAACTGTACACATCTTTTTCGGACTGTAAAAACTCAGCCAGTGTTCATCAAGTATAAACATTTACATCTGCGTGACATAAACAGATTCCAGCGCTGTAAATACTGCAGAGAAGACACAGAGCCCGGGCCTGTCAGAGGGAATGAAAATGAGGAATGGATGACTCGTGCAAGTCGCTGACTTCTGAACTGATAGACGTCCACTCCCGAGCAGGCTCGATGAGGGCCGACATGTCCGTGAGTGCACCCTCTCCCTGTCTCTTCTGTAAACACTGGCATTCCACACACATGAGATCATTATTTAGCAAAAGCTTTGTCAAGATTTCAAAGTCCTGCAGCGACAAGAGTTATGTGGCTCACCCAGAATGGTGGGTTTTATATCTTATGAATCATGAGGACTCCTCTGTTTATACAGTGAGATTGGCGAGGTAGCGTGGACAGCTGTAAACTGGGTCTGAGGTTAGGGTGTGTGTTAGTGACACCTTTTAAAGTTCAGAATTCTGCAGTCGTCAATCCTCCAGACACCCAGATAGACATGACATGTTTGTGGCATTTTAATTCAGGTCTCAGTTCTAGTGGTACAACAAAACTCTCATGTCTGTGTGTACAAACCTGCTCTAAGGACACGTACAGGAAACCACGCTTTGATCCCTCTGACAGCATGTCCCAGTACTATATCTGGTCTGGTGAAAACAAACCACATAGCATGTTTTAGTGTTAATGTCAACACAATTTTTGATTCCATTTTTTAGCAAATTCTCAAAGAAATAGTATAAAGTGGCTCGGTTGAATTGCTGCGCTGCCTGTTCTTTTATATTGGACATAACATTTATGTCCTGATACCTAAAAGCAGATCTAATCTGTCCTTTAGGGAATCAAGCAGTGTATTTTCAGTGGGCTGAAGGACTTTTCACAAAAACAAACAACAAACAAAATCCAGCTGAAGTAGGTCATCGCCTCTGAGCTGTAAACAAGTGCATGTATCTGTGTAATACTTTTTAATGGCACAAAGCTTGGCTATTTTTCTTCAGTACATCTTGATGCGTAGAATACACCACAGTGCTTCCAGCAGCTAGGTTCGGTTGGTTTGCATCTTCTTTTAAAGGGATGGTTGGGCTAATTTAAGTGGGGCTGTGTGAGGTGCTCATCAATGGTGTAGTGTAGTGTAGTGTACACCGATCAGACATAACATAACAATGAGACCACCTTCCTAATATTGTGTAGGTCTTCCTTGTGCCTCCAAAACAGTTGTGACTCATCAGAGAATGGACATGGGCCTTCTGAGGGTGTCCTGTGGTGTCTGGTAACAGAGTGTTGTTAGTGGGGGCCTTTGGGTCCTATGGGTTGAGGGGAGGGGCCTCTGTGGATCATCCCACAGATACTTGATCAGTTTGGGATCTAGTGAATTTGGAGGCCAGGTCAACACCTTGTGCTGTTCTTCATGTTTTTTTTTTAGTTGTTCCTAAACCATTTTTTGTGTGTGTTTCTGTGTCAGGCTGCATCCTGCTGGGGATGGCTGCTGCCATCAAGGAGTGTCATTGCTATGGGGTGGGGGTGCCTGGTCTGGTCTAGGTGGGTGGAACATGTCTAAGTAACATCCACATGAATGCCAGGTCCAAAAGTTTCCCAGCAGAACATTGCATTGTCACAAGATGGTCAATGTCATTTACTTCTAATGTCAGTGGTTTTAATGATGTGGCTGATGTATGTGTATGTCCTCATGTTTGAGAAGCGGAGAGGAGTACTGGCCAAGAAGGCAATGAACTGCTAAGAATTTGGTCTTTAATCACCCAAGACAAGGCCTACCTTAAAAAAATACCATTCATATATACATATATATACAGTCTGGTTGCTTTCAGGAGAGGAACACAGTCTGTGTATACTCTATATATTTCTGAGGGCAAGGTAAAGTGGTGATCATATTCTAAAAGTAGTGTACACTGAAACGGATATTGATTTTTTTAGGTGGCAAAAAGGTTTTTCTGCTGACCCTGTCCACAGCGGCTCATTGCTTAGCTTCTGTGGTTCTCCTCTCTGCTTCTCCAAACTTGGAGCGTGCTGACCACCATCTACTGTAGGTAATAATCTCACTAAGTACCTCACACAACCCCGCTTTCCATTTGAAACCGAACTACGCCTTTAATTACTGCAACATTTCATTTAGTTTGGTCATCGAAAACTGAAAATGTCACCTCCAAATCGACTTTGTAAGGTTATTATCTAAATCTCATATTATGCACTGTACCGTGTGCATTAAAATGTGCTTGCTTTGCTAACAAACAATGACCCCGTAATCTCTGTAGGGATTTTAAACAAAAGCTGTTTAAAGGGAATGGTAGTTTGAATGAAGTTGTGGACGGGATACGCAGGCGAGGATGATGGGGGGTTCGAGGCAATTCAAGCACTTGTACTGCTTGATTATACATAGCAACACTGTGATAAGGCTTCATTGAAATTTACAACAAGCAATCTCTACCATATGGACTCACCAAATGGAGATCACAGACTGGCAAAAGCAATCAGCTTTTTAATTAACAGAATTAACAGTGCGATGTTAAACCATAATGACAGCAATAAAAACAGTTGATGTGACAATCAAAGTGCACCAAAAACATTCATAACCATTATTTTCATTAGTCTGAGAGAAAGACAATAGCAGTGAGTGGGGTTATATTGGAGAGCGATCTCAGATCCCCCCTCTGTAATCACACTTGAATTAGCTGCGAATACTGCAACTCCTCCAATAGACTATAAAACATAGGGTCACTGAGAACTCTCATTTGGGTTTATCTTGGACTCCTCGTTTGATGTTCTCCATTCTCTGAAGGAGTCAGCGTTGTCAGGGGCAATAAACATCTCGAATTTTGAAGCGTTTCTGAATGTGACACGAGGCCCAAATCTACAAAGTTGGCTGATCTGCAGAGATTCATCTTCCAAACTGCCACTGCAACATTACAAACCAGAGATCTGATCAGCACCTGAAAGGCTTTGGCAGAAAATAGCTGTTTATTGACCATAAAACATGTGCGCGTTCATATGAAAGCACAAACGCACACGCGGACACACACACACACACACACACACACACACACACACACACACACACACACACACAAGCACCTACAGAGATAAACCACAGCGCCACAGCAAGGGCCATACCCCCGGCAACCGCACACAAAAGAAAGTCAAATTATTAGAAATAATGAAAAGCCATCAATAAGAATTCTGCAGAGACTCATTTCATTCTGTTTTCAACAGCGCTTTTCAGCCCATTATTTTCTGTAAATGTTAACATCGCCAAGCCTGCCTATTGATTCTATTATTTTTGACCTTGCATTAGTGTCGGCTAATCTCGCATGCTATAAAATTTCATTTCATAGTGAAAAATACTCCGAGGCCCTAAGGGTGAGTTATACACAGGTTGTGGCACCCCTGGGATTCATAAGTGCACATGCGGGTAAACAAACCGTACATTTAATGTTTCTTAGATGAGTGAGCAGCGCTGGGGGTTTTCATTTCTTCCTAAACCTCGAGATTTTTATTTTTTTTTATTTATTTCCTGTGAGGTGGCTAAAAGTGAGGGTTAGGTAGGGAGGCTCATTCAAAGATGAATGCAAGCATCTTCCAAAATGATATTGTATTTTCACTCCCGAACACAGGCCTGAGAGGAATTCTGATCCTCGGAAGCCAAATAGCTTTTTTTCCCCCCCTTTTTTTCCCAATACATGTTTGAGGCATCACTGAAGATTGTTACATTTTTCAGACCACATTCAGGAATGACCCAAACCTGACCTGGATGGGAGAGCAATGAAAGCAGCACCTACTGCACGCCCGCTATTATTCAGCTGATACGAATGGCAACATATTTAGAAGGTATAGATAACTGCAGTGATTACTGCTCCAGCCTTTGGGGTCTTAGGGGCCCCTCGTCCATATAAAACCTAGCACCATGTATTTCGCTTGTATTTGAACAAGCAAAGCAAATGAGAGAGCTCCACATAGTTTGAGAACCAAGATTTACAAGTTAAAACACTTGATGGTGAAAATGTCAATATTCATGAAACTGAAAGATTACAAAGCCTATTCTATTATAAATAGTGCAGAATATATTTCATGCACCATAAAACCTCCACCAGGCGACTCTGGAAGTAACTGAAACACAAACTATATATTTTATTGACTCTTATAAAGTGGAGCTTCAGGGTGAAATTATCAGATTGTCCATTAGAACTACATCAAAAGCTCTTTGTCAGCGTAACCCAAGTCACAGGTATGTGACGTTCAGTTCTGACTTGTGAATTTTTCAATATTTTATTGAAACTTGATGAAAGGCTCCATTCACTGAGAACCTTCACAGACCTATGCTCCATCCATATGGAGTGTATTATTCAGAGTAATGCTATATAAAATGTTTGGTCTTCTTTAACGGACTTTCTCTACAGGCAGTGGCTGCGCTATAAGAAGACGGCTACTTTTCTCTTTATTCATTTTAAAATGTCTAGAGAATCGAATACAGTGCGGCTAGTGTTGTATTCACTGTAAGAGGGTGTCAGTCAGATTTTGGCAGCATAATAGTGTGACCATAGTAGTTTTTTAAGCTACGTGTTGTCCGTGCACTCATTGAGTACTCGTCGTGTCGCTGTTGTGATCTCTTTATTTAAATAATATAGGCTGTGAACATCATAGAAAAGAAGGTTCCTTTAGTTGAACTCAGGTTCAACGTGAACATACTGTATACTGTAAGTGTATGCATGAAATTTGGAGAATATGTTGCGCAATATCTAAATATTTTTGCAGACGTTTTATTTTCTGGTGCACCACTCAGGAAAACTGTGTGTTCCATGAAGAATACATAAATGTGTTCATCCGGACTATCTGAGGGAGCAGTAAGCGATAATCATCCTTTTCATCCATTGCATGATCAGCACTACTTCAGAGTGCAAATAAAGTGAAAGAAATATTTATTTTGTGTCATCTTAAGGCGCTTAATGACGTCTCCAAACCTTCCCAGTGTCCGATCTGTAACAAATGTGTGAACGGTCAGCTGTGCACCAAAAGGAATAACTGTAAAGTGAATATTTTTCATCAGATGTTTTGCTTATAAAGGCACCGAGCTGAGATGGGTTTCACACATTAACTGTATTTTAAGATGGAAAGTCCCTCCATGACATGGATTCCTGAAGACCAGTTGTGAAGCTCAGTGTGGTGTCCTGACTCCACCTAACTCCTGGTCAATTCAAAAATGGGAAATGGGTGGAGTGTGAGTGGAGCTCAGGAGGGTGGGTGATGCTTAGACGGACAGCTTGTAACTTGTGAGGGCACCCACCCGTTACTGCATAACTTTAAGTCTTGATCTAATTTAAACAAGTGAGTTTACGTTAACATTTAACCCCATACAGTTGTTGTAAATGGAGAAATTAGCTATAGACACCAAAACTGTTTTTTGTACCAGGCTGTAAACGTGTTTATTTCTGATGTTAAGTTGATATTTTCACATGGGTTGGTTGGAGATTGATTCACTTTTGGAAGTGTCCTCAAGTGACCATCAGAAGCACTTGCTTGTTGGCTTCATTTTTGTTGCTCAGTAGATAAAATATATATAAAATGCTCTTGTACGTAGGCATTAACAATAACTAAACTTTGGACAATGCTATATGTACTATATTTGCTGTAAATATGTTCTAAAATAACAAGTAAAATATTGTTATAAATAAAAGGCAGTTAAATTAACAGTTGATATTTAGATGCTGCCGCGATACACAAAATTATCTGAGCTAATGAGACCAGAAGAGTTTCTGATTCATTTAGGTATAATCAAGTAGTTTCAGGACATTAATCTGTTGGACTAGTCTAATCTTCTTTCATGCTCTGAATCATTTGATAAGCAGGGCTGTGATCATTTCCCCACCTTGTTCATTGTTTTTTTCCTCACCAGATTAGCCCACAGATGTGTGTTTATCTATTTTTAATGTTACTCCTACCTTATCACACTTTTCAATTTGGAACTTTTGACACAAACATGCTGGAGCACTTTGCTGCAGTGCCAAAATTAGAGAGCCAGAAAGACAGCGGCAGAGGGAGAAGGAGAGCGAGGCAGAGAGAAGGAGAGACACCCAGTGATTTTCCGACTGTGGATGCCTGTGTTCTGGGTGTCACTTTGGTTAATAATCTCCTACCAATCCTTCAACTTGGGTGCACGTTCAGGACGCTTCAAACCATGAAAACAGCTGGCTTTGTGCAGCCCAACTGTCAGAGTCTCCTTTGCTGTCGATGATGGAAATATCAAACCAGTGAGCCGTGAGTGGACATCTCAATCTGAATCTCTTCAGCTCAGCTAAACCACAGCCGTCCTCCCACTGATAATTCATGCAACATACACTCGCATTAGGAACACACTGAACCGTCCCCTTGCAGTCCTCTCCTTCACGTAGTTACACGCAGGCAACATCAAGCTCAGTAATTTTGTTAAACTTGAAATGAAATGGATTTTTGTCATTTTGCAGACATGGTGATCGTTCTGAGATACAATTGTCCAATGAGCATCAATTCAATCCATTCAGGCTGCAGCACAGACTCTTTTTGATTAGTGAACATAATAGTACATTTAATGGAAAAAGCCTGGGTTCAGTGACACACACACACACACACACACACACACACACACATATATATATATATATATTAGAAAAAGCATTTTCTTATAAAGTACATAGATCCAGAAATGATCTCCATTCTGCGAATGAGCAGTTTGGCCTTGATTCCATCAAGTGAACACAACATCAGTTCCTTTCAGCTGTTTCTATATTATCACAGTGCTATCAGTTGCTTTGCCAGCGTGCACTCATCCTCCTCATTTATTTTAATCATGGCAGCAAACTAAAAAACAAGGAGTAATAGGAGCGTTGTTCCATGAGGCGCACAATCAACATACATGTCTAAACATTTCCAAGTCATTCATCAAGTAAAAACAAAGAAAGCTTCAGTATCTGTTTAGAGTGCCTGGACCATTTATGAACAACCAGATAGGGTGGAAATTAAAATATATTAGCGGATTCATGTTGCAGTGAGAGCAGATAGCGGTCAGATGTTCAGAGGAGAGGCGGAAGGAAGGAATGCTGTGTTTGTTGTTTCTTCTCCAGACCGCCATCATGTGTTTTCAATAGATGCAAGTCGGAGATAGAATTAAAGACGTCCCTGGGGCTCATCCAGGTTTAACAAAGCACCAAGGACAGAAAACCTTAAGCCCGCACCATGTTACAGTGCTCCTCTCATGGAGAATGTAATAAATAAATGAGCAGACGAGTTGGGTTCTGACAAGTGAGGGACATGGCGCTCCCTGTGCATTTTTGATAGTGATCTAATTCATCTGGCAGGCGTGGATGTTGATTAAATCAGAATGTCAGCCACTTGACAAGACAAGACACAAGCCGGCGTGGAACCTGTTTGAACAGCGTGAGCCGTGCAAGATGGCCAGGGAGATTTGCAATGCTGCGTGGCCGCTGAACTCCACGCACCGCCCTGTTATCATCACTTTCCATAACATGTCCGGAGAGACAGACAGACACGCAGACAGACAGACAGACGTGGAGGAATCCACCAAGGTCCACCTCTTGTGTTCTCTCTCAGGGTGACATCAGCCCTCTGACACTCAGCGTAAACAGAAGGGTGTGATGGCACGGCCATGTTCCCCTTCACTCACATGTGCTTGATGCCTCCATCAAATCTCCTTGACAATCACAGCGCTGGAGGCAAGACATACGTACGTGCTGAAATCACAGTCCCTGTAATTATGGGGAACAAAGCCTCTCTGAGCAGACTCACTATATGAAAGAGCATCAATGGGAAATCAGAGCAAAGAATGCTTAGGGTTGGTCTGTCTGTAGCAGCACACAATAGGAGTATGATAAAGGGGGAGTTTCGGAGACAGACATCATTGAGGCAGGTTGCTATTTAACTGATGAGTGGCTCTTCAGAATCACTATATCTGTGGAAAACCATTGCTTTCCCCCCAAATTCAACACAATATCCCAACCATCTGCCAAAATATGACAACAGACTGATGTAAACATACTTGGGGAAACTTGGAGAATGATTCGTTGCACGCACCAGAAATACTAACGACGCTTCGCTGACATCAGATCACTGTTTTTGAAACACCTTCATCACAAATCCATCTTTTTCCGTTTGCAGTCTTTAACATATTTCTCGTCATATCTCTGGCACAAAATGAATCGCTCAGATGTGGGTCCCCGGGCGGCTCCCGTCCTGCCTCCCCTTCACCTTCCTGCATGCACAGCTCCAAGGAGGTCAAAGTTACATGTACAAAGTCACTCTACTAATCTCCTTTGTCACTCATAAAATTTACACAACATCTCCCTCATGGAGGCCTGTCAGTTTGCTGCTGCCTGTGGCTGTCAGAGAACACAGATAATTACTTGCAGGGATCGGAGAAGGCCTTGATTATTTATAGGGCTGGATGTCTGAAGAGAAGAAAAATGCTATATGCCTTTCTTTTTTAGATGATTTCTTGTAACTAATAATACAAGAATATTATTGGGGTTTTGTTCATTACCCTTTTTAGGTGTAAGAAAAACCTACATACTCAGTTCTATTTTTTAGCCACAAAACATTTCTGAAATCTGCGAGATGAAACTTTTCTGGAAGCGCAAATGGCAGAGAAGCACCACATCTGTTACATCTTCTCTTCTCTTAGTGAGAGTTTCCGCTGGTGCATGACATGTCGTGTCTAATGCACGCCCATGACCCTGCGTGCCAGACATAGGTCATGCTTATGAGCGAGCCTGAAAGACGGCCAGTGCTTTGTGACATTATTGTGACCTCACCTTGTGTTTCCGTGTAATTCTCTCCCAATGATGGCAGCATGAAAAGCCCATCAATTATATGAACTTGTATGAAAGAAAGGGCATCTCAGCTACCTCCTCAGAAAGAGGTAATACGTTACAGCGTTCACCTTACCTTCTGATGATAATCATCTTTTTACTTTCCCACGACGATAAAGCAGTGATTAAGAGTAATGTTTTAATTGCTCAGTGGGGAGGTTTTAAAGAAACTCTGAAACTACCCCTCTATTCAACTCAGTATTCATCACATAATAACCATCAATTAAATTAGAAAAATTATACACCTCAAGGTCAGTATTAAGTTTGACAAAACTATGAGAAATATTTGTAGATTGACCTTTTTTAGTTTACATTATATCATACTGAATAACATAATCATTACTTTCATTCAGCTGTCTTTCATGTTACTACCTAAAGGAAGGATTACGTTCTAGGATTAATGTCAGGGCTCAACCACCTAAATCTTCCTCTACATGTTTTCAAAAGAATATTTCTTCTTCTTTCTAGCTAAATCCAAACTGTATGCAGTATTTTAGCGAAGGAATGAATGACTCCAGCTTCAGAACGGTTTGCTCTGCAGTTGACAGCGCAGGTGGCAGTGGCAATACTCTGTGAACGTGACCGTTTGCAAATGCCAACTGGATTTACAGAGCAGAGCGGCGTGGACACTGAAACACATTTTCCATTATCATGGCTACTTCAAGTAGCAACATCCAGAGGCTGGCTCCTAACGTGAGTCGGTCTCCATAGACCTCCTTGTTAAATTATCCAACTTTACAGCAATAAACATGTTTACAGTCCATGTTTAAGTCTGTTTAATCGTGACAGTAGGGGGTGGATTTTTAATATAACTCGCCTGTTTAAATTATATAAAAGCTTAAAGTTGTTCATAATCAAGCATGTGGCTGCTTTGAGGGACTAGATGGTGCTAGCCAGTGTTGCTGTATACGACTGATGGGTTCGAGCCCAATAGCTGCTTAAAAACCATCAAAATATTAGAATATAGAATATTTCTTTAGTGCTTTTACCACCCAGGTCCCTTTTGCTAGTGATAAAAATAAAATCAATGTTCAATTTCGTTTCAGATCGGCATAAGAAAGTCATTTGAAAAAAAAAAAAAACGCAAATATGATCCCAAACCGGCCCCAGTTTTGTTTGCGCAACTCAATTTTTACCTGCAGAATAAAATTCCACAGGAAACCGACCGATCTCTAAACAGTGATCCTGGCTGTCTTCTTAGCTGTCTTCACTCTCCACCTCTTTGTCCAATTTTGAAATAGTCAGGAACTGGGAGGATTCAGGTAACGGCAATATGGCGACGGCCAGGGCCACCCCACTGAGCTTCAGAACCGCTCTTTAGTAATCCTAAGGAATCATACAATGGTTTATACACAATAAAAATGGCGACAGCTATGGCTTGAACATGTCTAAAATTTCACATGCAAAAGAGATTTTAAAGTCTCTAGTTTTTATTGACCAAAACTAACAGAAAACCAATGACTCAGGTTTACCTAAACACATGCTAAAATCAAATTAAAAACAGGTACCAAAATTAACTCTACTCAAGGTATTATTTATTGACATGTATGCACTCAAAGATTCAGCTAGTCCCCGTCATCACATCCTTTCTCAAATGTTTCTAAATCCCAGCTGCTTGACAGACGCATGTGACATACTGTTTTTCATACTGAGCCACACCCACTTCAAAGAGCCTACTTCAAAGAGTACAGAGAGGAAGAAAAAAAAAAAATGCAGAAATTTCTCATGTGAAATAACCAAAACTGTTCCAGCATGGATGAAGAATAGCGGGTTCATTTAGGATCCCTCCGCTCGTAGCGAGAGGCTGCTTGAGAAAATAAGATTTTGAAGATGTTAAGCCTCGTTAATTAAACCTCAAGAGAAGCAAAAGCACGCGAGTGACCAGTATCAAAACCATCTCACGGCTGGTCATACATCCAAACGCATGTCCCCATTTAAATCTCGTGCGCCACTTAAATGCCAGCTTAATGAGAGACGGCAACTCCGTGTGCAAATCAATTTAATATCTACGGGGACTGAAAAGTGCACATCACACATTACGGGCCGGGATCAAGCTGGGGGCAGGTGCCTCTCTCCTCAGAATTACAAGGAGAGTTTGCAGACAGATATGAATTTACAATTAGTCTCATCCTGGCGACTTCTTAAGGTTTGTGACAGTGTCTGGGGTTCCACTAAAGGCCATGTGTGTGAAGCCATGAATTTCTTGCGACAGGCTATGATACCAGAGAGGCTATATTTAGGGAGGATAACTAGTACTGCACGGTATAATCTGACATTTGTACCACAAGGGAGTCATACTGCATTGCTCACAAATGACAGTGTCACTGTTGGTTTGTGTCCCCGGTGGAATAGGTTAAAGAGAACAAAACATGTTTTTGCAGTGGAGTGCCGCTCTGCAAGACAGATCTAATAAAACTGTATTTGATTGTGGGGGTATGATCTGACTGTGGCTGTCACTGGTGAGTGAGCCCCCAGAGCGCGGAGACAGCAGCAGTCTGGTTGAAAAGGAACAAAGAGTCCCTGGGAGCGGTCTCAGTAGACTCTGAAACAGGAGTCTGTATGACTGGCCTGCTTTTGATGGCTGACTTCAGCAGGGCATTTCAACTTCCCCTCTACTTCTGCGGCCCTCTAACCAAGGACAAAGAGAACAAGGAGTCCACCGCTGTCCTGGTGTTCGCAGTTTTCTAAATATATATGTGTATATATATATATATTATATATGTATATACTGTATCTGCTATTCATGAATAAACATCCTGCATATCCTGCTAACAATTTGTCAATCTACAGTAACATTTTCTATCTGTTCCCTCACGCGGGGTCGTAGTTTAAATTATAACGTCAACCAGCATATTTGAGTACCTGTCAAATCCTCTTAAAGAAAACAAGCATGATGTAATTCTGCTCAACCAGGCAATTCATTAGCCCAGAGTCGAGCATTCGTCCTTCTGCAGTTAGCTGCTGTTGTCATCCCTGCGGATGAGGAGAAGCCACTTAGGTCCACATTCACCAAGGTGATCAAACCTGCGTCAGCCTACACCTGCCTCCCCTCTCAGGAGGAACTGGCACAACAAAGCTGCGGCAACAACACTTGGGGAGTTCAGCTATAAGTGCGTCTTCAATCACCACATCTCCGAGCCGTCCAAGGATGGCCGGCGTTTAGGGAAAAAGAAATTCGGGTACATGGAGGAGTTTGTTTGGGGACACGCACGCGCGCACACACAGCTGATTGATGCATGAGGAATATTCCAGCTCCACTTAGCCGCTGTTAGCAGCTATGTGACATCTTGCGTTTCCTATACATGCTCCTCGGAAGTGCCTTGCAGAAGCAAAAACAGTATCACTAATAAATAGACATATGGAAAAATGAGTGTTCAAGACATCTTTACTATAAGACAGTAAAGCCATGTTAGCAGAGGCAATAGAATATTATACTAGCTAGATGCTGAGTGGAGATTTGGGGATCAGCAATGTGCAGGCTGTTTTTTTCCAATGATATGTTTGAATTATTTCTTATGGGTGTGCATAATGGCAATATAAATCTTTCTGGGTGTGCAATTACAAAGACTGGCATGGTCTATTCCCCGCTGGGTGATCGCCTGCGAACAATGACATATTACCGGCTGGCCAGCAGTGGTCATTAAGAACTGATATGGGATTTATGGCCAGTCTTTAAACATGAGATGGCATTAAAGAGATTTGAATACAGTCAAAATGGCACAAAGAATCCTGCCTGAGCAAGATGGAGCTAATGAACTGTGGTCGGAAAGCACGGGGATATAAAGTTATTTTGGGTAAAGCCAATTTCTCATCAAGCAAAATGAGTCTGATTTTAATCACGGGTTGTCAGAGTCCATAACAAGCTCACTGTGTTATTATGGAATTGTATTGGGGGGGTTTATAGGGCTGTAATGAGCAAAGTTTTAACAATTAATATATTAGCATTTGTAATAGTGAAATGCATGTGGAAAAGCAGATGACAAAGTGGTCTTTGTAAGCGACGGTACGAAATCACCTCGGCGTTTCTGCACGACGACAAAGCTCTATATAAGCACGCTGCTAATTTCCAGTGGCAATTAAGGAGTCTTACATTCCACATGATACCTGCTGAGTGAGTATAAGGAGCTTAAACATCAGATGTGTTCATTGGAAAGTGAGAAATAAAGACTTTGCCTCATCATATTAGTGCCAGCCCTTAAAGTGACTGTTTATCATGAGGTAGTGCTCAAGGTTTTAATGAGCTCCCTGCCTGTTCTAGTATAATTCCAATTAGTCCCTCCGTCTCGTATAATGGCATGATTACCTTGTGAAGCCTCCATTGTTTTCTGTACAAGCCTTGAAAGGAACCCTGACTATTTTAATCTGTTTCCCAGTGGCAGCACACCTGCCAAGCCAGTTACACCTCCTGCAGAATGATCACAGGTATTGCTTCATTAATACAGAGAATGGCAGTGCATGAATTCCCCCGGTCACACCTAGTGGATAGATGAGAAAACGAATGTTATAATCTGATTCTGACTGCGTTCCTTTTTCTTTTTTTCTTCTTCTTCACGTGGTGAATTCGCGCGGTTAGAAATTACATTCGGAAGGAGCAGGAGGAATTTAAAACCTGAGATTGGCAAAACGGCAACAGTGCTCCTGCTTTTGCTTGTGCTCAGATTGCACGTAATTCAGTGTTTCGTGAAAATCTCAGCTCACTTATTATGAAGTGAGACTGATCTCAGTCAAAGTGATAACAAATCAGGCAGCTATGTCGGCCCTCTAAAAAGTAAGGGGCCATTACCTCAATTTTGGTCGCTGCCATTTCAGAGGCAGAGAGGAGAAGGAGCTATTTTTGATCAAAACCCAGGCGAGAGGAGAATCAGTCATTAGCAGCAGCCATTTGCAGTGTCATCTTGTTTGGACAGCCTGTGGCTTCCTCTTCAAGAGTGTCCTGATTGTAAAGGAAATGCACCCTCCTCGTGTTAACGGGCTCTCTCTGCAAATGCTGATTTCCAAAGAAACTCACTGCACAGTCAAAATATTGTTTCACCGATACCTTTCCTATAAGGGCAAGCCATGAAAATGCATAACGAGAAGGAAACATACACTAACTTGCAAACGAATAATTGAGCAACTGCAAGGGCAACGTGCTCCAGCCAGCGCCACGCTGTTGCCGGTATCTCTGTAATTGATTCGGAGCTCTGAGGACACTGTCTTGCACAAGAGATGTTTCATTCAAATCACGATTTAACAGGATATCAGCAACAATAGCAGAGGATGGTAATAGCCAGAACCTAAAACTGAATTTAGATTTTCTCTCAGATTTGACACTCGCGCAGAATAAGAGACAGGAGGGAAGAAATGGTAATCTGCAAGAAAACCCTTAAAAGAATCAATTTGGCAAGGTGTCTAAGAATGTGACTTTATCCGGCACTGTGATTCCGACTGTCTCCTGTAAGAGTGGGATGACTGTCTTTCTTCCCCGCTGACAGGCAGACCCAGGCCAAATTGACAGTTCTTTAAAGCGCCTGACAGAAAGCCGCATTAATTAAGTCATTGCTGGACTTTAATTGTGTTAAGAAGTTGAAAAAAAAATCTAATATGAGAAAAGGTTACCAAGTCCTCCGTGGTGTCAGATTTTCTACTTTCTATGAATATTAATGTGCCTAATGAAGACAATCTTCGCTTCATCTCCCCATTGTTCTGTATTCAGGTGCCAAGCTTTCACAGCCATTGATTTGTTGTTAAAGAACAAATATGTCATGAGAAAAAAATGACTGCCACGTCTTTTATCTTAAATTTATCAAGTAAAACGCCTCTCTTTTCAGCTGAAGTGTGTTTTTTTCCCTACTATACTAAAAAGATTTTAGCTGAGTGAGTGTCATGAAAAAGTTGTCAAGGTGTGTTTGGGTGTTAATTAGATGTGGTAAGCCAATTTCTGCTGTTCTGCTGCTAACGGCGAACAAAAGGAGAATCAGGTTTCAGATGAGTTGCGGTGGACAGCAAATAAATACAAAGCCAGCAAAGCAAGGCAAGTCTTTGTCTTGTGCCGGAGCCATAAAATGCTTTTTTTTCTTCCCAGTACTTGAGCATAAGCACAGAAAATCATATTGGTTCATAAAGAATAACCACTCTGAATGCTATCATGAGTAAACACATGCGGGGGATCCTGATTTGGTGGAGATCTGTTGAGGTGGGACCGTCTGCAGTTTCTGGCAGATAAAAGTCCTGTGATACGATATTTGATGGCAAGTTACAAGTTCTTTATGCCTGCCACAGAGCCTGGGGGGAGAACAACACCAAGCACTCCCCAAACTTCAATATTAAGCGGGCATCATGATTGCCAGGCATATTGAAGAGACAGAAATTCAAATGAACCTATCTCCCCGTGATAAGACGACCTGAGTCCTTGTGAAAGATGAGCTATGGCTATTTCTGGAGAACGAAGAGCTCGGTCTAGCCACAGGGCAAACCCTGAATAGCCGGGGTTGGAATTACTTGAAAAGAAGGCCTGGCTGATGTACTTGGCACTTGTCATTGAAGGAGTGTCTTTTGTTCACAACGCCATAGATCTCCATCTGAGGGAACTGTACAAAAGGACTCATGTATTTGCGAATCCTTTTGTGAAAAATTAACAGGCGCATTTTACCGAGGGGAAAAGGATAGTGTCAGAAAATTAATATTCCAATATCTCATCTGAATTTACTGTTCAAATTTTGCGGCAGCCGCGGCTTGCAACACACCCCTCAGAGCTCCTTTCTTCTCTCCGTCCTAATCTCCACTTCTTGGACGGCTGTTGAAAGGAGAGTAGTCACCATAGCTAATTTATGTTGTGGGCTGGGTGTACACAAAGTGTGAAGGATGGGGAGCCGTGCACATGCGGACGTCCCTTTATTGCATCTGACAGAGACGACTTCTTTCTGATGTCATCCCCCTGCGCATGTGGGAGTCAGTGAAGTTCACATTGTTTCCCACCAGAGGAGACGCACAGGAAGAATCAGTCAGAGCTGAGGCGAGATCAAGTCTCCGCCATCGTCAACTTAATGCCTCCTTCAAGGGGGACCTGTGGTTTTATGTGTTAGAAGAGTGCATGGTAATTCAGGCCAACATGATTCTTATTCAGCGAATGTGATAAATTTGTTAGTAAGTGCCAAACTTTTCAACTTAAAAATGCATATAATCCATTTCTTGTAATTTAAAGGCCCCGATTTACATCACCATTGCCGGTTAAAGCGAATGATTTTAATTATGATGAGCTTATTTTCAATCTGCATATCAAACCACGTATTTATGAGATTATATTTAACATTTATATGTGGGAAGGAAAAAAAAAGAAGATGGATTGTGGTTTTAATATTCCTCCCTCTTGACAATTTATATAAAGCTGATTTCTTAAAGGTAACTCAGCAGGGTAAAGTTCCTGCCCAGATTTACTTCACTTCCCATGTGCTGCGCGGCAGACCCTGCTTTTTTATTTATGGGGAAAGTTTAACTTCTGGCTTTGTGCTGCAATGATTATAATTTTGACGCCGAGCCATAAGTTTTTGAAATGAATCAAATCAGGCGCGCGTGCACGGTTGACATCTTGAATTTTCCCCTCGGACGTTACTCGTATTGTTATTGCGATGCAAATGATTATTTATTATTCTAGCTTTTGTCGCTGCCTTTAATTGCGACTGGACTGACCCAAAAAAGACACAGGAGAACAAATGAAGAGCAGCATCAGAGGGAAAGTAATGAAACGTCTTTCAACAACACTTTGTCTCCGTTCCTTTGGCCAAGTCTGGGATACCTATTAACACTCCCTTTAAATTATTCATTCTGATGGATAAAACACCTCCACAATTAATTGCATGTGAGCCACCCAGCCCCTTTTAAATCAGTTGAAGAGGCTCAGATTCACAGCGTGGGCTCGTTAAATGTACAATTTCCTTACACTGGACTGGATGTAAAAAAAATATATAAATAATACCTTATATGTAAATACAGTAAAAGATGGCTACTGATTAATGTGCGTGGCATGGAATGGACTCTCTTCATCAGTAAAAATGTGCCTTGAGGAGAAAGAAAGAAAACCAGAGACGCCCCTCGGATAGGAAACTTTCCTATCGTTTGTATATTCCGTTTCATGGACATCACTTCAGAGAAAACGAGCACCACACGTCTCGCGCACTCATGTAAATTACATCAGAATCCCAACCTTGCACCATTCACTGTGAAAACGACACTCAGAGTTATATATTAATCATAAACATCATCAGTGTATGCAGTATTAATTGTCCTACTTTCTTAAGCAAAAAGAAGATGGGGCTCATCATGTTCTGCAGTGGGGAGGTCTTCTCTGACCGGGCTTGTTAATTTGTAGATAATGTGTAACATGATTTCATTTACCAACTCCTTATTTATATTTTATCTGAAGCCTCAGTGTTAACTTAAAAAATCTGGATGTGGACTGGCCTCACGTTCAAGGATTAAGTGCGGGAGCTGCAGTATTGATGCGGGAGGCAAACATAAAGGCGGACTTATGGCTGATGCTAAACTGATGTTAGTGTCAGTATTGATGTTTTTGGACGGTGCCATTTTAAAAATGCAAACTCAGAGGCTAAAAAAGAGTAATATAAAAAAGTAATGCTGTAAGCAGAGAGGGGCGAGGGTGTGGGATTGGGGGGGGGGGATAAGCATTGTGTTTTCGTAAAAGAGGCTCATCCTGAAAGAAGAAGATGAAGAAGAGGAAGAAGAAGAGTGTGCTGCCCAGCTATTTATTGCTATGCTGCTGAATGCAACGCCAGCTCAAAAGGCTTCAAATCATTGGGGAGATTGTTAGGCTTCTGTGAAAATTACGGAAATGCAGGGGAAATGGATGAGCAACACTTCATAACAATTAATCAGAGGCCGCTGATTAATAAAGTTCATTTTTTATTCCCGATGATTCAGGGGATTATCAAAAGGACACTGTCCTTGTCATTTTGATTAACAAACCCATCCTCGCTCTGGAAGAGGACGCGCTGAAGAGAGACGCTTTCTTTCGCCCATAAAATAAATATTGAATGAGAATATTAACTCGTTAACCTTGACAAGTATTTGTAATTTTCATAAGGGGGTAAACCAGCAGATTCAGCACAAAAAATGCTGTGGGGGTTTGAGAAAAGGCACAGGAAGAGGGGCAGGGGGAGGGCGACAACACACAACAAATTAGAGAGAATGAAGAATGCTACTGCATGAATCCTGTCATTTTTATGGGCTGCAATGATTAATTTGTTTGTTCAAATTCTCAATTAAGCCAGGAGGAACTGGCAGAATTAGAAAAGGAGAGCAGCGCAGAGTCGTCTTGGCTTTGCAAGCACCCTGGGGAGATATAGCCCTACCTGATCTCGGGTCATCAGGCTATTCAGCAGACAGCTCACACAGCCTGGAGCAGGGGTGTGGTGCACGTCTTCGCCATTCGTTTCCGAACGGCACAGGAAAATGTAAATCAAAATATTTCGTCAGGCCCCCCTCCAGATAAATCATTCTGCCTTTTCCTTTCATTTGTCCAGGTCGCCTTGTCAAGGGTAATGCCCTTAAAATGTCAATTGTCAGTGTGAGCATGCATTGCATTAGATATAAAGTACAGTTCAGCACACACAAAAACAGCAGTCAGTCGCAGTGCTATACAGAAAGAAATAAAATATGGAGCTTGCACTTCCCTTTTCCCTGGAGGCACTATGCACTTATTATTTGTCAGAGTGACAGATGTTTTTCAAATGATGGTGTCTCATGTGTGCTGAACTTCTACCAAAGCCCTACCGCGAGAGACTGCGGGGATGCTATACGCCATCTGATGGAAACCTCCACGGACCGAATCCCTGCGCTGAGAAGGCTTTTCTGCCGGGAAGTCTAACAACAGAGAGAGAGAGGTTGTCAGGGTGGTCCGCTGAGGTGATCGCAGCGCTCCACTGAGACGCAGCAGGCTCGGACCTGACCCTGCCGTGCAGGAGCAAATACGTGGTGGCACAAAAAAAAACAAAAAAAAAAAACGCAGGATCCGTAGTGAGATTTGCTCATTAAAATTTGCATTAAAGAGTGCTGAGAATTTGTTTTGGTGCCTGCGACAAATATTATTTACAGCACAGACATACATATTAATATAGACCCAAAACAAATTTGCAAGTGACTCTGCGACTGCTCAGTTCCACTAGCTGAGCAGAAAGAAAGGGGTCATTTTGAGATGTGCGTTTTTTTTTTTTTGGTTTTTTTTTAAACCGAGTGTGGGAGGAAAACACTCAGGTAGCATCAAAGAGCTAAAATAGTTTTTTTAGCAGGTGGTTGTGGAAATATGGAGTGTCTACCAGCGCACAGGAGGTCAGTGAGGTCTGGTTTCCTTTCTCGGCTTCAGAGTCCACTGCAAATGAATTTGATTGGGAATTTGGACAGTGTGCTGCAGATACGTTAACATGTAGTGCTCACATATGCAGGGGCCGCTCATGCTTCAAAATACATGCACTTGACTGGAGGACATCCCAAAGCAAGAGTACTATTTTTGTTCACCTACATTTATATAACATCTGCTGCACACTGTAAAGCTTTTAGTAATGCACAGGAACTCACTGATACGTAGTGTTACGCCTGCGCCTTTCTTTTTGAAACAATACATTTGAAATAAAGTTCATTTTGTTTGTTTATCATACATCTTTATTAATGCTTCACCTTTTGCTCAGTGAAGTATTCGTGTAACTCTCCTCTAATACCAAAATCAAATGCATTCAAGTGTGACTTGTCTAAAAAAAAAAAAGAAATCCTCTTGAGAAAGACACAGAGCGAGAGCTCTTTCTGTTCTACATACGCTGCAAAGTGAAAAGTGCAATTTTGTTATTGTGTTTACGACCATTATATGATTTTTGTAATGAAATCACAGTGTGTTTTCCGGACCAGTGGGTGCTTTTAATAGTGTTGGCCACCTTTCTTTTTCCAATTCAAGGTGTCCTCTGGTACAGTATGTATATAGCCGTAGCAGCAGCATTGACTAGAGCCAGCACTTGTGAAATGAAAATGCTTATTAGTCAAACAGTCCCCATCGGAATAATGCCACGGTCAGCCAGTGGTGAGGGATAACTCTGCGCGGATGACACTCTGGAGCCTATTCTGTAGGGGATCTGCTTTAGTACAGCACGCACAAACATGATGTATGGACACACACAAGCAGAGAAGCATCATGGGACCACACAATGCAAGAGCTGCGGATGAGTTACCGTAGCGAGAGCGGGCCCTGCGTCGAATATGCTCTTCAAAACAATGACAGTATGTTCTAGTTTCTGTTTAATGATCCATTTGCCCCGGCAACCTTGATCAAAACCTGGTTGGCAGAAATAAAGCAGGTTAATACAAAGATAGAGAGATTATAGGAAATGGTAAAACCAGCGACCTTCATAGGATCCTCTAAATCCTCTTAAAACAAACAATAATAAAAATAACACCAAACAACAAAAACAGACATCCAGAGTCATAGGCTATTTTTAAGATACATAATGACTGAAGGCCTGGTTTAAAGGAAAGTGAGATAATGAAATCCATCTGTTCATCTCCAGGAAATAGGTCGTGCTCAAAGCTTAGTGACTTTCCAGGCTTGTTGTTGATCCGCTCTGTAGCTGGTGAGCTAACAGCTAACACGCTAAAAGACACCTTCTAGCCTTCTAGTGCTAGTTAGCCACAAAAGTGCTTCTTTCAATTTTACTTTTTTCTGTCCTATTTTCTTTTATCGGGGTAAAAAGACAAAAAAAAATACACAGGCACTCACAAGACATTATGAATAAAATCATAAAATCGTTTTCTTTTCACTAACAATATACAGCTCTTTGCAATGTGTTTCCATAGCATTAAAACTAGCTATACCGCACTAGGCAAGGGAAAACTGGCTATGTTTTGTTTTATGGTGTGAATAAGAAGATTAAGGTGGTCAAGTTGTCATTTTATTTCAGTAAAAAGTCACAGAAATGGAAATAGCTCAGTGCCGTGTTGCTATCCTACATACCTGTCAGTTGGTAAGCTCATTAGCTTGGCTGCTAACAAGGTAATATACACAGTTTACTCAGACTACATATTCACATAATCAACACTTGTCTCATAGTTGTAGCTGATTATAAACTTTGCCTCATTTGTGTGGCGTTCTAACCTCAGTGATTATTTAAGAGGTTTAAGTAAAAGCGGACGCAGCCAGTATATAAGCTAGCTTCCTTCATTTTGTATACTCCAATGCTGCCTTGAAATAGTCATGTGTTAACTCTGTTTACACTAAAACTCCATATAAACGGCCCCGTCTTGTGGTATTCACAACCTTGTAACTTGAAATTTGTAGGTGGATAGTGTGTTAATATACTGTAATTTTGTCTAAAAACGCTTGTAATTTGGCCTCATCTTTTCATTATACCTTTTAGATTTCCTACATTACGTTACCCAGTCATTAGCTTGCTAAGCTGTTAGCCTCGGTGGCTTTTAGACAGTGATGGTTCAGATCAATGTTACCGCTTGACCGCCAGATATTTTGCGTACGCAACTTCCTGTGTTGTAGCCACAAACTTGTCAGAAGAATGAGGATGGCTTGTTATTTTGAGGCCCCGCAATAACAGGATGTTATATGAGGAGAAATATGTATTAATAGCAATTGTTTGAACTGCATAATGAATTATACATACATTACTATGTTTGACAATTTACAAGAAGAGAATATAGTTTGTTGTAAATACAACTACTAGGGTACTATTTAGTTTAGCGTGAAACTGCTCAATGAACTACATCTCTTGTATCACACAGCACATCCTCAACACCAGCCTGGCCAACGCCTTGACATGTACTCGGCATTACATTTATGAACATGAATACTACTATTTACTGTCTGTCTTGATGTTAAGCAGCACTGAATGTCTTGTGGAGAGAAATTGAATGATGTTGCACAACCTTTGACAATCATGCAATTCATGGCTTAATTCATGCAGGATCAAAAAGTCTCTTCCTACTGACTTGTGCACATACTGTTTCTGAACTAATGGTGGCCTACAGGAATGGGTGGGGTTGTAAATACATACACAAATACACCGATCAGCCATAACATTAAAACCACTGACAGGAGGAGTAAATAAAATTGACCATCTTGTGACAATTCAGTGTACTGCTGGAAAACTTCTGGACCTATCATTCATGTGGATGTTACTTAGACATGTACCACCCACCTAGACCAGACCAGGCACCCCCACCCCATAGCAATGACACTCCTTGATGACAGCAGCCATCCCCGGCAGGATCCAGCCTGACACAGGCACACACAAAAATTAGGAACAACTCAAAAACAACATGAAAAACAGCACAAGGTGTTGACCTGGCCTCCAAATTCACTAGATCCCAAACTGATCAAGTATCTGCAGGATGATCCACAGCGGCCCCTAGCGACCCATAGGACCCATAGGGAGACCTACACAATATTAGGAAGGTGGCCATAATGTTGTGGCTGATTGGTGTACGCTGCTATACATTCGCCCTCAAGCAAATCTGATTGTATTGATTTCAAAACTAAAACTTATATTGCTGCAATTTTTGTAGTTTCAAGTCCTGGTGTGACTGGGTCTTATCAACATTATATTTAGTATGACTTTCATTGCCAAGATTCTTTAAGTTTCCAAAGATGTTTGTCAAAGCATCATATATTTATAACTATATGATCTATCTATCTATCTCTCTATCTCTCTATCTATCTATCTATCTATCTATAGCAGGGACAGGGTTGTATACTGATTTAATTCCTCCTCTCTGCTTAACAGCTTCAGACACCTCGTCATTAGCCAGTAAACCTTCTCAAAATAAATCCAATCCCATAAATCCACCTCTGAAGGAATCTGATACTTTTAAAAAGTGACAGCGAGTGACCTTGAGATTTATTTTTGTCACACCAGAAACTGTCTCCCTCAGCAACGAGAGATGTGCCTGTCCAGATGGTTTTGTGTGGCATCGTCTTGCTAATTGTCAGTGATGCCATCAAAGGGACGTAGCAGACCTGACAACTTAGCTGATGAGCAATAAGATGAGTATGAGGGGGGAAATTAGAGCCAAAAACATGCGACAGTTATTTTGTGCCGCCTGCCCATGCTTTTAAGCGTGTTAAAACCGTTTGGCTTTTCTTTTGCGTGTTGTGTTTGTTGTGGGCTAGAATAGAGCGGAAAAGAAAGCTATTATTATTATTAAACCTCGGTTCAAAATAGTCATTACTTTGTAATTATAATGTCTAATTGCGAGCTATGAATATCTGTGAACATATAATAATGTTAGAGGAATCGGTCCATAATAGCATACTGCATTAAATGTCTATGGCAATAATATGTTACATGTGTTCTTTTTTTACTCTGAAGCTATCACCTGTCTAAGTTCATTTTAAAGTTGAATAGGCTGCAGCACAGAAGAGCAGCGGTACGTCCCCGGCGACTGTAAAACATGCAAGACAAAACATATGACACAGGGGATGATCCTGACCTGAGACTGACATGTGCTAAAGTACATTATAGTCATTGCCAGGATAAAGGTCACATTGACTCCTGTTATAAATTGGACAGGACAGCTCCAGCATACATGGAGTGTCAAGTGTGAGGAGGTCTGAAAGAAAATCCCTCGGATGTTTCGGGACACACGCGCCCGGGCCGACGGATGAAAGTGTCTGCGTCTCGCTCTCACTTGTGATTAGCGCACTTAATCATCACGTTAAAGGAGGAGTTCATCATGTAATGGCGACGCGGGGAGGGAGAGGCACCCTCAGGTTTTTCTGTCTCCACTTCAAAATCCGCTTGTGGTCATCAAAATAATGCACTGAGGTAAGACAGCAGTTGAAGTTCAGGGGTTTATTATTGTTGCTGTTTCTAGTTAATGAGTAAACTCGCAGTTTCGGGCTGCTCTGTTGCAGAAAAATATATATTTACATATTCATTTGAGGCATGATCGTCTTTTGACTAAGAATACCCAGTAAGCACAAGAGCAGACTTTTTGCTCTGAGATACAAAGGGAAACAACTTGAAAGGAAATAAGCAAATGAATGCAATGCCTCATTAGGCGGGTTTTATTTGACCGTGGCCAATTAGAGAGCATCTGTAATTTAAAACAGTCAACCTAAAAAAAACCTCAACGAAGAACACATTTCTCTCGTGGGACTGGATCCTTTGCCTTGTTTTCATTCAAATTATTTTTTTTGCCAGTGACATTTTCTATTTGAGTGAATATAAATAATACACAGAGGACGGCAGGGTTCAGAAATATGCAGATAGCCGGCAGCAGGAGTGTATAAGTTGAGATGAAAGTGCGGGGTCTGAGGGTCTTTGAAGAGGTCAAGGTTGCCGGCTGAGGTGTTTGGCCTTGCTCTCGGCCGCCTGTGCTGACTTGTTTTGCCGCTGCTTTGTGATCAATATCCCTCCCTCTGTCTTAATCAACTACCCGCTGAGGTATTTGCGGCCTGTTACCTTAATGACACAAAGGGTGCGCTCTCGAAAACCGAGCTGCAGTCAAGGCGAGACTGACAGCTGGTTTAGCCGCGAATCACACCTGAGTGCAGATTAACGTGGCACAGCTCACAAACAGAGACAGCACTGAAATATTGATAGGGAGAAGTAGTTTCTGAGGCTTGTGCGAGTGATCCGCATCAAAAGATATGACCAAAACAAGATCCCGACTGCTTACATTGCAGGGGGAGCTTCGTGAAAAATAGTAACACCTGTATTGCTTATACTGGTTGTTAAGCATTGGAATAAAATTTTGTGCAATATGCATAACCAAATGCTGGAATAATGAGCCATCTGTATGTGTGGTCCCTTCCTTGGAGATGCCAAGAACGGCACCATCTGTGATGCAGCTACCAGCTGTTTTCCTTCTTATTACATGTTTATTAAAAGCTGAAGTTGTCCTCTTCAAGAAGAGGAGAAGAGAGCATGGGTGGCAGTGTTGGTTATCTGATTGCCTCCATCTCCATTAGAAACAGACTCCAGCTCTATTCCTGCTCCTATAAAAAAATACACTAACTGTTTCAACAGAACAGAGGGAGCGCTAATTAAATACCCCTTCTTTTTCATCAGCGACTCGCAGGAAATTAAGAGAACAAACACGGGATTGACTGGCAGCAAAGCAACAAACATGAAAGGGGATGAATGAATCTAATCCGGCAGGACTGGAAATAAATAAATAAAAGATGTCACTTACCCCACCTTCACTTAGCCCTTTGGGTTTGTGTTTCAAGATCCCTCAGCAGCGTTTACACATCTTTTCTATTTGCATTGTTTTCAATTTTCAAAACCTATTAGCAAGATATCGATCGACCACAATTGAGCATTTATGCACAGCAGGCAACCTACATCCCTCAAGTCAGAATCAGATCACATCTCCCATAATTGAGGGTGGCAGAACTGCAGACCACCCTCTGCAACTGTCAACAAATTTCAGGAGCTCAAACTAAGATGCGTCAGGGATGCATCCTGCAACGAGTGATGGACACCGAGAAGGAGAACTGGAAATGTCCATCAGCATCCTCTGCCATGTGCTGAACAAGACAGGTCAGGTCTGAATAGACACTGACAAACCCAGGGTGGACACACTGTCGACGCAGACTAAAGCAATACCAAGGGACAAGTGACAGGCTGCTCTGATGCCTTACCTAACTGCAGCACACACACCAGGGGAGGCAAAAAATAGTGTGTGGCTGGTCGGACACCATATGGGGAGACAGGCCCTTAAAAAAAGTGGGATTAAAAAAGAGAAAAAAAACAAAAACGAAAGAGGCAGTGCTGAATCTGAAAAAGTCAAAATGCTGAAGACGGCACTGTATGTTAATATGTGTGATGAGAATTACGAGCGGAGAATGGAGTCTGAAACAGCAAATTGATATTTCTGACAGTGCATCCATTTCTGAGGTTAGTGTGTTCACTCTGCTCAATGCTCAATAAAACAAACAAAATGCCCTCTATTTCTCTATAAACAATTACCTGCCATAGATTGTAACCTTATTGGATCGAGTGAAATGTTTGAAATAAATCATTAAAGGCGCTGACAGGGCATTTATCTTCACTCTTGCTTTAATGCTCTGTGCACAACACAGTGGATGAAGTCAGTCAAGGGTGTGCGTTGTTTTGTGTTTTGTTTTTTTTTCTTCTTTCTTTCTTTTTTGGAGGAAGCCAGGCCCCAGTGTGCCTCAGTGTGCCTCAGTGTGTGTGCTTGTAAGAGCACTGTTGCGTGTGTCAATCCTCCTGTGGAGCCATGTTCTCAAAGCTCTTCATTTTGAAATCAAGCATGAATAATTAAGCCATTTCACAAGGCTGCTTTAACGATATATTACATGAGAGGAAATAGGTCAAGCGGCAACGTAAGAAAGATTGTTTGCACGGGCGTTATTGGGTTAAAATAAGACGGTGAACAATACTCCCCTGCATTCATGCCCCACATACTCTGCTTAGTCTGCGGGCTGACTGACAGCTCAAGCTCCGGACTGGTTTTCCCACAGAAAGCCTTTTCTGATAAGTCATGCATGTGTTAGGGTTACATCTGGGTCATAGTGCCATTCCACCTTAGATAATTCGTCAGCTTTAACCGTTGCACTGCAGGCGGTGCTCTGGCACATGTAAGGCTGTCATCAGCAAATACAGTGTGTAAAACAGTAAATAAGCGTCTGCTTTGGATTTCTATTTTGCCACAGTTATTGAGTAAACTGTTTATCAGAAGTGAGTTAGCCAGAGCACCAAATAAAAATTCAGTATGACTGGTGGGAACACATGGGTATACTGGGTATATGCTATGTCTACTGGGTATAATGTGGGGGGCATAATATCAAACAATCGTAACACAAAAATTACCCAATTTGTTTGGAATATTTGCATTTTTTTAGACTTCTTTAGCTAACACACAGTATGGAAGGTATTTTAAACCTTACTTAAAGGATTTCCTGCAGCCCCACCATAATAGGCCGTCTGCTAACACCAGGAGAACCCTCCAACAGGAAATGCCTTGGTATAACCCCGACTCATACTTGTACAATAGTTTACTGCCCCAATGCTTAGTTACATATTAATGGATTTTATATATATAAAAGAATATCAATGTGTTTTATTAGTGTGACATGTGACCTGAGAGAAATGAGAAGCTTCTGTTATCTCAGAAGTCCAACGATATTATACTTTGCTGTTAATGAATCTGTAATCATTTAAACCTGCATTAACAGATTTTCTGGACATTTCATTTGGTTAGTTGCTCATTTATACATCCTGCAGACACTGGCCAGCATTTATTTGGAGTCACAAGTTTGGCAGTTGAGTCACTTATGGGTTCGGGGAAGGAGGGTGGGGTGTAATTTATGTTACTGTTTGTTGTCTTTTCTAAGGAGAGCCATCGTGACTTCATTGTATGTGGACACGCAATGACAATAAAAGCACTCTGATTCTGATTCTGACTTGCCAGTGAAGGCCGGCTGAACTGTCCTTGGGCAAGACACTGAACCCGAAGTTGCTGGCAGGAGTGCACCCTGCGTGGGAGCTTCTGCCATTTGTGTGAGTGTGTGAACGAGAGTACCATTTATGCACGTGCCCACCTCAATTATTCGCCTTTTTACGCTCTTTCTAAGCTCTTTTTTTACACCTCTTGAGGAAAATGGATCTTTTTGTTCAGCAGATAGTTGGGGTGGGTTACTGGGAAGGTTATACACGGTGAGTTTATCGGAATGTTTTTGCTGAAAACAGCTGGTTGCTCTTCAAATTGTTAAGATTGATGAGAGTGAACCAAAACCAAGAGCCTAAAGGTCCTAAAATGCCACCAAGAGCTAATGGGAACTGCAGAGTTTTTGCCATTTAGAGCCAGCCTTTCCATTTTTACACAATGATCCATTGTTTTTCCATATGAAAATAAGCTTTAATCAGTCTTCATTAAAAATCTATTTCTTGTTGGTCATCCCAAAACAAACAAGTTTGTTCAGATCTTTCCCTGCCTACAACAACATGTGGGGGAGTTGTTCAGCTTGTTGTCTTTCAGTGAGAGTTGAGCGTTATCTGCTTGCTTCTATTACTTTACTTATATTATGGCACTACCAAGCAGTGGGCATTACCTGAAAGTCTGGTACAACTCAAAACAGGTATGGTTCAGTCTGAAGATATCATTAGAATCATTTCGTACAGCGCGATACTCAAGGAACCTGCAGGATCTCTGTTGCCGCACCGTGTGCACGCTACGCATGCGACTGGGTTTATTTCTCTGCATTTTATGATGTACAAAAAGCCTGCAGCGGTACCAAATCAAAAGTAGTCACCAGGATACAAAAATAAGAGAAGGAGTGTGAGGTATTAACACCTGTCAGGAAAAGAACGACAAGTACCCCCTTGTCAACTTCCAACATTAGGTACAAATAGTGAAACAATATCACAGTGGTGTCTGTGTCTCTATAGTACACTATAAAATTGTGAAAAGGAGTAAGTTCTGAGTGATGTGGTAAAAAAAAAAAAAACTCCAATGATCTCTGTCATCTGTTACATTCAGCCCTGAGGACAAACACGCTGAGTCCCACAAAGCCCCTTTAACTGCTTTAAACAACAACAACAACAGCAGCAGCAGCGGCAGCAGCACTCGCGTCAGCTTGTTCAACTTCACCTACTTTCAACTAAACTGTGTTCTTCTTAAACAGGAAGGGACCACATACTTTTATGTGTGAAACCATGAACACCCTTTGTTGCTTTTTGGTCCTTAAACGAGTCGTTACAGTGCAAACATTTCTTATAGCGTGTACAGCTTTATTTGGTTGGTTTCTAGGAAAGTATACAACCATGTCATCGTGTTAAATTGTGTTTGTTTGTGATCACAGACCGCTCTGATCCTATTTCATGTGTGTTTTTCCTCCCCGAAACAAATCCATATTAAGCTTACATCCTTTAACTGCTGCGATGTAGTCCTACTCTTGTAGTGTTATTTTTAACCACCTGTCAATCACGTGAATGAAAATGTTCTTTTTTTTTATTATTTGTAATAGCTCTTTGTCTTTAACTTTAATAAGTTTCCACAAGCATTACATAAATTACATCTTAGATCAATCAGCTGCTTTTGACTGCATGCGTGTGTTGCTGCGAAGCTTTGAAAATTATGTTGCCAGACTTCAATCACAGGCTGTCCATTGTACGTGAAATTTCATCTCTGGTTTTAAAGACAGGTTTGGATTTCCAAGAACCATCCTCCTTTTATCACCACCGGATCATTATAATTACACTCCCTATTGCGGAAAGACTGTAACTAAATAGTTTAACCACATAATACGAAGGAGGCCAGTGTTATGATATTGGAAACAGTCTTTGGCTGAGTCCAGACTTCCAGTGGACAATGTGGATACACACAAAACTGTTGTGTTTTTGAATGTTTGCGATTCGGGGACAGGTCGTAAATCTCACAATGTGAGCAGATTCATTTTGCTGTCTGTCAAATGTTTGCTGGAGTCCGTTTCACTCTTTGACAGATTATAAAGTTCCCCTGGATAATGCTTGTATGGAAAAGTTTCATGTATGGAGTATTTATGTGGGCATTGTTTCCAGGAAAATGTGCCCATAGCTCTTGGTTAGATAGTTAATGTTTACTTGTGTCTTTAATGATCAACCAGGAAATGTAATCATTTCAAAGTTGCATAATTCCTGCAAAGACACGCTGAAAAATCTTGACACATTTCACAGTCAGATATTCCAGAGTACACTCTTAAATAGTTGTGAACTGTGTGAGCTCATATCCAACCAATTAGATATGTTTGAAATGCTAGAGAGCTGCTGAAGACTGACACAAATGTCAGAGATGAGGAAAAAGAACTACAACAGCTTAATTAAAGCGTCGTCCTCTGTCTCATGGCGGTGGCTGAAAACCAAAGAGTCGAGGTTCATTTTCTCTGGAAGTCGTTAGTTTCATAAGGAGATAGATCAGAAATATAGAAACAGGTTTGCACACTTTGTCAGTGAGAAACGCGGCTAAAAACGTCTACTTCGGGACGTCTTCGATAAAAGGTTAACATCTTTGCTTTTTGCTTCTTTTATTCAGGAGAAACGGTGCAGAATTAGCCTTCATTTGCTGTCATGTCTCAGACTTCCCGATGAATGTCATCTGGTATTAAAGGTGAACTCAGACTCAACAGCCAGGCAAACATAGCCCTCCATTCAGTGATCTGTGGCCTCTCAAATTCATGGACAGGCATTGCCAAGGCCTCGACAATAACGACAGAAAATGGACAACAACACAGCAAGGAAAGTAACTGATGTCTCAGAGCCAGCTCCAGACAGTGATACAAATTTTACCCACCTACCAAGAAACAAAGCAACTTCTGCATTACTTACTTGATCAACACTTGTCTTTTTCAATTTATATTCTTCTGATTTTTTTATTTTGGGCTGTTTCACGGCCATCTCTCCTTGGAGTTTAGCATCATGGTCGGTTCGTGCCACCAAATACCACCAAAAGGGTGCGTCGCCCAGTTTTCTATCGTATCATTAGGCTCAGTAGTCAGCGACTGTCACGGTCTTCTGCTGGCACATCCCTTTTAGATGGTTTCCAAACCCTCAGATAGTTCTGTTAAACTCTGACATCAGGACAACTTGTGTCCCGGTGAGCTTGCACTAGCGTGACACAACATCATCACACATAACCTGTTTTTTCTAGATTGCTGGGGCTGGTAGTTAGTTATGGATCAAGACATTCCTGTTAAACACAATGCTTTTTGCTTCTATAGACGATGTTAATGAGAGCAGACCAAAACAACAAGCTGAAAGATGCTAAAATGCTCCACTGGGTTGAGGAAAACTGCAAAGCTGGGGGATAATTCCCTTTACTTGATCTCTATTGTTCGTACTTTAATTAATTTGCTATATGCTTCTGAGTATTGCTGACGTTGAAGACAAAATTACAGTGATTAATGTTAAAATGAATTAAAGCCTGGAGGCCCATATTAGTAGCAGATTCCTAATGATGTACAGTTTAGTGAAACCTTGAGTTTCAGACACGATATCTAACATCTGAAACTCCTGATAACTGCCTGTCCTGCACTTTTATCCTGGCTGTACCCTGACTGTATGTGGCACATAACATTCAAGGTTCACCTCATACCAGACTCCACAAACAGTGTTTGTCAACCTCTGAACGCTTCAGAATAGGCTCTGAAGATGAATCGAAATTTCTCACAGTAAAAATGATGAGAGGTCAAAACTCTGGCTGCCGTCAAAAGACACTCTCTGGAGCAGCTTTGTTGCCGATAAATAAAAAGGCTGATTTTGTTGACACTTCAGAAGTGACTGCCACGGGTGACTTCGGAGAAATGCGGGCACATTTTCTGCATCGGAGCGGACCGGACATCCAGCGTACATGGGTGTACGAGCTCCAGCAAGCATTCAAGGAATGCGCAAAGCCTGCTTCTTTGTCAGAGAAGCTGCTCCACTTCCCGATGAGACGGGAGATAAAAGAATTACTTATCTGATTACAGGCACTGGAAAACATCTGCTTATATAACTGGGAAGATTTTCAATTTATGTTTTATAAGCAATTTAAAAAGCACTTTTCTAAGGCTGTCATCACACACCGGTCAGTGTGAGCAGTCATTAACTAAGTTTTGTTGCCTACTTTCTCAGCATGCGTGCTCCACATTTGCTTCCTTGCCGTGCAATGAGAGCCACAGGTGGCTCTGTAAAAGCCCTAACAAGATATATGTTTGTCACAGTGGCAGATCACACTTAAGTGAAATCTGTTGAAGTTGTATCCTGGAAAATCCTCGAGCAGCCAGGTATGAGAACTGCAGCCATGTGAGGGAGGAAGAGCTCATCAAGACTTAGTGGATGACAGAATCCACCATCTGCACGCTGACACTGACGCATGAATCGTGGGTAAAAAAAAAAAAAAGTTTTAAGCACAAGCGCTGATCAGAAACTTCTTTTTACAGCTTGGTGAATGGAGGTGTGGAGAGGCGGATGACGTAAGGACGGAGTAGGTGTGAGCGGCAGTGGAGCGAGGCCTTTCTGGGAGAGATAAGGTTAGTTGGTGGTGGTGGTGGTGGTGGTGGGCGCTGGTGTAACGACTGTCACAGCGCACGCATGCATTGTGTACACACAGGGTGTTAAGAGCTGTCAGACAGGTATGGCTCAGGCTTGATCTGAGCCGTGATTGATCGCGCAGGTTCAGGTGGAGTTCACAGGAGGTCTCTGGTATCATTGGCAAAATGACTGACAGACACAAAATAGGGTGATGGAATATTATCAGGAAGCCATTTGTAATGCGGGGCGAGCCTGGATCTCTAAGGGGTGTTGTCTCTCTGAAATGAAGTCATCCATCACCTCAACTTCATATTTGATTAGGTCATGAGTAGCCTTTAAAGACAAAGAGAGGCTTTTGGATTGTTCTCTTCACTGTAATGACCAAGGATAGAGGCTGTAGGGTAACACGGATTAAAAAGAAATATATCAGAAATTAAAGAGTAGAGTATTCTCTTTGTAAAGTGTGGCAACATGAAAAGAACTCTTCCTGCACGTGGGAGAAATACTTTGTCGCTTTTAAGAACTAAGATTAAACTAGAGTTAAGAAAATAAAATGCCACACAATCCCTAATGTCATCTTTACAGTTCTGATGAGTTGCAGCCTTGGTTTGGTTTAATCAACACATGTATTATTTTCGAATTTTTGGAGTATTTCTTAGGGAAACCATCAGTTTAACGACAATAACGTTGACATTTTTCACTATTTTTTGGATGGAACCACTAATCTGTAGCGGGAAGTAATCAAATACTGCACTTTTTTAATTTATTTGAGGCATTCCATGTTAGTATTTGTGTTTTATGTTGCTAAAAATGTGTATTTCTGTTGATGCCGTAACATTTTTACTTAAATAAAAGCTCCTTCTTTTATGAAAATAACTGG